>NC_134083.1:107267963-107882187 GCF_000715075.1 Nicotiana tabacum | reverse complement strand
CTAAGAAAGGTCTGAGCACGATATTACTTCACATATTAAGGCAATGCCACGCAGGTTGATGTTATCATGGTGTGCGCGCAAGCTAGTAGATGTTATTCATTTGAAACAGATGGTCCCATAAGAAAACTGACCTAGTAATGTCTTTTGTTGAGAAATTTGGAAAAAACAAGTTGCAAGTACAAATAAGATTGTAACCGTATCAAGGAAATATTTGTAGAACTCAATCTAGGAGGTCATAAGAAAGATAAATCCGATATAGATGTTCCACTAATGATGCAATGTGGCAAGATGATCATTTATACTTCCAGGCAACTTAAGAATCATGAAAAGAATTATCCAACACATGACTTAGAACTTGCGGTTGTGAATTTTTGCATTAATGATTTGGTGTCATTATGTTTATAGGGTCCATGTGGATGTATTCACGGACCACAAGAGTCTTCAATATATTTTCAAACAAAAGGAGCTAAATCTGAGGGAGAGAAGATGGCTTGAGTTACTTAAGGATTACGACATCGATATTCTGTATCACCTAGGGAAAGCTAATGTTGTGGTGGATGCTCTTAGCCGAAAATCTATGGGTAGTTTAGCATACTTGGAGGCATATCAAAGGCCATTGGCCAAATGAGTTCATCGATTGGCTAGTTTGGGAGTTCGTCTTGTGGACTCTCGTGAAGGAGGGGTGATTGTACAAAATAGGGCTGAATCATCACTTGTTGTGGAAGTTAAGGAGAAACAGTACAACGATCCATTGTTGGCACAACTAAAAGAGGGGATTCATAAACATAAGACCATGGACTTTTCTCTTGGCACAGGTGATGGTACACTAAGGTACCAAGGGCGTCTATGTGTTCCAAATGTAGATGGTCTCCGGGAAAGAATCATGACACAGGCTCACACCTCTAGGTATTCAGTGCACCCGAGTTCTATGAAGATGTATCATGATCTTAAGGGAGTCTACTGGTGGAATGATATGAAGAGGAATGTAGTGGACTTTGTGGCGATATGTCCAAATTGTCAGCAAGTGAAGGCCGAATACCAAAGGCCTGGTGGGTTGGCACAGAACATAGAAATTCCTATGTGGAAGTGGGAAATGATTAATATGGACTTTATGATAGGATTACCTAGTACTCCTCGTAAGTGTGACTCAATTTGGGTGATTGTGGATCGACTCACGAAATCAGTACACTTCTTGCCGGTTAGGCTATCGATATAATGGAACAATATGCTCAATTGTATATCAAAGAAATAGTCAGGCTGCATGGCACTCCGGTTTCCATCATTTCTAATCGGGGAGCACAATTCACTGCTAATATTTGGAAGAAATTTCAGTAAGGTTTGGGTACTCAGGTGAATCTTAGTACAACCTTTCACCTGCAAACTGACGGGCATGCAGAGCGGACTATTCAGACGCTTGAGGATATGTTGCGTGCTCGTGTTCTAGACTTCAAAGGTAGTTGGGATGATCATTTGCCACTCATAAAATTTGCCTATAGCAATAGCTATCATGCTAGCATTCAGATGGCACTGTTCGAGGCTTTATATGGTAAGAGGTGTAGATCTCCCATTGGGTGGTTCAAAATTGGGGAAGCAGAGTTAATAGGGCCAGACCTCATGCATCATGCTATGGAAAAAGTTAAAATTATTAGGAGTGGTTGAAAACTGCTCAGAGTCATCAGAAGTCCTATCCAGATGTTCGTCGTAGGGATTTAGAGTTCAAAGAAGATGATTGGGTATTCTTGAAGGTTCCCCCCATGAAATGTGTAATGCGATTTGGTAATAAAGGGAAAATGAGTCCGAGGTATGTCGGACCGTACAAAATCATTCAGAGGATTGGTGAGGTGGCGTACAAGCTTGAGCTACCACCTGAGATGTCGTTAGTGCACCCGGTATTTCATGTGTCTATGTTGAAGAAAGTTGTTGGAGACCCGACACTCATTGTTCTGGAAGAGACTATTGAGGTTAATGAGGAATTGACTTATGAAGAGATTCCAGTTTCTATTATTGATCGGCAAGTCCGAAAGTTGAGAAATAAAAAAATTGCCTCTGTGAAAGTGTTATGGCGAAACAAGCAGGTTGAAGAGGCCACATGGGAGGCCGGAGAAGAAATCAAGAAGAAGTACCATTATTTGTTTGAATAGATATGTAATCATTCTATGAAATTGTTCCCTCTGAATTACATATCATTTGTACAGCTTATGCTAAGGGTGTTCATTTTCTGGTAATATATTTTGCTTATGAGGCCACAGTTGGTGTTGTTTTCATGTTATATTGCATCATCGGATTATGTATATGTTGTAGGATTGGTTTATGGGATTATCTGACAGGTGGATAGACTCAGTCACAGGGGAGACTCTGGCAAAATTTTTGGAAATTTATGAAGTTAGTAAAATTGGGAACTATTGGAGTGTGGATGAGGATTTAAGTCACATTGGGTGTCTATAGCGAATTCTAACCCTCATTCGAGGACGAATGATCTTAAGCGGGGGAGAATGTAAGGCCCCGTTAAAAATTCCGAATGATTTAATATTTTGAAGTACGACAACGGTATTCGGGAATAACATATTCGAGTATCAAAGGAGACCTATGGGGTGGAACCGCATTATTTTGACATCAAAAGTGTTTCAACGACGTCGTTTCTTTGAGTATATGTGGTATCACATTAAGCAAACGAGATCCAAATTCCATTTTTATTAAAGCATTAGATTCGTATTGAAATTATGGAGCCATAGCAAAAAGAATCGTCGAATTCGGACATCGTATGAGAGTGTTATGCACATTCCCGTATCAGGAAAAACCATTTCCCATTGCCAGCGCCCAGGGTAGTGCGGGGCGCTGTCCCTGGCACTGGGATTTCTTTCAACTACTAGAACCAGCGCCACAAGCAGCCCCCGGTGCCACCTGTGGCGCCCGAAACGCTATTTACTCATTCGGAGTTCATTTTACCCCATTTTTCTTGGCCGAACTTTGGGGTTTTCCTCCATTCTCTCAAGACCTCTAACTCCCCCCCCCCCCCCCATCTTCAAGGTGAGTAATGGCTGCTAATTTTGTGATTCATTCCATCAATTCCATCCTAAAACTAACTCAATCCTCCATAAAATACATAGATCTTCAAGAAATTTCTTCAAGAACTCAAAGGAGGGTTTTGCAAGATTTCTTCCAAAAGGTAATCCTACACCTTTAGACTTACATGTATGGATATATTATGGGAATATGGGTATGAATTAAGTATTTGAACTTATGGTATGGTGATTGGAAACCATAAGTTCCCAATCTAAATACAAAAATATTGTAGAGATTGAAAGGTGATTATTTGATAAAAGTTTGTTGGTTGGGTATGGATGGATGGTCATGTATGTGATGTTGGAAGTTATGAATTGTTTAAGAATGATGGTGGTATAAATTGTTGGGAAATGGTAGTAGTTGGATGAACTAATTCTATGGGTAAGAGATGTAGAGATTCATGCCTACTAGGTGTTTGATAAAATGCCTAAATGGCATCAACTATGAAATTTGTTACTAATATTGGTTCTATTGGATGTTGTTATTGTAGATTAAAGTTGCTTAGTGTAGTGGAGCATTGTAGTATCATTAAAGGACGAATTTGAGGTATGTTGGCTAAACTCTTCTCTTAGAATTGAATCTCACGATATTCATGTAAATTATGTAAGTCCCGAGTGGTTCATTATAAGATTGGCTATTCCGAGTAAGATTGGGTTGAAAGATATATGCTCAACGAGTATTCCAAATGCTTTATTTATGTTATGTTATCAATTGGGGATGTGTTAAAAATATGAGCTGTGCATTAGAAATGTTCGACTTGAAGCTAAATTCAAACGAAGGCTATTATGCCAAATTTTGTGAAAAATCTCTATGTACCTTAGACTCTTAATTGCTCACAGGTGTACTACATGCCTTGATTTGAATTATTGTTGTTGTTGTTGATGACGTTGATGTTAGAAAGGGAAAATGTGAGCATGAAATACTAAATATGGCCAACGTGCCAAGAATGATCTTATAAATTATGGCCATTTGTGCCAATGAAATGAAAAGATGTGAAAGTAATATTAAATTCGATGATTGATATAAAAAGGTTGATGTCTCGAATAATACAGCCTAGCTGGTCGGGTCATGATCGGACACCATGTCGCATACATGGTGGTGATTATGCTGAAAATTGTAATTGATATTGTGATTGTGGTCGATGTCACTAATGGATAGCCTAGCCGATCGGGTCGTGATCGGACTCCGTGTTAAAGACAGTGGTATTGATATTGTGAGTAATTGTGGTTGATGGCTCTAATGAGATAGCCTAGCCGATCGGGTCATGATCGAACTTCGTGCTGAGAGTACGGTGGTACTGATATTGTGAATAATGGTATTGTGGACAATGGTATATCGATACTAAAAATCTCCCAATGTGAGATATGGAAATTAATTGAAACACTGTCTTGATCCTAAATTGAGGTTTGATGTTGATTAAGGCTTCCATTAATATTATGATAATCTTATTTGTATTATTTGTCATTCTATTGAGAGGGTGTTTAGTTATACATACTAGTGCTATTCGACAGTACTAACGTCCCTTTTGCCGGAGGCGCTACATCTTTAAATGGATGCAGGTGGTTCCACAGCAGGAGATATTGATCAATGATAGCAGTGTACCTTCTTCCCAGTTGACTAGGTGAGCCCCACTTCATCCCGGGTTCATGAATCTTTTGTACTTTGTGTATTCTGTTTGAGGTATAGCTAGGGCCTTATTGCCGACATTATCATTGTACTCTTCTTTATCTATAGAGGCTCCATAGACATAGTGTGGGTTTCATAATGGTGATGGGGAAGTCAAACTCGTTGTGTTGTGCTTGAATTACCATTTCCACTTCAGATTATGAAAAGTTTGTGTGGAATTGAGAATTTAAAAATGAAGTAACTATTGGTAAAAAAATTGGTATTGCAGACATGATCACTTTATTGTTTGATTATTGAAAACGTATATATTCTCTTCATTCATGAATGAGTTTGGGTAGAAGGAAATCTAATAGGCTTTCTCGGTCGGGTTCACTCGGTTGAGCGCCGGTCGCGCTCCTCGATTTTGGGGCGTGACAGTTTACCTCCAAAATCGGATAACAATTGAATTTATACGCGGTTTTAAGGATATATGATCTAATTCGATACAAAGTGAGAAATCAATTCTAATATGGAAGAATAAGTAGAAATATAAATGCAAACCATGCAGATAGAGCAACTTAAGCCTCATAGGATTAACTTCATTCGAATTTAGATGTGATATTATTGAAGCAAGAAATAATATGAACAAAGCTGGAAAAAGTAGTATCTTATTCTTTTGAGTATGTTCCAATGTGCCAAATGAATTACTCAGTTCCCTTTATATATCCAGGGAGATGAAGCCTAAGACATTATTTTATAAGAAAGTATGCAGACCGTTGGCAACCTTTTTGACTTAATCCCGTGATTTTCGCCATTGATTGGTTAATGGAGAGAATCATGGATCCTTGTCGGATGAGCTGGCAAAGCTTTTCTTCGAGGCCGTTAGAAGCAGGGTCGGTCATGCCCTCGATAAACTCGAGGGAAAATCTGGTGATCTTGTTCGAACTTCGATCCTCGATATAGAGCTCGGTTACATCTGTAACTTCGATCTCTTACGTATGTGCCAAGCCTTGACCTATTGTTCCAGATGCTCGATCAAGCATCGAGCTCGGTTCTACCCGTATACAGATAGTCCCCTCATTTTTTGGAGAGTAAGCGATGGAAAATGATATGAACCTTCGGTCCTTACTTCGATAAATCATGATGATGGTACATGACGTAGGTGATAAGAATAGTGGAAACGTCCCGTCAGTCCGATCTTCGAGGCATTAAATGTGTGTCAGTTGCCGGTCGGCTACCTTGGGAGATGAATCGTTGCTTGAGGAACCTATAAATACCCTTTAATTCGTTTGTTAGAACTTTTACGCTTAAATCCTTCTTGTGTTCTAAGAAAACTTCACCTTCTTCATCTTCTGGTTTTCTCATTGTTAACCTCAAAGATTCCCCTTAGCAACAATATCTTTCTTTCGTTTTTTATAAAAATGGCAAAGACTTCAAAGTTTGCTCCTCAAAAAGAAGCACCTTCTTCTTCAAAGCCTTCTGAAAATGTTTCTCACGCTGCTACTGAGGAACCTCCTCTGAGATCATATATCCCTACCGGGTGCCCTACTGTGGCTGACTTCAAGGTTGAGAATATGCCCATCGTATAGGGTCGATGTGAACCGGTCTCGAGGTACATATGTACGATTACGGACAACATCCTTGATAAAGTTAAAGAGGACTACAACTGGGTAGGCAAACTCGTAATGGTTCCTACCCCTGAAGAATCAATCACCACCCACGTGGAGGGTTACCCTTTTACGCTGGGTCCTCTAGACCCGATTATCATAGCCTTTTGCAAAAGGTATGATGTGACGCTCGGGCAGACACATCCTTCATTTTGGAGGATCGTTATTCTGCTTCGATTCTTTCTGAGCAAGGTCGAGGGATGTCTATTCACCATCGACCATCTCATGCGCTTGTACAACCTTCAACTTTACCGAGGAGGGTTAATTAAGCTTGCAAGCCGAGCTACCAAGACCTTATTCTCTAGTATCGACGAGGATCGAGACCGGGGCTGGTTTGGTCGATTTGCCCGAGTGAGGATCTTGGACTTCATCCTAACTGCGGACATGCCATTTTCTGAGAAATGGAACATGAAACGTAAGTTTAGCTTTGCCTTCGGTATTCCTTTTATTGCTTTTCATTCAGTTGATTTCTCATCGATGTTATATGATGCAGCTGTCGCCCAAATGCCGAACCCCATTCCTGAACTTAAAGAGTGGGTCGAGGGCATCGCGACACAGAGACCTTACTCCGAGTATTTATGGCGTGAGCTCTCGAAGGGCCGATGGGAGGCCCGTAATCATGGTAAAAGTTTTTCCCTAATAATATATCTGATCTCATTTTTTCATCATCGGTCTCTAATCCATTATATTTCCATTTTGCAAGTTTACCAAAAGACGTCGAGATGAGGCCTCCATTAGCTGATGATAATATATACACTGACCTCCTGCTTCGAAACAGGTCAAAGAAAAGAAGAAAAGAAAAGCCTCGAGTCCCTCGAACCCTGAAAAGAAAAAGTCGAGGAAGTGGCCGACGCATAAACCTAAGAAAGCTGGAGTCCGAGAACTCTCATCGGACTTACTCAACCGGTTGAGGGATGAGTCCGAGGAAGAAGAAAATTCTGAGTTGGTGGCCCACGTGCGAAGCGACTCCGAAATGCCTCGAGCCATGGAGACCGTAGAAGAAACAGTGGCTGAAGTCTCCGAGAGGGTCGAGACTGATTTGGCCCAAGTCGATGAGGTCGAAAAAGAAAATGTGACCGGTACATCTCGGTTAGAAGATAATATACCCAAAGAGGCGCTTGGGTGATTGACCTTTCCGGGTCGCCTTCGTTTAAAAATTCTATGATAAACGAGGTTCAGGCGTTGAAAGGTAACCTCAGCGAAGGGGCCCAAGGAGCAGTCGATTCTTTCCATAATTTTTTTTGACGGCCTGGACTCTACTGCTTCGGAGGATGTTACCAGTTTGGGCGACTTACTGGTGCCAAGGAAGATACCGTCCCTGGGAGCTGGCGGGTTTTCTTCGAGCCTGAAATTACTGAACCGGTTCCCTGCTCCAAGTGTTGATCATACTCGGAGACGTACCATTTTTATGTCCGTTTCGGAGAACTCCCGGGTTCTTTCTGCCCCGGTGGGAATTGCTAGTTACCTTAGGTGCTTGGTGACCGAAGAGGATCAAATCAAAATGAACGAGGTAGAGGCGCCTTGCTTTTTCAACGAAGCTCAACAGCCGTTGAATCGGGTAATTTCGCATATCCCTTCACTATATACTTAGATTCAATAGTGAATAATCCTAACATCTTCCTTTGTGTTTGCAGGCCTCGGTGCTTCATCATGAGGCCTTTCTCCGATACCGGGAGGAGTCCAAGTGTCATGAGGCCGAGACTCGGGAGCTTGCCAAGAAGAAGGATACTTACATGTTTCTTAGTGAGAAGCTTCAGGCCGAGCTAGAAACGGCTCGGAAGGAGCATGCCGGTTTGGTCGAGCAAGTAATATGAATATTCAATCTTAGTGATGACGATTCAGACACTTTGGCTAACGACCCAAAACTACAGGCTCAAAAGAGACTTGACCAGGTCGGGTAGCTTCAGGTAGAGGTGGATGCGGTGAAGGCCGAGGCTGAAGAATGGAAGAAAAATATGGACCGTCTGGCCTCAGAAAAAGAAATTGCCCGGACACAGTTGGCTTCTGCTGAGGTTCAGTTTCGGGCTGCAAAGGAGAAGAACTTGGCGCAGGCCAAAATGATCGAGGAACTCCAATCTCAGCTGAGCTCAGCTGTTTCTGGACAAGAGAATCTGGCCAAGGAGCTCGAGGCTTGCATGTCAGAAGTTATTACGGACCGGAATGAAGCTCATAAAAGGGTGGACCAGCTTAAAGTTGATGCCGAAGCTATCCAGGAGCAGGCAAAAAATATGGTGAAGCATGCATGGTGGGAATACCGAAGGGAGACCCTCGAGGGAGTTCATGCCCAGAATTTTGACATATTGATCGAAATCGAGAATGCCAACACATGCGAAGCCAATGCTCAGAGGATAGCTTTTCCTGAGGAGGATTCCGAGGCATCCAAAGAGTTGGGTGAGTCCAGTGGCGAAGAAGACCCCGAAGGTGAT
This sequence comes from Nicotiana tabacum, assembly GCF_000715075.1. NCBI lineage: Eukaryota > Viridiplantae > Streptophyta > Magnoliopsida > Solanales > Solanaceae > Nicotiana > Nicotiana tabacum. The sequence goes on along the minus strand of NC_134083.1, from coordinate 107,873,426 downwards.
GACGCAGCCCCTGGTGAAGAATAGGCCGTTCAAATTTGTTTTTTGTACTGACTCTTTTTCGAGGCAGTGTGGCCTTTGTATATAACATGCAACGGGGCTATTCAGCCTTTGTAAAGAAGATTTTTATATATATATATATATATATATATATATATATATATATATATATATAAGGCTTTTCCCTTTCATAGCTTTCGAATTTCTCATTTGCTTTACTTGTATTCGCAAAAGTCGAGATGCCTTAGTTTGAAATGATAAGGTTGTGTTCAAAGGTTCGAACCTTGCCTTTAACAAAATTTTCCTTTTCTTTATTATTTGTTCTTGCAAAATATCGAGATGCCTTAGCATGAGATAATTAGGTTGTGTTCGAAGGTTCGAACAAACCTTACCTTTATCGCCTTTTTGGGTTAAGGTTTTGTAGGGGTTCGGTGTTACCGATAATATTTCCCCGAAATATTTTAGGTTTATAGCTTTGCCGAGGGCAGCCTTTAGAACCGGTTATAAGAGTTTTTCAAAGGCCTTATTTTTGTTACGATCCTCGGACGTCTCCGAGTCGTGTTAATATGGTCGTGGCCTTTTTAGTTCGGGCACTGCCAAATAAGCTTTTATGCCCTTGAGTGTTTTTAACTCGGAACGGCCTTATCCTTTAGATTCAGGCAATGCCAAATAAGCTTTTATGCCCTCGAGTGTTTTTAACTCGGAACGGCCTTAGCCTTTAAATTCGGGCAATGCCAAATAAGATTCATGCCCTCGAGTTTTATTAACTCGGAACGACCTTAGCCTTTAAATTCGGGTAATGTTAAATAAGCTTTATGCCCTCAAGTTTTATTAACTCGGAATGGCCTTAGACTTTAAATTTGGGCAATGCCAAATAAGCTTTTATGCCCTTGAGTGTTTTTATTAACTCGAAACGACCTTAGCCTTTAAATTCGGGCAATGCCAAATAAGCTTTTATGCTTTTGAGTGTTTTTATTAACTCGGAATGGCCTTATCGTTTAAATTCGGGCAATGTCAAATAAGATTTTATGCCCTCGAGTGTTTTTATTAACTACGAACGGCCTTCGCCTTTAATTTCGGGAAATGCCAAATAAGCTTTATGCCCTCGAGTTTTATTAACTCGGAATGGCCTTAGCCTTTAAATTCGGGCAATGCCAAATAAGCTTTTATGCCCTCGAGTGTTTTTATGAACTCGGAATAGCCTTAGCCTTTAAATTCGGGCAATGCCAAATAAGCTTTATGCCCTTGATTTTTATTAACTCGGAATGGCCTTAGCCTTTAAATTCGGGCAATACCAAATAAGCTTTTATGCCCTCGAGTGTTTTTATTAACTCGGAATGGCTTTAGCCTTTAAATTCGGGCAATGCCAAATAAGCTTTTATGCCCTCGAGTGTTTTTATTAACTCGGAATGGCCTTAGCCTTTAAATTCGGGCAATTCCAAATAAGCTCTATGCCCTCGAGTTTTATTAACTCGGAATGGCCTTGTAATCTACTATCTCGGAACGTCCGAGATTGTTTTTCGATCGGTAGTCCCCGAGTGAATGTTCGAAATCGGATTTTAAGATTGCCCTTAGGCTTGATGTCTAGTCCCCGAGTGAATGTTCGAACTCGGATTAAGGTTGCCCTTAGGCTTGATATCTTTAGCTGTAGGGAATTCCTTGAAAAATGCAAGAAATATTTTTGAGAACGAGATGTGTATATGCAAAGGGGGCTCTTTTATTCTTGCACATAATAGTTGTACATATATACATGTTTAGTGCCAAGGGTCGATTGATTTGAGCGGGCACAGTTCATTTGACCATTTGGCCCTTACAATAAATCCTGTTGATCGAGGCCCTTTAATCACGAAGTTGAAATGCTATGTCAAATTCGATATCCCCAAGGATCTTTCCCCCCAGTGTTTGAGGTTGACCAAAGAGAGGCCTCGAATGCGGTTGTGATCATTGCAACCAGTTGATAGCCGGCCTTCGATTCTAAGTTAGCACGATTTAGTTGTTGCCTCGTTAAAAACCTTGCCGAAAACCCCATTTGGGACAAAATCGGTCCAAGGGAAAAAGAGTGCAACGCGTGCTTTCAGACCTAGTATCTCGTATTATTCTTTGTAGGTTGCCTGCAAGTGTCAGTTTGGAATGTAAACAAAATGAAAGAAAGAATTGGGGTCGTACCTTAGCAATAATATCGCTTTAAGTGAGTTATATTCCAGTTGTTCTGTAATTGCTCGCCGTTTATTATTTCGAGCTTGTAGGATCCCTTTTCGGTGATCTCGATAATGTTTTATGGTCCTTCCCAATTTGGGCCCAATTTCCCTTATTTCGGGGTTCGAGTGCTTAGCGTGACTTTTCTTAGTACCAAGTCCCCGACATTGAAATATCGAAGGTTAGCCCTTCTATTATAATACCTCTCGATCTGCTGCTTCTGGGCAGCCAATCGAACAAGGGCGGCTTCATGCCTTTCATCCAATAGCTCTAGGCTCATATTCATGGCCTCGTTATTTGATTCTTTTGTTGCATATCGGAATCTGATACTTGGCTTCCCAACCTCGACCGGTATTAAAGCTTCGGTGCCATAAACTAAAGAGAACGAGGTGGCCCCGATGCTGGATTTCGAGGTTGTGCAGTATCCCCATAGGACCTCAGGTAGCATTTCCTTCCATTTTCCTTTTGCGTCAGTTAACGTCTTTTAAAGGCTTTGGAGTATGGTTTTGTTGGTAGACTCAACTTGTCCATTCCCACTAGGGTTATAGGGAGTGGATAATATCCTTTTGATCTTTTGGTCTTCGAGAAACTTACTTACATTGCTGCCAATAAATTATTTCTCGTTGTCGCAAAACATTTCGGTCGGTATCCCGAATCGGCATATGATGTGGTCCTAAATAAAATCAATGACTTCTTTTTCCCTGATCTTCTCATATGCCTGTGTTTCCACCCATTTAGAGAAATAGTCAGTCATAAATAAAATAAACTAAGCCTTACCGGGTGCCCGAGGGAGGGGGCCGACGATGTCCATCCCCCATTTCATGAAAGGCCATGGTGACAAAATCGAATGCAGCGGCTCCCCAGGTCGATAGATCATCGGAGCATGCCTTTGGCATTCATCACATTTCCGAACGAACTCCTTTGCATCTTTTTCCATGTCGATCTAGTAGTAACCGGCTCTGATTAGTTTTCGAACCAGCGACTCGACGCCCGAATGATTTCCACAAGTACCCTCGTGGATTTCCCTCAGAACGTACTTGTTAGGTTTTAGTTTTAATGATGAAAAAAATAATATAATTGCTTTTGGTGTAGGGACTCGAGGAAATCAACCAAGATCGAAGTGCACAAAGAGAAACAATCAAAGCTGAAGGAAGAAATCAATCAAAGATTGATTGAAGCATTCAAAAGGAAAAGAAGCACTGATGATCCGGTAAAATAATCAATGCGAGATTGATTGAAGAGTTAAAAAGGAAAAGAAACATTGAAGATCCGGCAAGATAATCAATCAGTAGCTATTACTGGAAGGACCCAGAATTAAGGAGCAAATCAGGCGCTATCAAGACTTAAAAATGGAAAGCTGTCAAAGTCCACACATCAAGGAAGAGTAACGGGAATTAACCTTATTCTTGGAAAGAATCAATTTCTTTCCAAGGATCAAATCTCTTGGGTTGGAAAATCTCTTCAGTAACGGTCTCCTACAAAGTATTTATACGCAACCTTAAGTCTTAGAGAGAGATATTTTGATCAAACCAATTATCATCTCTTTGTTCTACTTCAAACAAACATTGTAGCTCTACTAGATCTGTTGTGTAACAAGTTAGAGAAGAAAGAGAGAAAACTACTGTGAGGCATTGTATCAAGAAAAGACAAGTGACATAGAAACTGAGTTGTTGGTGTAAACTACACCATTCACTTTGTACTCAAGAAACTCAACCACTGAAAGAGAACTCTCTTGCAACCCAAGGGGACTGGACTAGGATTCACATTGAATCCGAACCAATATAAAAACTCCGGTGTCTTTAATTCCTGCACTTTACTTCTGCATTTTAATTCTGCACTTCTTATTATCTCGCTATTACATCTAGTCGACTAATTGGAAAACAAGTCAACTTATAATAATTAATTTTAAAATAAGCAATTCACTCTTGTACTTTCAATTGGTATCAGAGCAAGGCTCACATTTTTCTTTTGCTTAACAGCTTGTGAGAAAAGATCATGGCTAATCAAGTTATTGTCGGAGCACTCTTCCAAGAAGGAACATCGCAAGTAAAGCCACCATATTTCAATGGACAATATTTCTCTCAGTGGAAAGTGCGTATGGAAATATACGCAAAGTCTTATGATGTCAAGGTCTAGCGAGTTATCAAAAAATGGAACTATCCTCTACCGGATGCTGCTCAACCACCTGCTGATCCTGAAGATATAGATGAATTTACTGATGAACAAATGGCAATTGTGCAAGTTAATGCTAAATCAAGGAATCTTCTTTATAATACTATAAGTGGTGAGGAATATGAGAAAATCTCCAGTTGCGATACAGCCAAAGAGATGTGGGATAAACTTGAAGTTACTTATGAAGGAGCCAGTAAAGTGAAAGAAACCCATATCAACATGTTGATTCATGACTACGAAATCTTCCAGATGAAAGAAGGAGAATCCATTGAAGAGATGTTTGCCAGATTTAGCAAAATCATTAGCGATCTAAAAGCTTTTGGCAAACCATACTCAAGTGGTGATCAAGTTAGGAAACTTTTGAGAAGTCTACCCACTACTTGGCAGACAAAAGTGGTTACACTTGAATCATAGGATTTGAACAAATTATCATACGATGAACTTCGAGGAGAACTTATAGCCTTCGAGAAAACTCATCTCAAGAAAACAAACCAAGAAGAAAAGAAGAAAACAATTGCTTTCAAGGCGACAACTGAAAGAGCAGACAATGATATTGATGACGACCCTGAAGCTCTTCAAGAAGAAATTGTCATGGTATCAAGGAACATGGATGGTTTAATGAGGAGATACAGGAATACAAGAAGAGGCAGGATACCACCCAGGAGAACTAGGCAATATAACAAACAAGACAAAAATGATGGGAAATGCTCTGAGTGTGGAAGATTTGGGCATGTTCAAGCTGAGTGTCCTAATCTTAAAAGAAAGGTTTCCAGAGGATTTAACAAGAACAAATCATTTGGAAGCTGGAGTGATGAAGACAGTTCAGAACACAAAGAGATAGCAAATCTATGTTTCATGACTTATCTGGAAAACGACATGAACAAACTCTCAAGGTACTGGATAGATGAGGAAACTTCAGATCACGAATACAAAGATGACAATGAGAACTGTTTCATGGCGTGAGGTGAAACAAGCGAGGAACACCACAGAAGGAGTCACAAAGGAAAATGGTACTTAGATAGTGCGTGTTCCAGTCACATGATAGGTGACAAAAATATGTTTAAAGAAGTTACAAAAATAGACGGAGGAAGTGTCAAATTTGGTGATGACTCAAAAGGAAAAATAGTCGGTACCGGAACAGTTCCTTTCAATAATAACTGTGATATCACTGAGGTTTATCTTGCTGACGGACTTAACTACAATCTTTTGAGTATAAGTTAGCTAAGCGACTCAGGGTATGAAGTAAAGTTCAAGAAAACAGGTTGTGCTATTGAAGATGAGACAGGTAAAATAATCCTCCCATGTAAAAGGTATGAAAATGTCTATATTCTTGATGGTTTTGAAAATATAGATAGTCATATTTGTTTAACGTCCATATCTGATGATCTATGGTTATGGCATAAGAAACTTGGCCATGCAAACATGCATATGATAGAGAAATGTTTCAAGCATGATTTAGTTATTGGTTTATCTAAACTCAATTTCTCTAGAAATCATGTATGTGATGCATGTCAGATTGGTAAACAAACTAGAAACTCTTTCAAAAATAAAGATATTGCATCTACTTCAAAGCCCTTGTAATTGCTTGATACGGACTTATTTAGACCCACTAGAACTGCTAGCATAGGAGAAAAACGATATGCCTTTGTTATTGTTGATTATTACTCACGCTTTACTTGGGTGATTTTTCTATCTCACAAATATGAAGCTTTGAAAAGTTTTGAGATATTCTGTAAAAAGGTCGAAAGAGAAAAAGGGTATCTTATTATAATAATTCAAAGTGATCATGAAGGAGAATTTGAAAGCAGGGCATTTGAAGATTTCTGCAATGATCAAGGATACACCCACAATTTGCCTGCTCCAAGGTCACCCCAACAGAATGGAGTTGTTGAGCAAAAAAATAGGACTTTACAAGATATGGCAAGAACTATGATACTAGAATATTCGTTGCCAAATCACTTTTGGGCAGAAGGAGTAAGTACAACATGTCACATTCTCAATCGATGCCTCATATGACCTATCCTGAAGAATACTCCTTATGAATTGTGGAAAGGTAAACGGCCCAATATAAGTTACTTTCATCCGTTTGGAAGCAAGTGCATCATTCACAATAATGGTAAGGATAATCTTGGAAAATTCGATCCTAGAAGTGGCGAAGGTATTTTTCTGGGTTATTCATTAAATAATAGATCCTTTATAGTCTATAATAAACACACACTGTGTGTAGAAGAATCAATACATGTTATATTTGATGAAAATAACTCTTCGGTCGAGAAAGAAATTATTGCAGGTGATGAAGATCAAATTCAAAAAATTCTGAAGATAAGCAAATCTCAAAAGTTGACTAATAAACCTGATGGTGTAATGGAGTCAACTAATGAGATTAGCAACAGTCAATCAGAATCTTCGAAGGAGCCAACTACTCATACAAGTACAATTCGTCCAAATGAATGGGGAGGTGAACCAGAATATCCTCAAAAGTTTATCATAGGAGACCCAAGCGAAGGAATGAAAACCAGGGGAGCTCTCAAAAAGAAAGCAAACATAGCACTGATTTCCCAGATTGAACCAAAGAAAATAGAGGAAGCTCTGAAAGACTCAAGCTGGTTACAAGCAATACACGAAGAGCTAGATCAATTTGACAAAAATCAAGTGTGAAAACTGCTGCCTAAGCTTGAAAACGCTCCTGTAATTAGAACAAAATGGGTTTTCAGAAATAAGCTAAATGAGGATGGAAAGGTTGTGAGAAACAAAGCCAGATTAGTAGCTCAAGGATACTCACAATAGGAAGGAGTCGACTACGATGAAACCTTTGCTCCAGTAGCTCGACTGGAATCAATACGAATTCTTCTTGCATACGCATCCTTTAAAAGATTTAGGCTCTTCCAGATAGATGTCAAAAGTGCCTTTTTAAATGGTTTCATTGAGGAGGAGGTATATGTAAAACAACCCCCTGGATTTGAAGATTCAAAGTTTCCTTACCATGTGTACAAATTGACCAAAGCATTGTATGGACTTAAACAAGCTCCACGAGCATGGTACGAAAGACTCAGCTCATTTCTTATTGATCACGGATTTACAAAAGATAAAGTAGACACTACCCTTTTTATTATAAGATCATCGAAAGGTAATCTCATTATTCAAGTTTATGTTGATGATATTATTTTTGGTAGTACTAATTCTCTTCTGTGCAAGGAATTTTCAAATCTTATGCAAAGTGAGTTTGAAATGAGTATGATGGAAGAGCTAACGTTATTTCTTGGACTTCAAATTCAACAATCTGAAGAAGGAACGTTTATATGTCAGACAAAATACACAAAGGAGTTGATTCAGAAGTTCGGTATGAGTAATGCTAAAGCTATTGGCACACCAATGAGTCCTTCAACAAGTCTTGACAAAGATGAACAGGGAAATCCTGTTGATGAAACTAAATATCGTGGAATGATTGGCTCCCTTATTTATCTAACTGCTAGTCGACCAGATATTATGTTTAGTATTTGTAAATGTGCCAGGTTTCAGCCAGCTCCTAAAGAATCACATCTGCCTACAGTAAAGAGAATTATTCGATATCTCATTGGAACTATTTCTCACGGATTATGGTATCCACGCTCTAACAATTTTAAACTAGAAGGTTTTTCAGATGTTGATCTTGCAGGTGATAAGGAAGACAGAAAAAGCACCAACGGAACATGTCAATTACTTGGAAAAGCACTGATATCTTGGAACAGTAAAAAGCAAGGATCAATTGCACTATCCACAACTGAGGCTGAGTATATCGCCATTGGACAATGTTGTGCACAATTACTATGGATGTCTCATCAATTGGGTGACTATGAACTATTCTTTAAACCCATTCTAATTTTCTATGATAACTCTAGTGTTATATGTCTCTCAAAAAATCCTGTGCATCACTCTAGGGCAAAGCATATAGACATCAAGCATCATTTCATTAGAGATCATGTTCTTAAGGGAAATATAGAACTATCTTTTGTTGGAACTACTGATCAATTAACAGATATTTTCACTAAACCTTTACTTGAAGACAGATTTTGCTTTTTAAGAGAATTACTTGGTATTATTTCCATTGATCATTAATATTAGGACCTATGAGGTATTTTTATGTTTTGTATGCCTAAAGTTTAAACTTTGTCTTTTCATAGTCATTAATAGCGCCTCCGAATTCCCTCTCTTTTCCTCTCTTTTCACATCAGTTGCAGCGTTCAAGAAAGGAAAACCAATCATTATGCCTGTTCAACTGACACCCTTTCCTTTCCTGTACCCAATCGTCAGAAACCCCTTCTTTTAATCTCTGAAACCCTCTTCCAATCTCCATCGTTCCCATAACCTAGAAACCCTCTCCGAGACACTCTTTAACCAGTTTCTTCCATGGCTAAACACTCTAAAAATCCCTCAGCCTCCACCAGAAAAAGTACTCGCTCCAGAGCAAAACCTTCTTCCCAGCGATCATTCTCATCCTCTAGGAGAAAAAGCCCTAGGAAAAAGACCTTTGGAAGAACCTCCTGAATCCTTTACTCCAAAGAAATCGAAAATAGATCTCTCAAGTTCTTTAGAGTCTGACCTAAATTTCTGGGATTCTCCAAACAAAGATTTTTTTATTGCTCTGAAAGACAAGCCAATCGCTCATGGCAGAGTAGTCGACCTTGATGACATGAAAGCCCTAAACTGTAAGGTAAAAGATCTGTTTGTTTATCAAGGCTGGTCAAAATTCTTTTCTGTTCCCCCTCCTAAAGTCTATGAACCCCTAGTAAGAATGTTTTATGCCAATCTTCGCTCTAGTAAGTCTGATAAGTTGGAATCCTTAGTGTTAGGAAAGCGCATCGTTCTTGATTGTGCCATGTTTGACTCAATTTTCCAGTGTAAGTGTTCTGGTTTTCCCATGCTTTTCAAAAATTCTTGGCCTGATAATTTTGAAATCACCTTTGATCAAGAAAAATGTTGTATTGCTGAGTGTTCATTTGAATCCCTCCTGAGCCAGTTAGGTCCAAGAGATGTTAGCTTTGAAACTCGTGTTCTAGCCCATATTGTTGCAACTACTCTGCTCCCTCGTATTGGCTCCTTCTCCACCTTCTCTCAAAGAGATACCTTTCTTGTCTATTGCCTTGTGACCAAACTCAAGATCAAACTGTCCTCCTGGGTCATAAATTTTATGATTGAAAGTGCTGATGACCCCCACCAGTTTGCCCTATGGCATGGCCATCACTCACATTCTGGAAGCTCATAATATCTCTATCTCTGAATATCCCTTTGTCTCTGTTTCAAAATCTTATAATTCTAGGGCATTTGCTAGTATGGGATATGTGTGCGTGAAGGGCTCCTGGGTTAAGAAATAGGAAGGTGAGGTCAAGAATGTTCAACCTGATTCCAAGACCAAAGCCTCTGTTTCCCATCATAGTCTTAGTAATCCTGATCTTGCTGAGAAACTGACTGCCATTGACAACCAGCTGACCACCATCAAAGATCTTCTTGCTGCCACTCAGTCCACTGTTGGAGACATTCGTGCAATCTTCAAAGAGACAGGGTCTGATGTTTCAAAGATAAGGGTTGCAATTCTCAGAGTTAGGAAAAATGCAGTCAAGGCATTCAAGGAAGTACACGACAGGCTTGATGGAGTGACTGTCTCAGCTAATGCTAGCTTTGATCAATTGAAGGAGGCGATTTGCAACACTCTTACTTATTTCTTGCATCATTAGTGTGGAAGTTTCAAATAATTGTTTTTTGCTGTGCTGTTTTGGACTGGATAACCAGTCGTTGGATGAATTTATTTTTTTAACTCTGCATGCATATCATGCTACAAATTCTGCTTTAGTATCTGGTGTTTTATTGTTTTTATCCCCTCTTTGCTGATGTCAAAAAGGGGGAGAAGGCTATACATATATTCGTGCATGTATATCCATTGCAGGGGGGTCGACTATAGATACTACAGGAGAAGTCGACTAAAAGAAGTAGTCCCAACGTCACCTATTGAGGGGGAGTCAACTGCACTCATTGAGGGGGAGTAAAATACAGGGAAGTTAACTGATGTTTACATATATTATTGTTTTTGTCATCATCAAAAAGGGGGAGATTGTTAGGTTTTAGTTTTAATGATAAAAAAATAATATAATTGCTTTTGGTGTAGGGACTCAAGGAAATCAACCAAGATTGAAGTGCACAAAGAGAAACAATCAAAGCTGAAGGAAGAAATCAATCAAAGATTGATTGAAGCATTCAAAGGGAAAAGAAGCACTGACGATCCGGCGAGATAATCAATCCGAGATTGGTTGAAGAGTTAAAAAGGAAAAGAAGCATTGAAGATCCAGCAAGATAATCAATCAGTAGCTATTACTGGAAGGACCCAGAATTAAGGAGCAAATTCGGCGCTATCAAGACTTAAAAATGGAAAGCTGTCAAAGTCCACACATCAAGGAAGAGTAACGGGAATTAACCTTATTCTTGGAAAGAATCAATTTCTTTCCAAGGATCAAATCAATTGGGTTGGAAAATCTCTTCAGTAACGGTCTCCTACAAAGTATTTATACGCAACCTTATGTCTTAGAGAGATATACTTTGATCAAAGCAATTATCCTCTCTTTGTTCTACTTCAAACAAACATTGTAGCTCTACTAGATCTGCTGTGTAACAAGTTAGAGAAGAAAGAGAGAAAAATACTGGTGAGGCATTGTGTCTAGAAAAGACGAGTGACATAAAAACTGAGTTGTTGGTGTAAACTACACCATTCACTTTGTACTCAAGAAACTCAATCACTGAAAGAGAACTCTTTTGCAACCCAAGGGGACTAGATTAGGATTCACATTGAATCCGAACCAGTATAAAAACTCTGGTGTCTTTAATTCCTGCACTTTACTTCTGTATTTTAATTCTGCATTTCTTATTATCTCGCTATTACATCTAGTTGACTAATTGGAAAACCAGTCAAATTATAATAATTAATTTAAAAATAAGCAATTCACCCCCCTCTTGTACTTTCAGTACTCAGTATCCCCCGGCCCTAGACATTTTGCAAGTGGACCATCGAATGTTTTTTTGAACAAGGTTCCGTCTTCGGCCAGGCTAAATTGGGATACTTTTGTACGTATGGCCCTCGATTCTTTTGGGCCTGATGTCAAATTTCCGATCCTAAGATACTCCACGTACTTGTTCCTCCAGTCCCAAGTTAGGCTCGTCGAGTTGATCTCGGTGTGGCCTTCTTCCACCACCGATCTCATAAGCTGCACGACTTCTCCTGAATTGAACTCGTTATCTTCGACCAACGATCCCAAGTTAGCGAGGGCATCGGCTTCGCTGTTTTGATCCCGAGGTACATGTTGCAAAGTCCATTCTTTGAACTGATGTAATTCCACCTGTAACTTGTCTAAGTATCTCTGTATTCATTCTTCTCTGACCTCGAATGTTCCGTTAACTTAGTTTACCACAAGGAGGGAGTCGCACATGTCTTCGATCACCTCTGCTCCCAAGCTTTTGGCTAATTCAAGACCTACAATCATGGCCTTATATTTGGCCTCGTTATTAGTCAATTTCACAGTCTTAATAGATTGTCTAATTATATTACCTATTGGTGGCTTTAGTACGATACCAAGTCCGGACCATTTGGCGTTTGAGGCCCTATCTATAAAGAGGGTCTAGATTTCCGAAAATGTCCCTCAATTAACCAATAACTCTCTTTCAACCTCAGGTATCAGGGCCGATGTAAAGTCGGCCACGAAGTCTTCCATTATTTAGGAATTAATGGCAGTCCGAGGTCGATATTCAATATCGTACCCACTTACTTCAATGGACCATTTGGCCAATCAGCTCGAGAGTTCGGGTTTATGCATAACGTTCCTAAATGGGTAAGTAGTTACGACACATATGGGTGATATTGGAAGTATGGCTTTAGCTTCCTAGAGGCACTTAGCAATGCGAGCGCCAATTTTTCTAGGTGGGTGTATCTAGTTTCGGCCTCACCCAAGGTCCGGCTAACATAATAAAGCGGAAATTATGTACCTTGTTCTTCCCGAACTAGGACTCCACTTACCGCTATCTCCGATACTTCCAAATACAAGTATAGTTGTTCGTGTGTCCTCTGTGTGTGAAGCAGTGGCGGGCTCGATAAATATCGCTTAAGTTCTTCCAAGGCCCGTTGGCATTCCGAGGTCCATGTGAAGTTGTTTTTCTTCTTCAGCAACGAGAAACATCGATGACTCTTATCGGAGGACCTCGAGATGAATCTCCCCAAGGCGGCAATGCGCCCGGTTAGCCTTTGCACGACCTTCATGTTGTCCACTACCGTGATATCTTCGATAGATTTGATCTTGTCGGGGTTGATCTCGATTCCTCAGTTGGATACCATGAATCCGAGAAATTTACCTGATCCGACTCCGAACGTGCATTTTTTCGGATTCAGCTTCATGTTGTACTTCTTCAATATACTGAAGGTTTCCTGCAAATGCTTTAAATGGTCCTCTGCTCGCATGGATTTAACCAACATATCATCAATGTAAAATTCCATCGATTTTCCTATTTGTTCTTCGAACATCCGATTTACTAGGCATTGATATGTGGCACCGGCATTTTTTAATCCAAACAGCATTACATTATAACAGTATGTGCCATTTTTAGTGATGAAGGAGGTTTTTTCCTGATCACCGGGGTCCATCCGTATTTGGTTGTACCCGTAATAGGCATCGAGAAAACTAAGAATCTCGTGGCCGGTCGTGGCATCGATCATACGATCGATTTTGGGCAAAGAAAAAGAATATTTGGGGCATGCTTTATTCAAATCTTTGTAATTTATACACATTCTTAGTTTATTCCCCTTTTTAGGGACTACCACTACATTTTCTAACCAATCCGGGTATTTAACCTCTCGAATGGATCCTATTTTTAGGAGTTTAGATACCCCATCCTTGATGAAAGCATGTTTGACCTCGGACTGGGGCCTCCTTTTCTTCTTGACCGGATTAGTTTTTGGGTTATGCTTAGTCTATGAGTGGTTATTTCTGGTGGGATCCCTGTCATATCAATATGGGACCAAGCAAAACAATCTATGTTAACTATAAGAAATTGAATAAATTTTTTCCTGAGCTCGGGAGTTAGTCCGGTGCCTGAGTATACTTTTCGATCGGGCAAATGCTCGATTAATACAATATGTTCCAGCTCTTCGATCGTCGATTTGGTTGTGTTGGAGTCATCGGGGATTATAAAAGATTGGGGACCCCGTAATCATCGTCTTCGTAAGTCTTTTTCTTATCTGATTGGGTTGTTACCGGAATCAGTAATTGTTATTTGGTCTCTGGGTCGGCGCCAGAATTCGGTTCCTTCGGTGTTATGATCGTTGATATCAGAACCACTTCTTCGATGGCAAAGATATCTTTTGCGGACGGTTGTTCCCCGTAGATTGTCTTGATCCCCCCTGGGACTGGGAATTTTAACACTTGGTGAAGAGTTGAGGGTACTACTCTCATGTGGTGGATCCATGGCCTTCCGAGAAGGGTGTTGTACCTCATGTCCCCTCCGATTACATAAAACTTGGCCTCTCGTACGATTTTGGCGGTATTGACCGGTAACGTTATCTCTCCTTTGGTGGTTTCATATGCCATGTTGAACCCGTTTAGGACTCGGACTGCTGGCATCATCCTCTCTTGTAGACCGAACTGTTCTGCGACCTTTGATCGAATGATGTTGGTTGAGCTACCTGGATCAATTAATACACGTTTGATTCTAGTTTTATTTAAGAGTAAAGATATTACTAGTGCATCATTGTGAGGTTTTATGATCCTTTTCACGTCCTCGTCGCTGAAGGATAAGGCTCCTTCAGGTATGTAGTCTCAAGTTCATTTCTCCCGGGTGACGGAGATTTTGGTGCATTTCAACATTGGCCCTTGTGGGATGTCGACTCCATCGATGATCATATTTATGACGTATTGAGGTTAGGTATCTTCTTGTCATGTCTGTTTGTTAGAATCCCTATTTCTAAAGTGGTTCTTGGCTCGGTCGCTCAAGAACTCCCGAAGGTGCCCATTGTTGAATAAACAGGCTACTTCTTCTCTCAACTGTTGACAATATTCCGTTCTATGACCGTGAGTGCCATGATATTTGCACATCTGGTTAGGGTCCCTTTGAGCTGGATCGGATTATAAAGGTTGAGGCCATTTGGTATCACTGATGCACCCGATAGCAGATACTATGGCTGCAGCATCGATATTAAAGTTATACTCTAATAGCCTCGGTGCCTCTTTAGGCCCGAAGGACCTGTCGAAGCTATTTTTGGTCTTGATTCCCTGATTGCTTCGACCTTGATCACTTCTCCTGTCATTTGTTACGGGTTCCGCCCCGACCCACTGCTTCTTGGATCTCTATAGGGCCGATATCGATCCCCGTTTGATCCTGGTTCACGATCGATGTCCCTCTTGGCTCTATCAAGAGTCCTGGCGGGATATATAGACTTTGAAGGTGCCCCGAGTTGATCATCTTAGACTCTGATTTTTGATTGATACCAATTGTGTACATCGGTCCAGGTAATATCAGGGTATTCTATCAGGTTTTTCTTTAATTGTTGCGAAGCCACCGAGCTTCGAATATTGAGTCCCTGAGTGAAAGCCCGAACATCCCAATCATCAGCGACCGGCAGCAGATCTATTTGTTCCATTTGAAAACGGGACACGAACTCCCTGAGCATCTCGTTCTCCTTCTGTTTGACTTTGAAAAGGTCTGATTTCTTGGTTTGGACCTTGATGGCACCGGCATGTGCTTTTATGAAAGAGTCTGCAAGCATAGAAAAAGAGTCAATAGAATTAGGAGGTAAGTTGTGATACCATATCATGGCTCCCTTTGACAGGGTTTCCCCAAATGTTTTCAGCAAAACAGACTCGATTTTGCCATCTTCTAAGTCGTTCCCTTTGATGGAACATGTATAAGAGGTTACATGCTCGTTTGGATCGGTCATTCCGTTGTACTTAGGTTTTTTGGGCATACAAAATTTCTTGGGGATCGGTTTTAGGGCGGCTTTGAGTAAAAGGTTTTTGCGCGAACTTCTTGGAATCCAGTCCCTTAAATATCGGGGGTGCTCCTGGGATTTGATCTACCCTGGAATTATAGGTTTCAACCTTTTTATCGTTCGCTTCGATCTTCTTTTCCCCTAACTCTATCCACTTCGTCAGCTCCTCGAGCATTTTTATAATTTCGGGGTTAGTCCCCGACTCTTGTTCATTCGACCTTACCATGTCCGGTTTAATTCTACGGGTGACTTTTTGGGGCGGATCGGGTTCAACCCTACTCGGTGCCTGGGTTTGGCTATACAACTGAGCTATCGCCACCTGTTAGGCTTGAAGCATTTCGAAGATCATGCGTAGGCTAATTCCGTCTTCTTCAATGTTTTGTGTGTTTCGAGCTGCAGATCGGGCTCCACCACAGACGCTATTTTAAGGGTCGGTATGTAAGTTCACGTCGATGGCCACATGTGAATTTACATCAATTGGATCCACAGTCTGAATTCCAACGACATCAGCGGGTGGTCCCGCATTAGCGAGCGCCATGTTCTTATTCTCACCTTGATGACCAGCCTCGTTAGCGATATGTAGAGGTGCTAATAAAGAGTTTGTTATTTTTGGCCTGAAATTAAAGACACTTCAAAGAGCAAGTGTAAAGTAGTATACGTTATGAAGATTTGTATCAAATAACCACTATTATCCCTAGCCCCACGGTGGGTGCAAATCTGTTTACCCCTAAAATCGGATAACAATTGAATTTATACACGGCTTTAAGGATATGTAATCTAATTCGATACAAAATGAGAAATCAGATCTAATATGGAAGAATAAGTAGAAATATAAATGCAAATTATGCAGATTGAACAACTTAAGCCCCGTAAGATTAACTTCATTCGAATTTAGATGTGATATTATTGAAGCAAGAAATAATATGAACAAAGCTGAAAAACGTAGTATCTTGTTCTTTTGAGTATGTTCCAATGTGCCTAATGAATTATTCAGTTCCCTTTATATATCTAGGGAGATGAAGCATTTAAGACATTATTTTATAAGAAATTATGCAGACCGTTGGCTTCCTTTTTGACTTAATCCCGTGATTTCTGCCATAATGATTGGTTAATGGCAAGAATCACGGATCCTTGTCGGATGAGTTGGCAAAACTTTTCTTCGAGGCCGTTAGAAGCAGGTTCAGTCGTGCCCTTGATAAACTCGAGGGAAAATCTGATGATCTTGTTCGAACTTCGATACTCGATATCGAGCTCGGTTACATTTTTAACCTCGATCTCTTACTTATGTGTCAAGCCTTGACCTATTGTTCCAGATGCTCGATCAAGCGTCGAGCTCGGTTCTACCCGTATACAAGAATACTAAATTACAAGTTAATGCCATAAGAATTGAACACTTGTACAAGTTTTAGGGGAAAAAAGAAGCACGGAATATCAAAAAGCATTAGAGCATATGACTAATTCTTTATATGCGAGCTTACCAAAAGAAGAGAACTATATTTCATTCTAAAAAAATTTGGAGAAAAGAGTTTGATAATTTAATTGGAATAACAATACGATTAAACAATAATTTGATTGAAAGAAAAATAATTAAGCAAGTCTTTTTCTGTAACTTAGAATAGATCTTATGATCACATAAATTATTTACAAATAAATTTATAGTTGTAGTTCAAAATTAAGATAAATCTCAATTAAGAACAATGAATAACCAATCTCTAAATTCTTAATTTATTATTTATCATCAAGTCTTGAGATAATTAATCGAGTTGAATGCAATCAAGGAGAGAATAAGAAAATGAAAAAATAATAATAAAAGGCAAAAGAGAAAAAGAAAAAAGAAAAAAATAGAAGAAAAATCAAGCTAAAAGTTAAATATCATATGTGGCCGTAGGTCTCGAACTGAGGTACCAAATGCCAAATTTGACCATGGGTGCCTCCCGCCCTATATAGCAAAAGATGAGTAATTTTATACAGGAAATCTATTAGGAAATCTACTAGGATATGTTTGTATACGGTCAAAATCGGGCCTACCCGATTTTGCTGTTTGATCGAGAGAAGGGAGTTACATCGGGGGTAGCCTCATAATAAATCAGACCCGAGCTCGAAGATGAGACATCAAGCCTAGAGATCGAAGTGTACGTTAAGACCGAGGTCAGCAACAATCGAGATCAAGTATGACCGGCTTCGAGGGGAGCATAATAACGGAATGGCTAGATATCAGTAACCGGTCGAAGATCACTGCGTGAATCTCGGGACGGATATCCGTGATTGGTCGAGGATCATGGCGTGAATCTCGGAATGGACCAAATCAGAAGCGGTTGACTAGCTGTTTATACGATTTCCTTCTGTAATTACAGACATGCCATAATTAGGTTTCCTCTACTATATAAAGAGGAGTTCTAATCAGATTCACTGATAAGAATATACATATACGCTGCTTTCTTTGTCTTACTTACTGTCCATCCTCTATTGTTCTTATTAACTAACCTCAAGACTATCTCGAATCAAGGACGAGGCATTGTTTGCAGACCGATTTGATTTATTTTATTGTCCAATTTATCTATTTAATTCATTGTTTATCAATTGGTGCTGGTTTAAATCACATATCCTTAAAACTACAATATAAGTTTAATTGTTACTCAATTTTTAGGGTAAACAGTTTGGCGCCCACCGTGGGGCTGAGGATAATAGTGATTGTTCAATATTGATTCTAGTAAAACGCACTATTGTATGCTTGTTCTTGTCAAGTATCTTTGCTTTCATGTTAAAACATGTCAAACTCACAGAACGCATCCATACACGGTGACAACGGCCTCAGATTCCACGGTGAAAACGAAAATGTAATTGCTCCAGGAGTCGAGGTGCCACGGTCTAATTTCGGGGGAGCACCGGTTTCCAACCCAGTCGATGCCAATTTGCACGTTGCTCTAAATGGGGACCTAGGGGTAGGTCTCGATGGGAGCGTATGCAAAGAAGGCCGATCTAGTGACCAAGGAACACAAGGCAGAGGAGATGAAGGAGTCAGTCTCCAAGTGATATTCGAGTTGCTTTAGGCTCAGCAAGCCGCTATTGCTCAGTTACAAATTCAACATAGAGCTTCGAATAGGGTCGAGCCGGAAATTACTCGCCGTACCGAGCCAGTACTGGAAAGGTCGAATGGAAACGAATCGAGGACTGATCCTGCGGTAATGAAAATGCTCGAGGAGCTCACCAAAAGAATTGAATCGGGGGAGAAGAGTATCGAAGCCAACGGTAAAAAAGTGGAAACATACAACTCTCGAGTTGACCAGATACCGGGGGCACCGCCAATCTTGAAAGGGATGGATTCGAAGAAGTTTGTACAAAAGCCGTTTCCTCCAAGTGTAGCTCCGAAGCCTATTCTAAAGAAGTTTTGTATGCCAGACATACCCACATTATAATGGGACCACCGATCCCAACGAGCATGTTACTTCATATACATGCTCTATCAAGGGTAACAATTTAGAAGATGATGAAATCAAATCTGTGCTATTAAAAATATTCGGAGAGACCCTTTCGAAGGAGGCAATGATTTGGTATCACAACCTGCCACCAAATTCCATCGACTCATTTGCCATGTTAGCAGATTCTTTCGTAAAGGCACACGCCGGGGCCATAAAGGTCGCAACGAGGAAATCAGAACTTTTCAAAGTAAGACAAAGGGATAATGAAATGCTGAGGGAGTTCGTATCCCGATTTCAAATAGAACGCATGGAGTTCCCACTTGTCACAGATGATTGGGCCGTTCAAGATTTCACCCAAGGGTTGAACGAGCGGAGTTTGATAGCATCACATCAGTTGAAACAAAATTTGATCGAGTATCCAGCTATAACTTGGGCAGATGTGCACAATCGATATCAATCAAAGATTAGGGTCGAGGACGACCAATTAGGAGCCCCTCCCGGTTCAGTACATCTAAACAGGTCGGCAATTAAAAACCAGAGGGCCGTCAACAGGGAGCCAGGATCGAACAGAGACCGATATCAACCATACACCACAGATCGAAGGAACAATGGTTCAGGACGCAATTCCGCACGGAGCAATCGAAGAAGTGATCGAGGACAGAATTCTTGGGGACTTATGAGCAAAAGTGGTTTTGACAAGTATGACGATCCCCCAGAGGCACCTCGGTTATCGGAATATAACTTTAGCATCGATGCATCGGGTATTGTATCGGTAATCAGAAGAATCAAAGATACTTGGTGGCCCAGATCCATACAAAACAATCCTTCCCAAAGAAACCCAAATTTGATGTGCAAGTATCATGGCACGCATGGTCACAAGACCGAGGATTGCAGGCAATTAAGGGAGGAGATAACCCGTCTATTCAATGAGGTCCACCATCGAGAGTTCCTCAGCGATCGAGCCAAGAATCATTTCAGAGAAAGGGACGCCAATAGGAAAAATGAACAGGAAGAACCCAACATGTCATTCATATGATCGTCGGTGGGGTCGACATTCCACAGGGACCCATATTCAAACGCACTAAGGTATCAATCACTAGGGAAAAAATGAGCCCGAGAATATGTGCCCGAAGGCACTTTATCTTTCAATGACGAAGAAGCAGAAGGCATTTCTCAGCCCCACAACAACGCTCTGGTAATTTCTATCTTATTAAATAAAGTTCAAGTTAAGCGTATTTTAGTGGATCCAGGTAGCTCAGCGAATATCATCCGATCGAGGGTCATGGAGCAGCTCGGCCTACAAAATCAAATTGTGCCCACAACTTGGGTCTTAAACGGATTCAATATGACCAGTGAAACAACTAAATGGGAGATTATTCTACCGGTGAACGTGACTGGAACCATTCAAGATACTAAGTTCCACGTAATCGAGGGCGATATGAGGTACAATGCACTACTCGGTAGATCTTGGATCCATAATATGAGGGCAGTCCCTTCGAATCTCCACCAAATGATGAAATTCTTGGCGTCGGCCGGGGTAAAAATAATATACGGGGAGCAGCATGCTGCAAAGGAAATGTTTGCGGTCGATGAGGTAACACTGATATCGACACTATCAACCTCGGAAAGGTCGAGCATAAAAAGTAAACAGGAAGTCAAATAGCAATCACAGCCACCAGCCTCGACCGAATCAGGGAAGCAGGAGATAGAAGAAGAAGAGGAGGATTTTCTGACCCCTCAAACTTTTATTGTTCCCGAAGATTCTGACGCCACCAAATCAACGGTCGAAGAGCTAGGACAGGTTATATTGATCGAGTACCTACCCGAGCGAAAGGTATACCTGGGAACGAGATTAACCCACGAACTCAGGAAAAAGCTTATTCAATTTCTTATTGATAACATAGATTGTTTTTGCTTGGTCCCATTTAGACATGACAGGGATCCCACCGGAGATAACAACGCATCAGCTAAGCCTGGACCCTAGGTTCAGACCGGTGAAGCAAAAGAGAAGACCTCAGTCTGAGGTAAAGCATGCATTCATAAAGGACGAGGTAACTAAACTTCTCAAGATAGGGTCCATTCGGGAGGTGAAATATCCCGAATGGTTAGCCAATGTAGTTGTAGTCCCAAAAAAGGGAACAAACTTAGAATGTGTGTAGATTATAAGGATTTAAACAAGGCATGCCCCAAAGATTCTTTTCCACTGCCTAACATCGATCGCATGATCGATGCCACGGCCGGCCACGAAATCCTTACTTTTCTCGATGCTTATTCCGGGTACAATCAAATCTAAATAAACCTGGAGGACCGAGAAAAGACTTAATTTATCACCAAGTATGGAACATATTGTTATAATGTAATGCCCTTCGGGCTAAAAAATGCAGGAGCTACTTACCAACGCCTAGTAAATAAAATGTTCGAAGAACAAATAGGTAAATTAATGGAAGTTTATATTGATGACATACTAGTTAAGTCCCTGCGCGCAGAGGACCATTTGGCTCATTTTCAGGAAATATTCGAGATTTTAAGGAAATACAACATGAAGCTCAACCCCGAGAAATGTACTTTCGGGGACGGTTCGGGCAAGTTCCTTGGCTTCATGGTATCAAATTGGGGAGTCGAGATCAACCACGAAAAAATCAAGGCCATCGAAGACATCACCATCGTGGACAGTGTAAAATTCGTGCAGAGGCTAACTGGACGGATAGCTGCCTTAGGCCGATTCATTTCGAGGTCATCGGATCGAAGCCACAAATTTTTCTCTCTGCTAAAAAAGAACAATTTTGCCTGGACCCCGGAATGCCAACAAACATTAGAGGAATTGAAGCGATACCTATCGATCGGTCGAAATAAATTTCAGCCTTCTTATGATCGATCGAGTTCGAAACATAATCGATCGATGCGAGACTTCGAGTCGGGTTCTGAAGATGGTACAAACAAGCTTCAAGTCCGAGGGGCCGATATCCTTATCGAGCCCGAATCCAAATCGAGCTATGATGCAAAGTAAAGTTATCGAGCTTATGATCCAGAGACCGACCAACATCGATCCCGAATCAATTCAAGGGTCCGAGTTAGAATCGAGCTCAAGCCAATATCGAGAGCTTGAATCAAGACCAAAGACCCGAGTCAATATCGAGTTCATAGACAAGAGCCGTTGCAATCCCACTAGAGGAGAGAATCTCGGCAGGAATTGTGAAAAAGCTGATTTATCATGGTCTCCCACTATGTATTTTTAATTATATTTAAAGTAAGATCCCTCTACTATAAAAAGGAATGGTTATCATTTCGGTTAGGGCAAGTTTTTTCATGCCTTACATTGTAATAAAAACACTATATTCCCCCATGGTAAAGAGTTGTTCTTTTAAACTTCTTAAATTGATTCCACTTGTTTAGTCCTGAAATTCATCTTTCTTACAATCTTATCTATTTTGCATTCTTTGCAATCCATACTTATATTCCTATTTATCCTTACAATTTGTATTAAGTTGCGCCACATATCCTTAGAACCACGTATAAATTTAACTCTATCCGTTTTTCGGTTAAACAGTTTGGCGCCCACCGTGGGGCTAAGGATAACAATGGTTATTTGATACGAATCTGAAGAAACACACTATTATGTTTTATGCTCGGCTTCGAAAATATCTTGGATTTCGGATTAGCAACGACTAACTACCAATCAAATGGCTTCACCAATCGACAACGGAGCCGGTCTTCAAGATGAGAACAATAATTTGACACCCAGTACAGAAAGGCCACTTGCAAATGCCGTTGGAGCTCGAATCGGAGCGCCAATAGATATTAATTTGCATATAGCCATTGAGGCGAACCTCCATGCTGAACCCGAGAATATCATCCATGGTGGCACTCGGTCTGCAGCTCGAGATACCTATAACGTAGAGGAAAACGGCGTTAGCTTGCATATGATTTTCGAAATGTTGCAAGCCCAACAGGCAGCAATAGCTCAGTTGCAGAGCCAAACCCAGCTACAAAGCAGGCAGGAGCCCAGTTCACCTCGAGAAATCACCCACAGAACGGAGCCAGCCATAGTGAAGTCAAATGAGCAAGAATCGGGGACTACTCCCGAAATTGCTAAATTGATTGAAGAACTCACAAAGCGAGTCGAAGCCAATGATAAAAAGGTAAAAACTTATAACTCTAGAGTCGATCAGATCCCGGGAGCTCCACCAATGATAAAGGGGTTGGATTCGAAAAAATTCGTGCAAAAACCTTTTCCCTCGAGCGCAGCCCCGAAACCAATCCCCAAACAATTCCGAATGCCCGAAATCCCCAAATATAACGGAACGACCGATCCCAACAAGCACGTCACTTCTTATACGTGTGCCATCAAGGGCAATGATTTAGAAGACGATGAAATCGAATATGTGTTGTTAAAAATGCTCGGCGAGACCCTCTCAAAGGGGGCAATGATTTGGTATCACAACCTACCACCAAATTCCATAGACTCATTCGCCATGCTAGCAGATTCTTTTGTGAAAGCACACGCCGGCGCCATAAAAGTCGCAACAAGGAAATCAGACCTCTTCAAGGTAAGACAAAAGGATAACGAGATGCTGAGGGAGTTCGTATCTCATTTTCAAATGGAACGAATGGACTTGCCACCAGTCACAGACGATTGGGCTATTCAGGCTTTCACTCAAGTTTTGAATGAACGAATTTCGATGGCTTCACGGTGATTAAAGCATAACCTGATCGAATATCCAGCCATCACATGGGCCAACGTGCAAAATCGGTACCAATCAAAAATTAAGGTCGAAGATGATCAATTGGGGTCTGAACCCGCAGTTCGAAGGGATACTAATCGATGATCGTTACCAACCGTACAACGGAAGCCACAAAGTCAGTGAATCGAGACACAACCTCATGCAAAATAACAAAAGAGGTGATTAAGGTCAAGGGTCCCGGGGACTGATGAACAGAAGTAGGTTCGATAGGCCTGCCGGATCTAAGGAAGCACCTCGGTTATCGGAATATAACTTCAGCATTGATGCATCCGCCATCGTTTCGGCTATCAGACACATCAAAGACACTAAATGGCCTCGACCCATGCAGACCGATCCTGCCCAGAGGAATCCCAATCAAATATGCGAATATCATGGCACCCATGGCCACAGAACGGAAGATTGCAGGCAACTAAGAGAGGAAGTAGCCCGGTTATTCAACAAAGGGCACCTTTGAGAATTTTTGAGCGATAGGGCGAAGAACCATTTTAAAAATAGGGATTTCGGCAAGCAGAATGAACAAGAAGAACCACAGCACATCATTCACATGATCATCGGCGACGCCGATACCCCTCAGGGACCAGTGCTTAAACTCACTAAGACATCGATTGTGAGAGAAAAGTGATCTCGATCCCAAGATTATACACCCATAGGAACTTTGTCCTTCAATGATGAAGATGCAGAAGGAGTCATACAACCTCATAACGACGCACTGGTAATATCCGTACTCATGAATAAAACTAAAGTTAAGCATGTGTTGATTGATCTAGGTAGCTCGGCCAACATCATTAGATTGAAGGTCGTAGAACAGCTCGGTCTGCAGGACCAGATCGTACCTGCAACCCTGGTTCTAAACGGATTCAATATAGCATGTGAAACCACCAAAGGCGAGATAATTCTACCAATAAACGTGGCCGGAACCATCCAAGAAATGAAGTTCCACGTGATCGAAGGCGACATGAGATACACCGCCCTTTTTGGAAGGCCATGGATCCACAACATGAGAGCTGTACCTTCAACCCTACACCAGGTTCTCAAATTCCCAACATCGAGAGGAGTCAAAACAGTGTACGGAGAACAACCAGCCGCAAGAGAAATGTTCGCTGTCGAGGAAGCGAAACCAATATTCTCGCCTTTGCCAGTAAAGGGATCGGGCTCGGAAGGGGAATGAGATACCAAATAGCAATCACAGACATCGGCTTTGACCCAACCAGATAACCAGAAGATCGAAGAAGATGATGATCAGAGGATCTCTCGATCCTTCATGATTCCCGATGACTCCGACGCCACCAAATCAATGATTGAGGAACTGGAGCAAGTCACACTAATCGAGCACTGGCCCGAACGGAAGGTATACCTGGGAACGGGGTTGAGCCCCAATTTTTTATCTATAACATTGATTGCTTTGCTTGGTCCCATTTAGATATAACAGGGATCCCACCGGACATAACGATGCATCGGCTAAGCTTGGACCCTAGGTTCAGACCGGTGAAGCAAAAGAGAAGACCCCAGTCTGAGGTAAAGCACGCATTCATAAAGGACGAGGTAACCAAACTTCTCAAGATAGGGTCCATTCGGGAGGTGAAATATCCCGAATGGTTAGCAAATATAGTTGTAGTGCCTAAAAAGGAAAGAAATTAGAATGTGCGTGGACTATAAGGATTTAAACAAAGCATGCCCCAAAGATTCTTTTCCGCTACCCAACATCGATCGCATGATCGACGCCACGGCCGGTCACAAGATCCTCACTTTTCTCGATGCCTATTCCGGTATAATCAAATCAAGTTGAACCCAGAGGACCAGGAAAAGACTTCATTTGTCACCGAATATGGAACATATTGTGATAACGTGATGCCCTTCGAGCTAAAAAATGCAGGGGCTACTTACCAACGCCTAGTAAATAAAATATTCGAAGAACAAATAGGTAAATCAATGGAAGTTTATATTGATGACATGCTAGCTAAGTACCTGCGCGCAGATGACTATTTGTCCCATTTGCAAGAAACGTTCGAGATTTTGAGGAAATATAACATGAAGCTCAACCCCGAAAAATGTGCTTTCGGGGTCGGTTCGGGCAAGTTCCTCGGCATCATGGTGTCAAATCGGGGAATCGAGATTAACCCCGATAAAATAAAGGCCATCGAAGACATCACCATCATGGACAGCGTGAAAACTGTACAAAGGCTAATGGGACGGATTGCAGCCTTAGGCTGATTCATTTCGAGATCATCATATCGAAGTCACAAATTTTTCTCTCTACTCAAAAAGAAGAGCGATTTTGCTTGGACCCCGGAATGCCAACAAGCATTAGAGGAACTAAAACGGTATCTATCGAGCCTACCACTACTTCACACTCTAAAAACAGACGAAAAATTTTGCTTGTACTTGGCAGTATCGAAAATCGCAGTAAGCAGTGTCCTAGTTCGGGAAGAGCAAGGTACGCAATTTCCCATTTATTATATAAGTCAGACCTTAGGAGAAGTAGAAACTAGATATCCGCACCTAGAAAAATTGGCACTTGCACTGATAAGCGCCTCTAGAAAGTTAAGACCGTACTTTCAATGTCACCCCATATGCGTATTAACCACTTACCCGCTTCGTAATATTTTGCACAAGCACAAACTATCAGGCCGATTGGCCAAATGGGCCATCGAACTCAGTGGGTACGATATCAAATATCAACCCCATACGGCCATCAAGTCTCAAATTTTAGCAGACTTTGTGGCCGATTTCACGCCAACCCTTGTACCCGAAGTCGAAAAAGAACTCTTGTTAAAATCAGTACATCATCGGGGGTATGGACCCTTTTTACGGACGGGGCTTCGAACATGAAGGGGTCTGGGCTAGGCATAGTTTTAAAGCCACCTACGGGTAACACTATTAGGCAATCTATTAAAACTACCAGGTTGACTAACAACGAGGCCGAGTATGAGGCCATGATTGCAAGTCTCGAGCTAGCTAAAAACTTGGGAGCAGAAGTCATTGAAGCCAAATGTGACTCTTTGCTGGTGGTAAATCAAGTAAACAAAACCTTCGAAGTTCGAGAAGATAGAATGCAGAGGTATTTGGACAAACTACATGTCACTTTGCACCATTTTAAACAATGGACTTTACATCATGTTCCATGAGAGCAAAACAGTGAGGATGATGCACTTGCGAATTTGGGATCATCGGTTGAGGAAGGTGACTTGAGCTCGGGGACTGTCGTTTAACTCTTGAGATCCGTGATCGAAGAAGGTCACGCTGAGATAAATTCTACGAGCTTAACCTAGGATTGGAGAAATAAGTATACTGAATACTTAAAGAATGGAAAGCTCCCATCAGACCCTAAAGATTCAAGGGTCCTACGGACTAAAGCTACTCGATTCACGTTGGCTTCAGATGGAACGCTATACCGAAGGACATTCGATGGACCATTGGTAGTATGCTTAGGTCCAGGAGATACCGATTACATCCTACGTGAGGTGCACGAGGGCACTTATGAGAATCACTCCGGTGCCGATCCATTAGTCCGAAAAATAATCAGGGCAGGGTATTATTGGATTGATATGGGCAAAGATGCAAAGGAATTTGTTCGAAAATATGACAAGTGTCAAAGATTTGCACCAATGATCCATCAACCCGGAAAGCAACTTCACTCGGTCCTATCCCCATGGCCATTCATGAAATGAGGAATGGATATCGTCGGCCCTCTGCCATTGACCCCAGGTAAAGCTAAATTCATTTTATTTATGACTGACTATTTCTCTAAATGGGTTGAAGCACATGTGTTCGAGAAAGTAAGAGAGAGAGAGGTTGTAGACTTTATCTGGGATCATATCGTATGTCGATTCGGGATACCCGCCGAAATAGTATGTGACAATGGGAAACAATTTGTTGGCAACAAAGTGATGAAATTCTTCGAAGATCACAAAATAAGAAGGATATTATCAATACTGTATCACCCCAGTGGGAACGGACAAGCCGAATCAACGAACAAAACTATCATTCAAAACCTGAAGAAGAGGTTGAGCGACGCTAAAGGAAAATGAAGAGAAATCCTACCCGAGCATGTATCTCCTTGAGGGTCTCCCTCCAAGATTGGCACTTTACAAGTTGAGCGACCTAATGTGCTCGAGTATCGGCGGTCTCGACTGCCTCTCTTGCTTGGACCTGGGCAGCTTCAGCATCAGCACGATAGATGGCCACAAGTGCATCCACATCGGCCTTTGCCTTCTTAGTGTTAGATTCGGCCTTGGCAAGTACAGAGGCCAACCGATCCTTGAGCTCCTCTATCTTTCTTGCTTGGACCGAGCCTTTCTCCTTCATCTTTTGAAGTTGGTTTTTAGCCGATGACAATTAGGCTCAAGCAATTTCTTTCTCTGCAGCAAAGCGGTCCATTCCTTCTTTCCACTTCAAAGACTCCACTCTTATCACATCAACTTCTTCACGGAGTTTTCCGATCATCTCGATTTTCTGCTGCAGCTGTGAGACCGAAAGGTTAGCCATTGTTCCGGTGTCAAGCCCATAGGCTTTTAAAAGTATTATTATCTGCTCGAAGAAATCGATCTGATCTTGGTGAGCCCTGGACAACTCAGCTCGAAGGTCTTTTATTTCCTCTCCACTTTGGCCCAAAAAGAGCTTTAAGGAGTTCCTCTCCTCCGTAACCCGTTGAAGCTCGGCCTCGTATCGACGTAGCTCGGTTCGGGATCGAGAACATGATTCTCGATGAACTACCACAGCCTGCAAAGAAAGAAAAAACGAAGTCAGAAAAGAAAAGTAAACTTAAAGGTAACGCCATATGATTTAAGGCCTACCTGATTCAAAGCCTGCTACACTCCGTGAAAAAGATCCGATGCGTCACTTGTACCGGCAGTGTTTTCGACGCTTATGAACAAGTCACGAAAAGGATCCTCTCCATCACGAGGCCTATCTAATTCGAGGGCCCCCAAAGCTTGGGCCTCCCAAATCGCCCCTGCGGAAAAAGCAGGGAAGGTGGGCGAGCCTTCGATTGCTACTGCCCCGAATGAGTCATCTGGGGCATTCTATTCGGTTCGAAAAGATTCGGGAAGAGCCCCTTTGGACATATCCCCCATCCGTCGGCTTGAATGGGAAACATCTTCGATTTCCAGCAACTCGGGGACTCTGCCCGAAGCTCTCTCCTATATATCCTCAATTTGAGGCGGAGCCTTATGAACCACCATCGATCCAGCTGCCTGTGGAACGTCGGTGGTCTTCTTTGTTCGGGTCTCCAGAGCGGACCCATCGTTCTCTTCTTCTTCTTCTTCTTCTACTTCTTCTTCTTCTTCTTCTTCTTCTTCTTCTTCTTCTTCTTCCCTTAGACGCAGAACTGATTCTACGGTCAAAGGAATGGCATTCTTGTTCGGCTTACGAATCGTCCTTTTCTTCGATTTTTGATCTTCGAGGACGGGGGCTCTTTTCCTCTTACTATCTTTGACCGGCTTTGGGACAGAGGCCGAAGCCTCTTCCTCGGTAGACGAGGGCCTCAAAACCGTATCCTTGCCCACACCTGCATGTGAAATCTTTTACTGAAGTATGCGAAAGGCATCTTATTCGAGTTACCGAAGGACACGAGAGGAGTGCTCACCGTGATTTTTGGCCTCCCATCGGCCCTTTGACAAGTCGCGCCATGAGCGCTCGGCATATGAGGAGGTCGAAACCAGATCACGTACCCAATTCTTGAGATCGGGCACTGCACCGGGTATCCAGGGAACCGCTGCATCACAAAAGCGGAATATTTGTGAGAAAAGAAATGAAAGAACAACATAATAGGGGATAACGGCAAAATTACACTTACGCTTCATATTCCACTCCTCGGGGAAAGGCATTTTTTCGGTTGGGATCAAGTCTGATGTCCTCACTCGAACGAACCGGCCTATCCAGCCTTGATCCTTATCCTTGTCTATACTCGAGAATAGAGCTTTGGTAGCTCGACGTTGGAGTTTTATTAATCCTCCTCAAAAAAGACGAGGATGGTATAATCGGACAAGATGATCGAGGGTGAAAGGCATCCCCTCGATTTTACTTACAAAATATCGGATCCAAATAATGATCTGCCAAAAGGAAGGATGTATCTGGCCTAGGGTTATTAGGTATTTAAGACAAAAATCTATGATAACAGGGTCGAGAGGACCTAACGTGAAAGGGTAAGTATACACGCTTAAAAACCCTCTTACGTGAGTAGTGATGTCCTCTTCAGGAGACGACACCACCACCTCTTTGTTCTCCCAGTTACAATCTTTTTTTATCCGCTTGATGTGCTCCCGGGTTATCGAACAAATATATCTCGATACGGGCTCACATCGGCCAGGAACCGGTGAACCTTTATTGAGTTTGAAATCTGATGTATAAACACACGCCGCCGGAACGCACTCCTCGGGACGAGGATCCGCCGGTGTTTTATATCGGCGGCGGATTGGGAAGAAGAAGCTTTTTCTTTTTGGGGGACGGTTTTGGATGTCTTCACCATTTTGGATTTAAATAAGGTGACGAAGATTTGGTAATTTGGAAGAAGAATTTTGCAAAAGGAACTACTGATTTGTGAATGAACTCAGAGAATACGAAAGGGAAATTGGGAAATTTGGAAGATTGGAGTTGCAAAAGTACTAAATGATAAAAGGAAGGGATATTTATAGGTTCAGGCAATGGCGGTTCAGTATCAGCAGTGGCCGACCACCGTCTGACATGCATTAAATACCTTAAAAAACTAAATCGACGGGACATCTATCACGTGCATCATAGTCGAGCCCAATATAAACGTGAGTTTGTAATCCGATCGAGCCGTTAAAAAATTATATCATTTCTTACCACATTCTTCCTGAGAAACGAGGGGATTATCTGTATACGGTCGAAATAAATTTTGGCCTTCGTATGATCGATCGAGTTTGAAACATAATCGATCGAAGCGAGACTTCGAGTCAGGTTCTGAAGATGGTACAAATAAGCTTCGAGTTTGAGGGGCCGATATCCTTATCGAGCCCGAATCCAAATCGAGCTATGATGCAAAGTAATGTTATCGAGCTTATGATCTAGAGACCGACCAAAATCGATCCCGAATCAATTCAAGGGTCCGAGTCCGAATCGAGCTCAAGCCAAGATCGAGAGCTCGAGTCAAGATCGAAAACTCGAGTCCATATCGAGTTCATAGACAAGAGCCGTTGCAATCCCACTAGAGGAGAGAATCTCGGCAGGAATTGTAAAAAACCTGATTTATCATGGTCTCCCACTATGTATTTGTAATTATATTTAAAGTAAGATCCCTGTACTATAAAAAGGGATGGTTATCATTTCGGTTAGGGCAAGTTTTTTCATGCTTACATTGTAATAAAAATACTATATTCCCCCATAGTAAAGAGTTGTTCTTTTAAGCTTCTTAAATTGATTCCACTTGTTTAGTCCTGAAATTCATCTTTCTTACAACCTTATCTATTTTGCATTCTTTGCAATCCATACTTATATTCCTATTTATCCTTATAATTTGTATTAAGTTGCGCCACATATCCTTAGAACCACGTATAAATTCAACTCTATCCGTTTTCCGGTTAAACAATGTGTATGCCTCACATTATATTTTAGTCTTAGTTTGGGTATTATACATGTTTTATTTTATCCATATCAACTAAAATTATCCCAAACAAAATATCATTTACTGCGCGAAGCGCGAGCCAATTAACTAGTATTTATATAATGGAAGGCCAATAACATATGAGGTGGCATTCCCTCTAGCCACTATTTGTATTTATCTTTTTTGTTAGTTTGCACCTTTTCTCTTATTTAAAAATGATGAAAAAAAAACAAATGTGGAAGTATGGGCTGAGGTAAATATGAATATAGATATATATATATATATATATATAAAATGGAAGGCCAATAACATAATGAGGTGGCATTCCCTCTAGCCCGTATTTGTATTTATCTTTTTTGTCAGTTTGCACCTTTTCTCTCTTTTAAAAATAATTAAAAAAACAAATGTTCCCTTAAAGAAAATTAAAGCCTCACTTCTTTTCCTTGAAAACAAAATGTCGCGTCTTTTAGCGCCTTCTTAGGATAAAGCGTTACCACTTCTTTAAGCGCCCGCCTAACCTTGGGCTCCTCATCATCGTCCTTTTCCATCCCTGATAAATCTCCTCTTTCTTGCGCCTTCTTTCTTCTTCCCCCTACTCGCGCACCACATTCTTATTCAGTATATTTTATTTTCTCCTTTATTTTCTATTCCGCTTATTTCTACTATTGGTCAGACCTAAATATCCTCTTTTGATATGTGATTTGCTTATACATAGCAATCTGATTTCTTCACTCGTAGTTCAACTTTCGGTATAATTTATTGATGGATATGAAAGAGGAAAAAACTATTTGTATATGGTTAAAATTGGGCCTACTCGATTTTTCTATGCTGACCGAGACCAAAAAGTTGCATCGAAGGTCGACTCAGAAGTGGATCGGGTCACGACACGAAGACAAGATACCGAGCTCAGGATTCGAGACACCTGCTAAGATCAAAGCCGACAGCAATCGAGACCAAACAAGACATGCATCGAGCAATACCGAAGATAGCGTAATAACGGAAAAGCGAGATATCCGCGACTGGTCGAAGGTCACGGCGAAAATCTCAGAATGGATCGAATCAAGAACGGTTATTTAGCTAATCATGTGATTTTCTTCTGTAATTAGAATTATACCATATAAAGAATTCCTCTACTATATAAAGGGGAGTTCTAACCATTTTGTGAGAACAACTGAGATAAAAGCAATATAATTTTCTTTCTCGCTCACACTCTTGTTTTTCAGCTTATTGTATTTTTATTGTCCTTGCATCAACCAGTTCGAGGATACTCTAACTCAAGGGTTGAGTTCTACTCAAATACTAGTTTGATTTACTTTATTGTACAATTCTATCATTAATTTTTATATAGCTCAATTGGTATTAAGTGAAATCACGTATCCTTAAATCCACATTATAAGTTTAATTGTTATTCAATTTTAAGGATATACAGTTTGGCGCCCACCGTGGGGCTAAGGATAATAGTGATTGCTAAATACTAATTTCAATAACACACACTGCTTTACACTTGTTCTCGTAAGAATCTTTGTTTTCAGGACAAACATGTCAAACTCACAAGCAACACCTACACATGGTGACAACAACCTTGAATTTCACGGGGAAAACGACAACATAGCTGCCCCAGGAATCGAGGTGCCTCAGGCCGACCTCGAGGGAGCACCAATTGCAATTCTCGTCGATGTTAGTTCACATGTCGCCCTAAATGCAAATTTGAGCATTGAGCCCGAAGGTAGTATACACAGGGAAGTTTGATCAGGTGGTCGAGGTACACAAGGTGGAGAAGATGGTGGAGTTAACCTTCAATTGATATTCGAAATGTTACAGGCTAAACAGGCCGCTATAGCGTAACTACAAAATCAACATCGAACACCGAGTAGGATCGAACCAGAAGTCGTTCAAAGGACCGAGCCTGTGCCGGAAAGGACGAATGTCAACGAATCGGGGACTGACCCCGCCATTATGAAAATGTTAGAGGCGCTCACTAATAGAATTGAATCGGGAGAAAAGAAAATTGAGGCAAATGACAGAAAGTAGAGATATATAACTCCCAGGTTGACCAAATACCGGGGGTACCACCGATTTTAAAAGGTATGGATTCAAAGAAATTTGTACAGAAGCCTTTCCCTCCGAGTGCGGCACCGAAACCCATTCCGAAGAAATTTTGAATGCCAGAAATTCCTAAGTACAATGGGTTCACTGACCCTAATGAGCATGTCACTTCTTATACATGCGCAATAAAGGGAAATGACTTAGAAGACGATGAGATCGAATTTGTTCTACTGAAGAAATTTGGAGAAACCTTGTCGAAAGGAGCAATGATATGGTACCACAATTTGCCGCCTAATTCCATCGATTCCTTCGCCATGCTTGCAGACACCTTCGTAAAGGCACATGCCGGAGCAATAAAGGTCGCGACTAGAAAATCGGACCTCTTCAAAGTGAAACAAAAGGACAACGAAATATTGAGGGAATTCGTATATTGGTTTCAGATAGAACGCATGGAACTACCACTGGTCATAGACGATTGGTCTGTTCAAGCCTTTACTCAAGGTTTGAACGAACAAAGTTCGGTGGCATCACAACAGCTAAAGCAGAATTTAATTGAATATCCAGTGGTAACCTGGTCCGATGTACATAATCGGTACGAGTCGAAAATCAGGGTCGAGGATGATCAATTGGGGACCCCTTCCGATTACGCTTATCCAAACAGGCCCGTCGGCAGAACTCAAAGGGATATCGACCGACAACCCCGGTCGAGCAGAGATCGATATCTACCATACAACACATATCGTAGAAACAGCGGCCCAGGACGCAATCCCTTCCGAAATGATCGAAGGAACAATCGAAGACAGAGCTCTCGAGGGCTCATGAGCAAAGATGGCTTCGATAAACATGCCAATCCCACAGAAGCACCACAATTGTCAAAATACAACTTCAACATCGACGCATGAGGTATTGTGTCGGCCATTGGGAGAATCAAAGATACTAGATGGCTCAAACCCTTACAAACCGATCCATCCCAAAGAAACCCAAATCAAACATGCAAATACCATGGTACACATGGTCATAAAACCGAATATTGCAGGCAACTAAGGGAGGAGGTGACCCGTCTATTCAACGAGGGTTATCTTCGAGAATTCTTGAGCGACCGAGCTAAAAACCATTTCAGAGACAGAGACGCAACTAGGAAAAACGAGCAAGAAGAATCACATCACGTGATTCATATGATCGTTGGTTGGGTCGATATTCCACAAGGGCCCGTATTCAAATGCACTAAAGTATCAATCACCGGAGAAAAACGAACTTGAGACTATGTGCCAGAAGGCGCATTATCATTCAATGATGAGGAAGCAGAAAGGATCTCACAACTCCACAATGATGCTATGGTAGTCTCTATACTTATGAATAAAATTCAGGTTAAATGTATTTTAATTAATCCAGGAAGTTCAACCAATATTATTCGATCGAGAGTCGTGGAGCAGCTGAGCCTACAAGATCAGATCGTACCCGCAGCTCGGATTCTCAATGGCTTCAACATGGCAAGCGAAACAACTAAAGGTGAAATCATCCTACTAGTAAATGTAGCTGGAATTATTCAAGAAACAAAGTTCCATGTGATCGAAGGCGATATGAGATACAACACACTGCTCGGAAGACTATGGATTCACAATATGAGGGCGGTCCCCTCAACCCTTCACCAAATGCTGAAATTCCCAACACCGAATGGAGTAAAAATGGTGTATGGGGAACAACCTTCTGCCAAAGAGATGTTCGCGGTCGATGAGATCATACCGGTATCGGCGCTTTCGTCAACAAAAGGATCAGAATCCAAAGGAAAAAAGGAAGCTAAATAGCAACCACAACTACCAGCCTCGACTCAATCGGAGAAGTAGGGAACGAACGAAGACGATGAATTTTTGATCCCTCTATCCTTCATAATCCCCGAGGATTCCGACGCCACCAAATCGATGGTCGAGGAACTGGAGCAAGTCATACTGATCGAGCATCTACCCGATCGAAAGGCATACCAGGGTACGAGGTTAACCCCCGAGCTCAGGGAAAAACTCATCAAATTTCTTATCAATAATTTGGATTGTTTTGCTTGGTCCCATTTAGATATGACAGGGATCCCGCCTGAAATCGCTGCACATCGACTAAGCTTGGACCCTAAGTTCTGCCCGGTAAAATAAAAGAGAAGACCCAATCCGAGGTAAAACATGCTTTCATCAAGGACGAGGTAACCAAACTTCTCAAAATAGGATCCATTCGAGAGGTAAAATACCCCGAATGGTTAGAAAATGTAGTCGTAGTCTCTAAAAAGGGAAATAAACGTAGAATGTGCGTAGGCTATAAATATTTAAACAAAGCATGTCCTAAAGACTCTTTTCCTCAACCGAATATCGATCGCATGATCGATGCCACGGCCGGCCACGAGATCCTTAGTTTTCTCGATGCCTACTCCGGGTACAATTAAATAAAAATAAACCCGGAAGATCAGGAAAAGACTTCGTTCATCACTAAATATGGCACCTATTGTTATAATGTAATGCCGTTTGGACTAAAAAATGCTGGTGCCACTTATCAACGCTTAGTAAATCGAATGTTCGAATAACAAATAGGTAAGTCAATGAAAGTTTATATTGACAATATGCTAGTTAAGTCCCTGCGAGCAGAGGACCATTTGACACATTTGCAGGGGACCTTCGATATACTAAGGAAATACAACATGAAACTTAACCCGGAGAAATGTGCATTCGGGGTCGGCTCGGGCAAATTCCTCGGCTTTATGGTATCAAATCGGGGTATCGAAATCAATCCCGACAAGATCAAGGCGATCGAAGACATCACAATCGTGGATAATGTTAAGGCCGTACAAAGATTAATAGGGCGCATAGCTGCCCTAGGCCTATTCATCTCGAGGTCTTCATATAGAAGTCACAGGTTCTTCTCACTACTCAAAACGAACAATAATTTTGCATGGACCCCGGAATGCCAATAAGCATTGGAAGAACTAAAGCGGTATCTCTCGAGCC
The DNA here is from genome assembly GCF_000715075.1 of Nicotiana tabacum. Lineage (NCBI taxonomy): Eukaryota > Viridiplantae > Streptophyta > Magnoliopsida > Solanales > Solanaceae > Nicotiana > Nicotiana tabacum. The sequence goes on along the minus strand of NC_134083.1, from coordinate 107,837,313 downwards.
CGCCACCGCTTCATCTCCGAAAGCGGATGAGCAACTATACTTTTACTTAGTGGTCTCAAAAATCACGATAAGTGGGTTTCTAGTTCGAGAAGAACAAGGTACGCAATTTCCAGTTTATTATGTTAGTCAAACTCTAGGTGGGGCCAAAACCCGTACCCACACTTAGAAAAATTAGCGCTCGCCCTAATAAGCGCCTCTAGGAAATTAAAACCATATTTTCAATGTCACTCGATTTGCGTGGTGACTACCTATCCTCTTCGTAATATTTTGCATAAGCCCCAACTTTCGGGCCGATTGGCCAACTGGGTCGTCGATATCAGTGGGTACGATATCAAGTATCGACCCCGAATGGCTATCAAGTCTCAAATCTTAGCGGACTTCATGGCTGCATTTATGCTAGCCCTCGTACCCGAGGTCGAAAAGGAACTATTAATAAAGTCGGGTACATCATTGGGGGTGTGGACCCTCTTCACAGACGGTGCTTCAAACGCGAAGGGGTCCGGGCTAGGCACCGTTTTGAAGCCGCCCACGGGTAATACAATTAGTCAAGCTATCAAAACTTCTAAGTTAACTAACAACAAGGCCGAGTATGAGGCCATGATTGCAGGTCTTGAGCTAGCTAAAGGTTTGGGATCAGAAGTTATCGAGGCCAAATGTGACTCCCTGCTCGTGGTAAACCAAGTCAACAGAACATTCGAGGTCCGAGAAGATCGAATGCAGAGGTACTTGGATAAATTATAGGTGACTCTACATCGATTTAAAGAATGGACTTTACAGCATGTGCCTCGAGAAGAAAGCAGTGAGGCCGATGCCCTTGCAAATTTGGGGTCATCATTCAAAGATGGCGAGATTAGCTCGGGGACTGTCATACAACTTTCAAGGTCAGTAATCGAAGAAGGCCACGCCGAAATCAATTCCACAAGTCTCACTTGGGATTGGAGGAACAAATATATCGAATATCTAAAGAACGGGAAGCTTCCATCGGACCCTAGGAAATCGAGGACTCTACGAAGAAGGCCGCACGATTCACATTGGCCGAAGATGGAACATTGTATAAAAGGATGTTCGATGGACCATTTTGCAATATGTTTGGGACCAGGAGGTACCGACTACGTCCTACGAGAAATTCATGAGGGCACTTGTGGAAATCATTCCGGTGCCGAATCGTTGGTTCACAAAGTCATCAGAGCAGGATATTATTGGGCCGATATGGAAAAAGATAGAAAAGAGTTTGTTCGAAAGTGCGACAAATGTCAAAGGTATGCGCCAATGATTCACCAACCCGGAGAGAAACTCCACTCAGTCTTATCCACATGGTCACTCATGAAGTGGGGAATAGATATTGTCGGCCCTCTGCTATCGGCCCCAGGTAAAGCTAAATTTATTTTGTTTATGACTGACTATTTCTCTAACTGGGTTGAAGCACATGCTTTTGAGAAAATTAGAGAGAAAGATGTCATAGATTTCATCTGGGACCACATTATATGCCGATTCGGGATGCCTGTCGAGATCGTATGCGACAATGGAAAGCAATTCTTCGACGGCAAAGTGAAAAATTTTCTCAAAGATTACAAAATAAAGAGAGTCATGCCGACACCATATCATCCTAGTGGGAACGGACATGCCGAATCAACAAATAAAAACATCATTCAAAATCTAAAGAAGAGATTGAACGACTCCAAGGGAAAATGGAGAGAAATATTGCCCGAAGTCCTTTGGGCATATCGAACGACGTTAAAATCCAGTACGGAGGCAACACCATTTTCTTCAGTATACGACGCTGAAGATCTGATCCGATTGAAGTCGGGGAACCTAGTGTCAGGTTTTGATATGCAACGGAAGAGTCAAATCACGAGGCTATGAATACAAGCCTCGAATTGCTAGATAAAAATCCGGAGGCCCCCCTCGTTCGAATGGCCGCACAGAAACTGCGGATCGAAATGTACTACAATCGAAGAGCCAATATTCGAGACTTCAAAATCGGGGACTTGGTTCTGAGGAAGGTCACCCTCAATACTCGAGACCCAAACAAAGGAAAACTTGGTCCAAACTCGGAGGGACCATACCAGGTCCTCGATATCATCGGAAAAGGATCCTACAAACTTGGCATGGCAAACGGCGAACAATTACCAAACAATTGGGATATATCACTCCTCAAAGAATATTACTACTAAGGTACAACCTTCTCCATTTTCATTTATATTTTATACTAATCGTTTGCAGGTGTTTAATCGATGACATCGAAGGATTCTTCAAACGCAGTCCTTAGGTCTGAAAGCACGCGTTGCACTCTTTTTCCCTTAGACTGGTTTTTATCCCAAATGGGTTATTCTGGCGAGGTTTTTAACGAGGAAACCATTGTTCGTGCTAACTTAGAGCAATTCAATAGTATCCGAGGATCCTTTTCGATCAACCTCGAATACTGGGGGGCATCACCCTCGGATAGTTTCAAGAAAAATACTTCGTGTCGATAGGGTCTCGATAGGTAAATTTTATGGAGGACCAAACGGTCAAATGAACCGTGTCTGTATAGATTACTCGAGCCCTAATGGCAAAACATGTACGTATGTATAATTTATTGGAAGAAGTATTTTTCCTTACCAGATTCTCCATGTTTTAGAAAAATTTATACTTTACAATTTTATACTTATGATCTATGGTGGAAACCGGCTTAAGGGCCGATCATAACTAAAGTTCAAACAATTTACCCGATACTCGGGGACTGCCGTCCAAAAAATATTGACACGGTCGAATTACTAAACCTCGAGATCGTAAGACCTTAAAAAGGAAATCCTCGATTTTACAGGCCACGGCCACCCCAATCGGGGACTGATACTTTGAACAAATTCGAAGTATAACAGGGGAACAAGCCCAAAAGGCAAATCCCATGTTAAAGGCTACGGCCAAATCAACACGGTTCAGAGACGTCCGATTTTTGTTATTAAACAGGCCTTCAAATATTTTCACAAACCGGTTAAAAAAGGCTACCCTCGGCAAATTTTCTAAGGGTCTTGATAATATCAACCCTCGAAAACCCTAATGGATACAAAGGCGTTTGAACTCTTGAACAAATTCTTTATTTTATGCTAAGGCATTACGAAGCAAAGGGTCTCGATAATATCGACCCTTGAAGATCCTAATGGGTACGGAACTGTTCGAACTCTTGAGCAAATCCTTTATTTCGTGTTAAGGCACAATAAAATTTATATGATTAAACGATAAACTTTTCAAGCCAAAAAAGGGGAGAAAGCCATTCGCTTTGCTATGGCCGTATCGGCCTAATTTAAGAGCCTAAAGGGCCAGTTTATTTTTAAGTTCGAAGAAATCATTCTCACTCGATTAAAACCTAAGGGTCACCCTACTCCGAGTTCGAGCAAGTACTCACTCAATTATAAAAACTACACTAGTTCGGCTTCGATCAAATTGCCTAAGCCTCGAACTTATGAACAAAACTTTCACAAGGCATAAATGAAATAAAGACAAGTCAGAAAGGAAAGAGATCTTTATATATATTTACAAGGTCCGATCAGGATCCTATACAAAAGTTCAAAAAGTGAAAAATCCTAAGGTTCTTGATCTCTTCCGGGGGCAGCTTCTTCTTCATCGAGGTCCTCCCCATTCTCGGACCCGCTCTTGCTGCCATCATCATCATCATCATCGGAAGTGGCCAGCACTCCAGCTCCAGCTTCATACTCTCTAGCCATTACTATCTCATTGGTAAGATCGAAACCTCGAGCGTGGATCTCCTCGAGGGTTTCCCTCTGAGATTGGCATTTGGTAAGTTCGGCAATCCAATATGCTCGAATGTGAGTGGTCTCGGTAGCCTCTTTCGCTTGGCCCTGAGCAGCTTCAGCATTATCCCGGTAGACGGCCACGATCACCTCAACCTCGGCCTTTGCTTTTTCGGCTTCAGTTTTGGCCCTCGCTAGTTCGGAAGCCAACTGAGCCTCGAGATCCCCTATCTTCTTTGCCTGAGCTGAACTATTCTCCTTTAGGCCTCGGAGCCGACTTTTGGCCGATGATAATTGGGACCGAATAATTTCTTTTTCTGCAGCAAGGTAGTCCATACCTTCTTTCAACCCCAAAGACTCCGCCCTTATCGTACTGATCTCCTCGTGGAACTGCTTGATCCTCTCAATCTTCTGCTGCTGCTGAGAGACTAAAACATTAGCCACCTTTCCTGAATCGAGCCCATGGGTTTTTAAAATTGTCATTACCTGCTCGATCAGGCTTGTCTGATCTTGGCGAGCCTTGGCCAGCTCGGCTCGAAGATCCTCGATCTCTTCCTTTTTTTGCCCACTAAGAAGTTTGAGGGCATTTCTCTCCTCCGAAAGCCCTCGGAAGTCAGCCTCGCGTCGGCTCTGCTCTGCTCTGCCCGTGACTTGGAAAATGCCTCCTGATGAAGAGCTAAAGCCTATATGAAAAAGAGAAAGAGTTAGGAAGAAAATGGAAAAATATAACATCAACAAAGGGTGTTGAGACCTACCCGATTCAGGGCACGTTGAGCCTCGAAGAAAAGACCCGATGCGTCACTCTGGCCGGCAGCATCCTCGATACCTGTATACAATTTGTGGAAGGGGTCCTCTCCCTCGTGAGCTCCGTCTATCTCGAGGTTTCCCAAAGCTCGGGCTTCCCGAATCGCCCCCTCGGAAAAAGCAGGGAGAGTGGGCGAGTCTCCGATTACTATTGCCCCAAGCGAGTCACTTGGGGAGTTCTCCTCAGTTCGAAGGGCTTCAGGGTCGGTCCCTTCAGATATACCCACCGTTTGTTCACTTCGTTGGGAAGCATCTTCAATCTCCAATAACTCGGGAACTTTGCCCGAGTCTTTCTCCGATATCCCCTCAGTTCGAGGCGGAGCCTCATCAACCGCCATCGATCCAGCTATCTTTGGGGCATCGATTGTTTCCTTCACTCGGGCCACCAGAACAGAGCCATCATTTTCTTCTTCTTCGTCTTCATCCCTTAGACGCCGAACAGATTCTTCGGTTAGAGGGATGATGTTCTTCCTCAGCTTACGAGCCGTCCTTTTCTTAAGTTCTTGATCCTCGGAGGCCGAGGCCCTTTTTATCTTGTTGTCCTTTGCCGATTTTGAAACCAGGGCCGAACTCTTTTCCTCGTCAGACGGGGGTCTCATGATCGTATCTTTGCCAAGGCCTACACACAAGAAAATTAGTTAAGTATAAGAAAGACATTTTGATCAAATCGTCAGATATATGAAAATGAGGCTTACCATGATTTTTGGCCTCCCACCGGCCCTTTGATAAATCGCGCCATGAGCGCTCGGCGTACAAAGAGGTCGAGGCCAGGTCCCGAACCCAGCTCTCGAGATTAGGAATTGCACGAGGCATCCAAGCAACCTCTACATCATGGAAAGGGATATCGATAAGAGGAAGTAAAGGGGAAAAACAATAAATAAGAACTAATAGTGGGATTATACTCACGGTTCATATTCCATCTCTCAGGAAATGGCATCTTCTCAGCCGGGATTAGGTCGGAAGTGCTCACTCAACAAACTGGCCCATCCAGCCTCGGTCCTTGTCTTCGTCTATGCTCAAGAACAGCACTTCGGTAGCCCGACGTTGGAGTTTTATTAACCCACCTTGATAGAGACGGGGGCTGTATAACCTGATGAGGTGGTCGAGGGTGAAAGACATCCCCTCGACTTTGCTCACGAAGAATCAGAGTAGAACAACAATTCGCCAAAAAGAAGGATGGATTTGGCCTAGGGTTATTTGATACTGACGACAAAAATCAATGACGACGGGGTCGAGAGGGCCTAGCGTGAAATGGTAAGTGTCAACACTTAGAAACCCTTTCACATAGGTAGTTATGTCCTCTTCGGTGGTCGGGATCACCACCTTTATATCCCCCCATTTACAGTCTTTCTTTACCCGTTCGAGGTACTTCTCTGTTATCGAGCATAAATATCTTGACACAGGCTCACATCGACCTGGAACTTACGAAGCCTTATCGGTTTTGAAATCAGAGTTTAACACGCACCCCCCGGGAATACACTCCTCAATACGGGGTTCTGACGGCGTTTTCCCGCCGGCCGGTTAAGAAGATAAAGCAGTTTCTTTTTGTGATACCGTTTTGATATTTTGCCATTTTTTGTATGGGTTTGAAGAAAGAAGGAAGTAGTAGGATTTGGTGTTTTGAGAAGGGGTTAATAACAAAACCTAAGGATTTTGCAAAATGGAAAAACTTGAAAGAGGTAAAGGCTTTGGAGAAGAAAGTGAAAGTGAAATTTGAATCAATGAAGAGAGGGTCTATTTATGGGATTTATAGCGACGATTCAAAAGCACTAGTGGCCGAACATCATTTGGCGCTCATTAATGATTTGGGGAACCATACTGATGGGACATTTTTGGTCATTTGCGAGGATGACGTCATGACAATGATGATGTCGTAATAGGTCAAACTAGAGAATGGAAGACTCAGTTCGTTTCTTGTCGTTATACTCCAAAAAACGAGGGGACTATCTGTATATGATTAAAATTGGGCCCACCCGATTTTTCTATGCTGACCGAGACCAAGAAGTTGCATCGAAGGTCGACCCCGAAGTGGATCTGGTCAAGGCACGAAGACAAGATACCGAGATCGGGATTCGAGACACCTGCTAAGATCAAAGCCGACATCAATCGAGACCAAACAAGACAGGCATCGAGCAATACCAAAGATAGCGTAATAACGAAAAAGCGAGATATCCGCGACTAGTCGAAGGTCATGACAGAATTCTCGGAATGGATTGAATCAAGAACGGTTGTTTAGCTAATCATGGGATTTCCTTCTGTAATTAGAATTGTACCATATATAGAATTCCTCTACTATATAAAGGGGAGTTCTAACCATTTTGTGAGGACAACTGAGACAAAAGCAATATAAATTTCTTTCTCGCTCACACTCTTATTCTTCAGCTTATTGTATTTTTATTGTCCTTGCATCAACCAGTTCGAGGATACTCTAACTCAAGGGTTGAGTTCTACTCAAATACTGGTTTGATTTACTTTATTGTACAATTCTATCATTAATCTTCATATTTTTTAATTGGTATTAAGTGAAATCACGTATCCTTAAATTCACATTATAAGTTTAATTGTTATCTAATTTTAAGGGTATACACTATCTGCGCAGACAAATCTATATATGTGTTGGGAAAAACTAAAGAAAAAATAGAATGTGTAGCACCCCGAAAAATTTTGAAATACTTAAACGCTATTAAGAAAGATGATGTTTGCTAATTATATTATTTTGTGTGTAGACGAGGGCTATTAATATGATGGATATTAATTAGATATGATAATAAGTGTACAAGGCATATTATAAGTGATGTGGGGTCTAAGGAGAGCCCTAAGTCTAAGTCAAGTTGGAAATTACATGATAGACTAAAGTTCCAAATGAGTATGCACAAGACCTAACTTTTGACGAGCATATATACACATATATAAAGATTTATGTAATGGAAAACCAATCAAATGAAAGATCTTCGAGTATAGTTTCTAATGCTTCAAACCATTTGTCATTTGGATACTCCTACAAGAAGTTATGATCAAAATATCAAAAGCTGGCAGTGAAGTACTGCCATAGCATCTGGGTCCGCGTCCGAGCTTCGAAGAGGAGTGAACTGGAGATGCGAAGCATCCGGGGCCGTTCCAAAACCCAGAAATCTGGACCTATAAATACAAAATCGGGGGAAGAGAGTATTTTGAGTATTGGGGGTTAGAGTTCTTGAGGTGAAGAGGCGATTTTAAGCTCAAATCAAGTCCAATAAACTAAGATAAGTTGTTAATGATGTTTTGGCTTAATTCTTACTTAATATACATGAGTTCTAACATAATTCTTGCATCCAAAAACTAGATTTCATCATCAAATCCTCAAGAACATAAAAATCACCAAAGTTGTAATTTTTCGAGATTGATCTACTAGAGGTAATTCCAATGCTTCAAACTCATTTATTATGAGTAGTTAGAAGTATTTGAACCATTTGTTACAAGTTTTAATGGTTGAAAGATTAGATTATAAAACTCTAGTTCGTGGCATGAATAGTACTTTTGAGAAAATAAGAGAGAAGATGAATAGTAATCTTGGCGATGAAATTGATGAATACAATGAACCTATGGAATTATTTGTTAGGAAAAGTTGGAAGTGATCAACTACGTAATCACCCGAATTGAATATTTTGTAAGTGTTGATTATGGAAGATGATGAATAGTAACTTGGTTGCATTGGACAATTGATGTCGTATCATTAATGACTTCGAATGGGTATTAAAATATAAGAATGAAGTTGAATGGTCTAGCATGTAAATCTATTTGACGATTTGAGTTGTTGGAGGCTTGTAGCCAACTTATGAGCCATATATGGATATTGATCAATATCTTAGGTCATATTTTGATGTAATTAGGATATCTAGTTGTAGATATCGACTTGTTGGTGATGTTTGAGCATTTTATTCAATATTGAAATGATGGAAGAGGATTGAAAGCTTGTGAATATTAATAAAGCGAAAGCGAGGTAAGTTGATTAAAACTTACTCTACTTGGACTTTCTCTAAAAACATGTTTCGAGTTAATACTTAAGTTGTTTGCAAATGTGCTTTCGTGCTTGTGGGGACAAACAAGTACGTATGTCTCCATGTACAAAAATATTATATTGCATATGTAGTATCATGCTGTTTTATAAAATTTTATTTAAATCTTGTTGGCAAAATGACACTCAAGGTAAATGTTATAAGTTTTTATCAAAACTTTCGTATTTAAAAGAGTATACATATTTGAGTGCTAAAGATAAGTCTTCATGAAAAGCATTCCTTTTGGAAATTGATGAGCAGAATAGCATTTGTGGTATCGTTTAAAGATTGATGTTAAATTGCTAAAGGCTTTAACATGTAAAAGTTTGTTTATTTAATTTTTGTTCAAATGTTTTAGATTTTTTTATTAATGTTATGATTTGATAAAAATAGATCCTTTGAGACTACACTGCTATGAATATATTTTTGAAGTATCAAATATTTTGGGAGTTACTTGTGTTCACCGAGATTGGCTTCGGATATATTGTATTCGTCGTCATGAAACTACACGTGTCAGTGTAGGCGTAGATGGCCACTTTGTGATATAGACTACGGCAGAGTGCTCTCCTTCGAGAGGGTCTTATTTTGTGCCATTATTAGCACTGAGTCGATTCGTACGGCACTACGATGAGATGACCTGAGCAAGTAGGTTATATGATACTTGCCGTTAGGTACATAACCTAGTTGACCTTATTATGTCGGTGATGGTATAGTACTCCCGGTGAAAGGTAAGGATGATTTTCTTATGTTTAGGCCTAAGGAGACGAAAGTTATTTCAATGACTTAAAACAAATGGAAATGATTTTGTGTGATTTTATCCAAAAATCTTGGGTTGATATAAATATTTTAAAAGTTTATATTATGGGTTATATTTCACTTGGCTTTTATTTAAAATGACAAGTATCATGAATTGATAAAAATTTCTTATCGTTTTATATCAAATATTGGTGCATTATGTTTATAAAGTTTGTCCCAAGAACTTAAGTTAGAGAGAGTCTATGACACTTATTGAGTACAGTTATAGCGTACTCAGCCCTTAGGGGGGCCTGCTTACTTTACATGTTTCAGATTGAGGTATGATACGTGGCATGCGGTCAGGGCTAGGATGACTCTCTTCCTGAGGTATATGGTGAGGCACCACTATTATTTCTGTGGTAGCTATCATGTTATTTTCTTAATTTATGCTAGTTGGGTATTAGCCCAAGTGTTTAATTCTATTCTTTGGTATAGAGGCTTCATAGATAGTTGTGAAAAGTTATAGTAACGGGGTTGTACACGACATATATGAAAATATATTTATTTTACTTAGTCTCATTGTTATTATCATGAAAGGCATCATGGGTGATTTTGAATTGAAAATATTTTATCATTTAACTTGAAAATGTATATGATTTTCAAGGAGCTTCCGCAGTGAAATTGCTTTTCATACATATAATTTGGGTGTATCACATGGTTTGGTTCGCTCGGATCGGGTAGTGTGCCGGGTGCCGGTCACGTGGTTTTGGGTCATGACAGAATTGCATTACAAGTCTTGAGATTATAGTGAGGTTGTTTTTTATAATGTTTATGTCAGACAAAATTATGCAATTTCTATGTCGCAGGTTCCTAAATTTCCTTGACTACTACTCTCTAAAAGGTTCAATTATAACCTTGCCAAAAGTATATCTCCCTCGAGGTTGATGTTTCATGCTTTGTATTCAAAATCCATGATTTATGTTTTGAATTTACGTGATGCAATTAACAGAGTATGTTTGCCTTTTCAGTGAGTTTTCATCAACTTATTGCATACAATACCTTTGTATACGGTTAAAATCGAGTCCACCCGATTTTTCTATGCTGACCGAGACCAAGAAACTGCATCGAAGGTCGACCCCGAAGTGGATCGAGTCAAGGCACGAAGACAAGATACCGAGCTCGGGATTCGAGATACCTGCTAAGATCGAATCCGACAACAATCGAGATCAAACAAGACAGGCATCGAGCAATACCGAAGATAGCATAATAACGGAAATACTGAAGATAGCGTAATAACGAAAAGGCGAGATATCCGCAACTGGTCGAAGGTCACGGCGAAAATCTCAGAACGGATCGTATCAAGAACGGTTGTTTAGCTAATCATGGGATTTTCTTCTATAATTAGAATTATACCATATATAGAATTCATCTATTATATAAAGGGGAATTCTAACCATTTTGTGGATACAACTGAGAAAAAAGCAATATAATTTTCTTTCTCGCTCACACTCTTGTTCTTCAGCTTATTATATTTTTATTGTCCTTGCATCCATCAGTTCGAGGATACTCTAACTCAAGGGTCTCAAATACTTGTTTGATTTACTTTATTGTACAATTCTATCATTAATGTTTATATATTTCAATTGGTATTAAGTGAAATCACGTATCCTTAAATCCACATTATAAGTTTAATTGTTATCAAATTTTAAAGGTATACAGTTTGGCGCCCACCGTGGGGCTAAGGATAATAGTGATTGCTAAATACTAATTTCAATAACACACACTGCTTTACACTTGTTCTCGTAAGAATCTTTATTTTCAGGACAAACATGTCAAACTCACAAGCAACACCTACACATGGTGACATCAACCCTGGATTTTACGGGGGAAACGACAACATAGCCGCCCCAGGAATCGAGGTGCCTCAGGCCGACCTCGAGGGAGCACCAATTGCAAATCCCGTCGATGTCAGTTCATATGTCGCCCTAAATACAAATTTGGGCATTGAGCCCGAAGGTAATATAGGGAAGTTCGATCAGGTGGTAGAGGTACACAGGGCAGAGAAGATGGTGGAGTTAGCCTTCAATTGATATTCGAAATGTTATAGGCTCAAGAGGCCGCTATAGCACAACTACAAAATCAACACCGAACACCGAGTATGATCGAACCAAAAGTTGTTCAAAGGACCGAGCCTGTGCCGGAAAGGACGAATGTCAACAAATTGGGGACTGACCCCGCCATTATGAAAATGTTCGAGGAGATCACTAAACGGATTGAATCGGGAGAAAAGAAAATCGAGGCAAATGACAAAAATATAGAGACATATAACTCCCGGGTTGACCAAATACCGGGGGTACCACCGATTTTAAAAGGTATGGATTCAAAGAAATTTGTACATAAGCCTTTCCCTCCGAGTGCGGCGCCGAAACCCATTCCGAAGAAATTTCAAATGCCAGAAATTCCTAAGTACAATGGGACCACTGACCCTAATGAGCATGTCACTTCTTGTACATGCACAATAAAGGGAAATGACTTAGAAGACGATGCGATCGAATCTGTTCTACTGAAGAAATTTTGGAGAAACCATGTCGAAAGAAGCAATGATATGGTACCATAATTTGCCGCCTAATTCCATCGATTCCTTCGCCATGCTTGCAGACACCTTCGTAAAGGCACATGCCGGAGCAATAAAGGTCGCGACTAGAAAATCGGACCTCTTCAAAGTGAAACAAAAAGACAACGAAATATTGAGGGAATTCGTATCTCGGTTTCAGCTGGAACACATGGAACTACCACCGGTCACGGACGATTGGGATGTTCAAGCCTTTACTCAAGGTTTGAACGAACAAAGTTCGGTGGCATCACGACAGCTAAAGCAGAATTTAATTGAATATCCAGCGATAACCTGGTCCGATGTACATAATCAGTGCCAGTCGAAGATCAGGGTTGAGGATGATCAATTGGGGACCCCTTCCGATTCCGCTTATCCAAACAGGCCCGTCGGAAGAACTCAAAGGGATATCGACCGACAACCCCGGTCGAGCAGAGATCGGTATCTACCATACAACGCAGATCGTAGAAACAACGGCCCAGGACGCAATCCCATCCGAAATGATCGAAGGAACGATTGAAGACAGAGCTCTCGAGGGCTCATGAGCAAAGGTGGCTTCGATAAACATGCCAATCCCACAGAAGCACCACAATTGTCAAAATACAACTTCAACATCGACGCATGAGGTATTGAGTCGGCCATTGGGAGAATCAAAGATACTAGATGGCTCAGACTCTTACAAACCGATCCATCCCAAAGAAACCCAAATCAAACATGCAAATACCATGGTACACATGGTCATAAAATCGAAGATTGCAGGCAACTAAGGGAGGAGGTGGCCCGTCTATTCAACGAGGGTCATCTTCGAGAATTCTTGAGCGATCGAGCTTAAAACTATTTCAGAGACCGAGACGCAAACAGGAAAAACAAGTAGGAAGAACCACAACACGTGATTCGCATGATCGTTGGTGGGATCGATATTCCATGAACTCGAGACTATGCGCCAGAAGGCGCATTATCATTCAATGATGAGGAAGCAGAAGGGATCTCACAACCCCACAATAATGCTTTGGTAGTCTCTATACTTATGAATAAAATTTAGGTTAAACGTGTTTTAATTAATCCAGGAAGTTCGGCCAATATTATTCGATTGAGAGTCGTGGAGCAGCTGAGCCTACAAGATCAGATTGTACCCGCAGCTCGGATTCTCAATGGCTTCAACATGGCAAGCGAAACAACTAAAGGTGAAATCATCCTACCAGTAAATGTAGCTGGAATTATTCAAGAAACAAAGTTCCATGTGATCGAAGGCGATATGAGATACAACACACTGCTCGGATGATAATGGATTCACAATATGAGGGCGGTCCCCTCAACCCTTCACCAAATGCTGAAATTCCCAACACCGGATGGAGTAAAAATGGTGTATGGGGAACAACCTTCTACCAAAGAGATGTTCGTGGTCGACGAAGTCATACTGGTATCAGCGCTTTTGTCAACAAAAGGATCGGAATCCAAAGGAAAAAAGAAAGCTAAATAGCAACCACAACTACCGGCCTCTACTCAATCAAAGAAGCAGGGAACGAACGAAGACGATGAATTTTGGATCCCTCGATCCTTTATAATCCCCGAGGATTCCGACGGCACCAAATCGACGGTCGAGGAACTGGAGCAAGTCATACTGATCGAGCATCTACCCGATCGAAAGGTATACCTGGGTACGGGGTTAACCCCCGAGCTCAGGAAACAACTCATCAAAGTTCTTATCAATAATATGGATTGTTTTACTTGGTCTCATTTAGATATGATAGGGATCCCGCCGAAAATTGTTGCACATCAACTAAGCTTGGACCCGAAGTTCCGCCTGGTAAAAATAAAAGAGAAGACCCCAATCCGAGGTAAAACAGGCTTTCATCAAGGACGAGGTAACCAAACTTCTCAAAATAGGATCCATTCGAGAGGTAAAATACCCTGAATGGTTAGAAAACGTAGTCGTAGTCTCTGAAAAGGGAAATAAACTTAGAATGTGCGTAGACTATAAATATTTAAACAAAGCATGTCCTAAAGACTCTTTTCCTCTACCGCATATCGATCGTATGATCAATGCCACGGCCGGCCACGAGATCCTTAGTTTTCTCGATGCCTACCTCGGGCAAAATCAAATACAAATGAACCTGGAAGATCAGGAAAAGACTTCGTTCATCACTAAATACTGCACCTATTGTTATAATGTAATGTCGTTTGGACAAAAAAATACTGGTGCCACTTATCAACGCTTAGTAAATCGAATGTTCGAAGAACAAATAGGTAATTCAATGGAAGTTTATATTTACGATATGCTAGTTAAGTCCTTGCGAGCAGAGGACCATTTGACACATTTGCAGGGGACCTTTGATATACTAAGGAAATACAACATGAAACTCAACCCGGAGAAATGTACATTCGGGGTCGGCTCGGGCAAATTCCTCGGCTCTATGGTATCAAATCGGGCTATCGAAATCAATCCCGATAAGATCAAGGCGATCGAAGACATCACAGTTGTGGATAATGTTAAGGCCATACAAAGATTAACCTGGCGCATATCCGCCCTAGACCGATTCATCTCGAGGTCTTCAGATAGAAGTCACAGGTTCTTCTCACTGCTAAAAAAAAATTTTTTTTTGCATGGACCCCGGAATGCCAACAAGCATTGGAAGAACTAAAGCGGTACCTCAAGCCCGCCACTGCTTCATACTCCAAAAGCGGACGAGCAACTATACTTGTACTTAGCAGTCTCGAAAATCGCGGTAAGTGGGGTTCTAGTTTGAGAAAAACAAGGTACGCAATTTTCTATTTATTATGTTGGTCGAACTCTAGGTGAGGCCGAGACCCGGTACCCACACTTAGAAAAATTAGCACTCGCCCTAATAAGTGCCTCTAGGTAATTAAAACTATATTTTCAGTGTCACCCGATCTGCGTGGTGACTACCTATCCTCTTCGCAATATTTTGCATAAGCCCGAACGTTCGGGCCGATTGGCCAAATGGGCTGTCGAGATCAGTGGGTACGATATCGAGTATCGACCCCAAACGGCTATCAAGTCTCAAATCTTAGCGGACTTCATGGCCGACTTTACGCCAGCCCTCGTACCCGAGGTTGAAAAGGAACTATTAATAAAGTCGGGTACATCATTGGGGTGTGGACCCTATTTACAGATGGTGCTTCAAACGCGAAGGGGTCCAGGCTAGGCATCGTTTTGAAGCCGCCCATGGGTAATACAATTAGGCAAGCTATCAAAACTTCTAAGTTAACTAACAACGAGGCCGAGTATGAGGCCATAATTGTAGGTCTCGAGCTAGCTAAAGGTTTGGGATCAGAAGTTATCGAGGCCAAATGTGACTCCCTGCTCGTGGTAAACCAAGTCAACAGAACTTTCGAGGTCTGAGAAGATCGAATGCAGAGGTACTTGGAGAAATTCCAGGTGACTATACATCGATTTAAAGAATGGACCTTACAACATGTGCCTCGAGAAGAAAACAGAGAGGCCGATGCCCTTGCAAATTTGGGGTTATCATTCGAAGATGGCGAGATTATCTCGGGGACTGCCGTACAACTTTCAAGGTCAGTAATCGAAGAAGGACACGCCGAAATCAACTCCACAAGTCTGACTTGGGATTGGAGGAACAAATATATCGAATATCTAAAGAACAGGAAGCTTCCATCGGACCCTAGGGAATTGAGGACTCTACGAACGAAGGCCGCACGATTCACATTGGCCGAAGACGGAACATTGTTTAGAAGGATATTCGATGGACCATTGACAATATGTTTGGGACCAGGAGATACCGACTACGTCCTACGAGAAATCCACAAGGGCACTTGTGGAAATCATTCCGGTTCCGAATCGTTGGTTCACAAAGTCATAAGAGCAGGATACTATTGGGCCGATATGGAAAAAGATACAAAAGAGTTTGTTCGAAAGTGCGATAAATGTCAAAGGTATGCGCCGATGATTCACCAACCCGGAGAGCAACTCCACTCAGTCTTATCCCCATGGTCATTCATGAAGTGGGGAATGAATATCATCGACCCTCTGCCATCGGCCCCAGGTAAAGCTAAATTTATTTTGTTTATGACTGACTATTTCTCTAAGTGGGTTGAAGCATAGGCTTTCAAGAAAATTAGAGAGAAAGAAGTCATAGATTTCATCTGGGACCCCATTATATGCCGATTCAGGATGCCTGTCGAGATCGTGTGCGATAATGGAAACCAATTCATTGGCGGCAAAGTGACAAAATTTCTTGAAGATCACAAAATAAAGAGAATCCTGTCGACACCATATCATCCTAGTGGGAACGAACAAGCCAAATTAACAAACAAAACCATCATTCAAAATCTAAAGAAGAGATCGAATGACGCCAAGGGAAAATGGAGAAAAATATTGCTCGAAGTCCTTTGGGCGTATCGAACGACGTCAAAATCAAGTACGGGGGCAACACCATTTTCTTTAGTATACGGCAACGAAGCTCTGATCCCGGTTGAAGTCGGGGAACCCAGCGTCAGGTTTCGATACGGCACCGAAGCAGTTTCTTTTTGTGGTACCGTTTTTGATATTTTTGCTATTTTTCGTATGGGTTTGAAGAAAGAAAGAAGTAGTAGGATTTGGTGTTTTGAGAAGGGGTTAACAACAAAACCTGAGGATTTTGCAAAATGGAAAAACTTGAAAGAGGTAAAGGCTTTGGAAAAGAAAGTGAAAGTAAAATTTGAATCAATGAAGAGAGGGCCTATTTATGGGATTTACAGCGATAATTTAAAAGCACTAGTGGCCGACCATCATCTGACGCTCATTAATGATTTGGGGAACTATACTGACAGGACGTTTTCGGTCATTTACGAGAATGACATCATGACAATGATGACATCGTAATAGGTCAAACTAGAGAATCGAAGACACAGTTCATTTCTTGTTGTTATACTCCAAAAAATGAGGGGACTATCTGTATACGGTTAAAATCGGGCCCACCCGATTTTTCTATGCTGACCGAGACCAAGAAGCTGCATCGAAGGTCGATTCCGAAGTGGATCGGGTCAAGGCACGAAGACAAGATACCGAGCTCGGGATTCGAGACACCTGCTAAGATAGAAGCCGACAATAATTGAGACCAAACAAGACAGGCTTCAAGCAATACCGAAGATAGCATAATAACGGAAATACCGAAGATAGCATAATAACGAAAAAATGAGATATCCGTGACTGGTCGAAGGTCACGGCAGAAATCTCGGAACAGATCGAATCAAGAACGGTTGTTTAGCTACTCATGAGATTTCCTTCTGTAATTTGAATTGTACCATATATAGAATTTCTCTACTATATAAAGGGAAATTCTAACCATTTTGTGGACATAACTGAGAAAAAAATAATATAATTTTCTTTCTCGCTCACACTCTTGTTCTTCAGCTTATTGTATTTTTATTGTCCTTGCATCGACCAGTTCGAGGATACTCTAACTCAAGGGTTGAGTTCTACTCAAATACTGATTTGATTTACTTTATTGTATAATTCTTTCATTAATTTTTATATATTTCAATTGGTATTAAGTGAAATCACGTATCATTAAATCCACATTATAAGTTTAATTGTTATCCAATTTTAAGGGTATACACAAACCTAAAGCCAGGATTAATCATTCCATTTGAGAGTAAGTTAAGTGTGTGGATAAATTTTGAAATATAATTGATGATATTGTGAGTTTTGGAGGTTGAAGTTAATATTTATATTTATATTTAATGCATGAAATTTAGTACTTCTATCTCAATTAAGTTTATTACAAGATCATATGGTATTTTATTATTTTCTTTTATCGCGGTTAACTTGATTAGTTTGGGAAAAAAAGAGCTAGTTGATCTTCTTCTCCAAAACGCAAGGATTTGGTGACTCTTATTGCTCCAGTGCCCCCAACTGCATAAAGCAGAGATTCTCTGTAGAATTGATGAATTGGTGATGATGATGAAGGAACCAAACCAGAGAAGAGACAAAGTAGTAGTAATATGAGATGCCCGTATTGTGTGGGTCCTCTTTCTAAGGATATGGTAAAAACAACCCTTTCTCTATTCCTTTTTCGTTTAGTTCTGTATTATATGTGTATATATATGTATGAGAGTGTTTCTCTCATTCCATTTTTGCAGGAGACAAGCCAGTGGACGGTTCCCCCTCTAATCCGTGATAGCTTTTCTATGGTTCGATTTCAGATTTTCAATTAATTATTATGTTAATACTACTTTTTTTCCCAATGAGTAGACAAGTTGCACATGCATATTGATACTGTTAGTAGTAGTCATGGGCGGCTCAAGCTTATACAGGGTCTAAAACCAAAGTTTAATATGAAGCATAAACTTTTAAAAGAAAGTTATAAAATATCTTTTTATTTGAAGTATATTCTTCTAACTTTTTGAGATACAAAGTTGTTAATAATATTTTTATAATCGATTTTCTCTTATTATTCCTTTTCAATTGATAATCTTTCTTCAGATATTGTTGATCCTAGATAGGATTTTATAGAGCAATAGAAGTATAGAACTATTGGAAGCTTGAAAGTATTGTTGAAATATGAAGAGATTGGAAAAAAGAAAGATTGACTTGGACAAATTAAGGAAGAGAGAGTAAAATTTTTAATGAAGTAAAAAGTGAAAAATTAAAACGTTAGAAAAATTATACATCTATCCATTTTTAGGTAAGTCAAATTATTACTTTATTTTTAAATCTAAAAAGTTTTTTTTCTTTTTATATTAAAAATTCAACTTTTGTATTAAAAGTACTAAATATTATTTTTTAAATACCTATGAACCTATTATTTTTAAAAGAATGGACCCCTCCAAATTTGGGGGCCTATGGCACAAGCCTTACTACTTCTAACGTTGGAGCCGGTCCCGGTAGCAATGAAAAGAAAATACGAAGAATACTTAAAGTTGGTTTTATAATAGAAATATTAGGTAAACTTTACAAAAGGTCATGTAACTATGATTTATTTTTCACCAAAGTCGTATAACTATGCTTTCTCATACAAAAAGCATAAAACTTTCACCAATTCGCACAAAAATCATATTGACCAAACACAACTTTTCGATAATATTTTTTTATTCCGTGTGTGTGTGTGTGTGTGTGTGTATATATATATATATATATATATATATATATATATATATATATATATATATATATATATATATATATATGCGCTTCCAAATATAATAATAAAATATATATTTTTGCATATGTGTATTATATACATAAATATACATATTCTATTCACTTTTTGGCTAGCGAATGTAATTAATTTCGATCGACCAGTCAATTATATTGGATCGGGACTGACCTGTCCGATCCAATACCCTTATACATAAATTAGAATAATACTAAAAGTGAGCCCTTCCCCCCAAAATAACTTAGTTTGAATTGCGTGAGATTCTGACCCAGTAACAAAAGGTATGGACAATTAAAAAGCTCTTGAAACAATAGTGCTATCAATTTGAATGAACATCTTGAAAAGAAAATAAAAGATAGAAGTATCGTGTTTTGGAGGATTCACTTTTAGTATCATTTTAATTTATATATATGGGTATTGGGTAAGGTGAAGTGAGGTTGGGTTGGGTCATTTCTATTTTAATTGAATTATTATTTATTAGACTGAAAAATATGGAATAAGAAAATACCATCGCAAAGTTGTGTTTTTTGGTCACTACGATTTTTGTGTGAGTCAGTAAAAGTTTTATAATTTTTATGTGCAAAAAACATAGTTATATGACTTTAGTGAAAAAATCATAGTTATATGACTATTTGTGAAATTTACCCCAGAAATATTGGTATTTAAGATGAATTGATAAATAAATTTTAATTTTTTTAATGTTGCAACATATGAGAGTTACGTAGAATAGTAATAGTACCTGTACTTTTAGAAGTGTGTTAAATGTAACTCTGAAACCCCCGTTTAAAAGTTTTATGAAATCGCCAATAGAAAATGTATTGGATAAATCGCCTGTTTTGTCTCTAAATCTGCTTGTCCTAATTCATCGCTCTTTTCGAGCTACTTAATTACTTACTTAATGGTTCAGATTGGTTCTGCAGTTGATGGGATTACAAGTGCATTTTATGGGTTCAACCATGGTATGAACCTGTGTTTTGAGTTTTCACCATCCTTACTTTATGTATTTGGTTAACATTTGCGATTCTCCTTGTTAACCGGTTTTTCGTGTCACTTATATACTTTTTTTCTTGAGGTTAAATGCTCTATGTTGATTATAATTTGCTCTATATGGAGCAAATGGATGCTGGGAATTCATATGGCCTATGGCAACGGATACTTTTGCAACGGTTTAGAAACCGTTACAATAGATGGGCTGTTGCAACGGTTGTAACTGTTGCAATGGGTACTACCGGCACACTTTAACTATAAGATCATTGCATTTGGGTGGGAACCGTTCCTATAGGTGTTTGGTTTTGCAACTTTTATGCGAACCGTTCCAATATATATTTATTGCAACGAATCTTGGAAAAAATTTAATGAGAACGGTTATTAATTCCCTCCTAATTTCCCCCCTCAATTTTAGTGAAACCCGCCAAAATCCCTCTTTTTTGCATTTTTTGTCTTTACTTAATTAATATTTTTTTTATGTAATAACTATTAATTAACTTTTAACCAAAATGTTAGCCAAAATAACAAAATAGATTAGAACAGATTCTCACGGGCCACAGCAAATATAAACCCGAAAAGAAGACCCAGACCATATATATAAGGCAAAAAGAGGAGGCCTTATGGAATTAAACCTCAACCCATAACCAAAATTGATAAATCAAAGGTGAGAACCAATTTGGCGTTCATATTCTTGTTTTCGCTGGTTGCCATAGTGTTAATTGATTGAAATTTGCAAAAGATAAGCGATTAAGATTTCTGTGATTGTTCGATTAGGGTTTTGATTAGAAATAGGACTTGAAAGAAGGAAGAGGAAGACGAGAGTTTGACTCCAAGAAATAGCAAAAAAAAGACACTCAACCAAAGTTTCTTCCATCTCTTCGATCCCATTCCTCGCTGAAAATTGTCGCTTGCAGCTGTGGGAGAAACCACTGTAAATTTTTATTATTTTTTTAATAAATTTGGGATAACCACATTCGTTGGTTGTGTGTTTGAATGAAGATTTCAGTTTTAATGTTCCTTGTTACCCGGTTCTTTGTTTATTTTTATTTTTATTTTTATATATGGGGGTATTTGAGTGATACAGTCTGATTGAATTGACAATCAGTAGGGTTTGCACCGGTAGTTTAAATGATGTTTGTGGAATTGCTCGATTTCTGGCTTAATTGCTTGATTACCATTAAGATCACATTTTAAAGTTTAATATTTTAAGGTCGAATGGAATTGAGTTTGAGGAGGTCCATCAAAACTCTACAGAACCCGACTTTGTTCCCCGGAATTTGAAACTTCAACCTGAGAGATCGGCTATCCAGTTTATGATCGGAAGCTCTTCTGTCAATCTTCCATCAGCTGTCCATGTTAACCATAACTTCAATCTACTGTACTCTTGGTAATTGTTATCTTTCTAATTAAACTTTTGTTGGTGAACTTTTATGTGGACTTTCATTGTACTTCCATGTATGATAACCCCTATTTACAAAAATTAACATTCTTTTACTTTTATAAAGGACATAATCTTTACTCTTATTGAAAGATTAATCTTTGTTGTAACTCTTTTTTCTTTTATGATAGTATATAGTTAAATTTTTATTCTAAATATATCATACATGGTCAGATCAATCACCTTTTCTTTTCTTCTTCTTTTTTAGTCGAGTTTGATCACTTTTTTGAAAAAAACACAATTTAAAATCACTTTGTCGTTGTGATCTTTCTTTTATTCTTAGGGAAAATCGTGAATGCAGTTTCCATATATGTATACAATACTAGTTTCGTGTATGTTCTGATTATGTATTATTTGTGAGAGATTAAACTGATTCAAGGTTAGGAACTTAGGAATATTTTGAGTCAATTCTCTATTTAATCTTCTAACTATGGTGCCAAGAAGGATGAATAGTCACTTTAATTCCAACAAAAAATAAACTTCAATGTCTTGCTTTTTTCCTGTTTTTTGCTCTTTTTTTTGTTCAATTTTAGCGTGCTCTTTCTTGTCCAACATTGCTATAACATGATCTTCAAGTACTTTATAATTTGAATATTAAAGAAAATCTTTTAGATTCTTATAGTGGAAATCAAGTACGTTTAAACAGCTGTTGAGTACTCCATTTTTAATTAAATTATTGTTTGAGAATCTGTGTGAAACAAATTGCTGTAAGAGTGCTTACCTTTACAATTGGATGTTGGTAAGGCAAAGGCCTTAATGATTAAAATAGACTAAAGTTGGCAGGGAGATATTGATAAATGGAATAAACATTGCAAGAAGGGGTTATTTATTGAACAGGTTCTGGCTCTTCTGGTTAATGGACAGAATATGGTTTGAATATTCTTTGGATTTTCTATACCCATTATGCATACATGTTTCAATAAACTCATGCTGATAAAAGAGTGAAGGTGAAACTTTATTATTCTGTTTTTTTCCCTTGTATAATGTGTGCACTTCAGTATTTAGATCATCTGAAAAGCTTTTAGAATAGTCTGAAGGATTTCTTTTAAGGTCCTTTTCTTGTATGATTTTGCTTGATGACTTGCTTTATATTTTTATAAAGAATATCAAAGTACCTCATTCAATTCAAATATCATTCATGACATGACTACCAACCTGGATATTAGAACGTATAGTTTATTTTGCAATTTCTCTTTGTTTGTCTAAAGAGAAAGTAAATAGGCATTCATAAGTAACTTATTTCTGCGGTCAATTCTCTATTCTTCCTTCGATTTGCCGGAAAATCATGGCATATTGTCGACAACATTATTTCTTGTTTTGTGAAATAATATTTACTTGTGATTTACCCAAGTATACTTGTTGTCCCTTTGTGTGAAATATCCGTATCAAGTGTCTTTCTGTTGCATGAAATAACCTTCTTTTTGGTACTGAGAAATATTTCTCACTTTTTCCATCATATTAAATCATATAGTTGATTGACTTAGAAATTTATCTTCTTTTTTGCCCGAAGAAAATCATGCGTGGCCATCCTGTTTATAAAATTTATTTTCTTATTATTTCTAATATAATTGGATGACATAGATTGTGATATTCAACAATGGATATGGTTTGTAGCCTACATATCTCAAATACTCCCAGATTACTAATGAAGTTAAAAAGATGTGTTGCTAACATAATTGTCTTTATGGATGTGTGACATTGCATTGCCTGCAAACATTCTAGACTATTTAGTATAGCCATAGACTTGTGTTAGTCACTATTACTTACAACAATTGGACTTGTTGGAAACTGTATGCGTTAATTTGGAAATTGTATGCGTTAATTTGCTGTTAATATTAGACTTCCACCTCAGCTTAGGAGTTTCTGTTGTGTTAACAGATGTGAACTCCATCGAACTAGTTGAGCACATTGAGGGAGGATTTAATGACTCAATTCTTTGCTATTTGCTTGTTTTCTGCTGGCATGAAAAACTTCTTCCATTATGATTTGTATGAGCATTATTGAGACTCTTGTCTGGATGCCCTTTAAGCTTCATTAGTACTTAAGTTTCCTCATTTTTGCTTAAATTATCAACTAGCGCTTGAAGGTAATAATGACTTTATTTATCCTCTTTTGTAGGTGGAGACAAGAGTGGGTTGCTCTAGTGGTGAGCACCCTCCACTTCCAACCAAGAGGTTGTGGGGAATTCTTGGAGGGAGGGAGCCGAGGGTCTATCGGAAACAGCCTCTCTATCCTAGGGTAGGGGTAAAGTCTGCGTACACACTACCCTCCCCAAACTCCACTAGTGGGATTATACTGGGTTGTTGTTGTTTTGTAGGTGGAGAAAATGATGAAAAAGAAGACGAAAGCGATGAAGATCTTGACCTTCCTTAAGAAGAGTTTCTGATTTATTGCTGAAAATTTAGATGTTCTAGGAATCTTTTGTGATCAAACATTTTGAAACTTATGCTAACTCTTAAATTGTAAAACTTATGCACTTGGATTAAACTATTTTGCTTTTATGGATATTACTAGCTTGTTGGACAAGGACAATTAATTTAGATTGTAAATGTTTATGAATAGTTTCATTTTGTGAATTATATAAAGTTTAGTGCATTATAATTTATTGTATGTGTAAATAATTATATATAAAATATCATTGTTTCAATTAAACCGTTACAATAGGCCACCAAAACCGTTGCAATAGGCAACAAAATATGTTTCAGAAGGCTATGTACACCGTTGCAATAGGTCATACAAACTGTTCCAATTGGATATGTAAACCGTTGCAGTAGGTAATTCAAACCGATGTAATAGCTTTTGCTGAGCTATAAGAAACCGTAGCAATAGAAAAAACCCGTTATAATAGCTTTACGAAATCGTAGTAGTATCTTTAATTAGCTGTTGCAATAACTTATATGTCCGTTGCATTAAAACTATGGTAACGGTTTTAAGCCGTTGCAATAAAATAAAAATACTCATTGCATCAGAGAGAGATGAATAACCGTTGCGGTAAATGGGACTATAGCAACGGTTAAAGCAACCGTTGCCGGAACCGTAGCTACAGACCTAATGGCACGCGATCTGGTGGAACGGTCTATAAACCGTTGCAATAGAGCTATGGTAACGGTTTATGTAGCTGTTGCAACAGTTGTCTCTATGTTGCCATAAATTGATTTTCCGGCCGTCTCTCCGACTAGTTTGGTACTAAGACTTAGTTGTTGTTGTTGTTGTTGTTGTTGTTGTTATTGTATGCTCTGCTTCATGTGACAACCAAACCATGTTGTAACATGAAATACCACCACCCATCTGGGTATTGGTCAAGCATACTATCATTCATTTTGAATTTGAATTCTTTGTGGAAATAAATGAGTAAAAGATACTTTGATTTTGCTATTTTTCCTGATACTGATACGTTCATCTGAGGGCTAACTTTTGTCTAAGTACTATACTCGTATTATTATTTACCCGTAAAATGGCACAGTTGAATTTGTAGCATGGTTTATAGACAAACGAATCGATTTGATCCCAAAATGATAAATAAATTAAATAAAATGCAAGACTTAGCATTGAAATCGAGATTGAATAGCAGATAGCTTGGCTCCGGGAGAAAGGCTTTCGAAGGCAGTGATGTGTGGCCAAAATACTATATTTTTAGTACATTACTCGCCTTACATGTTAGTTTAATGTTTAATTGTACGACGTTTGAGCTAAATCATATTGTTTTATGTGTAGGAGTATCGGACGACAAAGACAAATGAAAGTTGCGCAAAAAGAGGACAAAAATGCAAGAAAAGAGCATAAAAGCATCAAGTACCCAAACCGTGCTACAGACCAAGTAAAGCCAGCTCTATAGCCTGCCTTATCGTGCTACATACCAAGTAACGCCAGCTCTATAGCCAGCTTGACCGCGCTACAGACCAGGCGTAGCCAGCTCTATAGCCACGCTGACCACGCTATAAGCTTGGCCTCGCGAGGTCTATAGCCCGGTAATTAAAAGTCGTGAATTAAAAGACTCCAGCCCGAATTTGGACTCAAGAACTTCAACCCTAGCCTATAAATACTCCCTAAACATGTCTAAGAAGGGAGGACGTTTTTAGAGCAGATTCGACCTAAAGGAGAGACATTTTTTGAGTGGAGATTCGACCTAAGGAGGCAAGAACACGCTAGGAGTAAGGCGGAGAATTCTTCTACTAGTTTTTCACTCCCGTCTTCCTATTTCGATTATTGGTTATGAATTCTAGTATTGTACTTTTGCATACTATTATGAATAGCTAATTTGTTATCTAGGGTTTTGATGGAACCTTTTGTAGGATGAATTCTTATTACGTTTTTATATAATTGAGCCGTTAGATTTCTCTACTTGTTCAACTACGCGTTTATTGTTGTTGATTGAATGTCCATCAATTGACTATGCATATTTAGTGTGTATATTGCTCAAGAGAGAGTACACATTTAGGTAGTTGTTGAACAATACCACTCCTAACGTATTTGAGAGATTAATATGGAGGGTTTAAAGGCAGGATTAGAGATAACAAAACCTTGGTGCAATCGTAGTAAGCGATAAATTAGTGCCAGCTAGCGTAGTTCGAGAGAATACATCTAGTAAATTTTAGTAGTTGCTCGAGAGAGAGCTACAACAACCAAAGTACTCATGATCGGTAGAGAATACTTAGGCGAAATTCTAGAAGACGTAGGGAGAAGGATTCCGAAAATTGGGGAAATCATAACTCTAGATCTCCTTAATCTTTTCTCCAACCCCTAGTATCCCTAGTTGTTAATTCACTACTTTAATTTGTTAGTTAATTAGTTTAACATAAGAATCTTTATATTTATAACATCGGAATTGTTCGAACTTGTATTCTTAGTGATATTTAACAATTATAGCGAAGCCTTAGTTCTCTGTGGGATTCGACTCCAGACTTTTAGACCGGATTATATT
Source organism: Nicotiana tabacum (assembly GCF_000715075.1). Classification (NCBI taxonomy): domain Eukaryota; kingdom Viridiplantae; phylum Streptophyta; class Magnoliopsida; order Solanales; family Solanaceae; genus Nicotiana; species Nicotiana tabacum. The sequence continues at coordinate 107,810,931 of NC_134083.1, read as the reverse complement.
TGAAGCGACCGCTTATCCTTTTTAGGACTAGAGTTGGGAGTGATCAGGCAGCAATAAGAATAACGTTAGACAGGAAATAAAGTATTATTTAGCTTGGAATGATGTGTAGCATAAGCTTGTCAGAATTTTCGTATCCTACAATGGTTGTTGAAGCCACTATTTATAGCTATACCTAGGAAACAAGGTCCTAGGATCAAGCCCCTCTTAAATGACAATAATGGGAGCCATTGATGGATATGTAATGGTAGGGCATGGATGCCAAAATTCTCTGTAACGGATGTGTGTTTAATACTGAGGAATATTCTTTATTGAATGTCATCTAGTGAAAAATATCTGTTTGCTCTCGTTGATAATGTTCCCTTTGGGGCCTACCCGGTGCCAACCGAAGCTGTTGTCCTCGGATTTGGTTTCCACTCGCTTCGTCTTCCGTCAGCCCCTCATTCCACGTGTCGCTCTGTCATTCGAGTATTTAATGTGAACCGATTTTACCTTATACAGATAGTCCTCCTGCTTTTTGGTGGCACATCTTTGTGTTACCGGGAAGTTGGTGAAGATTCCTTTCTTGGCGGGAAATTTTCTGAACACTTCTGAAAAGTTTCTCACGCTTGACAAGACACACGTCTCTTTGCATTTAATACCCCGAACACGTGTTACTCCACGATTTAGCAATATTTTTGCCGGTTCTCGAGATAATTATGGCCACGATTTTAGCCGCCTATTCCTTTACTTATACGCCTCATTCTTCTTCTTTTACAGTTATCAGTTTTACAAACTCTCTCAACTTCTTTGCATTCAACTCTTTTCTGCATTCATCTTTCTTTAATATTCTTCAAAGAACTCTTATCACCTTCTGCTGACCATGGCTTCTTTGCATTCATATTTCTTTAATCTTTTCTAAAGAACTCTTATCACCTTCTGCTGACCATGGCTTCTTTTACTAACTCTTCCAAGAACTCCGGTCTTCTCTTCGATGGGAGCCTGAAGAAGAGCAAAGACAAAGAAATTGACGTCGATGCTGACCCTCCCACGGTGAGCACCATCATCCCTAAACAACTCAACACAACCAAGGACTTCGAAGAGAAGTTCCTTTCTTCAAACTCTCGCACTTGGGCTGTTGGCAAATACCCTTCTTCTATTTGCCCTTCTAGCATTCCTGCTGTGAAGGAGGACTGTGATTGCCATGACCTGAACATCATTGCTCCCAATTTGGTGGAGCGAGTAACCTTCACTAAGAATGGCTTCACATACGTTTACATGTACCCACTCACTTTGGGTGCTTTTTCTTTGAGCGGGGGACTTGACCCCGTGATTTTGAAGCTGTGCCACCGATACCAGGTTTGTTTGGTACAGGTGGGATCTTCGGTGTGGCGAATGGTGGCTTGTCTGCGGAGGCTGTGCTAGGAAATGAAGGAGGACCTCACCTTGGCTCATATGATGAATCTTTACTCCCCCAAGGTTTTTCGTGGCAGGAGTAATAAATTTCAAAGCGCGCTTAAGCCCTGAAGGGAGACTCAAAACATATTGAGCACTTTGCCTCGCTTAACAGGCGCTTCACTGTTGTCATCAAGGCTCTAAGGCATATTATTCTTTTCTAACGAGCGTAATCCGGAAGAGGCGACACTAAACAATTAATATTTCACTTTATCATAAATTTTCTTCAATTTATTTGTCCATATATTTGGTATTCATGATTATAGATATTAGTCTTGGACTACACATACATATTTATAGTTTTTCTTTATTTGTGCCTTTCTTTATTACAGCCCATGCTTTATTTGCGCTTTGCGCTTAAAGCCCCAACAAACCGTAGAGCTTTTTTGCGCTTTTTGCCTTTGATAACATTGATTTCAACAAACGTGGTTACCATGCTTTTCTCACAAGCATGGATGAAGATAATGACCGTGGATGGATGGAGCGGTTCGTCGTCATTGCCACAAGGGACATCATCCCGACTATAACTTCGCTTTCCCCGAATCTTGGACTCGTACATGTAAGATCAAAGTCTATCTTTTTTTCCTAAAAAAGGCTGTTTCATGTCGTCGCTGATCCTTCTCCTTTCATTATTTCAGCAACTCGGTGGACACCACTGAGGGTTAAAGGCCTGGACTGGTAGGTTCAGAAGATTCTGGACATCACCACGCCTGAGACCCGCCGGTGGAAAGAGTTGTCCCCCAAATATGGATGGAGGGCCAAGAACCATGATAAGCTGACTCGTAAAACCGATTCTACCTTCATTTCAACTTTTTACATAAGAAAACTGGTTAACCTCACCTTTTTGTTGGGTTCAGGTCTCCCACAGGGCTCTGTTATCATCCCTGAGGAAGACATTTTGGTTGATTCCGTAGAGGATGCGAGGTTGTTAAATGAGGCTCTCACCCAAACAGGCACCATCGAATCTGCTTCCGGTGCAAGTACTTTCTCTCAGAGTCCCCGGTCGGAGAACAAGCAACCAAAAAGGCAGCGTTCTTCCTCGGCCGAGGGCAAGAATAAAAAGGTGAAGAAAGCCGCTCCCGAGCCTACCGCAGCCACTGTGGTTATTGACAATGATGGGGAAGCCAGTGATGAAGGGGCTTCCCTACAAAGGAGATAACGACATTCATCACTCAACAAAATGCTCAATCTGAAGAGCTTATAACCCCAACCGAGGACGATGTCCAAGTGCTCTGGGGAGAATTTGACTTGGTGAGAATGCCAATTCTCCCTTTCCAGTCCTAGTTGCTACTCCCAGTACTATGAGGCCGAGTACCGGGCCTCTTTCGCCTTCGGTTGGTGAGCAACCAACAAATAGCACTGCCTCTGCCGCAACTGCTTCTCAACCCACAACACCATCAAATTCATCTCCTTCCACGCCGGCCGCAGACACTCGAGAGCAGGATGTCCCTCCTCCCCAGTCCCCGAACCATGGGAATTTAGGACACAACTACTCTGCCCCTTCTGCAGATCCCCAGAGGAGGAGGAGTGTCTCCCTCGCGGTGTCTACTAAGTGCAATCTCTTGTCCCGACTGGTGGAAGGATAAGAAGAAAATACACTCTCTTTCAGGAGAGTATTTGTTAAAAAATGCCATGCACAATGCGGCAGCAGTACCGAACTTGCTCTTTCATTGCCTGTTTTTACTTGATTTGTCGTGACAGGGTTTTTAACTTTGGTATTTGCTTCACAGGCCAACTTCCTTGCTTCCGAAGGCCTTCAAAAATTGATCCTTGACAAAGAAGGACTAGTTGTTGGCCGAGAGGGACCAAATTGTTGCTCGCCTCCCGGTGCTGGAAGCAAAAGCTGTTGAGGCGAGTGAGTTAGAGGCTCGGTTGCAATAGAGTGAGTAGGAAGTGATGGCCCTCAACCAAGAAGCCTCTCAGCTAAATATGCAATTTCAAAAAGCTAAGGCTAAATGGGATGAGGTCCAAAATACTGTGCTCGCTGTTGCCGAGCGTGAATCTGCCTTCATTGAGAGAGTGAATAACATGGAGGCAACCTTGATCTCCAAAGCTGAAGAGGTTGTTGCTGCCGAGGAGAAGCGTGCCCAGATGGAGGATAGGTATAAAAAGATCATGGAACATAATAAGGTTCATATAATCACTATCCGTGATCTTGATCTTAGCCTTAGTGCCACGAGATCCAAGTGGGATGGACTTCTGACCGAGGTTGATAGGCTTAAATCAAAACTTCAGCGCCGAGCGGATTCTCTCATCATCAAAAAAACATATTCTATGTATAGCATGAGCAGAAAAACCTTGGAAGAGGCCAAATCGGGCGTCATTGATATTGGCGATGAGATCGCCAAGGCCCGAGAACTGGAGTTAACTGCTCGAAGATGCCTCCCAGCTCAGCTTGATGAAACTGAATCTTCTGGTTCCGGTTCCGAGTTCTCAGGAACCAAGGAGGAATTTGAAGAGAATAATAATGAAGGTCAATATCCTGAGTCGACGGCAGATCCGCTTACTTCTCCGGGGGCGCTGATGCTTCTCTTCCCCCGAGGTCTGGGAGGAACGTAATTTAGCTTTTTGCTTTTTTTTTGTTGCTTTTTGTATTTCTATACTTCTGCTGCTTGGCACGTAAAATAAATAAAAGTGCTTTTCTGTTTAAGCATTGTGCAAAGTTTACTCTTTTGCGTCGAATTATGCAAGGCTTCGGGTACATTTTTCCCCGATAGCATTTGGGTTTCGGGCATAAACTCTTCCAGAACCAACCCTTTATTAAGAGGGTTTCATAAGAGAGGGCCCTCTTATGCTTACGATGCTCTTGAAGAGAACGTCTCCTGTTCATTCTAGCACTAGCATTTGAAGTACTTTATTAACTTTCAAATGATAGAATCAATTCATCGTTTGGAAAAGAAACAAGATAAAAATAAAAGGACTTTATTTTATTTCTTCTATCTTCAAAAGTACATAAGCATTCGTTTTACTGAAAGAAAAGAAATTGCCATTACATGTGGTTAATTTGTACAACTTGTTTCTATGAGTTGGCGGTGCAGTCCCTAGTCCCAATGAGATATTTTTGTTCATGAATTTTGTAGTTCCGTTTTTTGTGGCAATCAGGTTGCCGTATTCTCATATTATTCCCCCCAGTGTTCGAATGCGAAGAATGTGAATGGGAACACTAGATGTCTTGCTCCTATGAGAATTCCATTAGTGAATGGTTGGATAATCTTTTGTTCGATAGAAAGATTCATTTCGCGTTAGGAACTTTGCTATCGAGAAAAAATATTATCTAACCACCCCTAGTGGCTTGTAGGAAAGAGCACTCATGAACGATTGAATAGCCTTTGGTCGGATGGCAAGTTTTGCTTCCCGTTAGGAATTTTCCATCGAGCTAAAGACTATCTAACCATCACGCAGTGGTTTGTTGTTTCCATGCCTTATCACTTAAAGGTCTTATTTCTGCTGATGATGTTTTCTTCGTAGTATGCTGTCCACTGCTGCCTTGTTTAAAACCTTGCCAGAAAAATCCAATTGGGTTAAAAACTGGACGATGGGAAAAAGAGTGCAGCACATACTTTCAGTACAAGCAGTGCTCATCAGCAATAATACCTTTTGAGGCGAGTCACATTCCAGTTACTTGGGTAATTTGACTCTGTCTTGGTTTCCTAGTTCATATGATCCTTTCCCGGTGACAGCTGAAACCTGGTAGGTGCCTTCCCATGTCGGACCTAGCTTTCATGCATTGAGCTCTCGGGTTTTTTGAGTCACTTTTCTTAAAACCAAGTCTCCCACTTTGAAATAATGGAGATTGGCCCTTCGATTATAGTACCTTTCCATTCTTTGTTTCTGGGCCACGATCCTTATGTGCGCCATGCCCTTGCGTTCGTCAAGCAGCTCCAAAAGTGACTAGCAATGCTTCGTTGTTTGTTTCTTCGTCTGCCCGGAAGTATCACAAGGTCGGTTATTCTACTTCCACCGGGATCAGAGCTTCTGCTCCATATACGAGGGAGAAAGGTGTCTCTCCCGTGCTTGACTTGGCCATCATCCGGTATTCCCACTACACCCCCAATAACGCTTCGGACCAATTGCCTTTGACTGCTTCCAACCTCTTTTTGAGGTTTTGAGTAATCACCTTATTGGTTGATTCCGCCTACCCATTTGCGGTCGGATGGTATGGCGAAGATGTGATTCTTTTACTCTTCAAGGAATTTTGTGACCTTTGAGCCTATGAACTGTGGCCTATTGTTGCAGGCAAGCTCTTTCGGTATTCCGAACCGACAGATTATGTTTTCCCATAGGAAATCGACCTCTTTGCGCTCGCCGATTTTCTACTTCAACCCATTTAGTGAACTAGTCAGTTAAAATTAAAAGAAATCTTACCTTCCCGGGAGCCGGTGGCAGCGACCCGACTATATCAATCCCCCACTTCATGAATGGCCACGGGGATTGTACCGAATGCAGCAGTTTTGCCAGTTGGTGCACTAACGGTGCATGGCATTGATACTTGTTGCATTTCTGAATGAATGCTTTAGTGTCTTGTTCCATCCGGGGCCAGTAATATCCTGCCCTAACTAATTTTAGCACCAATGAATTTGCTCCTGAATGATTCCTGCAAATTCCTTCGTGAACCTCTCTCATGATGTAATTAGCCTTGAAGGCTCCTAGACATCGGGCCAACGGGCCTTGGAATGACCTTCTATATAACTGTCCTCCCCAAAAGCAGTAATGAGTTGCTTTGGTGCGGAGCGCTCGGGATGCCTTCTGGTCTTCGGGCAACTTGTCATGCTCAAGGTAGTCGATGATCTCATTCCTCCAGTCCCAGACCAGTTTGGTTGTATTTACTTCATAATAAACATCCACATCCAGTACCGAGTGCCTGAGCTATACGACTGTACCGAAATCTGATCCCTTCATTTTCGTGGACGAGCCTAAATTGGCCAATGCATCTGCTTCTGCATTTTCTTCTCTCAGGATGTGGGTGATTGACCATTCCCTAAAACGTGCGAGCAAAGTTTGGACTTTAACCACATATTATTGCATGTGTTCTTCCTTGGTGTCAAAGATCCCATATACTTGATTTACCACTAGTTGGGAATCGCATTTGATATCAATGACCTCGACTTCATTGTTAGTTAAGGGAACAATTTTTATGGCCTGCCTCAGAACTTCTCTCAAGGACGTGATTAAGACCACCCCTAGCCTGGACCCTTTCACGTTGGAAGCTCTATCCGTTAACAAGATCCAAACTCCCGATGTCGTTTCCGACACTATCACCACTTCTTTTGTGGCCAAAGGTAGTAGCCTGGGACTGAAATCGGCCACGAAGTCGGCTAAAACTTATGATTTGATCGCAGTCTTGGACTTATATTCGATATCAAATTCACTAATTTCAACCGCCCATTTGGCTAGTCAACCTGACAACTCAGGTTTGTGAAGGACATTTCGTAGGGGAAAAATTGTCACTAAGGCTATCAGATGGCACTGCAAATAAGGCATAACATTTCGAGCGGCGACTACGAGAGCCAATGCCAGTTTTTCGAGGTGCGCGAGTTTCCGCTCCTGATAAAATTCTGCTAACATAATAGATAGGAGATTGTGTTCCTTCTTGCTCCCAGACTAGAACGACCCTTGTCGCTACCTCCGAGACTGCTAAGTATATTAGCAACTATTTGCCTTCCTCCAATTTTGATAGTAACGGAGGGCTTGACAGATATCATTTCAGGTTTTTTAGAGCTTGTTGCCATTCCAAAGTCCATTCGAAGTTCTTCTTCTTATTCTTCTTCAGAAATGAGAAAAAGTGAGGGCATTTTTCCGAAGACTGAGAAATGAACCTGCTTAGAGCATCAAGTCTTTCGGTTAGTCTTTGGACTTCTTTCACGTTTGTCAGCTGGTCTGAAATGTACTCGATGGCTTTAATCTTGTCGGGATTGTCTTTGATCCCCCTTTGTAACACCAGTAAACCCTAAAATTTATCGGAGCTGACTCCGAACACATACTTTTCGCGGGTTAAGCTTCATGTTATGCTTCCTTAGGATGTCAAAGGTTTCTTGGAGGTGTTTAAAATGGTCACCTGCGTTCAAAGACTTCACAAACATATTATCTATATAAACTTCTATTGTTTTCCCTATTTACTTTTCGAACATTTTGTTCATGAGCCTCTAATAAGTGGCTCCGGCATTTTTAAGCCCGAAGGGAATCACATTATAGAAATATGTGCCAAAGTTTGTTATGAACAGAGTTTTTTCCCGATCCTCCGGGTTCATCTTAATTTGGTTGTACCTGGAATAGGCATCGACGAAACTCATCAACTTGTGTCCGGCCATTGCATCAATCATTTGATCAATGTTTAGCAATAGGAACGAGTTTTTTGGGCACGCCTTATTCAAATCCTTATAATCTACGCACATACGAAATTTATTATTCTTTTCTGGAACTACAACTACGTTAGCTAGCCAGTCGGGATACTTTACCTCCCGAATTGAACCGATATCGAGCAATCGAGTTACCTCTTCTTTAACAAATCTATTTCTGACCTCAGCAATTGGGCGCTTCTTTTGACTTACCGGCGGGATGCTTGGGTCCAGGCTTAGCTTATGCATGGCCACCTCTAGCGGGATATATGTCATATCCGCGTGCGGCTATGCAAAACAATCAACGTTAGTTTTAAGAAATTCAATAAATCCTTACCTGAGCTCGGGGTTTAGTCCTGTCCCCAAGTGGAAATGTCTCCCTAGAAACTTTTCGAACAATGCCACTTGTTTGAGTTCTTCCGCAGTGGACTTGGTCGTGTCCGTTTCTTCCGGTACCTGGAAATACCTTGGTACCTGGTGGGATTCCGATGGCTCCTCCGCTTTGTCGTCTTCGTTTGGTTCGAGAGCAGACGTCGATTCCTTTAATTGCTATGCTGCGTGTTCCTTTCCTTTACTACTGGAAACTGAGACCGCCTTCATCTCCCTTGCCGCCGGTTGATCTCCTCTTATTTGTTTGATTCCCTCTAGAGTTGGGAATTTCAGAAGTTGATGATATGTTGATGGTACGACCCTCATCTCATGTAGCCAAGGTCTTCCAAGGATTACGTTGTAGCCCATATCGCCATCTACTACTTCGAATAAGGTAGTCTTAATGACCCCTTCGGCGTTCGTGGGCAGCAAGATCTCCCCTTGGGTTGTCACACTTGCTAAGTTAAACCCGACGAGGTGTTTTGTTATCGGAATGTTGCTTCCGGTTAGCTTGGCTTGTTCCAGCACTCTCCACTAAATGATGTTGGATGAACTTCCTAGGTCCACCAAAACACGTTTAATTTTAAAATCTAGAACGTTAAGAGAAAATACAGGGCATCGTTGTGCGGTAGTAGAAGTTCATCAGTGTCCTCTTTTGTGAAGGTGATATCATCCTCGGCGATTTTTCGAAGCCTCTTGCTATGAGTCACCGACACCTTTGTCTTTTTTGCCACCGAAAAGGTTACACCGTTGATCTCGTTCCACCCGAAAATCATGTTGATAATTAGTCAAGGAGGGTCTTCCCCTATCTTCGAGGGCTCTGTTTTGTCCCGCTGCGGCCGTAATTATTCTTAGCCCAGTCTCTTAAGAACTCTCTAAGATGGTCATTTTTCAACAACGTTTTCACCTCCTCATGTAGATATCGGCAGACCCCAGTTCGGTGGCCGTTAGTCCTATGATACTCGCACCATAGCTTAGGGTCCCTCTGGCTGCGATTAGATCTCATCGGCTTCAAGAACCGCGCTTCCTTGATGTTCCTCATCGCCGATACCAGCTCCACTATGCTGACAGTGAAATTGTAGTCGGATAGCCTAGGATAGGCGGAATCCCGGGAATCCGATACCTCTTTGTCTTGCAATGACCTGTTATTCCGGCCGCAGTCAGTTCTTCTATCGGGAACGAACTTATCCACCGACCGGAACCCTATGTCGCATCCTTTGACCCTTTCGTAGGGCAAAAACCTGCCCTTAGAAGATCGCCGATCTGCATCAAAATCATCCTTTAATTTATCCTTGTTCTTTTCTTGATCCTGACCCTTAGTTGATGCCGGGAACCCGAGCTGATCATCTTCTATTCTTATTGATTCATAATGGTTATGGACATACCGCCCATGTAGTTTCCTGGAACTCAAGTAGGCTTTTTTTCAGTTTTCGAGAGGCGTCAGAACTCCTCTGGTTCAAACCTTTAGTAAATGCCTCAGCTGCCGATTCATCTGGCAGGGCCGGTAGCATCATCCTTTCTTTCTGAAACCTGGTCACGAACTCACGTAGCAATTTGGACTCTCCTTGTGCAATTATGAATATGTCCACCTTCCAGGCCTGGACCTTCCTGGCCCTGACATGGGCCTTGATGAAAGAGTCTCCGAGCATCGCAAAGGAATCTATTGAGTGCATGGGTAAGAGTGAGTACCATGTCAGGGCCCCTTTTGTGAGGGTTTCTCCGAACTTCTTCAGCAGGACCGACTCAATCTTATGTTAAGCCAAGTCGTTTCCTTTCACCGCCGTTGTATAGGTGGTGAAGTGCTCTTGAGGGTCCAAGGTCCCATTGTATTTTGGTACATCTGGAATTTTTAACCGCTTCTGAATTAACTTTGGTGTTGCGCTCGGTTTGAATGACAACTAGGTGTATTTATTTGAGTCTGGGCCCATCAGCACTGGTGGTGCGCCCAAAATTTGGTCCATTCAAGCATTTATTTCCCTCATTATCCGCATGAGCTCGATTTTGAAGGGATCATTACTGTTGTTGTTACCAGATCCGCTGATGAACCCTCCTGCCCCATCGAAGCCAACCTCACCCCTCGGGGTGTTGTTATCGACCCTTTGTGCTATTTGATTTGCGGTAGAACCGGGAGGAACTAGGCCTCTTCCATTCGCGTTGTTGGAAGCATCCGCCAACGCTTGCCTTAATTCTTTCATGGCTTGGTCTTGCCGTGAGAGATGGCCCATGATGGCCTTTTGCTGTTCTCTCAAGATCTTCATCGTTTATGCAACGTGCTCGTCCTCAACATCATTAGGAGTCAGCTCCCGTACGTGTCAGGGATATCGCCCGCCATGAACCGTCGTTGCTACGTCCTCCTCATTGTGGGTGTCACTGATCGAATCCTCGTGTTAAGGTAGGTTTTCTTGTGCCTCAATGTTGTGTTTGATATTGACCTTAGCAGGCCGTTCCTTCATCTTCCCACCCGGCCATAGATGCCGAGGTGGCCGTTCTCGAAGTGGCTAAGGATCCCCTCATGAAGAGCTTTGTATATGGGGGTTTCTCTATTGGGAATGACTTCCATGTCGAGAAGGCCTCTAGTTAAAAAGACCGAGGCGAGGGAGCATGGAGATATATATGCTCCGTCACTGAAGAAACCCTACCTATAGTCCGAGCGGACTATAATTAGGAGGGTAAGGATGTGGTCGTCCCCGGGCCAGATGACAACATCACTACTCATGTGAAGGGTATTTAAGTGTTTACACTTACCCCTTCATTCTCTCCCCGGTAGACCCTATAGTTCTTGTTTTTTTGCAAAAGGTATGGGATGTGCCTTGGGCAAATTCACCCGTCCTTTTGGAGGATCGTGATCCTCTTACGCCATTCGTGAACTATACCGAAGCTCCTCGGTTCACCCTCGACCATCTACTCCCCGCCTGTACAGTCCCTGATATTTTTGAGAATGGCTAATCAAGCTCGTTCGCTGAGCAAGCAAGGCTCCTTTTTCGAGCATCATTGAGGACCGAGACCGAGGCTGGATAGGAAGTTCGTTTGAGTGAAAACCAAAGACCTGATCCCTCCCGAGTTTCTTCCGTTCCCCGAGAAGTGGAACACATCTCGTAAGTATTGTCTTCTTTAGTATTCACTTCGTTTTATTCCTTCTCTCATTGCATGTGTTTGTTGCATACACACTATTGCCCAAGTTTCTAATGCAATTCCTCGATTCAAGGAGTGGATCGAGGGGATCTGCAAGCATATGTAGTACTTTGAGCACGCATGGCACAAGCTTTCGAAGGGCAGATGGGAGGACCATTCTCATGGTGAGGGTTTTTCCTGAATAATTACCACCATGCTCTTAACTTACACAGTGCTAACCCTTTCTCTTTCCTTACAGGTTTGCCTAAGACCACCGTACTTAGGCCGTTGGACGAGGACGAGGATCCGTCCTCACTTGTCGAATCCTCTATTTCGGGGCAACCCGAGATTGCCGCGAAGGAGGAGAAGAAGAAGAAGAAGAAAAAGAAGAAAAGAAAGTCATCGGGTTCTCCGGACACCGAGACGAAGAAGAGGAAAGTGACCATCCGGGTAATGAAGCCCAAATAAGCACCAAGTCTAGGGTACCGGAGCCCGATTCTCTCTACCAGCTTAGGGACGTGCCTGAGGATGATGATCTTTTTATTGCTCATGGGTCGACCCTTAACGAGGGGTAGCAGGCAATGGCCGAGAAAAAGGACGGTGAGGTCGATCCTCCTATACTGAGTCCATGCTCGAAGACTCCGTAAGAGGAGGCTGCGAACCCCCCAGGAAGCCGTTCCCAACCCAAAGGAGGTAGCCAGTGTCATTGACATCATGGAGACACCCTCCTATACTGAGTCCATGCTTGAAGGGGCCCAAGCGGGCAAAGAAAAGTCAAGATGGGTGGCACAGGGCCCAGACGACTCCCTCCCTCAACACGTACTTTGATGGCATGGATATGGCCGCACTGGAGGATTTTTCCGAGCTTGGTCACCTGGAGGTCCCTAAGAAGGATGTGCCATCGGGAGAGGGCGGGCCGAGTTCGAGCCCAAAATTAGTGAAATAATTTTCTGCTCCGAGCGTGGACCCCGAGCACAAGAGAATGTTCGTTCTTACAATCTCGGAAGATGCCCCGGTTCTGTCTGCTCTGGTGGGCATAGCCAACTACGTTCGATGCTTGGTGACCGAAGAGGACCAAGCAAAGATGAATGAGGTGGGCACATCGAGCCTCTTCAACGAGGCACAACAGGGGCTGAACTGGGTAAGGCATCAGTCCTTTGTACCCCTTTGTGAATCTCATTTTGGTTTTTAATGTCCTCTACTAACTTCATTATTTTCCAGGCTTAAGTGCTTCGTCATGAAAGCTTCTTCCGGTACCACTTGGAGATTAGCCAGCTTGAGATCGAGCTCAAAGAGTAGGACTAAAAGGACATATACAAGGCTCTTAGTGAGCAGCAGGACGAGGCCCTCAAAGACCTCCTGATTCTCCAGCCCGAGCTGGAAAAAGCTCAAAATGAGGCCTCGACCCGGAAGCGGGAACACGCCGACCTAGTTGAGAAGGTAAAGATCTTTGAGGCTAAAAACGAGCAGCTAGTCGTGGTGATTAACAACACAACTTTGCAGGTTCAAGAAAGATAGACCAGATCGATCAGCTTCGGGCTGAGATGGAAGAGGTCAAGGCCACGATCTAAGTGTAGAAGGGCAGAGATGGACCTACTAGCGTTGGAGAAGGAAACTGCGAAAGTCGAGTTGGCATCGATCGAGAACCAACTCCGGGTGGCGATGGGTAAAAAAGATAAGTGGTCTCGGCTAAATGATGATCTTCGGGCACAGCTGAGGTCGACCGTCGTGGAACGGTGATGGTAGGTTATAATATCGTGTTTTAGTCGCTTATGGCACTCTAGTGTACTGCACTTTATTCGTTTTGAGCTTTAATAGACAGTGTTTTGCACTTATAGTGTGTTTTATGCCTTGTAGGAGTGATTCCAAGCTATGTAGATGTTATGGAATAGATTCGAGTGATTTAAAGCTTTGAAGTCTTAGTAAAGTCCCAAGGGATTAAGCCGGAATCATGTTCGGGGGTCGAGAACCACATCTGGATATCAAAAAGCAAGGAAAATTCCGTACTCTGAGAAAGCCCCACTACCGCGACGCGTGGGGCGCCGTGCATGTACATTTTCCTGCTGTCTGTCAGATATCAACTCTTTGGATTTCCCCACTAATGCCCCGCATGGCGTGTCATCCCATGCGGCGTGCCTGTGTATTTTTTTACAGAGTAATTTTCCTATTTTGGCTAGGATAAGGTAATTTCGTTTGGGCACGACCCTACTTGGTATAAATACATGGAAAAATGTTATTTTAGGGACTTTTGACATATTGGAGACCTAAGGAGGCTAAGGAGGAGTTGGAGAAGCAAAAGCACAAGGAATTCATCATTCAATCCTCACTCAAGACTCGAGTTTGGATCGTTTTATTTTGTTCTTTACTTTAAATATATTTGTGATGATTTGCTCCATATCTTGTAAGGCCCCGTAAATGGTTTTCCTAAAATTCGGGGTTCTGTGATGCCGGGGCAGGCGTAGAGGTTAATAATAGTAGAAATTCTTTGCGGAGAGCTTGCGAGCCGCGGTTCGGAATTTTTGGAATGAACAGTGCGCTTGGGAGTTGAAGAAAATGTTAGGCAGAAGTATGCATTTCTGCGGCCTATTCTGTGACCGCAGAACCACTCTGCCTACTCTAAAATGGTTGTAGAGTGGGTCAGTTTTCTGGGTCATTTTGATGTCAAATTTCGCGGCCATTATGCGACTGCATAACCACTTTGCGGGCCACACTCTTGTCGCATATCCCTCATTGGAATTTATCGGAAGGAGGTTCTGCGATGCACTATGCGACCACAGAACGGTTCTGCGGTGCATTATGGATCGCAGAACAGGTCTGCGGGCCGCATAGTGATCGTAGAACGGGTCAGTCACGGCCAGTTTTGGAGGCCAAATTATGTGGCCGATATGCGGACCGCATATCAATTATGCGATCGTAGACCTTGTTCCAGAGCTCCATTTTGGAATTTTAAATCCCGACCCTACTTCGTTAAATACACGCTTTGGGCCATTTTTGAGCTAAAATCTGACACTTTTAGAGTGAGAGAGTGCCCTAGAGTGAGAAGGTGTTCTTCAACAACTTGTTCTTCAATTCTTGCTTGAATCTTGGAAGATTATAGAGGAAAACTCACTAAGTCTTCATCCTAAAGGTAAGATTCTACACCCTAACCCTCAATTTCGAATTTTGTCTAGAAATGGGTAATTAGAAAGATCATTTGTGGGCATGGGAGTTGTCCATCTTACATGCATGTGTTATAAAAGGGTGTAGGAAGATTATTGAGCTAAAAATAGTAAAAAATGGGTTGTGGGATGATGGAATCCTCCATAAAGGACCTTAAAACATTGATGCACACCTAGTGTTTGATAAAATGCTCAAATGAGCTAGAACCATGATCATCTTCCTAATTTTGGTTCAATTTGTTATATTTCTAAAATAGATTGAGGTTTCTAAGAATTTCGGAATATTTTAGAGTTTAAGGAAGCTCCATTGAGGTATGTTGGTTAAACTTTCTCTCTTAGAATCGAATTCCATAATGTCCCCGTAAGTTTCAAAGTATGGATTGTGTATTAAAATGTTATGACTTTGAATCGTATTTCAAATGAAAGCTAGTATGCCAAATTGTATGAGAAAATCTCAATATTCTTTAGACTCTTAATTGCTCATATATGTACCCAAAGTGTTGATTGGAAATGTCTTATTGTTGATAATCTATGAAGATAGTTGGAAATGGAATAATTGAATTGGGGGTATAGTGTGTGGCCAATGTGCCAAGAATTTAAGTTATGATTGTGGCTAGTAGTGCAAATTATTTGAGAGGATGCGATAAAGAATATGAAATGAGCCTCGACTCAATTGTTTAAAAATAATTTCGAAAATAGAATTGCCTAAAAGGTTTTGTACTCAATTCATGCCCATAAGTGGCTGCTTTAACTAATGCTTTGCTTTACAAATATATCCATTGTGATTCGAGTTCTTACATACTTAGGTGTTGGAATGTATATTTTTATTTCTGGGAAAGAGTATTGCAAGAATAAATGGTGTATTGATTACTTATGATTTGATGTGTGCTTGCATTGCTGGTCGGTATGCCCCATTATTTGGGAAGAAACCTTTTGTGTTTAAAGTTCCCATTACTAATAAATTTGAGTTATATGATTGCTGAAATATTCTATATGTTGATATTTGATGGTGATCTTTGAAATTAAAAGAGGCAAAAGTGTGGAATATGAAATACGGCCACCGTGCCAGGAATAAAGAATCTTGTAAATGGCCAAATGAGCCAAGGAAATATTGTTGTTGTGAGTGTCTGGAAATACTAACAAGAATTTATACAATGTGAAAAATGTTGAGGTGAGTACAATTGTATTTATGTTACCTTGTGTGCAAATTAAATAAAAAAAAAATTTTTGGGAGCATCATTAGCAAAACCGAAGGGTGAGTCATAAGGCCCACACCTGAAACTACAAGTGCCGGTGTAGGGGTGGATTGTGATTATTCCCCTTATTTGGGATGAAATTGAAATATTGGATAAATTGTGATATTATTCCCCTTAATTGGGATGAAACTGGTAACAATTGTGGATTGGAAAATTCAACCCACACGGCATATGTGGGAAGGCGGCCTAGCTGATCGGGTGGAGATCGGACGCCATGTTGCGCACATGGTGGTACTACTCTTGGTAACAACTTTCTTTCGCATCACTAATCAAATCACATCGTTCGTGGGGAGATGGCCTAGCCGATCGGGCGTGATCGGACACCGTGCTAACACAGACGGTGGCATATCGATGGTAATGATCTCCCAACCAAAATATTGTATATGAAGTTCGTATTTTGAAACGTATTATGTTTTAACTGGAAATTTGGATATTGTTGATTGTGACTTGCCGTTTCTATGTATTGTCTTTTCTTATATGGTCATTCAATTTTGAAAGAGGACTTTTAGTTTTACATACTAGTACTATTCGATAGTACTAACGTCCCTTTTGTCGGGGATGCTGCATCTTTAATGGATGCAGGTGGTTCTACAGTAGGCGGCATTGATCTGTGATAGCGGTACTCTTTCTTCAGCTGACTTGGTGAGCCCCCTTCATTTCGGGGGTCATGTATCTTTTATTTCTCATTTACTGTATTTTGAGGTATAGCCGGGTCCTTGTTGCTGGCATTTCCATATTACTTTTCTATTGTACTTAGAGGCTCCGTAGACGGGTTGTGGGTTGTGGTTGATGTTGGGGATTGAACTAGAAATGTTGGTATTTGGAAATCATATTTTTCATTAATTTTATAAACTCATAATATTTTGGAAATTATGAATGAAGCTGCTAATGGGAATGAAATGGAAATTGTTAATAAAATCTTTTCAGCGTTTGATTAATAGAGTACATCTCCTCTTTATTCATAGATGAGTTTGGGTAAAAGGTAATCTAACTGGCTTGCTTGGCCGGGTTTGATAGATTTGGTGTATTGATATTTGTTTGTGGATTATAACTCTAGTTTTATATATTAAAGCATTTTTAATTATTTAATTGTTGCATCTACATTCAATAGTTCATGTAATCGAGAGAGGCATAACTTGTGATATCTTTGCATTTTCTTGTTGGTTGAGTTCATTAATTCTTCTTAGTAATCGAAAGAAGCTAGTTGAATCATTGATTAAACCTAGTTAGGAGGATAATCGATAGAGGTTCTCCTAAAGACCAATCCAATACGTATTCTTGCATATCTTCACGTGCTTAAATTGGTTCATCTTGTGAGGTTAAAACTTAATCGAGAGATGAGTTTTTGCTGAACGTTTGAACTAATAATTAAGTGAATTCGAGAGACTCACTTGAACATTAGGAGTGAATTACCTAGAGTTAGATCCTGAATAATTATCTTGCACCTCTCCTATCAAAACCTTATTTTCTCCCATTGATAACCTTCTTTGCTTATTCCTTGTTTTGATAGTCATTAGTCAATATCTTTATATTCTTAGTTAATTTTAGTTATTAATCATATAAATCTCGATTGTTGACTCTCCTAGATAGCAATCAAGCTAGAAACTACGAAAATACTGTTTAACTCCAATCCCTATGGATATGATATTATACTATACTATCTTTGACTAGCGAGCATAATTAAAGTGGTGATTCGAGCTCGTCAAAGTTTGGCACCGTTGCCGAGGATTGGCAATCAATAGTGTTTGAAATATTTTGTAGTGCTAATTCAGGAATATTTCTTTTATTTTTGTTTTATTTTTCTCTTTTTACGTTTGGTGTTCTTTGACAATGCGCAGGTTACAAGTTAGATTGGTGCATGACTCGAACTTTTACGAAGAAAGTGCTACCATACGAGCCAGAAATTGAAAAACAACTGCGACAACTGAGGAAGGAAAGAAATCTCACCGAGACACCAGGAAAGGTTGGGCAATCCTCAACCAAAGAAGATATGGCTGGAACCGGTGATAATAATGTGGATTTGGCTGCAAGAGAAGTAGCCCAACGACGAGAACAAGCTGCATGGGATGCTGAAGAAGCAGCTATTAGAGATGCACAAATTATCTATGAAGAAGATAAGGGTCGTAGAATTGCTCAAAATCAACCTTTGGGTGCAGACCAGTTTGGAAATATAACTCCCATTCCAGGGAGACCACTTGGCGATTATGCTAGACCGATCTACAATCAAGGTTTATCAAGTGTTAGACCACCTCCAATTGCAGCTAATAATTTCGTGTTGAAGCAAGAGTTGCTTCAAACCCTTCAGAATTACTGTGTATTTAGAGGGAAGATGAATGAAGAACAACTATCTAATGGACTTTGAGGAGATTATGAATACCTTTCAATACAATGGTGTGTCACAAGATGCAATTTACTTAAGGGCATTCCCCTTCACACTCAAAGATGATGCAAAGCAGTGGCTTTGAAGCTTACCTAATGGATCGATTCGAACATGGGATGAGATGACCAGAAAATTTCTTGATAAACATTTCTCATCAACTAAGACGAGCAAGTGTAGAAGAGAAATCCATAACTTCTATCAGAAAGAGAATGAAACTGTTTTTGAAGCATGGGAGAGGTTTAAGGAGATTGTTAGAAAGTATCAACATAGCGGAATTGAACTCTGGATGCAACTCCATAACTTTTGGGATGGATTAACACCGGCATCACGTAGAACATTGAGCAATGTAGCTGGAGGCTTGTTGATGAAGAAGACTCTAGAAGAGATAGTTACAATTCTTGATGAGTTATTTGAAGATGCTAATTAGTGGCCCTCTGAGAGTGCTGAAAGAAGAAGATCAACTGGTGTTCACCAAGTTGATGCTAACACATCTGTGCAGGTAAAACTTGATGCTATGGCTAAAGAGATAGGGAATTTGAACTTAGCATCAATACAGAGTGAGCCTCACGCAGCTTGTGATATATGTGGAAGAGAACACCCTACTCATGAGTGGCAAGCCTCAACTGAGGAAATAAATGATGTGGGAAACTACAATTTTAATGCAATGGGCCAGCGGCACCCCGGGTTTTCATGGAGTTTACCTGGAGGTACTGCAAATACTTGGCAACAAAATAACTCTAGACCGCAGGGAGAAGGAGCTCCAACATACCAAAATTAGCAGAGGCAGTAATTTCAGCATCAACAGCCCATTCAACCTGGTCTAGAGGATCTAATGAAGGATTTCATTATCAAAACTGATGAGAGGCTTAAAACTCATAGCGCAGCTATCCGGGAACATGGAGCAGCTATCAAAGAAATAGGTACTGGTTTTCGAAACTTGGAAAGATAGGTTGGGCAGCTAGCCACTCTATTGTTTGAGAGGGTTCCAGGAACTCTCCCCGCTGATACTGAGGGAAATCCCAAAGAAACAGTAAATGTTGTGACTTTGAGAAGTGGGCAAGTGTTGAAAGATCCCACCCCGATCTAATGATGAGGACAAAAATAAGAAAGGCCCAATGAAAACTAAGAAGAAGAAGAAGAAGGAAGAAAAATTAAGAAGGGAGGAACATGAGAAGAGCAAACATATGCCTGCTTTACCTTTCCCTCAAAAGCTATGTAGAGAAAAGCTAGACATGCAGTTTGAGAAATTTCTGGATGTGCTGAAACAGGTTCATGTGAACTTACCATTCATAGAAGTGATCTCACAAGTGCCAGCTTATGCCAAATTCTTGAGAGAGATCCTTACAAAGAAGAGAAAAATTGAGGAGACCTCAGTGGTGAAGCTCACAGAGCATTGCAGTGCTATATTACAAAATAAACTCGCACAAAAGTGTGGAGATCCAAGGAGTTTTACTATATCTTGCTCTTTAGGCTCTATTAATTTTGATAAATCTTTATGTGATTCTGGTGCCTCAATTAACTTAATGCCTCTATCTATTTATTGGAAATTAGAGAAAGAGATTGGAGAGATAAGGTCAGTGCCAATATCTTTGCAGCTGGCAGACCAAATGAATCTAATACCCAAGGGGATAGTGGAAGATGTCTTAGTTCGGGTAGATAAGTTTGTATTTCCTGAAGATTTTATAGTAGTGAATATGGAGGAGAAAAAGGAGGTCCGCCTCATCTTAGGAAGACCATTCATGCAATGGGTAGAGCAATATTAGATATACACGAGAGAAAGCTCATGCTTATAGTGGGTGAGGAGACTGTAACTTTCAAGATGAATGTAGAAACGGGGGTGAAAAAGGAGAAGCCAGCTACAAGTGTTGAGTGGAAAGTGAAGGGCTCAAAAGAGAAGGTTACGGCAAGTGAGAAAGATAAGTGTGGTGTGCACCCCAAGAAGGCAAAGAAGAAGCTGTCAGCATGGATGTGCGCATTAGTTCGAAGGCGAGGAATGGATATCATTCGACGAGTTTCTTGAGGGATTAAAGTCGAAAGAAAAAAAAACAAAAAGATTTATTTCGTTAGGTAGTGTATTAATTCCCCCTTGGTTTTTTTGTGCCGCGGTTCTTTTCCAAGGGTTTGTTTGAACCGGGCGTAGTTAGTTTTTATTTTTGTTAGGAGTAGGAACCTTGTGGTATGAATTGAATGGAAGGCAATATCTCTTGACTTTATTATGCCTTGAGAATAGTAAGTGCTTTAGTTGTGACGCTTAGGCTCAATTTTTGACTCTTGTATAAGTACCTTAAATTGTATGATCTTAACTTTGCTTAACTGATTTGACTAGAGTGTATTGATAGTCCAATCTTGAGTGAATTATGTGCTATGTGTGCGTGAGGTTTTGTGTTATTCTATGCATTACATTTGATGTCTAGAACTTTCTCCGTGTATTTGCAAAGTGAGATGGTAGTCTTGTTCAGTCTTGGAAGTGATTTAGGCATTTCTTTATTGAGCCAGTTATATGTTATTACCCACCTAATTGTTATGTATCTTAGTTAACCCCTTTTGAGCCTGTAATCCTGTTTCTTTGGCAACCACATTACAAGCCTGTAAGGCCCCGTGAAAGTTTTACCTAAAACCCGGGGTTTCGTGATGTCTGGACGGACTTATGCTCGAACTTTTTAGGTTGAACAGTGTGTTGGGGAGTTGAAGGAATCGTGTTGCAGACTATGGCATTTCTGCGGTCCACTATGCGATCGTAGAATCACTCTGCAGGCCACAGAATGAAGCAGAAACTTGAGCTAAATTTTGAGGACCATTATGCGGCCGCAAACCATTTTGTGGGCCGCAGATCCCATCACAGAATCAACATGAGAAATTTCCGAAGGAGGTTCTGCGGTCCATTATGCGACCACAGAATTGGTCTGCGGACCGCAGACCGGTCGCAAAATGAGGCAGAATTGCCCTGTTCCGGAGGGAAATTGTGCGGTCCATTTTACGGACCGCAGAACCGCTAATCTGCATCGGGGCTTCAATTTTTCTAATTTTTGACCCGACCCTATTTCGATATATTGAAGTAGAGGGACTCTTTTGAAGCAAAAATCTTATATTTTAGAGAGAAGTGAGAGTGTTCTAGAGAGAGGGGGAACCCTAGGCTAATTGTTCATCAATCCTTGATCAAGACTTGGAGAATTCACAAGGAAAATTTACAAGGTCTTCATCCAAGAGGTAAGGTTCAAACCCTAGTCTTCAATTTTGAGTTTGTGTATAAGATGGGTAATTTGGGAGTATGATTTTTGTGTATGAGAGTTGTAATTTATGCATGCATGTAGCTATGAGGATGGTGGGGAGGAAATTTAACTAGTATGAGTAAACTCTTGGCATTGAATTAGTGTTGGAGTGAAGGAAATCTTGTGGAAGAACTTTGTAATCAAACTGGCACACCCAGTGTTTGATAAAATGCTCCAATGACCTGATACCATAAATATCTGCCTAATTTGTGTTCAATTTTGCTATGTCTCTAAATAGATCGAAGTTGCTAGGATTTTCGGATCTATGTAGTGAATTAAGGGAAGCTCAAAGCGAGGTATGAAGGCTAAACTCTTTTTCTAGTATTGGAATTCTCGTGTTATTACAAAACCCCATCATGTAAAGTTCGAACATGGAATGCTATTGATGTGGAGGATTCAAACTAGTAGAATTGATGCCCGATTGGCATAACGTGTTAGAACTTTCATGTGTTAATGATTCTCTATTTTTGACTTAATCATATTATACCCCTTTGGGAAGAAGATCTTGTATGAAATCAATATGATTAAACACTTATTTCTCATATGATGAAACTTTATGAATTTACACTTGCTAAGGCCTAAGGTGCCAAACAATTGATTAAAAGGGAACTCTTTTGTACATATTATTATCATTTTGGGAACTCGAGCTGAGGCATTGTGGTTACACCTCCACCTGCATATGTTGGGGTGAGGCGGCGGGGACACTTTGTGTAGAGCTGTGGTATTGTGATTACACCTCCACCCGCATATATTGGGGTGAGGCGGCGTGGACGCTTTGTGTATACTTGTGGTATTGTGAATACACCTCCACCCGCATACATTGGGGTGAGGCGGCGGGGCTGCTTTGTGTAGAGTTTCTGGTATTGTGATTGTACCTCCACCCGTATACATTAGGGTGAGGCGGCAAGGCCGCTTTGTGTAAAGGTAGTTGTAGAGGATTCCCGACTTGAAATTTATAAGTGTTATTGGAAGTTCTTAATAAATCTGTTTTGACTTTAATGGCTACATAAGCCCTATGATTGTTACCATGATTCATCATATTCATGTTATATTTCCAAGTCCTTGAATAGGTGTTTTGGTTTTCATACTAGTACTATTCGACATGTACTAACGTCCTTTTTGCCGGGGGCGCTGCATCTTTAATGGATGCAGGTGGTTCCACAGCGGGAGGCATTGACCAGTGATAGCTGTACACTTTTTCTTAGCTAACTTGGTGAGCTCCACTTCATTCCGGGGTTGTGCATATTTTGTTCCATGTGTATTATGTTTTGAGCTATAGCGGGAGCCTTGTTGCTGACACCATCATTGTACTCTTTTATATCTATTAGAGGCTCCGTAGAAATAGTATGGGTTGTGTATTAGTGTGGGAAAGTTAAACTAAAGATGTCGTAATTGTATCCATGCTTCCACTATAAAATTATGGTTATGAAATGTATTGTTTTGGAGACTTATAAATGAAGTAACTAATAGTGATGGAACTAGTGTTGTTCATGAACCCTCGTGGTATTAATTAATGAAGTTTATATTCTCTTTATTTATGGGTGAGTTGGGTAGAAGGAAATCCAGCAGGCTTGCTCGGCCAGGTTATCTCGGTTGGGCGTCGGTCGCGCTCCCCGAGGTCGGGGCATGACATAAGGTTGGTTCGTGCTCTCAATTCCTTGCTTTGCCTTTGCTTCTATCTTGAGGTCCTGTTTGAGTCATCCTGGGTAAAAATTAAAGTGTGGGGTGGTTGGTTTGGCTTTTGAGTGGAACTAATGAAATAAGGAGAAAGGTGCACTGTTTTGAAAAAGTAAGAGCCACTTGAATTGAATAAGAAAAAGAAAGAAAAAAATAATAAGTGTATAATTGTGAAAAAATGTTCCTTGATAGTTGTGACTCTTGATGTAATTGTGCTTAAAGAAGTTGGGAGTTAACGTATATTGATGTGAAGGTGGTGTTATGGTTTGACATAAGTGTGGGGTTTTGAAAGGTAAAATGTATGTATTAAAGTACTTAGGGAGGTGTAGTCACTCTTATATCTAAATGTATCCTACCCATCCCGTAGCCTACATTACAACCGGTGAAAGTCCTACTTGATCCTTGACTGAATGAACTCAATTAGTAGAGTAGTACACTACGGGTAAGCTTATGGTACGTCTTTTGTGGCACATGAATGTTGTCTCTAAGAGTGAGAGAATTCTTTCTATCTTGAGTTCCTAATTGTTCTTAAATTTTATTGTGTGTGGAACTTCTCTCTATTGTTGTGTGAGGGCACTTGATTCATGAAGGAAAGGTAATGTCGTTGACCTCTGTGTTAGTGTAAGTGGGCGTGTTATAAATAATGTTTGGTGCTTTTGAGTCAAATCTTGAGGCTAGGATGTTACAGTATTGTGCTTAATCTATTTTAAATATTCTTCGGTGTGATGAGTAAGGAGAGTTATTTAAAAATGTCGTATCTATATAAAGTGTAGTTTGATTGCTCGAGGACGAGCAATGGTTTAAGTGGGGTGTTGATGGTATGCTATAATCTCGTGTTTTAGTCGCTTATTGCACTCCAATTTAATGCACTTTATTCGTTTTGAGCTTTAATTGATAGTGTTTTGAACTTATTGTGCGTTTTATGCCTTGTAGGAGTGATTCCAAGCTCTGTAGATGTTATGGAATGAATTCGAGTGGTTTGGAGCTCTGAAGTCTGAGTAAAAGCCCAAAGTATTAAGCCGGGATCATGTTCGTGAGTTGAGAACCACATTTGGATATCAAAAAGAAAGGAATATTCCGTACTCTGAGAAAGCCCCACTTCCGCGGTGCGTGGGGCGGCGCGTGTACATTTTCCTACTGTCTGTCAAAAATCAACTCTCTAGATTTGTAACACCCCGAAAAATTTTGAAGAACTTAAGTGTAAAGCCCGGTAAAATTTGCAAAGAAAATAATATTTCATGGTGCCGGACTAGGCTTATGTGTTTGAGGACTGCTCGGACTTTTTGGATTGAACAATGCATCGGAATGTAAAGGAAAATTTTTGGCGGAAGAGTGCATTTCTGCGGTCCATTATGCGACCGCAGAACCACTCTGCGGACCGCATAATGGCCGCAGAGTGAGGTAGTTAATTGGGTCAGTTGGAAGCAACTATGCAGTCGACTATGCGACCGCATAACTATTATGCGGTGCATTATGCGACCGCATAACAGTTATGCGGACCGCATAGTGATCGCATACACACACCGTTCTTTTGGCTATTTTGTAACCAATTAGGGGACCGATATGCGGTCCGCATATCGGTTATGCGATCGCATACCTTGTTCCGGAGCTCCATTTTTGGGTTTTAAAAACCCGACCCTATTTCGTTAAATACACTCTTTGGGCCATTTTTGAGACATAATCTGATATTTTAGAGTGAGAGAAAGTGCCCTAGAGTGAGAAGGTGTTCTTCAATAATTTTTCTTCAATTCTTGCTCAAGTTTTGGAAGAATAAGAAGGGAAGCTCACTAGGTCTTCATCCTAGAGGTAAGATTCTACACCCTAAACCCTAATTTTGAAATCTTCTGAAAATGGGTAACTAGCAAGATAATTTTTGGGCATGAGAGTTGTTTATTTTACATGCATGTGTTATCAAAGTGTGTAGGAATATTGTTGAGCTAAAAATGGTAAAGATTGGGTTGTGGGATGATGGAGTCCTTCATAAAAAGGACATTGAAACCTTATGCACACCTAGTGTTTGATAAAATGCTCAAGTGAGCTAGAACCATGATCATCTTCCAAATTTTGATTCAAATTATTATATTTCTAAAATAGACTGAAGTTGCTAAGAATTCCGGAACGTTTTAGAGTTTAAGGAAGCTCAAGTGAGGTATGTTGGCTAAACTCTTCTCTTAGAGTTGAATCCCATGATATTCATGTAAATTATGTAAGTCCCGAGTGATTCATTATGAAACTGGCTATTCCGAGTAAGATTGGGTTGAAAGATATATGTTCAACAAGCATCCCAAATGCTTTATTCATGTTATGTTACCAATTGAGGATATGTTAAAATATGGGCTGTGCATTAATAATGTTTCGACTTTAAGTCAAGTTCAAATGAAGGCTATTATGCCAAATTTTGTGAAATATCTCTATGTGCTTTAGACTCTAAATTGCTCACATGTGTATTACACACCTTGATTTGAATTGTATTTGCTGTTGATGATGATAATGATATTTGAAATTGATAAGGTGAGCATGAAATGCTGAATATGGCCAACGTGCCAAGAATGATCTTATAATAAAATGAAAAGATGTGAAAGTAATACGAAATGTGATGATTGATATAAAAAGGTTGATGTCTCAAATAAGACAGCCTAGCCGGTCGGGTCGTGATCGGACACTATGCCGCACACATGGTGGTGATTGTGCTGGAAATTGTAATTGAAATTGTGATTGTGGTCGATGTCCCTAATGGATAGCCTAGCCGATCGGGTCGTGATCGGATTCCGTGTTAAAGATGGTGGTATTGATATTGAGAGAAATTGTGGTTGATGTCTCTAATGAGAAGGCCCAGCCGATCGGGTCGTGATCGGACTCCGTGCTAAGAGTACGGTGGTACTGGTTTTTTGAATAATGGTATTGTGAATAATGGTATTGTGGACAATGGTATATCGATACTAAAAATCTCCCAATATGAGTTATGGGAATTAATTTGAACACTGTCTTGATCCTAAATTGAAGTTTGATGTTAATTAACACTTTCATTGATATTATGATAATCTTGTTTGAATTATTTGTCATTCTATTGAGAGACTGTTTAGTTATACATACTAGTGCTTTTCGACAGTACTAATGTCCCTTTTGCCGGGGGCGCTGCATCTTTAAATGGATGCAGTGGTTCCACAGCAGGAGATATTGATCAGTGATAGCAGTACACCTTCTTCCCAACTGACTTGGTGAGCCCCACTTCATTCCGGGGTCATGTATCTTTTGTACTTTGTGTATTCGGTTTGTGAGGTATAGCCGGGGCCTTGTTTCCGACATTATCATTGTACTCTTCTTTATCTATAGAGGCTCCGTAGACATAGTGTGGGTTGTGTATTGGTGCTGGGGAAAGACAAACTATGTTATGTTGTGGTTGTATTACTTGTCCATTTGAGACTTTAAAAATGATGAAACTATTGGAAATGAATTGGTATTGTAGACATGAACACATTTTCGTCTAATTAATGATAATATGTATTATCTTTATTCGTGGATGAGTTTGGGTAGAATGAAATCTAACAGGCTTGCTCGGTCGGGTTCACTCGATTGAGCGCCGGTCACGCTCCTCAGTTTTGGGGCGTGACAGGATTTCCCCACTAATGCCCTGCATGGCGCGTCGCCCCATGCGCCGCGCCTATGTATATTTTAAAGAGTAATTTTCCTATTTTGGCTAGGAGAAGGTGATTTCGTTTGGGCCCGACCCTACTTGGTATAAATACATGAAAAAATGTTATTTTAGGGACTTTTGACATATTGGAGACCTAAGGAGGCTAAGGAGGAGTTGGAGAAGCAAAAGCACAAGGAGTTCATCATTCAATCCTTACTCAAGACTCGAGTTTGGATCGTTTTATGTTTTTCTTTACTTTAAACATATTTGTGATGAATTGCTCCATATCTATGGAGTAGTTCCCTTTAGGGTTTGATGGATTTGGTGTATTTATATTTGTTTGTGTATTATAACTCTAGTTTTATGTATTGAAGCATTTTTGGATGATTTAATTGTTGCATCTATATTCACTAGTTCATGTAATCGATAGATGCATAACTTGTGATATCTTTACATTATCTTGTTGGTTGAGTTCATTAATTCTTCTCAGTAATCGAAAGAGGCTAGTTGAATCATTGATTAAAAATAGTTAGGATGATAATCGAGAGAGATTCTCCTAAAGACCAATCCACTACGCATTCTTGCATATCTTTACGTGCTTAAATTGGTTCATCTTGTGAGGTTAAAACTTAATTGAGAGAGGCATTTTTGCTGAACGTTTGAACTAATAATTGAGTGAATTCGAGAGTCTCACTTAAACATTAGGAGTGAATTACCTAGAGTTAGATCTCGAATAATTATCCTACACATATCCTATCAAAACCCTATTTTCTCCCACTGATAACCTTCTTTGCTTATTCCTTGTTTCTATAGACATTAGTCAATAGATTTAGATTCTTAGTTAATTTTAATTATTAATCATATAAATCTCGATTGTTGACTCTCCTGGATAGCAATAATAATAGAAACTATGAAAATACTATTTAACTCCAATCCCTGTGGATACGATATTATACTATACTATCTTTGACTAGCGAGCATAATTAAAGTGGTGTTTCGAGCTCGCTAAACGGAATGCTCTCGGACAAGAATATGCCGCACTGAGGTCTAAATTGGATGCAACCTCTGCTGATGCCGAGTAAATGGTGTCCCAATATAAGGCCGATGTGGAGGTAGCCGAGAACCGCTTAAAGATGAAGACTGAGTACATAAAGCGGCTATCCCAGAAATAGACCCTCGAAGAGATCCATGCCCGAGGTTTTGACCTATCAGCCAAGATTGATAAATCTAGGAGGCTTGAGGCTGAGGCAAATGAGTTCTATGAGCCTGAGGGTCGTAAAGGCTCCGAGGGTTTCGAGGGCTACGATGGTTCTAGTGACGAGTCGGACCCCGGTGAAGACCAGACATAGATGCCTTAGTACTTTTCTAGTTTTTCCTTATGTATTTATTTTTGTTTATTTTGAGGCCGTTCTATCGTCCCTTTGTAAATATATTTTGGAGTATATAAAATTTTCCCCTTTCTGGCAATACCGTGTCTTTACTTTTCCAGCATCTACTTGCAATTTCTATTTGCGTATTGTTTTTAATGTCTTAGCATAAAATCAGCTGCAATTCTGGATTCGTTTTTCGGAGGTTCGAACGGAGCCCAACTTCAATGCAAGTTTGGTTTACTTGTGGCTTCAAACCCTTGGTGAGACCGAAAGTTTTTAATATGCTTAAGTGTGTTTAGACGATGTTTTTGCTGAGGGTAACCTTTTAGTAGGTTTCAATTTTTCGTAAGGGCCTTACTTTCTGGTTATGGACTTCGGACGTCTCCGAGCCGTTTTTAGGGTGGCCATAGCCTTTTATTTTCGGGCACTGCCTAGTGGGTTCGGTGCCTCTGGGATTCGATAGCTCGGGTCTTCCGAATTTTCATCGGGCGACAATCCCTGATTAGGGGTAGGGTGTAGGCTTGATAGTCCCCGAGTAGGGGTAACCCGTGGGCTCTAGGATCCAGGATCGAAGAAGAAAAATGCGTAGTAATAAAGTGTAAGGGAAGTAGAAATTTCATTCATTACTTAGTATGCAAGGTACATGATCGAGGTTGCATAAAACTTGTGCCATGGCTAGAGTGCACTATGTGGGTATGGTTCATACGACCGTTTGACCTTGATAATGAATCCTAACCACCAAGCCTTAGCTTTTAGCACATAAAATTTTCTTTTTCCTTTGCCAAAGATCATAACCCGAGGGTAATGGCCCCCCAATATCCGAGGTCAAACTTTGTGAGGGCTCGGATACTGTTAATCCGAAGCAAATGATCATCGATTTTGATTTGATACCGGTCTTCAAATCTAAGATAGCACATTTTACTATTGCCTCGTTAAAAACATTTCCGAAAAACCCACTTTGGGACAAAACTAGTTCAAGGGAAAAAGAGTGTAACACGTGCTTTCAGACCTAATAGCCACATCCGTCCTTGGCTGATTACCTACATATGTTAGTCTGATTTATAACATAATTAGAAAGTAATTGATTTCGTACCTTAGCAGTAGTACCGCTTTAAGTGTATCGCATTCCAGTTGTTTGGTAGTTGTACACCATTTCCCGCTTCAAGTTTACATGAGCCTTTGTCCGTTATTCCGATAACTTGATACGGTCCTTCCCAATTCGGGCCCAGTTTCCCTTCGTTCGTGTTCCTGGTGTATAGTGTTACTTTTCTCAACACCAAGTCCCCGACTTGAAAGTGTCGGAGGCTGGCTCTTCGGTTGTAATACCTTTCTGTTCGCTGCTTCTAGGCGGCTAACCGGGTCAGGGCGGCCTCCTGCCTTTCATCTAATAGTTCCAGGCTCGTGATCATGGCCTCGCCATTCGACTCTTCGGCTGCGCACTAGAACCCGAGGTTCGGTTCCCCCACCTTGACTGGTATCAGGGTTTCAGCTCTGTAAACCAAAGAAAATAGGGTGGCCCCGGTGCTTGATTTCGAAGTCGTACGGTATGCCCACAGGACTTCGGGCATGATCTCCTTCCATTTTCCTTTCGAATCGGTCAATCTCAATTTCATGTTTTGAAATATAGTCTTGTTCGTTGATTCTTCCTATTCATTCCCTCTAGGATTATAAGGCGTTGATAGTATCTTTTTGATCTTGTGATCTTCGAAAAACTTACTCACCTTGCTGCCGACGAATTGTTTTCTGTTGTCGCAAACAATCTCAGCCGGGATTCCAAATCGACATATTATGTGGTCCCAGATGAAGTCAATGAATTCTTTATATCGGACCTTTTTGAACGCTTGGGCCTCAACCTATTGGGAAAAATAGTCGGTCATGAATAGTATGAAGTGAGCTTTACCGGGTTCCCATGGCAGGGGACCGACGATGTCCATTCCCCACTTCATAAATGGCCATGAGGACAAGACCGAGTTGTGCATTTCTCCCGGTTGATGGATCATCGGGGCGTGTCTTTGGAAATCATCGCATTTTCGTAAGAAGTCCTTCGCATACTTCTCTATTTCGGTCCAGTAGTAGCCAGCCTTAACTAGTTTCCTAACCAAGGATTCTGCGCCCGAATGGTTCCCGTAAGTGCCTTTGTAAACTTCTCTCATGGCGTATTCGGTCTCTCCTGGTCCCAAGCATTTGGCTAGTAGACTAAAGAAGGTCCTCCTGAACAATGCCCCTTCGACCAAGCTAAATAAGGCAGCTTTGGTGTGCAGGGCTCTCGATTCTTTTGGATCTGAAGGAAATTTTTCTATTTTCAAGTAGTCTGTGTATTTGTTTCTCCAATCCCAAGTTAAACTCATTGAGTTCACTTCGGCATGGCCTTCTTCTATCACCGAGTTCATCAGCTGCACTACTGCTCCCGAACTGAACTCATCGGAATTGACCGACAACCCCAAGTTAGCCAGTGCATCGGCCTCACTATTTTGATCTTGGGGTACATGCTGCAGGGTCCATTCCCTGAATTGGTGTAGGGTTACCTTCTATTTTCCCAAGTACCTTCGCATCCATTCTTCTTTTACCTCGAACGTTCCCTTAACTTGATTCACCATGAGGAGGGAGTCGTACTTATCTTCGGTTACCTCGGTCCCAAGGCTTTTAGCCAATTCTTGACCTGCAATCATGGCCTCATACTCGGCCTCATTATTAGTCAATTTCACAGTTCTAATAGATTGCTTAATTATATATGGTTTTAATACGATACCGAGCCCGTCCCCGAGGTCAACAGTAATTCCTTTTCGACTTCAGGTATTAAGGCCGGCGTAAAATCGGCCACGAAGTTTTCCAAAATCTGAGATTTTATGGCGATTCGGGGTCGATACTCGATATCGTACCCGCTAATTTCCATGACCTATTTGGCCAACCGCTCGAGTGCTCGGGCTTGTGCATGATATTCCTTAGTGGGTAAGAGGTCACGACACATATGTGGTGGCATTGACAATACGATTTAGCTTCCTGGAAGCGCTTAGTAAAGCGAGCGCCAATTTTTCCCGGTGAGGATACCTTGATTGGGCTCACCTAGAGTTCTACTAACATAGTAAATATAAAATTGTGTACCTTTTTCCTCCCACACTAAGACACCACTTACTGCCACCTCGAAAACTGCCAAGTAGAGGTACAACTGTTCGTCTGCCTTCAGAGTGTGCATCAAGGGTGGACTTGATAGGTTCCATTTGAGTTCTTCCAAAGCTTGCTAGCATTCCGGGGTCCAGGAAAAATTCTTCTTCTTCTTTAATAGTGAGAAGAATCAATGGCTCTTGTCTGAGGACCTCGAGATGAATCGGCCCAGGGCGGCTATACGCTCGGTCAGTCTTTGAACGGCCTTGATGTTGTCCATCTTGGTGATATCCTCTATGGCCTTTATTTTGTCGGGGTGGATCACGATCCCTCAATTGGATACCATGAACCCAAGGAATTTGCCCGATCCAACCTTGAATGCGTACTTCTCCGGGTTCAGCTTCATATTGTATTTTCTCAGGATGTCGAATGTCTCTTGCAAATATTTCAAATGGTCCTCTACTCGTAGGGACTTGACCAACATATCGTCAACATAAACTTCCATTGATTTCCCTATTTGTTCTTCGAACATCCGGTTTACTAGGCGTTGGTAGGTGGCACTGTCGTTCTTTAATCCAAATGGCATTACGTTATAACATTAGGTGCCGAATTTAGTGATGAAATAAGTCTTTTCTTGGTCGTCCGGGTCCATTCGAATTTGGTTGTACCCAGAATAGGCATCGAGAAGACTGAGTATCTCATACCCGGCCATCACGTCGATCATTCGATCGATGTTAGGCAAAGGTAAATAATCCTTAGGGCATGCTTTGTTCAAGTCTTTGTAATCCACTCACATTCTTAGCTTATTCCCTTTTTTAGGCACTACCACTACGTTAGCTAACCAGTCCGGGTATTTAACTTCCCCGATGGTTCCTATTTTAAGAAGTTTGGATACCTCATCCTTGATGAATGCATGTTTGGCCTCGGATTGTGGCTTTCTCTTATGCTTGATCGGATGGAACTTCGGGTCCAAACTTAGCTTATGAGTTGTTACCTCCGGTGGGATCCCCGTGTCACGCCCCAAACTCGGGGAGCGCGACCGGCGCTCAACCAAGTGAACCTGGCCGAGAAATCCTGTCAGATTTCCTTCTACCCAAACTCATTCATGAAATAAGAGGAGATGTACTCCATTAATCAAACACTTAAAAGATTTCATTAACAACTTCCATTTCATTCCCATTAGCAGCTCCATTCATAATTTTCAAAATATTATGAGTTTATAGAATCAATGAAAAACATGATTTTCAAATCCCAACATTTCTAATTCAATTCCCCACATCAAATACCGCCCACAACCTGTCTACGGAGGCTCTAAATACGATAGAAGAGTAATACGAAAATGCCGGCAACAAGGCCCCGGCTATACCTCAAAACACAGTACATGAGAAACAAAATATACATGACCCAAAAATGAAGTGGGGCTCACCAAATCAGCTGAAAAGAGTGAACTGTTATCATTGATCAATGCCGCCTGCTGTAGAACCACCTGCATCTATTAAAGATGCAGCGCCCCCGGCAAAAAGGACGTTAGTACTGTCGAATAGCACTAGTATGTATAGCTAAAAGTCCTCTTTCAAAATAGAATGCCCATATAAGAAAAATCAACACATAGAAACGGAAAGTCACAATCAACAATATCCAAATGCCCAGTTAAAACATAATAATTTTCAAAATACGAACTTCATATACAATTTTGGTTGGGAGATCATTAGCACCGATATACCACCGTCTTTGTTAGCACGGAGTCCAATAACACCCGGTCGGCTAGTCCATCTCCCTACGAACAATGTGGTTTGACATGTGATGCGAAAGAAAGTTGTTACCAAGAGTAGTACCACCATATCCGCAACATGGCGTCCGATCTCCACCCGATCAGCTAGGCCGCCTTCCCACATATGTCGTGTGGGTTGACTTTTCCAACCCACAAAATTGTTACCAGTTTCATCCAAATTAAGGGGAATAATATCACAATTTATCCAATATTTCAATTTCATCCCAAATAAGTGGAATAATCATAATCCACCCTCACACCGGCACGTGTAGTTTCAGGTGTAGGCCTTATGACTCACCCTTCATCGGTTTTGCTAATGATGTTCCCAAAAATATTTTTTGATTTGATTTGCACACAAGGTAACATAAATACAATTGTACTCACCTCAACATCTTTCACATAGTATAAATTCTCATTAGTATTCCTAGTCATTCATAACGACAATATTTCCTTGGCTCATTTGGCCATTCACAAGATTCTTTATTCCTGGCACGATGGCCGTATTTCATATTCCACACTTTCACCTCTTTCAATTTCAAGGATCACCATCAAATATCAACATATAGGATATTTCAGAAATCATATACTTCAAATCCATTTGTAATGGGAACTTTAAACACAAAAGGTTTCTTCCCAAGGAATGGGGCATACCGATCAGCAATAAAAACACACATCAAAATCATACACAATCAATACACCATTTATTCTTGCAATACTCTTTCCCAAAAATGACAATATACAATTTCAATGCCTGAGTATGTGAGAACTCAAGCCACACTGGATATATTTATAAAGCAAAGTATTAGTTAAAACAGCCACTTATGGGCATGAATTGAGTATAAAAGCTTTTAGGCAATTCTATTTTTGAAATTATTTTTAAACAGTTGAGTCGAGGTTCATTTCATAATCTTTATCACACCCTCTCATTTCATTGGCACCACTAGCCACAATTATAACTTAAATTCTTGGCAAGTTGGCCACACTCTATATCCCCAATTTACTTATGTCATTTTCAAGCATCTTTATAGATTATCAACAACAAGACATTTTCAATCAAGACTTTAGGTACACATATGATCAATTTAGAGTCTTAAGCATATCAAGTTTTTCTCACACAATTTGGCATACTAGCCTTCATTTGAAACACGACTCAAAGCCATAACATTTTAATAAGCAACCCATACTTTGAAACTTACGGGAACATTATGAAATTCTATTCTAAGAGAGAAAGTTTAGCCAACATACTTCAAATTTGTCCCTTAATGATACAACATGATCCACTACACTAAGCAACTTCAATCTACAATAACAACATCCAATGAGACCAATATTAGTAACAAATACCATAATTTATGCCATTTAGGTATTTTATTAAACACCTAGTAGGCATGAATCTCTACATCTTTTAACCATAGAATTAGTCCATCCAACTACTACCATTTACCAATAATTTATTCCACAATCATTCTTAAACAATTCATAACTTCCAACATCACATACATGATCATCCATCCACACCAAACCAATAAATTTCCATCAAATAATCACCTTTCAATCTCTACAATGGTTATATATTAAATTGGGAACATATGGCTTCCAATCACCATACCATGGGATCCTATACTTAATTCTACTCATATTCCCATAATATATCCATACATGTAAGTCTAAGGGTGTAGGATTACCTTTTGGAAGTAATCTTGCAAAACCCTCCTTTGAGTTCTTGAAGAAATTTCTTGAAGATCTATGTATTTTGTGTGTAGATCTCATAAATACTAGCGTAGAAATGATGGAATTTCACACAAAGATTATGGGAATTGCTTACCTTGAAGATGAGAGGAGTTGGTGGTCTTGAGAGAGTGGAGAAGAGATCCAAAATTTGTCCAAACGAAATGGGGGAAATTAACCCTGACTTGGCTTAAAAAGAGCTGGAGCTGGGGTGCGTCTACTCTAGTGAAGTGTGCCTCACTTCGCTGTCCAGTGCATGCAAGGGAACCCTGAATTGGTAATTTGATCATAACTTTTAGTAGGAATGTCCAAATGTTTAATGGCTTGATGCTTTAGAAACTACACTCAAAGGTATTTTATTTGATAGGTCATCCATCACATAACTCTTTATATATATATGTAGATATTCTCATCCAAAGTTTGGTCTTGTGCTTACTCATTTGGAACTTTTAGCCTATCATGTAATTTCCAACTTGACTTGGACTTAAGGCTCTCCTTAGACCCCACATCACTTATAATATGCCTTGTACACTTATTATCATATCCAACTGATATCCATTATATTAATAGTCCTCGTCTGCACATAAAATAATATAATTAGCACACATCAACTTTCTTACTAGCGCTTAAATACTTCAAAATTTTTCAGTGTGTTACACCCTGTCATGTCAAGATGGGACCAAGCGAAACAGTCTACATTAGCTTTAAGAAAATTAATAAGTTTTTCCCTAAGCTCGGGGGTTAACCCCGTGCCCAGGTATACCTTTCGATCTGGTAGGTGTTTGATTATTATGACTTGCTCTAACACTTCAACCATTGATTTGGTGGCGTCGGTGTCATCAGGAGCTATGAATGATCTCGGGAGACCGTTATCATCCTCCTCACCTGCTTCTTGATGTGTGGCTATAATTCTATATTTTAGTACATTAATTACCTTTCATTTTATGTGCTTTAATATTAAACTACACTATATTTGCGCGTAATGGAGTCTATTTTATATGTAGGTGAATTGGAGATGAAATTAGAGCAAAAGGAAGATTTAAAGAATAAAGTATGCTCGAAAACTGTGGAAAGAAGAAAGAATGCATCAAGCAGTGAAAAGATGAAGAAGCTCGCGAGGCAACCCTTTGGTCTCGCGTGGAAGCTGGCGACGCGAGCCTCTGAGCGCTCGCATAGGAGCAGGCATCGCGGAGGGTGAGGCGAACTCGAGCTCGCATGGGAGCTGGTGCCGCACAGTGTTAGGCGAGGTTCATCTCTTGTGGAGCCTCGCGAGGCATGGTCTGAGGTGCGCTTACTCCGGATGTTGAAGGCTTATTTCGTCTCCTAATTTGACTAGGACTTGACCTATGTCGTTTAGGTCTTTTCCTACACATATAAATAGACATAAAACACCACTTTTGAAGGAATTTATGCGACCAGAGGAAAGAATAGCTCGTGGAACACCAGATGGGAGATAGAATCATCGATTTATACATTCTTTCATCTTTACTTTGAAATTTAGTTATGCAAAATATTTGGGATATTGTTACTATGAGTATGAGTAGCTAAACTCCTAATCTAGGATTTTGATGGAACCTCTTCGAGGATGAATTTCTTGTTACGTTAATATAGATTTGCCGTAGTATTTTCTCTATTTGTTCAACTACGTTATTATTGTGGTTGGTTGAAGAGCTCTCAATCGACTGTGCCTATTTAGTGTGTATTACTCGGAAGAGAGTGCATATTTAGGTAGTTGTTGAACAACATCACTCCTAACGTATAGGAGGGATGAATACGGAGTGTTTTAAGGCACAATTAGGAATAATGAAACCTTGGTGCAATCCGAGTGAGCCGTACTTAGTGCCAGCTAGCGTAATTCGGAAGAATATGTCTAGTAAATTGTGGTAGTTACTCGGGAGAGAATTATAACACTTAGAGTGCTCATGATCGGTAGAGAAAACTTTGGCAAATTTATTGAAAACGTATAGAAAAGGATTCCGACAATAGGGGAAATCATAACCTTAGATCATTTCAATTCTTGTCTACAACCTATTCGTAGTTAGTTATTTATTACTGCATTTTTATTACGTGATATTTAGTTAGTAAACATCCAATTTGTTATTTAAATATTCCAGAATATTGATTGCGTGAATTTGTGATAGTCTAGTAGCTGTGCTTAATAGGTTAATTCCCTGTGGGATTCGACTCCGGACTTGTTGACCGAAATATATTTGCAACGACCGCTTAGTCCTTTTTGGAAGGCATAGTTGGGGGTGACCAAATTTTGGTGCCGTTGCCGGGGAAGTTAACAGTGTTATTAATTGCAGCTAAAAGAAGTGCTAGAATTCTTAGTGTAGTCAATTTTCTTCATGTTTTAAACTAAATACATTGAAATTCTAACATTTTTATTCTTGGGTGTTACAGGTGCATGCCTAGAAACTCCTCAAGAATTGGTGAATTGTTCGAAGCAGTATCAGATCGTGAGAAAGTTTTCAAGGCACTGAATCGTGCAAACAAGAAGGGCAACCAACAACAGAACTCAACCGAACAAATCGAACTAGACATGGATGACGGAATAGAAAATCCAATCAACAGAGTCAATGCAAATGACTAGAACAATCAGGGTGTGGTGCCTCTTGTGCCTGAAGCAGCATTGTATGATTGGGCACAACCCACCGCCAAAAATCTGGTAACCGCAATTGCAGTCCCTCATATACAAGTGGAATATTTTCAAATCACAAACAACATGCTACATTTGTTGCAGAACAAGGGACTATTCTCAGGGTCTTACATTGAAGATCCTCAGCAGCATCTGAAACATTTCCTGTCGATATGTGTCACGCAAAGGCAACCTAATGTGACACCGGAAGCAATAAAGCTGTTACTGTTTCCATTCTCGGTGACGGGAGAAGATCAGACTTGGCTTAATTCACTCCCCATAAACTCCATCACTACTTGGGAGGAATTAGTTAAGCAATTTGTGAACAAGTTCTACCCACCCAATAAGACTGCCAAACAAATTGATGAGATATTGAGCTACAGGCAGAGACCAACAGAAATACTACAAGAAACGTGGGAGAGGTTCAAGGGTATGTTAGTTAAGTGTCCACATCATGGCATTCCAGATCAGATGTTGCGGCAGAGGTTCTACATGGGATTGGTAGACAGCTTAAAGGCCAATGTTGATGCTTCAGCGGGTGGAGCATTTTTGAGCAAATCATTCAGAGAATGCAAGCTCCTACTTGATAAAATGGCTCAAAACTCAGGATGGATGACAAGAGACTCTACGATCACTCATGTAGTTCATTTTGTGGCTTTGGACCCAAACAACTCCATAGCCGAAAATATGGCCACTCTGATGACACAAATGAGTATCCTCACAAAAAGGATCGATGAATCAGGCTAGAAGCAGCAGGTACACATAGTTGACACGACTAATGTGGGTTTATGTACACCATGCATTAACCAACCATATGCATGCTCTTGGAGTGCAGAAAGTGATAACCAGCACTATCAGGAAGATATGAACTATGTGGCCAATTATGGAGGACAGAGGCAAGGTGGTCAGAATTGGGGGCAACAGAATCAGCAATATAGACCAGCACAACAACAATACAATAATAGCAACAATCTTGGAGCTATGTAACCACAAGGTCAAGTTGTGCCTTACCAAAGGCAACAGAGATACAACCAGCAAAATCAGCAGCTAGCCTATCAACAACCTTAACAACAGCAAATAGTGAGACAAGAAGATGGGTTGTCTGAAACTAAAGGAATGCTACAATAACTAATTGGGGCCAATGGAAAAATGCAAGAGAGAGTGGACTCATATGAATCAACGATAAAAGGCATTGAGATTCAATTAGGACAGATTTCGATGGCTCTAAATAATCGTCCCCAAAGGACGTTACTGGCCGACACACAAGTCAATCCAAAAGAGCAGGGCCCGAAAGAGCTTATGGCAGTGAGTCTTAGAAATGGTAGAGACCTAGATCTTGAGCAAGAAATTGCTCACGAAATCCGACCAACTAAAACACTTGTGCCAATACCCATTGAGGTAGATGATTCAACAGGGTTAACTGAGGTGACGATATAACATGCACAAGAGAGCACAAGCAAAGAAAAAGAGGTTGCGAAGGAGACTGAGGTAGCACAAAAAATGACAGTAGAAGCAGTGCCTCAGCAGGATAAGACTCAAATCACAGGACGGAAGCGACCTCCAGGACCATTCCCACAGAGATTGGCCAAATATCAGAAGGATGAGCAGTATAAGAAATTCATGGAGATGTTGAAACAAATCCAGGTAAACATTCCACTAATTGACGCCTTGAGGGAGATGCCTGGGTATGACAAAATGATGAAGGATTTGATGTCTCGCAAGTTTGAATTCCAAGACTTGGCCAATGTTACCCTATCCCAGTCCTGTAGTGCTGTCGTGACGAGACCCATAGCTGAGAAGTTGTCAGACCCAGGGAGTTTCCCAATCCCATGCACAATAGGCAGCTATGCTTTTGCTAAAGTATTGTGTGATTTGGGGGCAAGCATAAACTTGATGCCCTTGGCTATATACAAAAGGTTAGGCATTGGAAGAGCAAGACCCACATCAATGTTACTACAGCTAGCCGACCGGACAGTGAAGAGGCCATCAGGTGTCCATGATGATGTACTAGTGCAAGTTGGAAAGTTTGTGTTTCTAGCAGATTTTGTCATTTTGGACTGCCGGGTTGACGAGGAGATTCCCATAATTTTGGGAAGATCATTCTTGGCCACTGGGGAGCACTGATTGATTGTGAAACTGGAGAGCTAAAAATGAGACTGAATGATGAAGAGATCACATTCAATGTGCAGAAGTCTATGCGGCGACCAAGTGAATTTACTAACTGCTCTCTCATAGAAGCTGTGGATGTAATTTTGGAGGAGGAAGATGAGACTCTGAATGCTAAAGACCCTCTAGCAGCCTGTCTCACGAACTTAGAAGAAGTAAATAGAGAGGACTTGGCGGAGTGGGTGCTGGCTCTTGAAGGCCAAGGGTTCTGGAAAAGAGAGCTCGAAATTGAGTCTTTCCACTTAAAAGAAAGAAAGACTCCTCCAGCTAAGCCATCGATCGAAGAGCCACCATAGTTGGAACTGAAATTGCTACCACCTCATCTCAGGTATTCTTTCTTGGGACCCAACTCTACTTTACCTGTTATTATCTCATCTGATTTGTTAGATGTGCAGGAAGAACAACTTTTGCAAGTATTGATAGAGTGCAAAACTGTAATTAGTTGGACCATTACAGACATTAAGGGTATCAGCCCGGCCTTCTGTATGCATAAGATTTTACTGGAAGATGGCCACAACTTTCCAGAGACATCAAAGAAAGCTGAACCCCAACATGAAAGAAGTTGTAAAAAAAGAGGTGATAAAGTGGTTAGATGCGGGGATCATTTTCCCCATCTCCGACAGCAATTGGATCAGCCCAGTCCAATGTGTGCCAAAGAAAGGTGGAATGACTGTAGTGCAAAACGAGAACAACAAGCTGATATCAACAAGAACAGTCACAGGATGGAGAATTTGTATGGACTATAGAAGATTAAATAAGGCCACCCGAAAAGACCACTTTCCCTTTTCGTTCATTGATCAAATGCTAGATAGATTGGTTGGGAGGTCCCACTTCTGCTTTTTGGATGGATACTCAGGGTATAATCAGATCTCTATTGCCCTGGAAGATAGAGAGAAAACGTCATTCACCTATCCATATGACGTCTACACTTTCTGGAGAATGCCATTCGGCCTATGCGATGCACCCGCCACATTTCAAAGGTGCATGATGGCCATCTTCACAGATATGGTAGAAGACATAATGGAGGTTTTCATGGATGATTTCTCAGTGGTGGGAGACGCATTCGATGATTGCCTAAAGAATTTGAAAAGAGTGCTGAAAAGATGCATGGAGACTAATCTGGTGCTCAATTGGGAAAAATGCCACTTCATGGTACATGAAGGTATAGTCTTGGGGCACCTAGTGTCAAGTAAGGGCATTAAGGTGGATCGTGCAAAGGTTGATGTGATAGAAAAGCTACCACCCCCACTTCCATCAAAGCAATAAGAAGTTTCCTTGGCCACGCTGATTTCTACAGACAGTTTATAAACGATTTCTCCAAATTGCTAACCCCTTGTGTAAACTTCTTGAAAAAGATCACCGTTTTGTGTTTTCTGATGATTGTAGGGTGGCATTTGAGGAGTTGAAGAAGAAGCTGGTGACTGCACCAATCATAGTGGCCCTCGACTGGGGGCAACCTTTCGAGCTGATGTGCTATGAAAGCGACTATGCTGTGGGAGTAGTTCTTGGGCAGTGAAAAGATGAAGTCATGCATCCGATCTACTATGCAAGTAGAACCTTGAGAGGCGCCCAACTGAACTACACAGTGACATAGAAAGAGATGCTAGTTGTGGTGTTCACATTTGATAAGTTCAGGTCATACCTGAAAGGCTCAAAGGTAATTGTTTACACTGACCATGCTTCCCTCAGGTACCTAATGAGAAAAAGGAGTCAAAGTCGTGCCTAATTCAATGGGTGATACTACTACAAGAGATCGACTTGGAAATTCGGGACCAAAAGGGAAAAGAAAACCAAGTTGCTGATCATTTGTCTAGGCTTGAAGGAGCGGAAAAGAAGGTTGAGGTGGAGGAGATCATGGAGACTTTCCCAGATGAACAACTCTTGGCAACAAGCCTCGAGGCTACACCATGGTATGCAGATATTGCAAATTACCTGGCCAGCGGTACTATTCCCTATGACTTGTCTTCCGTGCAAAAGAAAAAGGTTTTTCGTGATTGTCGCATGTATTTCTGTGATGAACCATATTTGTTCAAGACTTGTCTTGATAACATGATCCGGAGATGCATTCCCGAGATAGATCAATCTTCTATTTTGCAGGCATGTCATGCTTCACCATATGGAGGACATTTTGGAGGTGTAAGGACAACGGCTAAAGTGCTGGATTCAGGTTTTTATTGGCCGGCACTGTTTAAAGATGCACGCTTCTGGGTGAAAAGTTGTGATGAGTGCCAATGGACGGGGAATATTTTCCGTCGACATGAGATGCCCATGAACCCAATTCAAGAAGTAGAAGTATTCAATGTATGGGGAATCGACTTTATGGGACCATTTGTTAGCTCATATAATAACAAGTACATACTTGTAGCGGTGGACTATGTATCTAAATGGTTAGAATCTGTGGCACTTCCAACAAATGAAGTGAAGGCAGTTATTGGTTTTCTGAGAAAGAACATCTTCACCAAATTTGGCACTCCAAGAGCTATCATCAGTGATGGGGGCACCCACTTCTGCAACCGAGCCTTTGCAAATTTGTTGGAGAAATATGGTGTTCGCCATAAAGTTGCTACTCCGTATCACCCATAAACAAGCAGGCAAGTCGAGGTGTCAAACAGAGAAACCAAGAGTGTTTTGACAAAAACTGTAAATGCTACTCGGACTGATTGGGCGAGAAAATTGGATGATGCGCTATGGGATTATCACACTGCATTCAAAACTCCGATTGGTATGTCTCCGTATAAATTGGTGTTTGGAAAGGCATGTCACTTGCCGTAGGAGTTAAAGCATAAAGCCTTCTAGGTGTTGTGATAATTAAACCTGGATGTGGAGGCTGCTGGAACTAGTAGAGTCACAGCGCTGCATGAACTTGACGAGTTTCGGTACCATGCTTTTGAGAGTACGAGGTTATACAAGGAAAGAATGAAACTGGTGCACCACAAAAACATTCTTGAGCGAAATTTTAAGCCGGAAGACAGGGTATTATTATTGAATTCGCGATTGAGGTTGTTTCCGGGCAAATTGAAGTCAAGATGCTTAGGACCATTTCGTGTGCTAGAGATTCATCCCACCGGAGCCGTAGAGATTGCTTCAGAAGATGGCTCTCACAAGTTCAGAGTCAATGGGCACAGGTTAAAACATTATTTGGGCATGGATGACACGAAAGTAGTGTCAGTGACTCATTTGATAGAGCCACCAATGTTGAGCGAGCCTTAAGTCGATTGCATGCGTTGTGCCGCAATGTTAAATCAGGCGCTTCATGGGAGGCAACCCATTGAAATGTTGTATTCGTCATGCCGTGACATTAACTAAGGCGCTCGTTGGGAGGCAACCCAATCCGTAGTTGATCTTTAGAGTAGTTAGTATTTTTCTTTTTATTTTTTTAGGTACTAACATGTTTGCAAGTAATTTCAGCAAGTCGTACAGTGCACTACACATCGCCTGGGCCCCAGCGAGTTGGGCCAGGCGTTAGGTCTCGCGTCGCCTGATGGAAAGCTCGTGTGGGAACTTGCCTCACGGGGGAAAAGGCGAGGTGCATCTGGCGTGGGAGCTCGCCTCGCGAGGGGTGAGGCAAGGTGAGTCTAGCATTAGGCCTCACGCCGCAAGCTCAAGAGCTCGCATTGGAGCGCGCCTCGCGAGGGGTAAGGCAAGGAAGACACCTCGCGTCACCAGGTAAGTGCATTGTTTCAGTTATTTTATTTATTTTTCCCCTTATTTCTTTTAACCCCCTCCCTTAAAAATCTAACCTAAACGCCCAAACCTCATTGCTCGCAAAACACACTCAAGAACTCTGCCAAACCCCTTCCCTCACAACCCCATTGAAGACAAGCAATCTTCTGCTATTTCCTTCCCTTGCAATAGCAATTTAAGGTAAATCCCTCCTCTTAAACATCTAAGGTATGATTTCAATCTCCTTTCTTTGGGCAATTTCGAGTTAGGACAATGCATGACATTAGACATAAAATTTGGGGTTGTTCTTCATTGTAACAATGTGTTTGTGTGTCCCAACCCCATGAACCCCATAGGAATGGTGTTGCTATTGTATGAACAAGTGGTAGTACGGAACTCCCAAGCCAATTTGGGAGGGTGAGACAATCCCTCACCCCTACAAGCACTCCCATGGAACTAGTGCATGCTAAGTGTTCGTTATAATGCCTCAATGGAATTCTTTGTCCCTATTGGAGCCCGAGTCTCCGAGATTATCAGACTAGTGCTATGTAGTCATGCACCACTTTAAAATCTTGAGTGTGGGGTGTCTCACCGGTAGCCCGATGCTTCGAAATTGGAGGAAGCACCCATGTGTCATTGCTTGATTCTCATACTAAGAAATGATGAGGCGAAGTCTGAGTAACCTTGGAAATTGTTGATAATCATATGTTAAACTCTTATGTGTAGGGTAGCAAGACCATGTTTTGACATGTTGCAATGCAGCTTAAACTGATTCATGCTCACTTGTGTAGGTACAAATATGCCTCTAACAAAAGACACCGGTAAAGGC
Organism: Nicotiana tabacum; assembly: GCF_000715075.1. Taxonomy (NCBI): domain Eukaryota; kingdom Viridiplantae; phylum Streptophyta; class Magnoliopsida; order Solanales; family Solanaceae; genus Nicotiana; species Nicotiana tabacum. The sequence continues at coordinate 107,767,044 of NC_134083.1, read as the reverse complement.
AAAGCCACATCCACGGCTCCGTCTCCGTACCTCCCCCGAAGAAGAGAAAAGGGGGGGGGGGGAAAGCTACTTCCAGTCAAGGTGAAGGACTACAAGCCATGGCAGCTATCACAGCCAGTCGTCCACAAGTTTAAGGACAGCAGGAGTTTGGACTCAAAAGCATACCCCCACACACTAAGGATTGGTACAGGCGTTGTAAGCCAAAACATGTACATCTAGAAGCTGCCATTCATGAGCGTCGCCTGCAAGCCAAGTAATAAGCAATTTGGAGAGGCATCTATGAGTTGGGGTTGAGTTATGTGTTTAAAAATACAGGGGATATAAATCTCAATCTGGTTCGGGAATTATATGTAGGGTTTGATCCAAAGGATCCGGAACAGCTTGTGCCGATTCGTGAATGGTTGATAGATTTTTCAGCAATGACAATATGTAATTTCTTAGGTGCTCCGGATGTTCCTCAGGAGCCATTGGCCTACTTCATCGCCCGTCCTACATATCGAGAGATGAGACACACTTTTTGTGGTATCAATTCTGTGGTAGCTTGGGTTCGGGATAAGAAAAGAAATCAGCAAAGGAAATTCCCCAAGAAGAAGATGAGGGCAGAGGCTCAAGTATGGCTGAAACTGATTAATACACGACTCCTACCTTGCAATCATGACACGCTTATTAGCCGCGAGAGGACGTGTGTGCTATGTTTCCTCATAACGGGTCAGAGGGTAAATATGGGTCATTTGATCCGCTACCAGATGTCTCTAGTAAGAACTAGTAAGAGGATCAATTGAATTCCATTTGTAAATATGTTAACTTAGTTCTTGAGACACTGAAGAGGTTGAGGAGGAAAAAGCTTTCGATCACACCATTGATCTGCCCCTACGACTAATGGACATTACAAGTATCCGGGTTAAGGAGGAGACTGCGATGCCATTACTGATAGGTGCCGAGCGCAATGCTCGCGATGACAGCTTTATGGCCCATTTATATGGGATGATGGACTTGCAACTTCGGATCGGGCGACGACCGGCCACTACAGAGGAGAGGGCCATATTGGAGCAAGGATTCCCGCTCAATGCTCATGCTCAGCAGCTGATTGGACTTGGTGATGGATACATACTCCCAGACGATGAGGATGTCAACATACCTGAGCAGTCCGAGGACGAGCCAGAGTAGTCAGATGATGAGGATGATGATGAGGAGGAGGAGGAAGCACAAGACGAGGAGTGGGTAGCCTCAGAGGAGGAAGGCGATGATGCGGCTTGATCAGGGAGTTTTCCTACACCCCACTCATTTATTTCTTGTTTTGTCAGTTTGTGTATGCACTGAGGACATTGCATGAAAAATAAGTGTGGGGTGGTAACTTGTAAATATTAGTCTTGTTTTAGTTAATTTTTTTCTTTTTGTTGTTATAATGTACTAATTTGTTTTAGTTAGTGTCGTATTAGCCTTTAAAAAAAACAAAATGATAAAAATGTGTAGTGTCGTCTTGCTAAGTCAAAAAACAAAATTGGACTCTTCTCGACGATGGATCTCTTAGACAGTTTTCTTGAGGGAATTAAGTCTACAGAAAAAAAAAAAATTTTCTTGTAGGTAGTGTAGTAATTCCCCGTTGTTCTTTCTTTAGGACGTGGTTCTTTTCCAAGGGTTTTTAGTTGAACCGGGTGTAGTTAGTTTTAATTTTTAGGAGTAGAAACCATGGGGCTATGAACTGAATTGCAGTGATATCTCTTGACTACGTTATGCCTTGAGAATAGTGAGTACTCTGGTTGTGACAATTAGGCTCAGTTTTTGACTCTAGTATAAGTACCTTAAATCGTAGATTCTTAAATTTACTTAACTGCTTTGACTAGAGTGTCGTGATAAAACTAATCATGAGTGAGTTATTGCTATGTGCGTGTGAGGTTTGTACGTATTCTGTGTATTGCATTTGATGTCTAGAACTTGCCCCGTGTGTGTGCAAAGCAAAATAGTAGTCTTGTTCAGTCTGGGAAGTGATATAGGTGTTTCTTTGTTGAGCCAAATATATATAGTTTACCCGCCTAAATGTTATGTAACGTAGTCAACCCCTTTGAGCCTATAATCCTGCTTCTTTGGTAACCACATTACAAGCCTTACCCCTTTGTTTGAATCGACCATATATTGGAACCTTGTCACCTCTCATGAGCACTTGAATTGTGATGAATTATGTAAAAGTTAAAGTGTGGAGTGGTGGTTTGGCTTTTGAGTGCAACAAATGAAATAAGGAGTAAGGTGCACCGTTTTGAAAAAATATATCAATAAAAGCCACTTGGATTGAAGAAATATATATATATATATATATATATATATATATATATATATATATATATATATATATTTATATATATATATATATATATATATATACTCATATCCAAATGTATCCTACCCGACTCACAGCCTACATTACAACCAATTAAAGTCATACTTGATCCTAGACTGAATGAGCTCGATTAGTAGAGTATTGCTCTACGGGCAAGCCTATGGTGCATCATTTGTGGCATATGAATGTTATTTCTGAGAGCGAGTGAATTTTTCCTATCTTGAGTTCCTACGTTCTTAAAACTCATTGTGTATGAAACTAAGCTCTTTGTTGGGTGATGGCACGTGATTCATAAAGGAAAGGCAATGTCATTGACCTCCATGTTAGAGTAAGTAAGTAAATTGTGAATAAGGCATGGTATTTATGAATCAAAGCTTGAGGTGAGGATGTTACACCTTTGTGCTTAGACTATTTGAAAGATTCAGGGTGTGATGAGTTAAGGGAATTGCTTAAAAAGGTCGTGTCTATAAGTGTAGTTTGATTGCTCGAGGACGAGCAATGTTTAAGTGTGAGGTATTGATGTGTGGCTATAATTCCATATTTTAGTACATTAATTACCTTGTATTTTATGTGCTTTAATGTTAAACTACACTATATTTGCGCGTAATGGAGTCTATTTTATGTGTAGGTAAATTGGAGATGAAATTAGAGCAAAAGGAAGATTTAAAGAATAAAGTGTGCTCGAAAACTGTGGAAAGAAGAAAGAATGCATTGAGCAGTGAAAAGATGAAGAAGCTCGCGAGGCGACCCTTTGGTCTCACGTGGAAGCTGGCGACGCGAGCCTCTGAGCTCGCGTAGGAGCAGGCATCGCGAAGGGTGAGGCGAGCTCACGTGGGAGCTAGCGCCGCACAGTGTTAGGCCAGGTTCATCTCGCGTGGAGCCTCACGAGGAATGGTCTGAGGCACGCTTACTTCGGATGTTGAAGGCTTATTTCACCTCCTGGTTTGACTAGGACTTGACCTATGTCATTTAGGTCTTTTCCTACACATATAAATAGACATAAAACACCACTTTTGAAGGAGTTTTTGCGACCAGAGGCAAGAATAGCTCTTGGAACACCAGTTGGGATATAGAATCATCGATTTCTACATTCTTTCATCTTTACTTTGTAATTTAGTTATGCAAAATATTTGGGATATTGTTACTATGAGTACAAGTAGCGAAACTCTTAATCTAGGGTTTTGATGGAACCTATTGGAGGATGAATTTCTTGTTACGTTAATATAGATTTGCCGTAGTATTTTCTCAATTTGTTCAATTACATTATTATTGTGGTTGGTTGAAGACCTCTCAATCGGATGTGCATATTTAGTGTGTATTACTCGGAAGAGAGTGCATATTTAGGTAGTTGTTGAACAACATTATTCCTAACGTATATGAGGGATCAATACGGAGAGTTTAAAGGTGGGATTAGGAATAACGAATCCTTGGTGCGATCCGAGTGAGCCGTACTTAGTGCCAGCTAACGAAATTTGGAAGAATATGTCTAGTAAATTGTAGTAGTTACTCGGGAGAGAATTATGACACTCAGAGCGCTCATGATCGGTAGAGAAAACTTAGGCAAATTTATAGGAAACGTAAAGGATAGGATTCCGACAATAGGGGAAATCATAACCTTAGATCATTCAAATTCTTGTCTACAACCTGTTCGTAGTTAGTTATTTATTACTGCATTTTCATTACGTGATATTTAGTTAGTAAACATTCAATTTTTTATTTAAACCTAGTAGCTGTGCTTAATAGGTTAATTCTTGGTGGGATTCGACTCCTGACTTGTTGACCGGAATATATTTGCAACGACCGCTTAGTCCTTTTTAGAAGGCATATTTGGGCATGATCACTCCTTATTCCTCCGGTTCGGTCGATGCCGACATCAATGATTGCTATTTAATTTCCTCCTTTCTGGTCGGTTCCGCGTTCCTTGATGTCAAAATCGCGGGTACCAGTATTACCTCGTCGACATCGAACATCTCCTTTGCGGCTGGCTATTCTCCGTATACCATCTTGACTCCCTCCGGTGTGGGGAATTTCAACGCCTGGTGCAAGGTCGAGGGTACTGCCCTTATGTTATGAACCCATGGCCTTCCGAATAGGGCGTTGTACCTCATGTCCCCCTCTATCATGTAGAACTTTGTTTCACGGATTGTCCCGGCGGTGTTTGCCGACAAGGTTATTTACCCTTTAGTAGTCTCACATGCCATGTTAAATCTGTTCAACACTCGGACCGCTGACACGATTTGGTCCTGTAACCCCAATTGCTCTACGACCCTCGATCTGATGATATTGGCCGAGCTACTTGGATCAATCAGCACACGTTTAACTCGAGATTTATTGATAAGTACGAATATTACTAGTGCATCATTGTAGGGTTGTATGATGCACTCAACATCTTCGTCACTGAATGAAATGGCTCCCTCCGGAACATAGTCCCCAGTGTGTTTTTCCCTCGTGATAGATATTTTAGTGCATTTGATCATTGGATCTTGGGGGACATCGACTCTTCTGATGATCATGTTGATTACGTGCCGAGGCTCCTCTCGTTTGACCTATTTGTTGGCATCCCTGTTCCTGAAGTGGTATTTGGCTCAATCACTCAAGAATTATCGGAGGTGCCCGTTGTTGAATAACCGGGCAACTTCTTCTCTCAATTGTCAGCAGTCCTCGGTCCTATGACCATGGGGGTGCCGTGGTGCTTGCACATCAAGTTAGTATCCCTCTGGGAAGGGTCAGACTGTAATGGTCGGTGCCACTTGGTCTCTTTGATGTGCCCTATGGCCGACACGATGCTGACGGCGTCCACGTTGAAGTTGTATTCCGAAAATATCGGTGCTTCCTTACTCCCAAGCAGCCTATCGAACCCATTTTTTCTCATCATGCCTCGTCCACCGGGCCCCCGATTGCTTCTCTTCTCGTTCCTTGTGGGATGACGCCCAAATCCGTTTCCTATTCGGTCCGCACTGTATGGCTGATACCGATCTCGGGCCGGTCTTGGCTCTTGGTCAATGGCTCTCTTAGATCTGTCATTGGGCCTGATAGGGTAAACAGAACCGGAAGGGGCCCCGAGCTGACCATTCTCGACCCTAATCTTTGATTGATACCTGTTATGGATGTCATCCCAGGTTACCTCCGGGTACTCTACCAAATTTTGTTTCAACTGTTGAGAGGCCAAGAAAATTCGGGGGTTGAGCCCCTGAGTGAATGACTGAACGGCCCAATCATCAGCGACCGGTGGCAGATCCATCTGTTCCATCTAGAATATTGACACGAACTCCTTGAGCATCTCGTTATCCCTTTGTTTGACCTTCAAGAGGTTTGATTTCCTGGTCTCGACCTTGATGGCCCCGATATGGGCTTTTACGAAAGCATTTACAAGCATAGCAAATGAGTCAATGGAATTTGGGAGTAAGTTGTGATACCATATCATTGCTCCCTTGGATAGAGTTTCTCCAAACTTCTTCAGTAGCACCGACTCTATCTCATCATCCTCCAAATCATTTCCCTTGATCGCGCATGTGTAGGAGGTCACATGTTCGTTTGGATTCGTGGTCCTGTTGTATTTGGCGATGCCGGGCATGCGAAACCTCTTTGGGATCGGTTTTGGTGCCGCGCTTGGAGGAAAAGGCTTCTGGATAAATATTTTGGAGTCTGGTCCTTTTAGTATTGGGGGTGCCCCGGGATCTGATCGACCCTGGAATTGTATGTTTTTACCTTCTTTTCATTAGCCTCAATTGTTTTCTCACCTGACTCCACCCGCTTCGTTAATGCTTCAAGCATTTTCATTATCTCGGGATTAACCCCGGGCTCGGCTTCACCCAGTCTCTCGGTGATTTGTTCATTTCTTCGTGTGCTTTTCCGGGATTGTTCGGGCCCGACCCCGTTGGGGGCGTGGCTTTGATTCTGCAGCTGCGCTATTGCCGTCTATTGAGCCTGTACCATTTCGGATCGACATAAAATGAGAGCAAGTTATATTGTTCATTATGAGTACATCAAGCTAAGAACATGAAGAAGAAGAACAATATAGGCGTTAGTGTTGGCAGATTGGTAAGATGGTTAATTCTCTTATGTAAAACAGAAAGCACCATTAAAGTAGAAAGGCTTTCGTTACAACGACGCTAAATATTCGATTAATCAGATGAACCTAAGCTGAACATATTAATAAGCTTTGCGCTTTCTTACTGAGTGGCTCTGTGGTGAAAGAAAATAAGGGGGGAGGGGGGAGGCGAACAAGCCAACAGAAGCACGGAGATAGGAGAAACAAGGCCAATATAACATTTTTCAGCTCTATTTTACCAAAAGAAGGCTTCAGGGAAAGCAAGTATGCGCAACTAAGTTTTTCCTTGAGGTTGCTACTAGTCCTTAAGGTACATAGTGTCGTAGACTAGTGTCTTAGCTTGGCATATTCTTAATTTGGTGGCTTAAAAGTCTTAAAGTAAGATCTTGAATAAAAAAAGTTTAAAGGTAAGATATTTAGAGAGAAAATATCTCTAGAAGCTGTTCATAGAACCATAAAGCACAAACTTTTTAGTAAATGTCCTTGTACGATTCAAAACTGAAGATATGATGACTTTTTTGTTTTTGGATAAGTAATTTTATTGCAAATACCAGAACTAAGGGAGTGCTGTTAGGATTACAACTGTAAGGAGTCATTCGTGTTTAGGACATCTTCTAACGTATTGACTGGACTCGACTTACACCAAAATTACAAAATTTTATGGCATGTTGTATTTGACATGAGTTAAAACCTCCATTCCATTGAAGTATCCGTGATTTGTTTTGGTCCATACTGTCCACAGAATACATAATGTAACTGTTCTCCAAGCTAGTTTCTGCTCCTTCTTTGTCCTCTGGTTCTGCCAGCTACAAAGCGCTTTCTCAAGCTCCCAGGCATAGTCCATTGCACCCCAAACAAATCTAAGAATAGACACCAAAGCTTTCATGTCATACAACAGTGCTGAAATAGATGGTTCATTGAATCCACTGAAGATTCACATTGTATACGGTCGAAATTAATTTTGGCCTTCGTACGTCTGATTGAGATTGAAACATAATGGACCGAAGAAAGTCTTCATGATATCGAGATGGGATCCGAAGAAGGCATGAACGAGCTTCAAGTTTCAGGGACAGGTCAAATATCGAGCTCGGGTCCAAATCGAACTATGATGAGATGTGATGGGATCGAGCTTAAGGGCCAGAGGCCAACTAATACCGAGCTCAAGTCATTACTGGAACCCCGAGTCGGCATCGACCTCAAACCCGCTTCGAGGTCTAAAACTGGAAACCGATCAATACCGGCCAATACTAAGTCCGAACAAGATCGAGCTCATAGACAAAAGCCGTTGCAGCCGCACTAAGGGAGAGAATCTTGGCGGAAATTAGGAAAAAACTGATTTATCATGGGTTCCCCACTATGTATTTTTAATTATATCTAAAGTAGGATTCCCCACTATAAAAAGGATGACTATATTTCTGTAAAGGACAAGTTTTGCATACATTGTAACTCAGATATCATACATTCCTATATTGAAGAATTATCTTCTTTTAAGCTTCATAGATTGATTCATCTTGCTTAATACATAAATCATCCTCTTTCCAATTTTGCTTACTTTTCATTCTTTACAGCCAATATTCGATATTTATATTTATTCTTACGATTTGTGTCAATTTATACCACATACCCTTAAAACTACGTACAAATTCAACTCTATCCATTTTTCAGGTAAACAGTTTGGCGCCCACTGTGGGGCTAAGGATAACAATGGTTATTTGGTACGAATCTTTGCAAAACACACTATTTTACACTTGTTCTTGGAAGTATCTTTGATTTCGGATTAGCAACGACGAGCTATCAATTAAATGGCCTTACCTATCGACGCCGTTGGAGCTCAAGTCGAAGTACCATTAGACGTTAATTCGCATGTGGCCATTGAGGCAAACTTACATTTTGAACCTGAAAATAGCATTCATGGTGGCACTCGATCTGCAGCTCGAGATACCCATAACGTCGAGGAAAATGACGTCAGCTTGCATATGATTTTCGAAATGCTGCAAGCTCAACAGGCAGCAATAGCTTAGTTGCAGAGTCAAACCCAGATACCGAGCAGGCCGGAGCCCAGTCCACCCCGAGAAATCGGTCACAGAACGGAACCAACTATAGTGAGGTCAAACGAGCAAGAGTCGGGGACTAATCCCGAAATTGCTAATATGTTCGAAGAATTGACCAAATGAATAGAATCAGGAGAAAGGAGGATCGAGTCAAATAACAAAAAGATGGAAACATATAACTCTAGGGTTGACCAGATCCCGGAGGCACCACCGATATTGAAGGGCTTAGATTCCAAAAAATTCGTACAAAAGCCTTTACCCTCAAGCGTGGCTCCTAAACTGATCCCAAAGAAATTCTGCATGCCCGAGATTCCCAAATATAACAGAACTACCGACCCTAACGAACATGTCACCTCTTACACATGTGCTATTAAAGGGAATGACCTAGATGACGATGAAATCGACTCCGTATTATTGAAGAAATTCGGTGAAACCCTGTCAAAGGGAGCAATGATATGGTACCATAATTTACCATCTAATTCTATCGATTCTTTTGCTATGCTTGCAGATTCCTTCGTAAAAGCACACGCAGGGGCCATAAAGGTCCAGACCAGGAAGTCGGACATGTTCAAGGTAAGACAAAAGGATAACGAGATGCTAAGGGAATTCGTATCTCGTTTTCAAATGGAACGAATGGATCTGCCACCAGTCACAGACGATTGGGTTGTTCAGGCTTTCACTCAAGGTTTGAACGAACGAAGTTCAATAGCTTCACGGTGGTTGAAGCATAATCTGATCGAGTACCCAGCTATTACTTGGGCTGACGAGCATAATCGGTACCAGTCAAAAATTAGAGTAAAAAATGATGAGTTGGGTTCTGAACCCGCTACTAGAAGGGACATCAATCGAGAACAAGGTCCGATCAGGGACCGATACTGACCATATAGTGGAAACCACAAGATCAATGAATGGAGACGTAGCCCCCGAACAAGTCAATAAAAGAAGTGATCGAGGTCAAGGGTATCGGGGGCTGATAAACAAAAATCGGTTCGACAGGTCTACCGGACTTAAGGAAGCACCACAGTTATTAGAGTATAACTTCAGTATCGATGCATCCGCCATCGTGTCGGCTATCGGTGGCATCAAAGACACTAAATGGCCTCGACCCATGCAGACTGATCCTGCCTAGAGGAAACCAATCAAATATGCGAATATCATGGCACCCATGGCCACAGAACAGAAGATTGCAGGCAACTAAGAGAGGAGGTAGCCCGGTTATTCAATAAAGGGCACCTTCGAGAAGTTTTAAGCGACAGGGCCAAAAACCATTTCAAAAATAGGGATTTTGGCAAACAAAACGAACAGTAAGAACCACAGCACATCATCTACATAATCATCTGTGGCGTTGATACCCCTCAGGGGCCGGTGCTTAAACACACTAAGACATCGGTTATGAGAGAAAAGCGACCTCAAACACAACGATGCACTGGTAATATGAAGATGTAGAAGGAGTCATGCAGCCTCACAACGATGCACTGGTAATATTCGTACTTATGAATAAAACTAAAGTTAAGAGTGTGTTAATTGATCCAGGTAGCTCGGTCAACATTATTAGATCGATGGTTGTAGAACAACTCGGTCTACAAGATCAGGTCGTACCCGTAACCCTGGTTCTAAACGGATTCAATATGGCATATGAAACCACCAAAGGCGAGATAATTCTACCGATAAATATGGCCGGGACCATCCAGGAAACGAAATTCCACGTAATCGAAGGCGACATGAGGTGCAACGCCCTTTTTGGAAGACCATGGATCCATAAAATGAGAGTTGTACCTTCGACCCTCCACCAGGTTCTTAAATTCCCAACATCGGAGGGAGTCAAAATAGTGTACGGAGAACAACTGGCCGTGAGAGAAATGTTTGCCGTCGAAGAAGCAATACCAATATCCTCACCTTCATCAACAAAGGGGTCGGACTCAAAAGGGGAACGAGATGCCAAATAGGAATCACAGATGTCAGCTTCAACCCAACTAGAAAATCAGAAGATTGACGAAAATGATAATCAAAGGACCCCTCGATCCTTCGTGTTCCCCGATGATTCCGACGCTACCAATCAACGATTGAAGAACTGGAGCAAGTCATACTAATCGAGCATTTGCCCGAACGAAAGGTATACCTGGAAACGGGATTAACCTCTGAACTCAGGAAAAGGCTTGTTCAATTTCTTATCGATAACATAGATTATTTTGCTTGGTCCCATTTAGATATAACAGGGATCCCACCGGATATAACGACGCATCCGCTAAGCCTGGACCCTAGGTTCAAACCGGTGAAGCAAAAGAGAAGTACCCAGTCTGAGGTAAAGCACGCATTCATAAAGGACGAGGTAACTAAACTTCTTAAAATAGGGTCCATTCGGGAGGTGAAATACCTCGAATGCTTAGCCAATGTAGTTGTAGTCCCTAAAAAAGGGAACAAACTTAGAATGTATGTAGATTATAAGGATTTAAACAAGGCGTGCCCCAAAGATTCTTTTCTGCGGCCTAACATCGATTGCATGATCGATGCCACGGCCGGCCACGAGGTCCTTACTTTTCTTGATGCCTATTCTAGGTATAATCAAATCCAAATGAACCCGGCAGACCGGGAAAAAACTTCATTTGTCACCAAGTACGGAACATATTGTTATAATGTGATGCCCTTCGGGCTAAAAAATGCAGGAGCTACTTACCAACGCCTAGTGAATAAAATATTCGAGGAACAAATAGGTAAATCAATGGAGGTTTGTATTGATGACATGCTAGTTAAGTCCCTGCGCGTAGAGGACCATTTGGCTTATTTACAGGAAACATTCGAGATTTTAAGGAAATACAACATGAAGCTCAACCCCGAGAAATGTGCTTTCGGGGTCGGTTCGGGAAAGTTCCTTGGCTTCATGGTATCAAATCGGGGGATCGAGATCAACCCCGATAAAATCAAGGCCATCGAAGATATCTCCATCGTGGACAGTGTAAAAGCCATGCAGAGGCTAACAGGACGGATTGCTGCCTTAGGCCGATTCATTTTAAGGTCGTCAGATCGAAGTCACAGATTTTTCTCTCTACTCAAAAAGAAGAACAATTTCGACTGGACCCCGGAATGCCAACATGCATTAGAGAAATTGAAGCAATACCTATCGATCCCACCATTGCTTCACACTCCAAAGGCAGATGAGAAACTTTGCTTGTACTTGGCAGTATCAGAAATTGTGGTTAGTTGTGTCATAGTTCGAGAAGAGCAAGGTACACAATTTCTCGTTTATTATGTTAGTCGAACCTTAGGAGAAGCAGAAACTAGATACCCACACTTAAAGAAATTAGAACCTGCACTAATAAGCGCCTATAGAAAGTTAAGACCATACTTTTAATGTCACCCCATATGCGTATTAACCACTTACCCACTTTGTAATATTTTCCACAAACCCGAACTATAAGGCCGATTGGCCAAATGGCCCGTCAAACTCAGTGGGTACGACATCGAATATCAACCCCGGATGGCCATCAAGTCTCAAATTTCAGCGGACTTCATGGCCGATTTCACGCTAACCCTCGTACCCGAAGTCGAAAAGGAACTCTTGTTAAAATCGGGTACATCATCGGGGGTATGGACCCTTTTTACAGACGGGGCTTCGAACATGAAGGGGTCCGGGCTAAGCATCATTTTAAAGCCGCCTACGGGTAGCACCATTAGGCAATCTATCAAAACTACTAGGTTGACTAACAACAAGGCCGAGTATGTAATTGCAGGTCTCGAGCTAGCTAAAAGCTTGGGAGCAGAGGTCATTGAAGCCAAGTGTGACTCTTTACTGGTGGTAAATCAAGTAAACAAAACCTTCGAAGTTCAAGATGAGAGAATGCAAAGGTATTTGGACAAACTATAGGTAACTTTGCACCATTTCAAAGAATAGACTTTACAGCATGTACCTCGAGAACAAAACAGTGAGGACGATGCACTTGCAAATTTGGGATCATCGGTCGAGAAAGATGAGATCAGCTCGGGGACTGTCGTTCAACTCTCGAGATCCATGATCGAGGAAGGTCATGCCGAGATAAATTCTACATGCTTAACCTGGGATTGGAGGAATAAGTATATTGAATACTTGGAGAATGGAAAGCTCCCATCATACCCTAAATATCCGAGGGCCATACGAACCAAAGCTGCTCGATTCACACTAACTGCAGTTGGAACATTATACCGAAGGACATTCGATGGACCATTGGATGTATGCTTAGGTCCAGGAGACACCGACTACATCCTACGTGAGATTTACGAGGGTACTTGTGGAAATCATTCCGGTGCAGATTCATTAGTCCGAAAGATAATCAGAGCAGGATATTATTGGATCGATAAGGACAAATATGCAAAGGAGTTTATTCAAAAATGTGACAAATGTCAAAGGTTTGCACCAATGATCCATCAGCCCGGAGAGCAACTTCACTCAGTCCTATCCCCATGGCCATTCATGAAATGGGGAATGGATATCGTCGGCCTTCTGCCATCGGCCCAAGGTAAAGCTAAATTCATTTTATTTATGACTGACTATTTCTCTAAATAGGTTGAAGCACAGGTGCTCGAGAAAGTAAGAGAGAAAGAGGTTATAGACTTCATCTAGGATCATATCGTATGTCGATTTGGGATACCCGCCGAAATAGTGCGTGACAATGGGAAGCCGTTTATCGGCAGCAAAGTGACAAAATTTCTCAAAGACCACAAAATAAAATGGTTATTATCGACACCGTATCACCCTAGTGGGAATGGACAGGCTAAATCGACGAACAAGACTATCATTCAAAACCTAAAGAAAAGGTTGAACGACGCTAATGGAATGTGGAGAGAAATCCTACCCGAAGTTCTTTGGGCATATCAAACAACATAAAAATCCAGTACGGGGGCAACCCCGTTCTCTTTAGTATATGGCTCCGAAGCCTTGATTCCAGTCGAAGTCGGAGAACCCGGTGCCAGGTTTTGATATACAACAAAAGAGTCAAATCACGAGGCTATGAATACTAGCCTCGAATTATTGGATGAAAAACGAGAAGCTACTCTCGTCCAATTGGCCACCCAAAAGTAGCGGATCGAAGAACCAATCTTTGCCATTTTAAAATCGGGGACTTAGTGCTAAGGAAAGTCACCCTCAGCACCCGAAATCCAAATGAAGGAAAACTGGGTCCAAACTGGGAAGGACCGTATCAGGTTCTGGAAAACGTCCGTAAAGGATCCTACAAGCTCGGTATTATGAACGGCAAACAACTACCAAGCAATTGGAACGTGTCGCACCTAAAATAATACTACTGCTAAGGTACTACCCTCATATGTTTGTTTACATTTTGAAACTAACCCTAGCAGGAGTTCGATCAGGAACAAGGATGGATCATTCAACACGAAGCCCTAGGTCTGAAAGCATGTGTGGCACTCTTTTTCCCTTAGACCGGTTTTATCCCAAATGGGTTATTCGGCAAGGTTTTTAATGAGATAACCATTGATCGTTCTAACTTAGAACAATCCAATAGTATCTGAGACCTCTTTACAATCGACCTCGAATACTGGTGGGGCATTACCCTCAAATATATCAAGTTCTATGTTTGATTATCAAGTTCGATGCAAGAAAGTTACTTCATAATAGGGTTCCGATAGGAAAAATTGTAAGAGCCAAATGGTCAAAATGAACCATGATCGTGTAGATTGCTCGATCCCTGGTACAAAATATAAACACATGTATAACGACATGAAAAGAAACTTCTTTGATCATATCTCATGTCTCACAACCCATCCTCTATTTTATGATCTATTACGCATCAGGTTCAAGGGCCGACCATTAACCCACAAATCGGGGACTGCCACTCAACCATTAAGCCTATGGGCTACCTTACTTCGAGTTCGAGTAATCACTCACTCGACTATTAAGCCTAAGGGCTACCTTACTTCGAGTTCGAGCAAAGCACTCGCTCGACTACAAAGCCTATGGGCTACTCTTACTTCGAGTTCAAATCACTCACTCGACTACTAAGCCTACGGGCTACTCCTATTTCGAGTTCGAGCAATCACTCGCTTGACTATAAAGCCTACGGGCTACCTTACTTTGAATTCAAGAAATCACTCACTCGACTATTAAGCCTAAGGGCTACGTTACTTTGAGTTCGAGCAAAGCACTCACTCGACTATAAAGCCTATGGGCTACTCTTACTTCGAGTTCGAATCACTCACTTGACTACTAAGCCTACGGGCTACTCTTATTTCGAGTTTGAGCAATCACTCGCTCGACTATAAAACCTACGGGCTATATTACTTCGAGTTCGAACAATCACTCACTCAACTACTAAGACTACGGTCTACCTTATTTCAAGTTTGAGCAAGCACTCACTCGTTTATAAGGGCTACAAGGTCCAAATTCAATCAAATTGCCTAAAGCCTTATGAATAAAACAAAATTTTCACAAGGCTGAGAATAAAATAGAGGCAAGTCAGGAAAAGAAAAAGATCTTTATATATATTTATACAATAATGTTTACAACGTCCGAACAGGACCTTACACAAAAACCAAAATGGAAACTAAGGGCTAAGTTTCTTGGGTATCTCTAGGGGCGGTATCTTCTCCATCAGGCTCCTCCTCGCTCTCGGACCCGCTCTTGCTCTCATCGGCTACCTCTCTTGCCTGTACCTGAGCAGCTTCAGCATCGGCCCGATAAATGGCCACGAGTGCATCCGCATTAGCCTTTGCCTTTTCGGTGTCAGATTTGGCCTTGGCAAGTTCGGAGGCCAACCGAGCCTCAAGCTCCTCTATTTTTCTTGATTGAACCAAGCTCTTCTCCTTCATGCCTTGGAGTTGGTTTTCGGCCGATGATAATTGGGCTCGAGCAGTTTCCTTTTCTGCGGCAAGACGGTCCATACCATCTTTCCATCCCAAGGACTTATTCCTTATCATATCGACCTCCTCACAAAACTTCCTAATCACCTCAAGCTTCTGCTGCAGCTGTGAGATTGAAATATTAGCCACCGTTCCAAGGTCGAGCCCGTGGGTTTTTAAGATTATTATTACCTGTCAGGTCGGTCTGGTCTTGATGAGCCTTGGCCAACTCACCTCGGAGATCTTTGATTTCTTCTTCCCTTTGCCCGAAGAGGAGTCTAAGGGCGTTCCTCTCCTCTATGACCCGTCGGAGGTCGGCCTCATACCGACGCAGCCCAGCTCAAGACCGAAAACATGCTTCTCGATGAACCGTTGTGGCCTACGTAAGAAAGAAGAAAAGAAGAATAGCAAACATAAAAGTAATACCAATAAAGGGAGTTAAATCTTACCCGATTCAGAGCTTGCTGCACTTCACAGAAAAGGCCCACACATCACTAGGGCCAGCAACATCCCTGACTCCAGTAAACAAATCACAGAAGGGATCCTCCCCTTCATGAGACCGGTTTATCTCGAGGGCACCCAAAGCTTGGGCTTCCCGAATCGCCCCTTCGAAAAAGGCAGGAAGAGTGGGCGAGTCTCCGATTACTATTGCCCCAAGCGACTCTCTTGGGGCGTTCTCCTCAGTTCAGAGAGCTTCAGGACCGACCCCTTATGATATACCCACCATTTGTTTGACTTCGATGGGAAGCATCCTCGGTCTCTAATGATTCAGGGACTCTGCCCGAACCTTTCTCCGATATCTCCTCAGTCCGAGATACATGAATTATGGTGTAGATAAAAGTAGTTACATTGAAGGGTATGCGGAAATGGTGAGCGACTATGATTTTCCAGAGAGTATCGAAGTTTGGACTACACCATTCTTGTCAATGACCTCAAACCAAATTGAGTGGACTCTTAAATGGCTCCTTGTTGAGGTCATTCATATGTTATCCTCTCATTCCTATCTTTTGTTAAAGGGTCTCCGAAGTATCCAGCCCTATGCTCCGTAGAGAATTCTCCGCCAGTTGGGTAGGTATCAGGTGATTCATCACGATGAGGACTTGAGTGTTCATGTGATTGAGTTGCACCTAGAAGTCCATTTACTAAAACTTAGTTCGACAGATTTGGGTTTAATGCTGGTTGTTGGAGTCTGATATACAAGTGCAAGATTCAGCGGGGGGTGAAGTGGATCAGGGGTATGTTGCATGGTATGGCAAGAGTTCCCGTGTGAATGATGAGCCATAGAGACCTGCTAAAAAGCCACAGGTCCAGGAATTCACTGATAGAGCAAAAGCTTAATGGGCCTGGGGAGCCAAAGAGAAATAGTAGCGGGCTACCGTGGGGTCACTACAAGAAAAGATTAAATCACTTAACGTGTTGTGATTTTACCACTTATTTTAGTCCCTTTTGCTTTAGTTTTTGTATCCTTTAATAATAATATGAGGTTGTTTATGGCGTGTATTGCTAGATTTTCAAGTGAAAGTAGTTATGAAGAGAGCTGAGATCAAATAAAGTAGAATTGAGCAAAAATAGTTGAAGAAGTGCAAAAATTGGTTAAAGTGGTTTCGCACATGCGAAACAATTCCCGCGTTTGCGGACTCGTATCTGCGAGTATCTATCCGCATCTGCAGAATGGGAGCTGTTACACTGCTATTGCATCTGCTAGTGTTTTCCTGGATTGACGGAGACACTTCTACATAATATGTCTGCACCTGCGTGAGCGCTTCTACGCTTCAAAGTCCGCTTATACGGAAGACCAATTTCCCACAAGACTTCACACATGCGAGCATATTTCCGCATCTGCGGAACTGCAGCTGTGTGGATTCTTCAGCTGGTGCAGCCAACGGGCTTCAACTCTGGACAGACTTGGTATTTCACATTTTCTCTATCCCAAACCCACAAATACACGACCTAGCTCATTTGGAACATATCTTTGGATATTTTTGGTCTTCTTGACTAAGAAACACAAGTTTTGGAGCTAGGGTTCTTGCACACACACTTGGGATTTGAAGATTTGAAGACTTTGGATGAGAGTTTCTTACCTATTTTTTCGGAGATTTATAAATCACCATCGATTCAACTGCCTTTGGGGCATCGCTGGTTTTCTTCGCTTGGGCGACCAGCACGGACCCGTTGTTTTCTTCTTCTTCGTCTTCATCCCTCATACACAGAACTGATTCCATAGTCAAAGGGATGGAATTCTTCCTCGGCATACGAGCCGTCCTTGTCTTCAATTTTGGATCTTCGGTAGCGGAGGCCCTTTTCCTCTTATTATTATTCATTGGTTTTGGAACAGAGGTCGAAGCCCCTTCCTCGACAGGCGGGGGCCTCAAAACCGCATCTTTTCCCACATCTACATACAGGAAAATTGAGTTAAGTATATGGAAAGCATCTCGTTCGAACAACCAAAGATATGAGAAAGAGGTTTACCATGATTTTTGGCTTCCCATCGGCCCTTAGATAAATCACGCCATGAGCGTTCGGCATATGTGGAGGTCGAAGATAGATCCCGTACCCAGTTCTTGAGGTCGGGAACTGCACCGAGCATTCAAGGAACTGCTGCATCACAAAAAGGGGATATCAGTGAGAAAAGAAATGAAGGGGCAAAATAGTAGGAGATAACAGCAGAATTACACTTATGCTTCATGTTCCACTCCTCAGGAAATGACATTTTGTCAGTCGGAATCAGGTCCGAAGTCTTCACTCAAATGAACCTGCCCATCCAGCCTCGATCCCTGTCCTCGTCTATGCTCGAGAATAGAACCTTGGTAGCCCGGCGCTGAAGTTTTATTAACCCGTCTCGAAAGAGGCGAGGGTAGTACAATTGAATGAGATGGTCGAGGGTGAAAGGCATCCCCTTGATTTTGTTCACGAAGTAACGGATCAAAATAACGATCTGCCAAAAAGAAGGGTGGATCTGGCCTAGGGTTATTTGGTATTGATGGCACAAATCAATAATAACAAGGTCGAGGGGACCTAACGTGAAAGGGTACGTATACATACTTAAAAATCCCTTCACGTAAGTGGTGATGTCTTCTTCAGGAGACGGGATTACTATTTCTTTGTTCTCCCAATTGCAATCTTTCTTTAGCTGTTCGAGGTGCCCCTCGGTTATCAAACACATATACCTCGATACTGGCTCACATTGGCTGGGAACCAACGAGCCTTTATCGACCTTAAAATCAGAGGTAAGAACACACGCCCCAGGAACACACTCCTCAGGCCGTGGCTCCACCGGTGTTTTGTCGGCGGCAGACTGTGAAGAAGAAGCTTTTTCTTTTTGAGGAATGATTTTTGATGTTTTCGCCATTTTTGATTTTAAGATCGAAAATAGAAGGAGGTAACAAAGATTTGGTATTTTTGAAGAAAGATTTTGCAGTAAAAAATCGCAAATTTACAGATGAACTCAGAAGAAGAACTTGGAAAATTTGGAGATTGAAGATGTAAAAGTGATAAATGGTAAAAGGAAGGGCTATTTATAGATTGAGCAATGGTAGTTAAATATCAGCGGTGGCCGACCACCGTCTGACACGCATTATATGCCTTGAAAAACTAAACCGACAGGACAACTATCACGTGCGTCATGATCGAGCCCGATGTAAATGTCTGCTTATATCTGATCGAGCCGTTGGAAAGTCATATCGTTTCTTGCCACATCCTTCCCGAGAAACGAGGGGACTATCTATATACGGTCGAAGCTGATTTCGGCCTTGGTACGTCTGATCGAGATCGAAACATAATGGACCGAAGAAAGTCTTCATGATATCGAGATGGGATCCGAAGAAGTCATGAATGAGCTTCAAGTTTCAGGGACAGGTCAAATATCGAGCTCGAAGTCATTATCGAGCTCGGGTCCAAATCGAACTATGTTGAGATGTGATGGGATCGAGCTTAAGGGTTAGAGGCCAACCAATACCGAGCTCAAGTCATTACCGGACCCCGAGTCGGCATCGACCTCAAACCCGCTTCGAGGTCTAAAATTGGAAACCGGCCAATACCGACCAATACTGAGTCCGACCAAGATCGAGCTCATAGACAAGAGCCGTTGCAGCCGCACTAAGGGAGAGAATCTCGGCGGGAATTAGGGAAAAACTGATTTATCATGGGTTCCCCATTATGTATTTTTAATTATATCTAAAGTAGGATCCTCCACTATAAAGAGGATGGCTATATTTCTGTAAAGGGACAGTTCTTTGCTTACATTGTAACTCAAACACCATGCACTCCTATATTGAAGAGTTATTCTTTTAAGCTTCATAGATTGATTCATCTTGCTTAGTCCATAAATCATCATCTTTCCAAATTTACTTATTTTTCATTCGTTACAACCAATATTCGATATTTTTATTTATTCTTATGATTTGTGTCAATTTATACCACATACCTTTAGAACTACGTACAAATTCAACTCTATCCATTTTTCGGGTAAACACACATAAATAACAGCGATCAGCCTGAAACCTCTTCTTTGTACAACAACAACAAACAACAACAACCTAGTAAAATCCCACAGTTGAGGGGTCTGGGGAGGGTAGTGTGTACGCGGACCTTACCCCTGCCCGATGGAGTAGAGAGACTTTGTACTTGTAAAAAAAAAAAAAAAAACTCCTCTTTGTAGATTATCTTATGCTAGACACTCATTTGCAGTGCTATCCATCTAAGGCATGCGATTGTGCTACTTTGTAGGGGCCTGTGTTATCCATATCATTTTCCAGGGTCCATATACATCTTTCGTGTTATTCAGCCTCAACAACAACCTGTAGCAAGATTTAATAGAAAATCTTCCATCTGCCTGAACTGTCCAAGTCGTAGAATCTGCTAAACCTTCTTGACTTACAACATTCTCCGGCTTATCAAACAAAGAGTTAACTCTATCAATTTTCCAATCAAAATAATTCCTTCTGAATTGTATATTCCACCACCTTCACATTTGCATTCATCTATATAGTATTTTTTTATTCTGTACATTGTTGAATAAATTCTGGAAACATATCCATTAGCGAACGAGTATCCAACCATTTATCTAACCAGAATCTAATCTATTTCCCGTTGCGCAATTTAAGTCTCGCATTAGTCTGAAGTTCATCCCACAGGCATCTTATGTATTTCCAGACAGCTACACCATTCGAACATGTCACAGGTTAGTGCACCATTGGTTCAATCTGCCATACTTGGGACCATTGATGAAATGGTATTATTTGCTGAAATATCTAGATGTAGAAGTGTTCCTCTGGTTTGATGAAGCAAAATACCTTTTTGAAAAGATTTCAAAACACAATTTTAGTCACCAAAAAATTGTAAATCGCCTGAAAAATGAACGAGTAGGCCAAGTCAGCACTTGTCTCTCGACGGATTACGTACAAGACAAGCCGTAATCAACCCGTGATTGCTTGTGCTTACTAAAATATGATAAAATAAGGTGGTGCCTACTGATAGCTAGAACCTGATAATCTAGCTAGGTCACAGATCTTGGTGCTTTTTCACGCTTTTTGTTAGACTAAGACTATCATTACTCCTTTCCAAAGGCATACTAAGTAGGCGTTTGGACATAAGAATTGTAAAATTCGAAAAAATGGCGAAATATTTTTTCAAGTGAAAATGGTATTTGAAATTTAGAGTTGTGTTTAAACATAAATTTCAGTTTGGGTTATTTTTGAAGTTTTGTGAGTCGAAAATTTCCAAAATACACTTTCAAGTGAAAATTGTAAATTTTATGAACAAATGCTGATTTCGAAAAAAAGAAATTTTTTTGAAAAAATCTTCCATCAAATTTTATGTCCAAACGGGCTCTAAATTTCTCTAACTATTACTCTCTCCGTTTCAAATTAGACGAGTTACTTTCCTTTTTAGTCTGTTCCAAAATAAATGACACACTTCTAAATTTGGAAATAATTCAACTTTAAACTCTTTATTTTACCCATTTTACTTTAATAAGAAGCTTTTATAACCATACAAATGTCATGTGTTGCGGCCAAACACACACGCAAGCATGCGCGGTTGGCAAGTAATAAAGTGACTAAAAATCGGATGTCGAACCCACGAGGACTTGTGATTAACTATTAACTAAATTAGACTATCCTAATTATCTAAACAAAGATTAAACTCAAAAGTAGTGATGCTAAAGTAATTAAACTTAAAAGAAAATAACTAATGAACTTTAAACAGAGAAAGAGCATATCTTTATATTAAGAATGTGATGAAAACAATCTAGGGTTATAGGTTATCTAACATTCTTATTGTATTCTTCAATTGAATTAACTAACTAATTTATCTAGCTTATTGGTTGACAGGGTTAATATTGCTCATAAGAATCTGTCGAGTTTTTACTCGCCTATTCAAGCTAACCTAACGCCTATATGTCTATGAACTTAGAACTAACAAGAACGCATTTATAATTCCTGTACATCAACCAAGAAAGGCAATTAGGTATATGTCTATCCTAACCGCGAATCTGTTCCCCAATGCCCAGGTTCAAGAACTTGCTCTACTCAATCCTATATGCAATCTAGAATTTTCACTTTCGAGTTCAATTTTAGATTCGTAGATAGTATTCAATTGGTGACCAAGCAATCAAATAATTAAGTGCAGGATTGAATAAATAAACTAATACAATAAACTAAGAAATTAAAATCAATATCCGAATAATAATAGTCATGAAAAAACCACAACCCTAGAACGTGAAGTTTAGCTCCACATAGACATGGTAGCCAAACAACAAATCATACAAAGAAACATAAAAATTACTAAGTTTGGTGGAAGTAAAGATGAAACCCAACCTCCACGGCGGCTCTGTGCTCTCCCTTGGTCAAAAGTTCCTCTCAAAAACATTCTCCTCAAAATCGTATTTTTTTGGTGTATTTATACCGTGTAGAAACAAACCCGGATGAAGTTACCCTTTCCAAGCCGAAGTAGGAAACTACTCTGCGATTTTTGTACACCCGCGCCGCACCCCGTGGTGCGCTTATGGAGATTATCAGCGGGCACGTATTTTTCATATCAGGCAAGTTTTTCACTACCGCGTCGCGCCCTGCGGCGACCCATCCAGAACGGCAATGTTATTTTCTTAGAGTAAAATTGTTTCATCCTCTTTTGACATCCAGACTTGGTACACGACCTCCAAACACGATCTCGGCTTAACTTATTGGACTTTTACTCAGACTTCAAAGCTTCAAATTGATCGATTCAGCTCCAAATTAACTTTTTAGCTCGGAATCACTTCCTGCAAGGCATAAAACACGTACTAAGTGTAATTCACTATCATTTAAGCTCAAATACACATAAAATGCAGTAATTAGAGTGCAATACTACGGCTATAACACGGGTTTCTAGCCTACCATCATCATGACCCCACAAAGGTTTTACCCCTTAAGCTTTTAAGACCACAAGTTTTAAAAGTCTTCTTTTTTTATTAAACTCCGTGCCGAGTCAAACTACCTCATCTAAATTGAAACGGAGGGAGTATTCCTCAATAGAAAATTTCTTTCTTATTTCTAATTCTATAACTTGCATCAATAATTTCTCCTTTTCTTCTAAGTTTCTAATTTCATAAATTATATCCCCAAAAGTTGCAGAAATTAATTTCCGGAATTAGATCAATGATTTATAAGCTTAATACTCGTGAACCAAATTGTTGAGTGGCTTGTTAGAGGTTACTGTTAATCTTTGAACAGTTTGAGACTTGTGCTTTCACGACCTAATTCCAGCTATAGGTCATGATAGCGCCAAACGTCGTCGTTAGGCAAGCCAACGGTGAACTATCATTTGAATTAATCATTTCATTACTTTTGAAATCATTAGATTTTATTAAATAAAGAAATTTATGCATTGAAAATCATGGGTACATACATTATTAGTAAGATATAAAAATAAAAGGTGAAAATATTATACAAATCCATAAACACCTACAAGAACATCCCAAAATCCGGTGTCACAAGTACATGAGCAATCTAGAAAATATACAAAACTATTAAACTAATATCTGAAAGTGATAGACAGAAATAGTATATAAGATAGAGGGAGACTCCGGTGCAGCGGACCGTAGCAAGGCAAGCAGCTCACCACTAAGTCTCCATAGATGATCGGCCACGCGCCCGCATGACCACTGGTAGTATCTGTCTCAATACCTGCACATCAGTGTAGAAGTGTGGCGTGAGTACGGAAAAGAACACGTATCCAGTAAGTATCTAATTTAACCTCGAAGAAGTAGTGATGAGGGGTCGACTTGACACTTACTAGAGGTCAAATAATAATAATATAAATGCATAAAGTGGACATGGTGAGTGTACAACAAGTATTAATGAAGCAAATAAGAACAACTACAGTAAATCCACTCAGGAGTCTATTTAAAATCACCAACATATCATAATCGGCCGCGAATGCGCTAACTCAATTATACCCAAACTAGAACTCGTTTCGATTATTAAGCATGAAGCTACCGAGGCGAATGGCCCGATCCCATAGGATTAGTGGTATTCAGTACTGCCGAGGCAAACGGCCCGATCCCATAAGAATAGTGTTATCATACTACCGAGGCAAACGAACCAATCCCATAAGAATAGTGTTACCATCATGCCGAGGCAAACGATCAGATCCCATAAGAGTAGTGTTATCATACTGTCGAGGCAAACGACCTGATACCATAAGAATAGTGTTACCATCATGCTGAGGCGAATGACCCGATCCCATAAGAGTAGTGTTACTATCATGCCGAGGCGAACAACCCGATCCCATACGAGTAGTGTTACCATTAGGCCGAGGCGAACGACCCGATCCCATAAGAGTAGTGTTACCTTCATGCCGAGGTGAACGACACGATCCCATAAGAGTAGATAAATTTACCTCGCTCGCGGAAACACTTGCGAGACGAGAAGACACAGACTTATAGTTTATCAAGTACTCCCCTGTTTTCTGAAAAAAGAAACTAAGTCGATATTTCCAATTTAAATCCCCAGTATCAGTCCTAATCAAGACAATTAATACACATGATAGGCACAAACTGTACAATTAAAGGCATGATATGAATCTAAGTCTACCCGGACATATCATGAATTGTAGCTACGTACGGACTCTCGTCACCTCGTGCATACGTAGCTCCCCACAACAATTAACAACCAACAATAATACACCTAAGGGGATAAGTCCCCTCTTACAATGTTAGGCAAGAGACTTACCTCGATTCCAAGTACTCAATCCGGCTCTCCAACCACACTTGAACTCCTCAAACAACGCCGAGGGCTCCAAAACTAATTAAAAGTCGTATAAACTAGTAAATATATTCTCGAAAGTTCATAGTTTAGTGTTTCTTGGCAAGAATTTTTGATATATGCTTACTTTCTTTAAAGTTGTTGGATTGTGGATATTATTGATAAAGGATTTGTGGAATCCCTAGAGTGTATTGCAGTCACATCCCAAGATACCCCCTAGACGTGACTGGCACCCAGCTAACACTACCCAGCTGGCGAACCAACTTATACCATACATTTGGCATTTATTCAAAGCACAACCAAAGTAAATGCAAGTTCCTAACATTTCAATAATTAAATACGAATGATTAATGATCCAAATTGTACCATAAATATTTATGAATAATAATAACCAAAATGAAGGAACAACATACTAGCCCAATCCCACACTAGACCATGGAAAATGTAAGAGAATTACTAATAACTCAAGATCGGATGTGTAAACTCCAAAATAAAAGAAATCATATAAATAAATTATAAAGACTCTTTTGGAAGCCTCCACGAACAATGCAGTGGCTCACCTCAATAACTGAATCAACTCTAGCAAACTCGTCAGCTACTAGCTCCTTCTTAGCCAATAATATCTACATGGACATGCAAGTAAGGAGTGAGTTATACGTGAATATAATCCAGTAAGATTTTATAGAAGTTACCCAACCCAATTTGGAAGATTCATGAAATTCACCCGAGCCCACGTGTCCGGATTCCGAAAATATATGGATATAAAAATTACCCATGACCTCCCGAACTCAAATATATAATTTATTCCAATTTCCACCACCAAATTCATGATCAAATCCCAAATTTACTAAAACTTTAGGTTCTTCAAAAAATCCCACTAGTTTCACCAACTTTCCATGTTTAATCTACCTATAATCTGCGTATTTAACGTTAAAAAATGGGTGGAGTTTACTTACCTTGTATTGTAGATGAGAATGCCCCTCAAATTTTCTCTCAAAATCGCCCAAGACCAAATGAAAGTGTGTGCAAAATGGCCCAAGTCTCCGATTAAAAGCCCTCACTGCCAAGCGATTTCCGCTTCTGCGGACCTAGGGTCGCACCTGCAATGCCGCACCTGCGGAAAATTCATCGCAGGTGTCGTTGCAAGTAAGGTTGGGCAAGTCCGCATCTGCGGAGAATCATGCGCACATGCGCATCCACTTCTGTGAAGACTTTCAGTAGCTGTGCACTCGCGCCTGCAGAGGAACTTCCGCTCCTGCGACCCCAGGCCTTCCTTGCCCCGTCCGCATATGCGACCACTTCTATGGCACCTGCAAGCTCAGAAATACAGAAAAACCTCACACCTTTAATCGATGTTCAACCCACTCTAGCCCGCTTCTGCGGTCACTCCTCTCACACTTGCGTGAACGCACCTATTGCCAAACCCTCCACAGGTGTGATGACACCAGCACAACAGCAGGTTCAGCAGTTCAACCAAAGTCTGAAATGATCTGATTCAATCTGAATCACACCCGGGGTCCCCGAGACCCCGTTCGAGTATACAAACAAGTCCCAATACCTTAACCAAACTTATGCAACGGCTCGAAATGCCACAAATAACATCGAAATCATGAATCGACGATCAAAACCTATCTTTCAACTTTCAAACATTAAAACTTCGACGAACGCGTCTGAATCATACTTAAACATCCCGGAATGACGCCAACCTTTATGCACAAGTCACAAATCACTATACGAACCTTTTCCAAGGCTAGAAACTCCAAACGGACATCGATAGCACCAAAGTACACTTCAAACCAAACTTAGAAAATCCTAAAACAATCAAAATGCCAACTTTTCTCAATAAGCGCCGAAATGCTCCCAGACCACCTGATACCCAACCCAAACATATGCCCAAGTGCGAAATCATCATACAAACCTATTGGAACCTTCAAATCCCGATTCCGAGGCCGTTTACTCAAAAGTCAAAACCTTGGTCAACTCTTCCAACTTAAAGCTTTCAAATTGAGAATTTTCCATCCAAATCAACTCTGAACTTCCCAAATTCAATTCCGGCTACGCGCACAAGTCATACAACATTAAGTGAAGCTACTCAAGGCCTCAAACTGCCGAATGACGCACTAGAGCTCAAAATGACCGGTCGGGTCGTTACATTCTCCCCTACTTAAACATACGTCTATCCTCGAACGTGCCAAGAACCGTTCCACAGTTGCCCAAAATCACCGTTTGACACCTCGTGCACCTACCTGTACCTCCACAACCCACATGAGCACATTATCTCGAGCCAGACTGAAGATCCTCCCTATCACCTTAGCTAACAAGCCTTAGAACCAAAGCCCAACATCCGGAAGTCTCCACGAGACCTGATTCCAACATACGAACACTGTAACAATCTCAACCCACCGTACCAAATATGATCATGCACCCATGCTGAGATCACACAATGCACCGCACATTTCGTATGTCCATAAGAACATCCTTCAACTACAATAGCTGCAAATTCACGAACCAGATGCCCGTAATATACCTCATAACACACATACACTCGGTCTCAACCATCATAATACTGCAATGATGAAAGAGATGCGCAGGAACACATAACCACCCTTCATATCAATAACTCATGGAGTTTCCCCACTTGACAAGAACCATTACCACATTTTGAACTGAATAGTGGCATTTTCTCTTTAATATACCTTACATAAATCAGATCGCACTAATTTCAGGTCGAGTAACATCGTCCCACCCTGTACAAGCTTCTCAGGGAATAAGCTACCTCATACACTGATTAATCTCAAATGATGCCATCAATGCGCCAACAAGCTACAACTCGAATATGACACATAAGGAAGAACGAACTCTGGCAAAGAACTACCCATCCCCCGTAACGAATAAAACAACCAAACAGATGCTATGAACCTTTCTCAAAGACGAGAAACAAGACACCCAAAAATAAGTATAGGGAACTGTACTCAACATCTCAGTTTTGCGGTGTGCAACCCGATCCACACATGATACCGTTGTGGCGTGCAACCCGATCCAAACATCATACCCATGAAGGCATGCCACCCGATCCATACATGATACCGTTGCGTCGTGCAACCCGATCTAAACATCATACCCTTGGCGGCTTGCCACCCGATCCACACATAACAATCAATAAGGAAATACCCATTAAGCCGTAATGCTCATACCTACAAAATGCCCGAATATCGACCACTAGCACACCAAGTGCATAAATACTACCCTGAGGAGACGGATAGCTCCATGCGCTACAACAACTCAAGCACGACTAAGGTGCAATAAACGACCTGCATCTAGAGAGTTATCTTGCTAATATAACACCACAAGCTACACGGGATTGCAACATTTGTGAGGATAATCAAGCCGTCTCACAACCCATATGGCATAATAGAGTATTACATAGGATAGGTAACGATAAGAATAACATCCAACGCCTGAAGACTCCTCCATAAACAATGCTATGTTGAATGAACACATCCGATCTGAGGTAGATCATACATTCATATTAGATCTACTAACGGACCTCAAGCTAATTCCGAACATCCCGTACTGGGCCATTAACCTTTCAAGGATCCACAATGACCTTATTCATGACACATAAGAGTAGTCGTCAAATCCGGAACAAACTCCCATAGTCCACAACCAAAGGAATTTAGTGCCTCTCGGTCATAACCTCTCCCATTGGCGACATTACCAAAATCTCCATACTTGATTTCAATCTCTAACAATCAAATGACTAACACGTCACACTTATACGATCTTTCCGTGGGATATACTCCCACAACCTTCCACACAGGGTAGCGAAATATGAACATTAATGGCCATCGACCTGGCTATTTTTGTAATGCCAATTAAGAATCCACAAACCAATGCACAATGCCTCTTCCATAGAACTCCATCCTTAGGCGATATTAGGATATTCCAACTTACTCTGAACATCTGAATCCTTCCCCCGCTCCTCCGAACTCGTGAAAATTCTTATCAAAACCAAACCGTAAACTTGATCCAAAACTTCTAATTTCCATGCCGCTTACTGCACCTATCATGGAGCTACACTAGAGTACAAGAATTTCATCATAACCCCTGAACCACCAGTAGAATAACCATTTCATCGGCTAGAACCCTTTCACCCAACTCATTTCAAAAGAACAATTTCAACGTGCAACCAAATTCCCATAACCACAGAACCATGTTGATTCAAGCAATAACTTTTCCTATTCAAAACACATAACAGACCTCAAAACACACTCATTCCGAGTGACCCAAATCACGAGACCACATCGTCCTGATACCCATAAGCCATCTCATACACTGCACTCTATATTATCTCCAACTGATACACCCGTTCTTAAAACCTCCTTTGAATCCGAAGTTGTTTCTCCCATTTCTCTAACACTGCACCATAGACCCGATGATAACATAGAAATTCCCCAAGTATTCTTCATTCTCATTTGCAAAACCCAGTCCTCAGCCACATAACGAACATAAAATCTTTAAAAACCGCACTTTGCTTCTTGAACCCACTAGAACCATTATTGAGAGTCACCCATTCTGACCTGGTTCTGAATATGTAACCAAACTCTAGTTCTCTGCTAGCACATGAACACTTCCAAGGAAGCAACCAGATGAATTCTTTTCCTTGCACATCACATCCACAGGAAGCATAAATTTTGAGTCATCCCCAACACTTGCACATGAATCGTTAAGGTGAAATGTAACTCATATACGTCAAATTCCTTGTCCAAAAGACCCTTGATGTTTTTCTCCTCTTGGTCAAAACTAATCCATTAATGCACCGATAACCAGAAAATACACAGGCACACAACCACGTGACTCAATCATAGACAGTGGACTCCCCCACTAAGCTTTACGTTACAACACATAGATCCAGACCCTACAACGACCTCTTCTGCCTAGTTACCATGATCCCACACTGTTGCTCGACCAAAATTCTCATAAGTTCTTATTGGACTAATCATAACACATCCCGAATTATCAGCCACAATTGCACACTCGACCTCTTAACAGTCGTACCATATTCTTCAAGCGATCGCAGTACATGAATTCCATGTTGAGCAAAAAGCAGAACTCTTCGTAGGAACCTCATCAAAACCACGCAACCGCTAACCTTCTCACAGGAGATAGCCCACCCGTATAACCTTATATCGACCTCCTCCAACGTCATTACTATAGTTACAACCATCATGTAATCAACTAATCTCCCTAGGTCCACACTGATTCGCCAGCTGTAAGAATCCCTTCATTCATTAACATCACCCGAAGGTCCAATAACGTGTTTGAAACTCGAAGCCGTATTGCAACCAAGACAATGATCGAATGCTTCACCTTTTTCCTTACATTCCAATCAAGCCCTTCTCATCACATTAAAAATTCCTAAGCATAGAAACCACCTCAGAGATCATCTCCCTCGAATGATCAATACCGGAAATGCCGATTCGATTCTGAAGTCGCAACACACAACCATCTATGATAACTTCCTCTGAGGTTCCATCTCACAACACCATGCCCAGAGGCAAACAAATAACGACCAACCTACCGATGAGCCTCAATGCATTCAATCAAGGACGGCGAAACCACAATATTAACAAGAATTCCATCAAATTTGAAAATATTAAATCTCAATTATAAGCAACACCAACACTAGGCTGAAATGACAGAACACCCCTCCACAAGGCGACGATAATAGCCCACTCGTATATGCAGGGAGAAATATCCTGCACCACATTTGCAGTACCATTACAACTCCTCGATGCCCAATTGATAACAAGCGCTCAACATCGTATAGGAATGAGTAGAAAGGAAATGAAGGCATAAGCTTCAATGGAATCAAATCGCACGACGATGAATCAAGAACGGAAGAGCTCCTAAAAGCCCTGTAGCCTCTCGAAGATAAGTACACACGTCTCCGTACCGATCCGCAAGACTCTAATAGACTCGCTCATGACTCGTGAAACCCAAGTAAACCTAGAGCTCTGATACTAAGCTGTCACGACCCAATTCCCGCTATAGGTCCTGATGGAGCCCAACGTCGCCGTTAGGCAACCCAACAATGAACTATCATTTGAATTATTCATTTTATTACTTTTGAAATCATTAGATTTTATTAAATAAAGAAATTTATGCATTGAAAATCATGGGTACATACATTATTAGTAAGATATAAAAATAAAAGGTGACAATATTATACAAATCCATAAACACCTACAAGAACATCCCAAAACCCGGTGTCACAAGTACCTGAGCAATCTAGAGAATATACAAAACTACTAAAACTACTATCTGAAAGTGATAGACAGAAATAGTAAATAAGATAGAGGGAGACTCCGGTGCTGCAGATCGTAGCAAGGCAAACGGCTCACCACTAAGTCTCCGTAGATGATCGGCCATGCGCCCGCGTGACCACTGGTAGTACCTGTCTCAGTAGATGCACATTAGTGCAGAAGTGTGGCGTGAGTACGGAAAAGAACACGTATCCAGTAAGTATCTAATTTAACCTCGAAGAAGTAATGACGAGGAGTCGACTTGACACTTACTAGAGGTCAAATAATAATAATATAAATGCATAAAGTGGACATGGTGAGTGTACAACAAGTATCATTGAAGCAAATAAGAGCAACTATAGTAAATCCACTCAGGAGTCTATTTCAAATCACCAACATATCATATCCCACCGCGAAGGCGCTAACCTAATTATACCCAAACCAGAACCCATTTCGATTATTAAGCACGAAACTGCTGAGGCAAACGACCCGATCTCATAGGAATAGCAGTACTCAGTACCGCCAAGACGAACGACCCAATCCCATAAGAATACTGTTATCATACTGCCGAGGCAAACGGCTCTATACCATAAGAATAGTGTTACCATCATGCCGAGGTGAACGACCCGATCTCATAAGAGTAGCATTATCATACTGCCGAGGCGAATGACCCAATCTCATAAGAATAGTGTTACCATCATGCCGAGGCGAACGAACCGATCCCATAAGAGTAGTGTTACCATCATGACGAGCCGAACAACCCGATCCCATAATAGTAGAGAAATTTATCTCGCTCGCGGAAATACTTGCGAAACGAGAAGACACGTATTTATGGTTTATCAAGTACTCCCCAGTTTTCTGACATAAGAAACTAAGTTGATATTTCCAATTTAAATCACCAATATTATCCCTAATCAAGATAATTAATACACATGATAGGCACAAATACTACAATTAAAGGCATGATGTGAATCTAAGTCGATACGGACATATCATGAAATATAGCTACGTACGGACTCTTGTCACCTTGTACATACGTAGCTTCCTAAAACAAGTAGAAAGCAACAATAATATATTTAAGGGGATAAGTTCTCTCTTACAAGGTTAGGCAAGAGACTTACCTCAATTCCAAGTCCTCAATCCGGCTCTCCAACCTCACTAGAACTCCTCAAACGATGCTGAAGGGTCTGAAACTAATCAAAAGTCGTATAAACTAGTAAATATATACTCAAAAATTCATAATTTAGCTTTTATAGAAGTTACCAAACCCAATTTGAAAGATTCATGAAATTTACCCCCGGGCCCACATGCCAGGATTCCGGAAAGTTTTAGATATAAAAGTTACCCATGACCTCCGAAACTCAAATATATAATTTATTTTAATTTTCACCACCAAATTCGTGATCAAATCCCAAATTTATCAAAACCCTAGGTTCTTCACAAAATCCCCCTAGTTTTACCAACTTTCCATGTTTAATCTACCTATAATCCACGTATTTAACTTTAAAAAATGGGTGGAGTTTACTTACCTTGTGTTGTAGATGAGAATCCCTTCAAAAGTGCTCTCAAAATCTCTCAATACCAAATGAAAGTGTGTGGAATATGGCCTAAGTCTCGGATTAAAAGCCCTCACTGTCCAGCGATTTCCGCTTTTGCGGACCTAGGGTTGCACCTGCGATGCCGCACCTGCGGAAAATCCATCGCAGGTGCGGTTGCCACTAAGGTTGGGCAAGTTCGCATCCGCGGAGAATAATGCGCATCTACACATCCGCTTTTGCGTAAAGGCATATTTATTCAATTTGTCTCATATAGTACAGGTAAAGGATAATGGTAGTCAGATGAACATACAGATCACACTGTATTTTGTTTAAAGTAGGTTTTTCATCTCAATACCTATCTCATGACACCTGTATGGTGGGAGCTTTGCTTTTTCTAGGCTTGACTTCATATGGGAGTTGGAAGACCAAATTGAATAAATATGCCTTTACTTGTTCTTATATTTATAGTATTTATTTTTTGGAATAAGTGAGTTGTTCTTAGAAAGGTTGAAGAGGATATGCCAAAAAGGAGCAGAAATGATCCTTTTTTCTTCCTTTGCTCCTGTAACTACTTTGAATTATGGCAATCCTCAGCTAGATCTGTCTCATGGAATCCTTTGCCGATTTGAACCTTATCCCTATCATACTGGTTGGACTAGGATGAGATGATAATGGAAATTTGAGTTTTGACAAAGAAAACCTTGGGTTCCACTTTCATTTTCTGTCTGCTTGTAGTTCTTTGTGTTGGTTTCTTTGATAGGAGGGAGATCCAAGAGGTTCCATCCGTTGGAACAAAAAATTGTTTTTGTTACCTATTATTTTATCTGGACTGTGAGTTTGGAAACCTTGTCTCTATTCCCTTATTTTATTCCATTTGACATGCTTTTCCATGGTTGAAACCTTATAGGTGGTGCTGTTCCAGCATTTGCTCAGCTAGAATCTTCGTCTTACCATGCCGCGATTTCATCTTCCTCATTACCACCTACTGCTTCACAAGATGAAAAGATGAGAAAATCTAGTAACTCTGTAGCCTAAACACTAAGAGGAGATGTTTTTACTATCAGAACCTGTGCATTCTGCAGATCATCTTAGTTGGTTGTAGTCCACCCTCTCCTGTTTGTTTTTCCAGCTTTTGGCTACATTTAAGATTTCTGCTTTGTTCTGGTGTTTTTTTTTCCTTTTGAGAGAATGTGTAACTTGTCCATGTAATGAGTTGTTTTTTTTGTAAATTCCATCCTTAATTTTACAGTGGAAGTAGCAAATTTGCTCTTTAAACGAATGTGTCCAGCTCCATTGAACTGCATTTCAGTTGTGAGTCTGATTAATTTCAGGAAAAAGACATTATTTTTGTTGTGATTAATTTCGCGGACAACTGGAATATTGAATGTTATGACTTCTGTGCTATTACTACGGTTTGCTTGCTTCTACTAATGTTGGGAGGATACTAGGATGCAAAAAGGAGCAGCAACCTTTCTCAAACAACTTGCTCTTTTTCTATTTAATTTATCTTATTAAATTTACTTTTGTCGAGGGTGAAGAGATGCCTGTTGAAATGCAGTTGGAATGAAAATTATGAAGGTAAATTCCTCCCCTCAATCAATGGATTGGAAGAAAAGTTGTTGATAGCTATTTTTTGAAGCTCATGACTAGATACATTCCAGGGGAGCAAAATGAAAAAGCAAAGCAGTAGAACTTTTACCCCTTAAGAAAGGGTCACGTAGTAAGATTGATTATTATGGAGTAGATGGAACTTATGCTAAAGCTTAAATGAGCATGTTAGAAATGCAAAGTTTACTTTATTGGCACGCAAATGAAAGAGCATAATGCTATTGCATATATTCATCATTCTTATCATTAGTTGAATATTGATGT
This sequence comes from Nicotiana tabacum, assembly GCF_000715075.1. Taxonomy (NCBI): domain Eukaryota; kingdom Viridiplantae; phylum Streptophyta; class Magnoliopsida; order Solanales; family Solanaceae; genus Nicotiana; species Nicotiana tabacum. Next base: position 107,732,825 of record NC_134083.1, on the reverse strand, counting down.
TTCTATCCTTTCTTCTCTTCTTACTTTATGACGATATATAATGAGTAATGATGATTATTTTCTGTATAGGGTAAAATCGGTTTATAATGAATGATCGAATGATAGCGTGACACGTGGAACTGAATACATGTAAAAGGCGAGTCAAGTAACAACCAATCTCGGGAACAACAACTGCAGTTGACATCGAATAAACCCCGAAGGGAATATGGCCAACGGGAGCAGGTCACATATTTGTCATGGGACATCATTCAACGAAGAATATTCTCTAACATTAAATGGACAACCGTTGCAGAGAAGCCAGCATGAGAAATTTCAGAAGGAGGTTCTGCGATCCTTTATGCTACCGCAGACCTGTCACATACATGCAAAGAAATGCCCAGTTCCGGAGGGCCATTATGCGGTCCATTTTGCGTACCACAGAAGTGTTATGCGGTCGCATATGTGACTGCAGATTTGCATCGGAGCTTTATTTTTTTTAATTTTATAACCTGACCCCATTTCGTTTTATTTAGCCATAAGGGTCATTTTTGAGGGATTATCTCGTATTTTAGAGAGAGGACAGAGCTATTTTAGAGAGAGAAATGGGAGGATTCAAGGATTTCACTACTCAACTTGGATTAGGCTTTGGAATTTCATCAAAAGACACTTGCTAGAGTTTCTAAAAGGTAAGAATTTCTTTTCTCAATTCTCAAATTTTGAATTCTGGGTTGATTATGGGTTGTGAGAGTGGACATATCACATGCATGAGCTAATAGGGATTATGGGAAAGTTGTTGGACAACCTTGGGTAGTTTTGTTGTTGAATTGGTGAGGGAAATGTTGGGTTGTCATTGTAGCAGCTCTTTCCATATGAATTCCTCTAATCGTGCTTGTAATTCTCCCCTTTTCTATAGATTGGAATCGTTAGGAGTGTCGGGACGTTGTTGTTACACCACATAAGGCTTTTTCGAGGTATGAAGGCTAAACTCTTCTTCTAGTATTGGAATTCCCGTGTTCTTACAAGACTCAATCGTGTGTAATTGGAACTTGAAAGACTGTTGATGGGATATTCAAGCTAGTAAATTGATTCTCAAAATTGCATAACGTGTCCAAACCCTCATGCGTTAATGATTCTCTATTTTTGACTTAATTATGATATATCCCTTTTTGGGAAGAAAGTCTTGTACGAAATCAATGTGATCAAAGTTTTGTTTCTCATATGATGAAAGCTTATGAACTTATGCTTGTTAAGGCCAAAGGTGCCAAATGGTTGGTTTAAAAAGAAGTCTTTTGTACAAACTATTATCGTTTGGGAATCCGAAGTGTGGCATTGTGAATACACCTCGACCCACACACATTGGGGTGAGGCGGCGGGGCCGCTTTGTGTAGAGATTGTGATTGTGAATACACCTCCACCCGCACACATTGGGGTGAGGCGGCGGGGCCGCTTTGTGTAGAGATTGTGATTGTGAATACACCTCCACCCTCACACATTGGGGTGAGGCGTTGGGGCCGCTTTGTGTAGAGATTGTGATTATGGATACACTTCCACCCGCACATATTAGGGTGAGATGGTGGGGCGGCTTTGTATAGAGATTGTGATTGTGAATACACCTCCACCCGCACACATTGGGGTGAGGCGGCAGGGCCGCTTTGTATAGAGATTGTGGCATTGTGGCATTGTGGTTGAGATCATATAGAGGATTCCCGACTAAAAATTTATAAATGTTATTGAAGCTTTACATTAATTTGCTATGGTTTCTAATGGCTATTTAAGCACTTCTATTTCTTCCATGACTCGTCACATTCATGTTGCACTTCCAATACTTGAAGGGGGTGTTTGGTTTTTATACTAGTACTATTCGACATGTACTAACGCCCCTTTTTCCGGGGGCACTGCTTCTTTAATGGATGCAGGTGGTTCCACAGCAGGCGGATTTGATCAGTGATAGCGGTGCACCCTCTTCCCAGCTGACTTGGTGAGCCCTACTTCATTTCGGGGTCACATATCTTTTGCTCCTTAAGCATTTAGTTTGAGGTATAGCCGGGGCCTTATCGTCGGCACTATCATTATACTCCTTTGTATATATTAGATGCTTTGTAGACATAGTGTGGGTAGTATGTTGGTGTTGGGAAGGTCAAACTAGTGATGTTATAATTGTACCACATGTTCCACTTTAAACCATGAAAGCGTTTGTATTTTGAGACTTAAAAATGATGTGACCAATGAAAATGAATTGGTATTGTTTACATGATCCTTCTCATTGTCTAACTAATGAAATGCATCTTCTCTTTATTCATGGGTGAGTTTGGATAGAAGGCATTGTACAGGCTTGCTTGGCGGGGTTATCTCGGTTGAGCGCCAGTTACGCTCGCGTGATAGATAGGTTCGCTCCTGACAGAAGAACTGATCGTGCCCAGAACAATAGATTGTTGCAAGAAAAAGAGGTACCGGGGACCCGGGATTCCACATATCCTAAGTTGTCAGATTACAATTTCAACACCAGCGTAGTGGAGTTGATATCGGCGATAATGGAATATCAAAGAAGCACGATCCCGAAGCCAATCAGATCTGATCCCAGCTAGAGGGATCCTAACTTATGGTGAAAATATCATGGGACTCACGGCCACATAACTAGGGACTGCCGGCATCTGCGTGAAGAGGTGGCGACGTTGAAGAACATCCATCTCAGGGAGTTCTTGAGCGACTGGGCCAAGAACATTTATGGTCGTAGCCAGGACAATGCAGAGCCTTCAATGATAGCAGAAGACTTTTCTCAGTTGACTATCAACATGATCTTCAGAGGGAATAAAACTAATGGTGTAACCTTCTCGACAACCAAGAAAATAAAGATATCAGTGACCCATAATAAGAGACTCTGGAAAGTCACGGAAGACGACATCACCTTCACGGAGGAAGACGCCGACAGAATTCTTCTGCCACATAATGACACCTTGGTAGTTTCTCTTAATGCCTTAGATTTCAAGATTAAGCATGTTTTGGTTGACCCAGGAAGCTCAGCCAAGATCATTCAATAGAGAGTTCTAGAACAAGCAAAGATAACCGGAAGCATCATTCCGACAACAAAACTCCTTGGTGGGTTCAACTTAGCAAGTGCGACAACCCGAGGAGAGATCCTGCTGCCCATGAATGCCGGAGGGGTAACCAAGACCATCTTATTTGAAGTAGTAGACGGTGACATGGGTTACAACATAATCCTCAGAAGGTCGTGGTTACATGAGATGAAGGCTGTTCCCTCAACATATCATCAACTATTGAAATTCTCGACCTCGGAAGGAATCAAGTAGATAAGAGAAGATCAACTAGTATCAAGAGAGATGAATGCAGTGTCGATTTATAGCACCAAGGGAAAAGAGCCCAGCAAATAGCAATTACCGGAACCGATGCCTTCTCCCTTGTCCAATGAAGATGATAAAGGTGAGGAATCGTCGGATCCCACTAGGTGCCGAGATACTTTCAGGTACCGGAGGAGACAGATGCAACCAAGTCAACTGTAGAAGAACTCAAGCAAGTGGATTTGTTTGAAGAGTTTTTGGAAATGAAGTTTCATTTGGGAACATGGCTCAATCCCGAACTCAGGTCAGGATTTATTAATTTCCTTAAAGCTAACATTGATTGTTTTGCATGGTCGCACTCAGATATGACATGTATCCCATTAGAGGTAGCCATGCACAAGCTAATCTTGGACCCAAATTTCCCACAGGTAAAACAAAAGAAACTCCCAATAGCCGAGGTCACAAACAGGTTTGTTAAGGAAGAGGTAACCCGACTACTCGACATTGGTTCAATCCGGGAGGTAAAATATCCAGAATGGTTAGCTAATGTAGTTGTAGTTCCAAAGAATAATAACAAGTTTAGAATGTGCATAGATTACAAGGACTTAAATAAGGCGTGCCCTAAAGACGCGTTCCCATTGCCAAACATTGATCAAATGATTGATGCTACTGCCTGGCACAAGTTAATGAGTTTCCTTGATGCCTACTCCGGGTAAAATCAAATAAAGATGAACCCGAAGGATCAGGAAAAAGCCTTCGTTCATAACAAACTTCAACACATATTGTTATAATGTGATGTCGTTCGGGCTTAAAAATGTCGGAGCCACTTATCAGAGGCTTGTGAACAAGATGTTCGAGAAGCAAATAGGCAAAATAATGGAAGTATATATCAATGACATGTTATTTAAGTCTTTGGGTGTAGGTGATCATTTGAAACACCTCCAAGAAACCTTCGATATCTTGAGGAAGCACAACATGAAGCGCAACTTGGAAAAATGTGCTTTTGGGGTTGGCTCCGGTAAGTTCTTGGGGTTCTTGGTCTCACAGAGAGGGATCGAGGTAAATCCTGATAAAATCGAAGCCATCAAAGACATGACGGACCAGCTAACGAGCGTAAATGAAGTACATAGGCTAATCGGAAGATTGACTGCTTTAAGCAGGTTCATCTCTCGATCCTCAGAAAAATATGATCACTTATTCTCACTTCTGAAGAAGAAGAACAATTTCGAATGGACTTCAGAATGCTAGCTGGTGTTGAAAGACTTGAAATGCTACCTATCAAGCCCCCCGTTACTATCAAAACCGGGGGAAGGTGAACAATTACTGATATATCTAGCGATCTCGGAAGTAGCGGTAAGTGTTGTTTTACTTTGAGAGGACGAAGGTACGTAATTTTAGGTCTATTATCTTAGCAAAATATTGTTAGGAGCGGATACTCGCTATCCGCACCTCAAAAAGCTGGCCTTACCTCTCATTGTCGCCTCTTGAAAACTTAGGCCTTATTTTCAGTGCCACTCGATAGTCGTTGTGACAACCTTCCCCTTGCGGAATGTTCTTCACAAGCCTGAGTTGTCAGACCGCTTGGCTAAATGGGCAGTAAAAATTAGTGAGTTTGATATTGAATACAAGCCTAGGACTGCTATCAAGTCACAAGTTTTGCCTGACTTTGTGGCCGCTGTGCTGGTGTCGGAAAGAACATCAGGAATTTGGACCTGGTTTACGGATGAAGTTTTCAATGTAAAAGGGTCCGGGCTCGGAGTGGTTCTAATCACGCACTCGGGAGAACTCCTAGGCAGGCCATTAATACTGTTCCGTTAAGTAGATAAATCTACTTAAGTCATACCCTGAACATATAGAAGATTGGGCCAACAAGGCCGTGACATATCTAATCCATAGCCAGAATGATAATAACTCGTATAAGTCCCACAAGGCCGCAGAATGACTATCAGAAGGCAATATGATCATACAACCTAGAAGGCGGGGAGAATCCCATAACATATATACATATATAAGGCCGACAAGGCCACTATTTAGGTCAACTGACCAATAGAGAGGCTGACAAGGCCATGCATGATAACAAGACATAAAACCTACATCCAAAAGCCTCTAAGATCATCATATCAGATAAGAAGGTCGGGAAGGGGCCCTAGCATACCCAAAATGCATATATACATAGATCTCATCGCATACCACTCATTACAACAACTCCATGAAGAATGGAGTGCGTTACACCACCCTTGAGCTGGATATCCTACTGGGAAGTTCTGTCACCCCCTTTACTTGGACCTGCAGGCATGAAACACAAATCCCTCGACAAGGGACGTCAGTACGAAATAATGTATTGGTATGTAAGGAAGATAATGCATAAATAGAGACATGAACATAAGTAATTGAAAATAAGGGTCAAACTGAAAATTTGAATTTCCACTGAGGGCCATAATATGCATACATATACCATATATGCGTATAGAATACTATCAAGATACATATAATCATATATAAGCTCATATAGTGCCATCGGGCCTTTGTGGGCATCATAGTCATTAGCATCATCATAACAAACTGATCAGTGGTGCTATGTACTATACATATATGCGTATATAATTCCATGGAGATATATTCATATGTATATATGCATGAAGACCATTAAGATACATTATGAGTATGTCGGAGTGACATAAGGTCGTTACACCTCCAACTATCCTTTTGTGACTAACATGAAATTATACTTCCCATCATCAACCAAGTAGAACAAGACATAATGTACTTATGAAACATAGATATGAAAAATGAGAATAACCATATCTATTATTAAGAGTAGATCCATCTTTGGGAAGGAACGTTTGGTTACGTTTATGTTTCAGTCAACTCAGATCATGCCAAAATAAGAGAGTTAGCCTTAACATACCTTGTCCACTACTAACCACACGATGTCTGCCACGACCCAAAATTTCCATAAAGTTATAGTGGAACCTAACCGAACCCCCCAGGTAAGACAAGCAATGGATAATACTACTCAAATGAATGATCATCAATAATATTAGACAAAACAGCTGAATTCCATACAATTTTCCCAAGGATTAGTAGTAACAGTCATGAGCAACTAAGATTTATATTTACAAAGCTGGTACGAAAACAAATACAATATTTATTTGGAATATACATGAACATAGTATGAATCAAAATCTACCAAGGACAAGTGGTAGCTATATCCGAAAAGTAGGCACATCTTCAATGCCAGCTTCCGTCATCTACAACAGCTCAGCTCCAAGATCTGCACGCAAGGTGCAAAAGTGTAGTATAAGTACAACCGACCCCATGTGCTCAGTAAGTATCCTAACTAACCTCGATAAAGTAGTGACGAGGTCTTAGCTCAATAACATATTCGTGTAGCCAGCAGCAATAATGAAGTCTAAATAGGAAATACATGTACCACATAGTGCATATAGAGAAGATGTGCGCAAGTCTCTTAATAGATCGACATATAAAGAAGGTATGCTTTGGATAAGAAATAACACATTAACGATTGCATATTAAGTGCCCACGTACTATTACAATTGAACAACTCAGTATATAAAGACGATATGCATCCAACATCATTAAATCATCAAACTTGCATATAGAGAACATATGCGTAAAATATAAAATAATCCTTTTGACAGTTGTATATAGAGAGGATATGTGTAAAATACCACATAATCCTTCAGCAATTACATATAGAGAAGATATGCATAAAATTGCATTTAATCCTGCAACAAGTGCATATAGAGAAGAAGATAGGCATGATTACACAATTAATCCTTCATCAATTGCATATAGAGAAGATATGCATGATTAAACAAGTCAAGTCATATGGTATAACGACCAAATCGGTCATTTTGAGCATTTGCATTCCATTCAGCTATTTGAAGTCTTGAGTAGCTTCATATGATGTATTATGACTTGTGTAAATTGTCAGTTTTGGTTTTCAGGTGATTCAGGATTGATTTGGAAGAATGATTCTCAACTAGGAAGTTTTAAGTTGGAAGAGTTGACCAAGTTTAAATTTTGTGTATTTGACCTCGGATCAATGTTTTGAAGGTTCCTTTAGGTCTGGATTGTGATTTTGGACTTGGCGTATGCTCAGATTTGCATTTGAATATTTCTTGAAGAATTCAGTACTAGTTGGAAATTTGAAGGTTTGGAATGTTCATATGTTTGAGCAAGAGTTGACTTTGATGATATCAGGTTTGAATTGTCATTCAGGGAGTTGGAATAGGTTCGTTATATCATTTTGGACTTGCGTGCAAAATATGAGGTCATTCCGGGTTGATTTGATATGGTTCGGCACGAGTTTTGAAAGTTAAAAGTTTAAAAGCACATTAAGTTCGATTTGAGGTGCGATTTATAGTTTTGATGTTGTTATGCCTTATTTGAAGTCTCAAGTATGTCCGTGTTATTTTATGGGAGTTGTTGCTATGTTCTGACGGGCTCGGGTGAGTTTTAGATAGGGTTGAGTTGTGTTGCGCTCGGTTTTAATGTTTCGACGTCGTTCCTTCAAGCATAAATTGTACCACTTTAAGAAAATGAGCTCCAATTTCTGTTTTTATTGATGCATTAGATCTATATTATAATTACGGAGCCATAGCATAAAAAATCCTCGAATTTGGACATCGTATGAGAGAGTTATGCTCATTTTAGCATTGGAGAAGAGAGTTGGTGCTGGTGCTTCTCAGATGCGAAGTTGGGTCCACATCTGCGACCCCACAGGTGCAAAAAATGGTCTGCAAAAGCGGAAAGGACAACTGGAAATGCACAGGTGCGGCTTTTCGGGCGCAAAAGCGAAAATGCATGAGTATAAAAAAATCAGACTGAGTTCTTTGGGTATTTTGAGCATTTCTTGAGTTCTAGATCTCCGATTGAGGTGATTTGTGCGGCGTTCTTCTCGTATTTTCATGGGGGTCAGTATATGATTTGGTTTTTTGTATTTTAACATGATTACAGTAGTTAAGTTGTGAATTAATCCATGTTTTGATTGGAGAATTAGGGTTTTTTTATCAAAAACTTTTCTAAAGACAATAATTGAGTTTTGAACATTGATTCGGAGTTAGAATTGGATAAAATTAGTATGGTTGGACTCGTAATTAAATGAATTATTGGATTTTATGAGTTTTGTCGGGTTTTGAGGTGCAGACCAGGGTTTGACTTTTGGTTGACTTTGAGTAAATGTGTAAAGATTCGACCTTTATCATTTGGGATTGTTTCTTTAGGCAGTATTTGATGTATTTGAGTTACTTTTGGCTAGTATCAAGCCGTTTGGAGGTTGTTACGTGCAGGATGGCATTTCTAGAGTAGTGTTTGGCTTGCTCGGTATTGGATTTGTCTTGTTCGAGTTATGTAACATATATAAACTTTGATTTGAGGGTATTTTACCCTTGGAACTATGTTATAAGAGATGTATTGAGGTGACACACATGCTAGGTGATGAGCGTGTGGGCATGCACTGGGGAAATCATGATTCTAGTTGACTATTAGACTATGACCGGACTTGTTTTGCTGTTATATCTTGTTACATCCATGTTCTCCCTGCTTGTTTGATTATATGAGCTGTGAATCATGTTAGATATCATGTTTAGGCTATGCGCTTATTCGGTTGAGACCTAATGAGGCTATCTCTGTTATTTTGAGTTATCTGCTCTAACTGTAATTATATACGTAGTCATGATTCTTCATTTGCATATCATATCTCAATCTTTGTTCATAATTCATTGTTACATCGCATGTTATCATTGTTTGTGTTGAGTTGTACGAGATTTGTGAGCCCTTGAGACTTGAGAGATTGATTACTGAGGTGGAATTGAGAGCTATATTGTGAGTGTTATTATGGGATCGAGATGCACGCCGCAACAGACCTTATTGGCTATTTATGGGATCGGGATGCACGCCACAACATGACTTATTGTCTATTCATGGGATCAGGCTGCATGCCGTAGCATGTCTTATTGGCTATTTATGAGATCGGGTTGCACACCTCATTAGGCCTTATTAGCTATTTATGGGACCGGGCTACATGTCGTAGCAGGCGTTATTGGCTATTTATAGGATCGGGCTACATGCCACAGCATGCCTTATTGGCTATTTATGGGATCGGGATACACGCTGTAGTAGGCCATATTGGCTTTATATTAGCGCTTGGCGAGGATCCGCCCATCCGGAGTCTGACATATCAGCAGTGAGCGCAGGTACCGTACAATGCTGAGTGATTGTGTGTAATAAGTGGGAGTTTGAGACAGCCCGCTTGAGTACTCTGAGTGCGTGAGTATTTAGGATTATCACCGTGAAATAATTCATTTGACATGCATACTTGGCATGTAGGCATATAGATGCATTTTTCTCATGTTATACGGTATTGTGACAGTCATGACTTGACATGCATATTGACGTGTAGGCATAGAGATGTACTTTCCTCATACTTTCTGGTAATGAAATATCCTATGTGTTGTTGAAAGATTGAGAAAAATCGTAGTTGTATGTTATACTCATCTTTTGGTGATTTCGGTAAAAGATTTGGGTTTTACTGTTATACTTGAAAAGCATGCCTATTTTCCGTAATTGTGAATGAGCTGAGCATAATATCTTTGACTTATTACTTGTACTACTTTTATTATATTGTTACGAGTAGTTCTTAGAGCTTGGTGTTGGACTCTAACCATTTTTTGAGCTCGTCATTGCTTTCAACCTAAGGTTAGGTTGTTCACTTATTAAGTACATGGGGTCGGTTGTACTCATACTATAGTTCTGCACCTTGCGTGCAATTTTGGAGATGATTTTGTTGTGTACGGCGGAAGCTGGGATTGAAGATGTACCCGCATTCCGATTATTGCTGCCTCTTATTTATGTATAGTTTGAACAGAGTATGTATTTATTTTGTACCATCTTCGTAAATTTTATGTCTTAGAAGCTCATGACTTATACTACCAATCCTTGGGATTTTTTTATAGAAAGCTCAGTTATTTTATTTATTGATTCCTGTTTGTCCTATTTGAGTTGTGTTGTTTATTTTTTGGCTTACCTAGCGGGTCGGGTTAGGTGTCATCACGACCGGATGGATTTTTGGGTCATGACAAGTTGGTATCAGAGCTCTAGGTTCATAGGTTCTGCAAGGCATTAACAAGTGTTTAGTAGAATCTTTCAGATCGATATGATGATGTCCATACCTATTTTTGGGAGGCTACAGGACAGTTAGGATAAACTTCCCATCTTTCCTTCCTTATCATGCAACGTTGATTTAGCTTGAAGCATACTTCTTCGAATTCTATCCACCCACTCATATATGTATGTGAGCGCCCGGTATCAGCTGTGCATCGATGGCTTGTGATTCCATGGATGAGGTGCGAGATGTGTTTTCTTGGTTTGGTGATGGGTCAGTTTGGAGGACTTGAGGCCGGGTTTTGACCACATCTTGGGCATGGTGATTTCAGCTATGTGAGTATGTGCTTTTGGACTTCTATGCCCGGTGGAGTCCCTAGGAGTAGGATTGACGGCTCTGTGAGTGGTTGGATAGCTATATGATGTGTATCATTTGACTACGGGATGTGTTCATATGGATTTGATGTTACGAGAAGGGTTGCCTGGGATGTAAAAAGGACGATTGGATGCTTGATTTTTGTCTTGATGTGTTATACAGTCTCGAGTTATGATCATGTTGAGGGATTTTTCATGTTATTTATTTGTGCAACGAAGTAGATTCTGATGTCTTGTTGACTAGTTCAGACTCAGGAAGATTAAGAGATTGCATAGTAGTTGTGGATGTGAAAGGGTATAGAGAGATGTTAGTTTGAGGCTAAGCAGGTAGGTTATCACCTGCGGGGTAATCTACGAATGCCTGATCCTTATGATGTTGAGTGGAGAGTTTCTTTCTACCAGTGGGTTATATGTGTTGCGATTTGAGTTTGGATCAGTTGTGAAAGATGACTTGACTGTCACTAGGATAAATGAGAGCTTAGCAAATTATTTGGGGTATATTTTGGTTTGAGTTGCATGAGCTTGTGAAGAATTTAGTTGAATCTCACTGCAGGATTATGGCAGTAATAGAGTATGGGTATTGTGAGTTATCAGATGTTTTGTTCTATGGCTCTGAGCCAAGTGGGGGAGTCTTCCATTGGCTATTAGATTGCATAGTTACGTGTTGTATTGGTTTCGGTCTGAAGCATATTTGTCGGGTGGTTATGACTTGCAGATGTTGGTTTTGAGGATGACATAAGCAAGAAATTTTTGGATGCATTATGTATTACTCCTTATGGATATATGGAAGTCTTGGGAGTGGTTTAGGGTTGCTGTTCATGATGGATGTAATGTACTAAGAAAAGGTGATTCGCTCGGTTGCTTAGAGGTGTGGATTACTCCTTTGGGCGTTGGTGTGCTAATGGGGCACAAGTCGTTCGGCTCGTTTTGGGCGGTGCATTTGAAATTTGAATGGGGTGGATAACTCTCGAGAAGGTTCTACAGAGTTCAAAATTCATATGTGGCATTTGAGAATTTTTCGGATTTGTATAGGGCTAAGATTTGAGATTTGCATTTGATGGTGTCGGTACTCTCAGTATTTCTGTATCATTACGGATTCTATATTTCAATATCAGAGAGGATAAGGAAATGACTTTAGATTTACATAAGGTCTCTTCAAAGTGGGTAACACAAATGCAATATTTTGGGTGCTCAAGAGGGAATACAGTGGCTTATGGGCTTTAAGACGACGAGATTTCATGCTAGGATCTCTTGTGGTCAGCTTTGGGTAATGATTGTGGTGTTCTGGCAAGGAGAAGCATTAAGTTGAAGGCAATTTGGAAGGAACTCGAAGAAATAGGACAACTTGGTGGTAGATCGGATTAGCATAGTAATGGAAATGATCGATTCTTTTGGTTCTTATGATGTGGCGAGTTTCTATTGGTGTTTTGTGGCAATACTCTTGGGTTTGGCGACCTGCGTGTCTTAGTTGAGTTAGAGGGATTTAGTTCTAATGGTTTGGTTATGTGAAAATGGGTTTCGAAGTGTTCTCGATGATTTCTACCACGGCTTGAGATAGATATTTTCTACCGGTATGATGAGTATATTACGTATTGTGATTTTTCCTGGATGGGATCAAGTGGAAGGTTTCTAGCTGATTGAGAATGTATTCTACTTGTGACTCAAAGTTGATAACGTGGTTCTAGTGTTCTCATACGATGGCATGATAGATGCGGTTCATCGTGTGGGATTGGGATTTACATGTACAAGGTGGCAGTTTAGTTTGGAGGGAAGGTCATGAATTTTAGACACCATGGACGGTCTCAGATGTTTAGATGAATGCTATTACTACTTGGTATTACCTGAGAAGGGTGCATATTTCATAAGGCGCCATGAGTTTTGACTTACAGATGCTTCATTGGTATTGCGGTACTTGCCTGGTTGATCGACCACTGATGTTCATATTCTGCTATGTGGCACAGAAGAATGATAGAAGTATTTCTCGTGAGATGATTATGTATAAGTGAGGTATTCGTCATTCGAGTGATGGAGTTGGGATCCGATATGGTTATTTTTGTATTCTCGTGAATTGGAGACTGGGAGTCTCAGAGGGGGACTATTCCTTAGATGCGGACTATAAAGATATGAACAGAGTTAGACAGCTGGTGGTATGTGTTGTGGATAGGTTTTAGCGGAACTTTAGGAGGGTTATCTATTTATTTTGGAAGGATCGGAATCAATTTGGAGGCCATTGGTAGGCCTAATTAGGATGTGTATTCTACATCGGGTCGAATTTTGTAAGGCCCAGTAAATTGTTTTTTAAACATAGAACACGGGATTTTTGTGGTGCCGAGGTAGGCTAATGCGCTTGAAGGTTGTAGATAGCTCACTGCGGTACAGACCTTTTGGGTTGTATAGTGCGTTGGGGAGTTGGAAGAATAATTTTTGCAGAACATGGCATTTCTGAGGTCCACTATGCGATCGCAGAACCACTACGCGGACCGCAGTTCCGCCACAGAGCGCAACAGGAACAAAGCCACTTTTTTGGAGGCCATTATGCGGTCCTTTATGCGACGGCATAAACATTTCGCAAGTCGCACACCCGTCGCAAATTCAGCATGAAATATTATGGAAGGGAGACTTTTGCGGTGCGTTATGCGACCGCTTAACTCGTCTGCGAACCGCCCTAACCAGGAAAGCCTAATTTTTTGGACCATTTATGCGGTCCATTTTGCGGGCTGCAGACCTGATCTGCGGCGCACTTTGCGACTGCATAACTGAGTTCGGAGGGTCCATTTTCTATTTTTATAGCCCAACCCCATTTCTTATAATACGACTTTGGGGTTATTTTGGCTGGTTTAAATGGCTATTTTAGAGAGAAGAGAGTGCTTTAAAGAGAGAAAGGAGGAATCCCTAAGTGCTTTGATCATCAATCCTTGCCCCAATCTTGAATATTCAAGGGAATCACTCACTAGACCATCAACTATCCAGGAAAAACCTTGTCCTAAAACCTGCATGCAATTGTTATGGGTTTAAGTAAATTATGGAGTTGGAGATAGGCCATGCATGTGCCAATGGGAGTTAGTATGTGGGATTGTTGAGCTACTTCGGGTAGATTCTTGTTGAAATTGGTTGAGGGAGGAAGGGATTACCATTGTAGAACCTTGTAGTCAATTTTGCATAATAGTTGTTTGACGAAATTCCCAAGAGACTTATATCATGAGAGTCCTTCTAATTATGATTCGATTTTTATCATTTTCCTATAGATTGAAATTTCTAGGAGTATTTGGACGTTGTAGTAACCTAAGTAAAGCTCAAGCGAGGTATGTTGAACTCATTCTTTCTGTAACTATCGTGGGTTAACATGGCCACAACTCGTAATGTATAACTGTAAGTGGGCAAATGTTGTATCAGCGAGCCATCGTACTCAAAACATGAATACACACGGGCCGTCAAGGCCTTCAACATACTGTACATAAGGAACCTGTCTACAAAGCCTCTAAGAGTATTTTACATCAAAACATGGTCGGGACAGGGCCCTATCCTACCCATAAGTTTGTAGCAAAACTCTGACACGATGACTTGTAGACACGGCTACACTCCGAATGAAGTGGCATCTTACCGATCCTTCACTGAATACTAACCTCGTCAACTATGAGGTCTCCTCAAACTGATTACCTACACCTGTAGGCATGATTGTAGCATCCATAACAAAAAGGATGTCAGTACGAATAGTGTACTAAGTATATAAGGCAAAACTGAAACATAACAATAAGCCAACATCAATGAGAGAGATATAAGTATCAACCTGAACCTCTGAAGTGTCACGAAGGGCCATGATATGCATACTAATTATACTAATATATGTAATGCCTCTCTTTGGGACTATTATCCATATCGTAACAGGACTGCCCAACTCATCAATGGTAACTGCCTGACCGGTCATAGCTCGATGGTAAATACATATCTTCCCAATCGGTTGTAGATAATGATACATAAATGCCCAACTGGTAGTAACTGCCTGACCGGTCGTAGCTTGGTGGTAAATGCATGATGACATTACATTATGAACATTAACATCTTTATCTTATGCCTCAATAGGGACTTAGGAACATACTTAGACATGCTTTGAATTACATTTCACAGGAATGAATAACGTAGACATCCTTAACTATTTAGAGTAGAACTATTTATGGAATAACATTACGTTTACGTTTCTTTACCTGGATCATGCCAAATGAAGGAAGTATTAGCCATAACATACCTCATAATATCCAGTCCAATCCTCAAGCTAACATAACATGTAGCTCATGTGTCTACAAGCAATGAACAATACTATCATCACAATATGAATGCCATAACTTATCGCATTTGAACGACACACTTTATTCTACAATAAAACGGACAACACCTCCCCTATTTATATAACTTCCCATAAGTTACAACAATCACCAAACAGCCCAAACAACATCAATAATAATCATATTAAGCCTCTTAAATAGTCCAACAATCAACAACACACCTATGATTTTCAGAACACTAGGCATCACCTATATCACTTCCTTTTAGTTCAAACCAATACCAAAATTTACAAGAACAACATCAACAACAACACATCCAGCTACTACATCAAGAACTAGCCGAAACCTAGCTTAAAAATCTTCCAAAATAGTCCCATATGCACAACACCTCAAACATACTTGTTTTCCTTCAACATCTAGGCTTGCTATGGCCTAGAAACGACTCAACCCAAGGAGAGGGGTGAAGAACATACCTTATAGCACATGAATACCAACTTTCAGAGCTTACTTCATTGCTATGCCTTCATCAATCAGCTATGAAGAGAGAAAGAGGCTAACTATCGACTAGTTCGGATTCGTAACGCTTGAATCAATGTGTTTCACCTTCTCCACCTTTGATTTTGCTTCCAAAACCTAAGGATATGTTTAGGAGGTCTAGATAGAGTTTTAGGTCTGATTTGGGTAAAAATAAGGCTTGGAGACGAAGGCCACAACTTTATATGGCAAGATAATTCTCAACCGACCTCGTGGATCCCAAAGGAAGCTACTTGTGCAGTCTTGAAAACATGCGAATATCTTTCTACTCAGATATTGTATCGATAAACGGTTTAACGTGTTGTAAACTAGACTCGTAGAGCTTCAATTTTATGGTAGATCACTGCGTAACTACAAGTATATTGATAAAAAACCTCAGTGACATTTGATCCAAAGTTTAGTACAATTTATGAACGTAACTTGTGACGATTTTCATCGACTTTTGTTTCACAACTCGCTTGACTTCAAAACTTAACACACGACTATCATACGACTAAAATACCTCATAAAAAACCTTATTATAATGTTAATCACCATAGTTTCATCCCAAATTTATGGGTTATAACATTCCCAACTTGACGACTTTCGAAGAAACTTATTTTCTTCAATTCGCTTAGCTTCTAAACCTTCCAACCCTCTTGCTACTTGCAGTTCATGATCTTAAGTATTTTTAATCTCCAAGGTAACATGGCTAGCTTAATTTATGTACTTTCAAAGATGATATCATTTTCAAGAAAATCAATTGATTTACGACGTACCTTTACGTACGAAAACAAGGATGTAACATCATTGTCCCCTTTGGAACATTCGTCTTCGAATGTTGACTGATGCCCTTATTAGTCTCATAACCTACAGATCTTATGAATAATTTAATACTTTCTTTTTCATCTAGGCAATTGTTCTGTGAATAAATTCAAAGTTCATGGCATTCCCTCATTTGGACCTCATTGTTATACCACAATCTGTGATCGTAATTCTTCCAATCTCGTAACTATTGCTACCTTCTGTCATGCAGCCTTTATGAATCTATCATTGTACACACGCCTATGCTACTCTTATCTCCCTTTTCCTCCAGCTTTTATCTAATATCTAGGCCTCACTTTGTGAACATATAAAGAACTATGACAAGCTGTCCCTTTGGGCATCTATAGGTGTACTGAAGTTCTTCGCTTGGTTCTTTGTTGAACTTACAACTATTGCTATATTTTGTTTCATAGCCTTTGTTATTTATCCTTATGACTTTACTGCATCTAGGCAGGTCATACTATACTATAAAACTTACTGCGGATTATTATTACCGAGGTCTGCTACCCAATGCGAGGTTACTCTATCGCTGCTTATCCTATCTGTGTAAATATAAATCCTTTAATGCTTCCTCATTACTGTTCATCTTAAGAATGACATGCTAATCTCATCTCATACTTTGGAACTTTTATCCATATATTGTTTATTCACCCTAATGTTGATCTATAATCCACTAGTGATAACTTGAAACTTCTTACATAATACATTTTCACTAGGGCTCACGTCTTGTCGGCTAACATCTGAAGTTATTTGCTTGATTCACTTCAGGGATGATACTATACTTTAATAACCGTATTTCATAGCATCTCAATGTGATTCATCTCATGGGAGGTATTCTAATCTTGTATAATTCATAAAATCCCTTCTCGTTGAATCTTTACTTCAATCGAAGGCTATCCTAAACATCATCCTCTTATCGTTTATCACACTCACACTCCTATTCTACTACCAGGGCAGCTTTCCATCTCTTCTAAATGCTCCTAGTCTTAAACTCCTCCGAGTTCATTCAAGCTATACTAAGCTTTCTATAACTTACAAAAACCATAAGCTCTCTCTTTTTGATGGGCTTAATCCTGAGGTCTTACCTATTCTCGTCACCTTCTCACTCACCTTTTATTTTCCTTACTCATATCTACCTAAAACCTTGTCGCTCTATCATACTTTATCTTTCAACCTACACATATCTATTCATACTACTCGCAACCTTCATTTAACTTGCTAGCACCATATATTTCCTTATGTTATTTTGGAACCTCAAGCGAGACATCACATTGCCTTTAATTCTTCTTTGCTCTCGTAACTAGACCTCTCGGTACATGGAAACCATAGGCCGGAAGATGTGCTACTGATGACACCAATATCATTTCTAGATGCTGAATCACATCGCTTCTAGCCCTCTATTTGATGTCTAGACTATTCACAACCTTCTGTACTTCAATATCTTGTACCTTCTTCACCTTTACCTTACTTACCTTTAAATCTCGCATTGTATCTTATGTCGCTTTCATAACTTCCCTTCTACATAGGTGGAATTTACATCCAAGACTTAAAGCTCTAATGTAGTACTTGCACCTCTAGTGCATACACAATCCCACAGAAGCTTCATACTAACTTCTTATGACTCAGCCCTACGGTACGATCAGAAAACGAAAGAAGGGCAACATTTCCTAAATGCCCTGTAGCCTCTCAATTATAATTGTGGCGCGCAACACACCCATAAGTGAGACTCGACTAGACACGGCTTTGTAGACTCTCTAGGACACGACCTGCTCTGATACCACTTTGTCATGCCCCAAACCTGGGGAGGCGTGACTGGCACCCGGTGTCGTACTGGCCCGAGCAAACCACTCTGTAACTCATGATCGTTTCACGAAAATTAGAACATACAAACGTCGACATGATTGAACTCATTCTTTCTACAACTATCATCGGCCAACATGGCTACAACTCGTAATGTATAACTGTCGATGACTTGTAGACACAGTTGCACTTTGAATGAAATAGAGTCTTGCTGATCCTTCGTTGAATGCTAACCTCGTCTACTATGAAGGCTCGTTAAACTGAATACCTACACCTGCAGGCATGAATATAGCTTCCACAACAAAAAGTACGTCAGTACGAATAGTGCACCGAGTATGTAAGGCATAATAAAAACATAACAATAAGCCAACATCAATGAGAGAGATATAAGAATCAACTTAAACCTCTGAAGTGTCACCGAGGGCCATGATATGCATAATAATTATACTTATATATTTAATGCCTCTCTTTGAGACTATTATCCATATCGTAACATGACTGCCCAACTCATCAGTGATAACTGTCCGACCGGTCATAGCTCGGTGGTAAATAAGTGTCTTCCCAACCGGTAGTAACTGCCTGACCGGTCGTAGCTTGGTTGTAAATTCGTGATGAGCCATTTAGGATCATTAGGACATCTTTATCGTATGCCTCAATAGGGACTTAGGAACATACTTAGAGATACTTTGAATTACATTTCACAGGAATGAAGAACGTAGACATCCTTAGCTACTAAGAGTAGAACCATTTATGGAATAACATTATGTTTACGTTTTGTTACCTGGATCATGCCAAAAGAAGGAAGGATTACCCTTAACATAACTCATAATATCCCGTCCAATCTTCAAGCTAACTTAACCTGCAGCTCCTGTGTCTACAAGCAATGAACAATACTATCATCACTATATGAATTTCATAACTTATTTCATTTGAACGACACACTTTATACAATAAAACGGACAGTACCTCCCCAATTTATATGACTTCCCACAAGTTACAACAATCACAATACAACCCAAAAAATATCAACAATAATCATCGTAAGCCTCTCAAATAGTCCAACAGTCAACAATAACACACCTATGATTTTTAAAAAATTAGGCAGCACCTATATCACTTACTTTTAGTTTTAACCAACACAAAAAATGACAAGAACAACATAAAAAATACACATCCAGCTACTGCATCAATAACCATACGAAACCTTGATTAAAAACCTTCCAACACAGTCCCATACACACAACACCTCAAACATACTTCCATCTTCAAGTTTAACATATTTTCCTTCAACATCTAGGTTTGATATGGCCTAAAAATGACTCAACCCAAGGAGAGTGGGGTGAAGAAAAAACCTTATATCACATAAATACCTAATTTTCAAAGCTTAGTTAATTGCTATTCCTTCCTCAATCAGCCACGAAGAGAGAAAGAGACGAACTATCGACTAGTTCGGATTCCTAATGCTTGAATCCACTTGTTTCACCATCTCCACCTTTGATTTTGCTTCAAAACACTAAGGATATGTTTAGGAGGTATAGAGAGAGTTTTAGGTCTGATTTCGGTCGAAAATAAGGCTTGGAGAAGAATGCCACAACTTTATATAGCATGATAATTCTCAACCGACTTTGTGGGTTCCAAAGGGAGCTGCTTGCGCAGTCTCGCAAAAAGTATACTAAACACTATCTGCAGAAATATTAATGGTTCTATAATGCCTCATATCAGCAGGTTTTCATGAAAGAAAGAAAGGCAGAAAAAGAGCTGATTTTATCACAAAAATCAACAGTTTTTAACTTTAAAAAATAGCAGCTATACTGTAGATTTTTAACCAAAAAATAGCAGCTCTACAGTTGCTAAAATATGAATTTTAGCCTGGGAATAAAGTGATACTAATCTTGATTGTTGCTACTTGTAGATGGTCGATGGATCAGTTGATTAGCAGCTTGTGGTGCAGAGGTAGCTTCTCCTAGTGACGAAACAGACAATGTTGCTAGTATGTTTGGATTAATTAATCTTGCACGCTGAAGTTGAGCAATTATATTTATAGTAATTTCTTGTCGCATAGTTCTTTTTTGTTCCTCCATTTTTCGAATCCTTTCTTGCATTTCTTGCACTGTATCATTTGTGGCATTTGAAGTCGGCTCGAAATGGATTACTTTTCCTTTCAAAGTAGTCTTTGTAACTCCTCGTCCATATAATCTTAAATGTCCTGGATTTTCAGGACCCATGATAGATGAAAATGCATCAACAGACTGACTGCCATCTACACTTTGTTGTGTTTCAATTTTTTCCATTTCAGCCTAACAAAGCAAATTCAACAAAAGAATTAAAGTAAATAAAAAATAAGGAAGAAGAATAAATAAAATGATCTCATCTAAAACTTGCAAATAGATAATATTCGTACAATTTTACTAGTTGTATTTTCGTCTGAGTCCTTGTACAAACGCCCAAGTTTTCTTGCTCTTGTGGCCACAAATATCTCCTTAAGTGATACAGATTCCTTTGTTTTTTCCTAGTCGCATGAAAATGGATATAAGAGATCTTTAAAAAACATAAGTTTAGATATAATAATAAATAAGAGTACACACCAATTCATTGCGGATTACAGCAAAACTTGTTTTGCCAATAGTGTGTGGATCTGTCAAATTTTTCCGATTCTCCTTGTTGATTTTGGATGATTTCTGCAAATAAAATGAGTCAATACAATATATCTAAATAAGACAATTAGTAGCATTTTGAAATGGCAATGAGAACATTGTTAAATACTTTACATCAATAGTTAGAAGCATTTGGGAAGAGGGATGTCAAGGGAAATCCTATGTGAACTCTACATCAAAAGCTGAAGAAGGCTGCTACTAGGCTTAACTCTTGGTCAACGTAGACTTATGGGGATATCTATGATGACCCTAAAAGAACATAGCAGTAGACTAAGAGCAATTATAGGTGGAGGACAAGAATGAGAATAATAGAATCAGTATGAATAAAGAAAAAGCTGAATACATTCAATATCACAAGCTTCAAGAAAATATTCTGAGACAGAACTGACTTACTGGTGGAGACTCTAATACTGCCTATTTTCATGGAGATGATGGACATGGAATGATCATTGACAATATTATGTACTCCGGCTTCATGCAAATCCATAGTGATAAATTATAGTTCATCAACATGACTGGCCATGTACTATGGGAAATGCTCATGGTTCGAAATGGGTTAAAACCATCACTTGAAAGACCCAATCTAACATTATGAGGATCTTTAGAGAAGTTCGGGTGCAACAAGTCAAAATCCTTCCAAGCTTCCCCATCAGCAGGATATCTTATATTTCCATCTTTGGGTCGTTCAGTAGCATGCCATCTCATAGCTACAGCTGTTTCAGAACACATGAATATCCTCTGAAGCCTAGGCTTTAAAGGAAAGTACCTTAAAACCTTTGCAGCAACTTTGATTTTTCTATTAGTCAAGCCATCACAAACATTCTTCCATCTAGAAGATCCACACACAGTCTGCCTTCTCATTCTCATTCCAAAAAAATATGCAATCGTTAGGGCAAGCATGTTTTTTCTCATAATAAAGACTCAAATCTTTTATCACCTTTTTTTCCTTGTGAAAAGACTTAGGTAACTTAGCAAATGGAAAGGCCTCTTTTATCAAGTCTAACAAGTCTGAAAATGCCACATTACTCAACCCATGAATGCATTTAAACAAGAACAACTGAATGGTGAAATCCAGTTTAGAGAAATTTTTACACCCTGGATATAACTCTTGTTTTCCTTCCTCCACTAATTTAAAAAATCTCTTTTCATCTTCAAATGGTCCCTCTCTCACTCCTTCATGGCTCAAGTCAGCTTCTACATTTCTAAAAGTATCATGAAGCAGACCATTAATATCGTCATGCATATCGGAACCATCATCATCATTGGTTGGATGTGGCATATTTCTCAAGGAAAACCCTTCCCCGTGAAAAACGCATTTGGTGTATCCATGAGTAAACCCATAAGCAACTAAGTGATCCTCCACCACATTTCTATAATGCCAATAACGATTAAAGTATTTTTTACAGGGGCATAATATTTTATTTTCTTGGAAAGCTCGTTCAAACGCTTTATCAAGAAAAGCACTCACTCCACGAATATACTCATCAGTGGATCTTCGGAGACCCATCCAACTTTTATCTCCATTATCCGTTGGGTATCCTATATGGTATGAGCAAAACACTTAAATCAAGATTTAAATTGTTAATTTTAATAAAGAACTATGTTCGATAGAACTATCAACAAGTTCAATGTAGGAATACATGTAAGGTTAATACAAAAGATGCATTTCCAGCTTCATAAAAATGTGGTATTTATTCAAGTGAATGTGCATCTATGCTTGGATAAAAGTTGCACCTTCAATGGAAAATGTAATTAGTTTACGTTTGTATGCATTTCACTGTTGTCTTTTTGGAACAATATGGCAATTATACATGACAAGCGAGATGTAAAGGCCATGCTCGACTTTATTCACTCTTTATACAATTAGTACATACTTAATTTTATTGTAATTTTCACACCACCAGCAAACTACTTATGCTGGTTTCATAAATAACTTTACCTTACTTATCAAAAATATCTAGTAATTTTGCATGGACAAATGTAAGCAGTGCAAAATATAGCAATAGCCAAGCAACTATACTTTACAACGCTGTTTGTCCTGAAACTTAAGAGCCCTAAAACCCACATAAGGAATATTCTTTATCTTCAACCCAATGACTAGTTCAATGAACTAACATTAAAATGATAAACCTTTCCTTATCAAAAAAAGAAAAAGAGTGATGCCCTTACAATGAATAAGGTTTAATTACCAAAATCTATCTGTCTTGTTCAGTTGTTATCCTCTATTATGACTTAGAAAAAAACATACACATTGAAAGAAAGCAACAAAAATGCAAATAAAGAGATTGCCTTATAACAAAAGACAAGAATGTTTGTCCATCAGTTATAGCTGAGCTAAGGCTCGGCAATTTAATACAGTTTACTTACTCATGAACTATTGTTTAAACTTTTGAAATCATTTCAATGGTGAGAATAACATATGTCATTCTATTTGCATAATCTGCTGAATATTCTGAAATGAAGAGTCATATATAACAAAGGTTCTATCATGTACTTTCTAAATAAAACTTTCAATCAACAGAATACCAAACTATTTAATCTTTCAATAAAGCAGTAAAAGAATAAAATCACCCACACATTGAATAAAAAAAATATAGAAGAAACAAAGAAATCTAGCAACTAAGTAAAGAGGAGATCTTTCCGTTAATTTAATTCGAAAGAAATAGAATACTTAATACATCTAGCTAAATCATTATTTTATGAGATTTTGGTAGATATAGATTTATGAGTTAGTTATCCATATTTTCAATGCTTGGTGGGATTTTATGTAACTTTCAGCAATAAAACTTGTTAGTTTTCTTGTATAATTGAAGAGTTACCATAAATTGATGCCAAGAGAATTCTCTTCAGTTCCTACTACACAATAAAGAATATTTCACTTTAAAGCATCTATTCAATCATATAGGGGTGTACATAGGTCGGGTTGGTTCGAATTTTTCAATTATCAAACCAAACCAATAGAGTCGGGTTTTTAAATTTATAAACCAAACCAAACCAACAAAGTCGGATTTTTCAATCTCGGTTTTTCTCTGATTTTTTGGGTTTTTTTGGGTTTTCGGATTTTTTTCCGATAAAGACTTCATAGCATAAAATATGTAAATTGTGCTCCAAATATTTGTTAAGTCCTAGTAAAATACAACTATATAATGTATTTTTCAAGAAACTAACACAATAATATGAGATAAGTCATAGCATTATACTAAAATATTCAATAACAAAGATAAAATAATAAAATTACATAAAATAAATATTGCTAATTAATAAGCCATAATAAAAATTAACATAATCTAAAAATACTATATAGGTCATGTTAAAATAAGTATAGCTAATAAGTACTAATATTAATTACATAACTAAGAACTAAAGAAAAAGATAAACTAAGTTATGCATTTTCATTATAAACCAATGTAAAACAAAAATATTTATCCAACAATATTGTTATTCCTAGTATTGAATTAAATTTCTTTTGTTAGTATTAGTATTGATTTGAACTTTGTTTGAGTTACTACATTTATGAGCTTTAAAATTTATTTACTATTCAAGAATATTTAGTCGAAACTTGAAATAATACGTTAAAAGATAAAACTGTGAAAACGTTTAAGAAATATTTATAAATTACATTACAATAAATATTTATATGTATAAAATATTTTTAAAAATTATATAAATGTATTATCGGGTTGGTTTGGTTTCGATTTGACTTTTTTTAGTTAAAATCAAACCAAACCAATTATGGTCGGGTTTTATTTTTCAGTACCAAACCAAATCGAACCAAACCACATCGGATTTTCTTTTTCGGTTTGACTCGGATTATCGGTTTGATGCGATTTATCGATTTTCTTTGTACACCCCTACAATAATATCATTCAAATTAATTAGAAAGCAACTAATTACCCACCCTTTATGTCACATATTACACTTTTCTCAAGCAACTCCCTAATCACGGGTATTTGTAGGACTTCATTTTTGTTTACCCGAAAAACAGATAGAGTTGAATTTATACGTAGTTCGAAGGATATGTGATGTAGCTTAATACAAATCGTAAGGATAAATAGAAATATCAAGTATAGATTGCAAAGAACGCAAAATAGACAAGGTTGTATAGAAGATAAAATTTTGGACCAAACAAGTGGAATCAGATTAAGAAGCTTGAAAGAACAACTCTTCACTATATGAGAATATGATGCTTGAATTACAATGTTAGCAAAAACTTGCCTTTACAGAAATGATAACCATGCCCTTTATAGTAGAGGGATCTTGCTTTAAATATAATTAAAAATACTCAGTGGGAGACCCAAGATAAACCGGCTTTTCCACAATTCCTACCAAGATTCTCTCCTCTAGTGGGATTGCAACGGCTTTTGTCTGTGAGCACGATCTTGACTCGAGCTCTCGATCTTGGCTTGAGCTCGATTCTGACTCGAGCTCTCGATCTTGACTTGAGCTCGATTCTGACTCGAGCTCTCGAATTGATTCGGGGTTAATGTTGGTCGGTCTCTGGATCATAAGCTTGATAGCTTTACTTTGCATCATAGTTCGATTTGGATCCTAGCTTGATAATGATATCGAACTCGACATTGATCGGCCCCTCGAGTTCGAAGCTTGTTTATGCCATCTTCGGAACCCATCTCGAGGTATCACTTCGATCGATTATCTTTCGAACATGATCAGACGTACTAAGGCCGAAATCTATTTCGACCGTATACAGATAGTCCCCTCGTTTCTCAGGAAGAATGTGGTGAGAAACGATATGATTTTTCAACGGCTCGATTGGATTATAAGCTGACATTTTCATCGGGCTCGATCATGACGCACGTGATAGCTGTCTCGTCGATTTAGTCTTTAAAGGCATTTAATGAATGTCAGACGGTTGTCGGCCACCGCAGATACTGAACCGCCATTGCTTAAACCTATAAATAACCCTTTCTTTTATCATTTACCACTTTTACATCTTCAATCTTCCAAATTTCTCAAGTCCCTTTTCGTATTCTCTGGCTTACCCGCAAATCTGTGATTTCTCTTTGCAAAAAGCCCCTCTTCAATTTTACCAATTTTTTGTCACTTTCTTCTATTCCTCACCTTTGAATTTGAAAATGGCAAAAATATCACAAACCATTCCTCAGAAAGAGAAGGCTTCATCTTCACAGTGTGCCGCCGATGAGACACCGGTAAAATCACAGCCTGAGGAGTGCGTTCCCGGGGCGTGTGTTCTTACTTCTGATTTTAATGTGGATAAAGGGTCATCGATCCCTGGCCGATGTGAGCCAGTATCGAGGTACATGTGTTCGATAACCGAGAAGCACCTCAAACAGCTAAAGAAAGATTGCAATTGGGATAAAAAAGAAATAATAATTCCTACTTCTGATGAAGATATCACCACTAACGTGAAAGGGTTTTTGAATGTGTATACTTAACCTTTCACGTTAGGTGCCCTCGATTCCGTTATTTTTGATTTATGTCGTCAATACCAAATAACCCTGGGCCAGGTCCATCCTTCTTTTTGGCGGATCGTTATCTTGATCCGATACTTTGTGAACAAAATCAAGGGATGTCGTTCACCCTCAACCATCTTATCCGATTGTACCGTCCTCGACTTTTTTGAGGAGGGTTAATAAAACTTCAGCGTCAGGCTACCAAGGCTCTATTCTCGAGCATTGACGAGGACAAGGATCGGGGCTGGATGGGCAGATTCGTTCGAGTGAGGACTTTAGACCTGATTCCGACCGAAAAGATGCCCTTTCCCGAGGAGTGGAATATGAAACGTAAGTGTGATCCTACTTTTACTTTCTTCTATTTTGTTCTTTCATTTCTTTTCTCATCGATACTCTTCTTTTTGTGATGCAGTGGTTCCTTAGATGCCCGGAGCAGTTCCCGATCACAAGAACTGGGTACGAGCTTTTGTTTCGGCATTCACATACGCCGAGCGTTCATGGTGTGATTTGTCAAAAGGTCGGTGGGAGGCCAAATATCACGGTAAGCCCCTTTCTCGTACTCTTTGATAATTCGAACGAGATGCCTTCCAAATATTTTAATAAGATTTTCCATATGCAGGTTTGGGCAAAGATGTGGTTTTGAGGCCTTTGTCCACCGAGGAAGAAACTTTGGCCTCTGTCCAAAAGCCGGTGAAGGAAAATAAAAGGAAAAGAGTCTTCATTTTCGAAGATCAAAAATCGAAGAAGAGGATGACTCGTAAGCCGAACAAGAATTCCATTCCTTTGACCGTAGAATCAGTTATGCATCTAAGGGATGAAGATGAAGAAGAAGAATAAAATGATGGGTCCGCGCTGGCGGCCCAAATGAAGAGAACCACCGATGCCCTATCGGCAGCATGATCGATGATGCTTCATGAGTCTCCGCCTCGAACTGAGGTATACTGGAGAAAGATTTTGGCGGAGTCCCTGAGTTGTCAGAGATCGAAGACGCATCCCATCGGAGCCAACGGATGGGGGATATGTTTGAAGGGCCCCCTCTTGAATCTCTTCGAACCGAAGAGAATGCTCCAAGTGATTCATTTGGGGCAGCAGCAATCGAATACTAGCCCACCTTCCCCGCTCTTTCCACAGGGGTGATTTGGGATGCCCAAGATTTGGGGGCCCTCGATCTAGACAAGCCTTATGATGGAGAGGATCCTTTTCGTGACCTATTTACTAGTATCGAGGACATTGTCGGTACTAGTGATGAATCAGATCTTTTTCACGGGGTGCAGCAGGCTTTGAATCAGGTAAGCCTTAAAATTATTTTGTCGGTACTAACTTTATGTTTACTTTTCGTTTCTAACTTCGTTTCTTGTGTCTTTGTAGGCAACAACAGTTCATCGAGAAGCATGTTCTCGGTCCCAAAATGAGTTGCGTCGATACAAGGCCGACCTTCAACGGGTTACTGAGGAGAGAAACTCCCTAAAACTTCTCTTAGGGCAAAGAGAAGAGAAAATAAAAGACCTCCGAGCTGAGTTGGCCAAGGCTTACCGAGATCAAACCGATCTGTCTGAGCAGGTAATGATACTTTTAAAAGCCCATGGGCTCGATACCGGAACAATGGCTAATTTTTCGGTCTCACAGTTGCAGCAAAAAATTGAGATTATTGGGAAGCTTCGTGAGGAGGTTGATGTGATAAAAGTAGAGTCTTTGCAGTGGAAAGAAGGTATGGACCACTTTAGTGCAGAGAGAGAAACTGCTCGAGCCCAGTTATCATCGGCCGAAACCCAACATCAAAGAATAAAGGAAAAAGGCCTGGTTCAAGCAAGAAGAATAGAGGAGCTCGAGGCTGGGTTGACCTCCGAACTTGCCAAGGCCAAATATAATGCCGAAAAGGCAAAGGCCGATGCGGATGCACTCATGGCCGTCTATCGGCTAATGCTGAAGCTGCCCAGATAGAGGCAAGAGAGGCAGCCGATACTGCTGACACTCAAGCACATTAGGTCGCTGAACTTGCTAAGTGTCATTTTCGGAGGGAGACCCTCGAGGAGATCCACGCTCGAGGTTTCGATCTTGCTGAAGAGATAAAAAGGGCCAAAGAACTCGAAGCTGATGCTGAAGCCTTGGCTTCTGATGGTGACGATGACGATGACGACGACGATGATGGTCGTAAGAGCGAGTCCGAGAACGGGGGGTGCTCGGTGGAGAAGAGACCGCTCCCGGTAATACCCAGAAGCTTAGCCCTTAGTTTATATGTTTCAATTAATCATGTAAACAATCTTTGTATATATATATACAAATAACTTTTTTCTTTTACTGACTTGCTTCTAATTTCTTGCTTTGTGAAGATTTCATTCATGCCTTGAGAATGTTTTCATAAGGATTTAGGCTATTTCATCGAATTCGGACTTTGTAGCCTTTATGAGCGAGTGAGTGTTTGCTCAAACTCGAAATAAAAATAGCCCGTAGGCTTATTAGTCGAGTGTATGTTTCGAACTCGAAGTTATGTGGCCCGTAGGCATAGTAGTCGAGTGAATGTTTCGAACTCGAAGTAATGTAGCCCGTAGGCGTAGTGGTCGAGTGAATGTTTCGAACTCGAAGTAATGTAGCTCGTTGGCTTAGTAGTCGAGTGTAAGTTTCGAACTCGAAATTATGTGGCCCGTAGGCGTAGTAGTCGAGTGAATGTTTCGAACTCAAAGTAATGTAGCCCGTAGGCATAGTGGTCGAGTGAATGTTTCAAACTCGAAGTAATATAGCCCGTTGGCTTAGTAGTCAAGTGAATGTTTTGAACTCGAAGTAATGTAGCCCGTAGGCATAATGGTCGAGTGAGTGCTTGCTCGAACTCAAAATAAAAGTAGCCGTAGGCTTAGTAGTCAAGTGAATGATTTGAACTCGAAATAATGCAGCTTGTAGGCGTAATGGTCGAGAGAGTGCTTGCTCGAACTCGAAATAAAAGTAGCCCGTAGGCTTAGTAGTTGAGTGAATGATTCGAACTCGAAAAAATGTAGCCCGTAGGCGTAATGGTCGAGTGAGTGCTTGCTCGAACTCGAAAAAAAAGTAGCCCGTAGGCTTAGTAGTCGGTGTAGCCCTTGGGCTTCGTTGATTTTCGGTTGGCAGTCCCCGATTTAAGGGGTAGTGGTCGGCCCTTAAGCCTATTTGCATAATAAATCTCGAAATAGAGGAAATGTTTCTTGGATATAAGATGTGGGTAAAGAAAGTTTTCTTTGTAAGTCATTATACATGTGTTTATGTTTTGTGTCAGGTCTCGGGCTAATTACATGAGTATGGTTCGTTTTGACCATTTGACTTTTACAATTTTTCCTATCGGAACCCTGTTGTTTATGAAGTAATTTTCTTGCATCGAGCTTGATATGTTTAAGGGGTAATGCCCCCTAGTATTGGAGGTCGATTGTAAAGAGGCCTCAGATACTGTTGAATTTTTCTAAGTTAGCACGATCAATGGTTGCTTCATTAAAAACCTTGCCGAAAAACCCATTTGGGATAAAACCGGTCTAAGGGAAAAATAGTGCAATGTGTGCTTTCAGACCTAAGGCTTCGTATTGATGGATCCATCTTTGCTCCTGATCGGACTTCTGCAGGGGTTAGTTTTGAAATATAAACGAATATAGGAGGGTCGTACCTTAGCAGTAGTATCGTTTTAGATGCGACACATTCCAATTGCTTGATAACTGTTAGCCGTTTATAATGCCGAGCTTGTATGATCCCTTTTCGATGTTTTCGAGAACCTGATATGGTCCTTCCCAGTTTGGTCCTAATTTTCCTTCGTTTGGATTTCGGGTATTGAGGGTGACTTTCCTTAGCAATAAGTCCCCGGGCTTAAAGTGGCAGAGCTTGGTTCTTCGATTATAGTATCTTTCGATTCGTTGCTTTTGGGTGGCCATTTGGACGACAACAACTTCACGTTTTTCGTCCGATAATTTGAGGCTAGTGTTCATAGCCTCGTTATTTGATTCTTTTGTTGCATATTGAAATCTAGCACTGGGTTCGCCGACTTCGACTGCTATCAAGGCTTCAGAGCCATATACTAAGGAGAACGGGGTTGCCCCCGTACTAGATTTTGATGTTGTTCGATATGTCCAAAGGACTTTGGGTAGGATTTGTCTCCATTTTCCTTTAGCATCGTTCAACCTCTTTTTTAGGTTTTGAATGATAGTTTTGTTTGTCGATTCAGCCTGTCCGTTCCCACTGGGGTGATACGGTGTTGATAATATCCTTCTTATTTATTGGTCTTCAAAAAATTTCGTCACTTTGCTGCTGACAAATTGTTTCCCATTGTCACATACTATTTCAGCGGGTATCCCGAATCGACATACGATATGATCCCAGATAAAGTCTATAACCTCTTTCTCTCTTACTTTCTCGAACGCATGTGCTTCAACCCATTTAGAGAAATAGTCAGTCATAAATAAAATGAATTTAGCTTTACTTGGGGTCGATGGCAGAGGGCCGACGATATCCATCCCCCATTTCATGAATGGCCATGGGGATATGATTGAATAAAGTTGCTCTCCGGGTTGATGGATCATTGGTGCAAACCTTTGATATTTGTCACATTTTCGAACAAATTCCTTTGCATCTTTGCCCATATCGATCCAATAATACCCTCCCTGATTATTTTTCGGACTAATGAATCGGCACCGGAGTGATTCCCACAAGTACCCTCGTGCACTTCACGTAGGATGTAATCGGTATCTCCCGGACCTAAGCATACTGCCAATGGTCCATCGAATGTCCTTTGGTATAGCATTCCATCTGAAGCCAACGTGAATCGAGCAGCTTTGGTTCGTAGAGCCCTTGAATCTTTAGGGTCCGATGGGAGCTTTCCGTTCTTTAAATATCCAATATACTTATTTCTCCAATCCCAGGTTAAGCTCGTAGAATTTATCTCGGCATGACCTTCTTCGATCAGAGGGTGCCCTAGAGTGAGAAGGTGTTCTCCAATATTTGTCCTTCAATTCTTGCCCAAGTTTTGGAAGATTAAAGAAGGGAAACTCACTAGGTCTTCATCCTAGAGGTAAGATTCTACACCCTAACCCTCAGTTTCTAATTTTGTGTAGAAATAAATAATAAGAAAGATAATTTCTGGGCAAAGGGATTGGTTATTTTACATGCATGTGTTATCCAAGGATGTAAGAAGATTGTTGAGCTAAAAATGGTAAAGATTGTGTTGTGGGATAATGGAATCCTCCATAAAAAGGGCCTTGAAACCTTAATGCACACCTAGTGTTTGATAAAATGCTCAAATGAACTAGAACCATAATCATCTTCCTAATTGTGGTTCAATTTGTTATATTTCTAAAATAGATTGAAGTTGCTAAGGGATATTCCTATGAAATATGTATGACTTGTACATTTGGTGTTGAGGGTGTTCCGTTCTGGTAATGTAATTGCTTGTGAGGCCACAGTTGGTGTTGTTTTGTATTATGTTACGTTGTTGGATTATGTATACGCTGTTAAGATGTGTTTCTAGGGCTCTCTGACAGGTGGATAGGCCTAATTACAATGGAAACTCTGGCGAAATGTTTGGAAATTTAGGGAGTTAGTCAAATTTGGGGCTGCTAGTTGTGGTATAAAACAAACTAAGTTGAATAACATGCTAATGACGCATTTTTACCCTCATTCGAGGATGAATGAACCTAAGCGGGGGAGAATGTAACACCCCGAAAAAATTTTGAAGTACTTAAGTGGTAAGCCCGGTAAATTTTGCAAAGAAATAATGTTTCATGGTGTTGGACAAGGCTTACGTGTTTGAGGATTGTAGAATTTCTTCGCGGTGAGCTTGCTCGCTGCGGCTCGGACTTTTTGGGTTGAGCAATGCACCAGAAAGTAAAGAAAAATATTTGGCGGCAAAGTGCATTTCTGCGCATAATGGCCGTAGAGTGAGGCAGTTAATTGGATCAATTGGAAGCAATTATGCAGTCGACTATGCGACCGCATAGTGACCGCATACAAAGACAGTTCTTTTGGCTATTTTGTAACCAACTATGTGACCGATAAGCGGTCCGTATATCGGTTATGCGATCGCATACCTTGTTCCGGAGTTCCATTTTTTTGTTTTTAAAACCCGACCCTATTTTGTTAAATACACTCTTTGGGTCATTTATGAGCTATTATCTGACATTTTAGAGTGAGAGAGGGTGCCCTAGATTGAGAAGGTGTTCTCCAATATTTGTCCATCAATTCTTGCCCAAGTTTTGGAAGATTAAAGAAGGGAAACTCACTAGGTCTTCATCCTAGAGGTAAGATTCTACACCCTAACCCTCAATTTCGAATGTTTTGTAGAAATAAATAATAAGAAAGATAATTTCTGGGCAAGGGGATAGGTTATTTTACATGCATGTGTTATCAAAGGATATAGGAAGATTGTTGAGCTAAAAATGGTAAAGATTGGGTTGTGGGATGATGGAATCCTCCATAAAAAGGGCCTCGAAACCTTAATGCACACCTAGTATTTGATAAAATGCTCAAATGAGCTAGAACCATAATCATCTTCCTAATTGTGGTTCAATTTGTTATATTTCTAAAATAGATTGAAGTTGCTAAGAATTCCGGAATGTTTTAGAGTTTAAGGAAGCTCAATTGAGGTATGTTGGCTAAACTCTTCTTTAAGAATTGGAAATCCTTATTATCCTTGTAAGTACCGAGATGTTGATTATAAATCGAGTATTCCGATAACTTTTGTGATGAAGATATATGTTCAATTCGTATTTCAAATGCTCTTATCATATTGCATTATAAATTGAGGATGTGTCCCAAACTAAGGATTACGTATCCACATGTTATAATTTCTAGTCTTGATTTATGTGAAAAATTATTATGCCAAGTTGCGTAGAGATTGCGATTGTGATACACCTTCACCCGCATACATTGGGTTGAGGCGGCATGACTGCTTTGTGTGGGGATTATGGTATAGAGATTGTGATTGTGACACACCTCCACCCACATATTTATTGGGGTGAGGTGGCATGGCCGCTTTGTGTAGGGATTATGATATTGTGGGACTGCACCTCCACCCACTTATATTGGGGTGAGGTGGTACGACCGCTTTGTATATGGTTTTGGTATTGTTGTGGCACCACCACCCGCATACATTGGGGTGAGGCGGCATAGCCGCTTTGTGTTGGTATTGGTATCGTTGATGCATTTCCACCCGCATATATTGGGGTGAGGCGGCATAGCCGCTTTGTGTAGGTTCTTGGTACTGTGGTTATACATCCACCCACATACATTGAGTGAGGCGACGGGGCCGCTTTGTGTGAAGATGGTTATAGAGGACCTCATCTTAAATCCTATAAATATTGTTGTTAGCTTTTAATAAGCTCGCTATGCTTGAGACAGTTATATATATTATTCTATTGCCGCACTGGTTCATCATAATTATCTTGTATTCCTAAATTCTTAAATTGGTGTTTAGTTTTCATACTAGTACTATTCGACGGTACTAACGTCCCTTTTGTCGGGGGCGCTGCATTTTTAAATGGATGCAGGTGGTTCCACATCAGGAGACATTGAACAGTGATAGCAGTACACCTTCTTCCCAGCTGACCTAGTGAGCCCCACTTCATCCCGGGGTCATGTATCTTTTGTTCTTTATGTATTATGGTTGAGGTATAGCTGAGGCCTTGTTGCCGGCATTATCATTGTACTCTTCTTTATATATAGAGGCTCCGTAGACATAGTATGGGTTGTGTATTAGTACTGGGAAAGAAAAACTATGTTATGTAGTGGTTGTATTACTTGTCCATTTGAGACTTTAAAAATGGTGAAATTTATGGTAAGAAATTGGTAATTGCAGACACGACCACTTTATTGTTTAATTAGGGAAAACATATATTCTCCTTATTCATGGATGAGTTTGGGTAGAAAGAATCTAACAGGCTTTCTCGGTCGGGTTCACTCGGTTGAGCGCCGGTCGCGCTCCACAGTTTTGGGGTGTGACAAACTTGGTATCAGAGCCTAAGGTTTTAAAGTGTCCTAGGATGTCTCGGAGCCGTGTCTAGTAGAGTCCTTATTATCGGTGTGTTGTCGACCACATCTATAATTAGGATGCTACATGGGCATTTAGGAATAATACCCTTCTTTCATGTTCTTGATCGTGCGATAAAGCTGGTTGTAAGATTGTTCCTCCTTTAACTCCTGCGTTGCTTTAATTTTTAGTACATGGCACCTAAGAAGAAGGCAAGAACTAGCCAAAAATCCAATGTAACCCCAAGAGTGACAGTTGATCCTATAATTGATGATGCGGGTGAGCACCCGAGGAGTGAGAATATTCCTCCAGTTACTACACTACCTGACTCTACTACAACTGATCAGACCGCACCTGTCCCTACACCTACAGAAGGTGCAACAGCTCCTCCAATTGATATTCCAGTTCCATCTCCAACTCCATCTTCCGATTCTGGTGTGTCTGATATTGATATTAGGGGAGCCATACAAATGTTGACACATATAGTGGCTTCTCAGGCCCAGAGATCGAGTGTTGGGCCTACTCCTTCCAGTCATCCAGGAGAATCCGCTAGTTCCAGGGTGAACAAGTTTCTTCAGTTAGATCCTCCAGTGTTTACGGGTACTGATCCCGATGAGGACCCCCAGGACTTCATTGATGAGATGCACTAAACTCTCCGGGTTATGCATGCTACAGAGACAGAGGGAGTAGAGTTGGCCTCTTACCGCCTGAAAGGGGTGGCCTATTCTTGGTTTGAGTTGTGGGAGGAATCCCGTGAGGAGGGAAGCCCTCCGGCAAGGTGGGGTGAGTTCATAGATGCCTTTATAGATCATTTCTTGCCTGCCAAAACTAAGGCAGCTAGAGCCACTGAGTTTGAAAGCCTGAAGCAGGGTAGTATGAATGTGTGGGAGTACCATATGGAGTTTGCGTGCCTGTCCAAGTATGCTATTCACATGTTGCCTACTATGGAGGCTAGAGTGCGTTGGTTTGTACAGGGCCTTAGCCCCTTGGTTATCAATGAGGCCTCTACAGCTGCCTTGAATTCCGATATGAACTATGGTAAGATGGTGGTATTTGCTCAATCCACAGAGACCCGCAAATTGAAGAATAGAATGGAGCGTCAGAGTTGCAGCAAGGCTCGGTCCGCAGGCAACTTTGGTGGTTCTTCCAGTGGTGGTGGTGGTAGGTCAGCATTCAGGGGAGCGTCATCAGGACCATCCCAATCATTCGCTCAGTCTTCGATGGGTGCACAATCATCTGGACCCAATCAGGGCAACAGGGGACCCCACCAGTAGGGTCGGCCCGACAGAAGGTTTTAGCAGCGGAGACTTCCATGTCCTAAGTGTGGAGGGATGCAATTTGGGTCCTGTTTCATGGACCTACCAGTATGCTATGGGTGTGGTTTGAGGGGTCACATTCAGAGAGATTGCCGCTCGTCCCACCAAAATATGGGCAGAGGTGCAGTACAGCCAGCTAATTCTGCAGCTACTACATCCACATCACCTCCAACTCGAGGCACCCTAGCACCCGCAAGGCGTGGTGCAACTAGGGGTGGTGCACAGAATTCGGGAGGACCCAGTAGATTTTATGCTATGCGGAGACGTCGGGAATCAGAGGCTTTTCCAGATGTTGTCACAGGTATATTGACTGTCCAATCTCATGATGTATATGCTCTTATTGATCCCGATTCCACTTTGTCATATGTCACTCCTTATGTTGCTATGGAATTTGGGATAGAACCAGAACAACTTTATGAGCCGTTCTCTGTATCTACTCCGGTTGGTGAGTCTATTTTGGACGCGCG
Source organism: Nicotiana tabacum (assembly GCF_000715075.1). Classification (NCBI taxonomy): domain Eukaryota; kingdom Viridiplantae; phylum Streptophyta; class Magnoliopsida; order Solanales; family Solanaceae; genus Nicotiana; species Nicotiana tabacum. The sequence goes on along the minus strand of NC_134083.1, from coordinate 107,696,791 downwards.
GGTTTATAGGGATTGTGTTATCACATTGCATGGTCGAGACACCGTAGCCGATCTTATTGAATTGAGAATGGTCGATTTTGATGTGATAATGGGGACGGATTGGCTTTATTCTTGTTTTGTCAAGCTTGATTACCGTACCAGGACTGTTAGGTTCGAATTTCCAAATGAGCCAGTTATTGAGTGGAAGGGTTATGATGTAGTGCCAAAGGGTAGGTTTATTTCCTACCTTAAGGCCACAAAGATGATAAACAAGGGATGTATTTACCATTTGGTCTGGGTTACGGACACCGATGTTGAGGCACCTACACTTGAGTCCGTGCCTGTTGTGAATGAATTTCCAGGAGTCTTTCCGGATGAACTCCCTGGGACCCCACCAGACAGGGAGATTGATTTTGGGATTGATGTGATGCCAGACACACATCCTATATCTATTCCACCCTACAGAATGGCACCAGCAGAATTGATGGAGCTAAAGGAACAATTGAGAGATTTGTTAGAAAAGGGTTTTATCCGGCCAAGTGTGTCGCCTTGGGGCACACCTGTCCTTTTTGTAAGAAAGAAAGATAGGTCACTGAGAACGTGTATTGACTATCGGCAACTTAATAAGGTCATAATCAAGAATAAGTACCCACTACCAAGGATAGATGATTTGTTTGATCAATTGCAAGGTTCTAGGTACTTCTCCAAGATTGATTTAAGATCCGGGTATCACCAATTGAAGATCAGGGAGCGGGATATTCCGAAAATAGCTTTTAGAACCCGGTGTGGGCACTTTGAATTTTTGATGATGTCTTTTGGGCTAACAAATGCCCCAGCAGCCTTCATGGATCTTATGAATCGAATTTTTAAGCCGTTCCTCGACTCTTTTGTGATAGTGTTTATTGACAATATTATTGTATATTCACGAAGTCGAGAAGACCATGCAGATCATCTCAGGGTAGTTCTGCAAACCCTGCATCAACACTAGTTATATGCAAAGTTTTCAAAGTGTGAATTTTAGCTTGAATCAGTCATATTCTTGGGTCATGTAGTTTTTAGTGAGGGAATTAAGGTTGATCCTCAGAAAATTTCAGCAGTGAAGAATTGGCCGAGGCCTGCAACTCCAACAGAGATTCGCAGTTTCTTAGGCTTAGCTGGGTATTACAGAAAGTTTGTGGAGGGGTTTTCTACTCTTGCCTCTCCATTGACTAAATTGATGCAGAAGGCAATTAAGTTCCAATGGTCAGATGCTTGTGAAAAGAGTTTCCAGGAATTGAAAGCAACTTTGACTACGGCGCCGGTGTTGACTTTACTAGAGGGTATAAATGGATTTGTGGTATATTGTGATGCTTCAAGAATCGGGCTTGGGTGTGTATTAATGCAACATGGGAAGGTGATAGATTATGCTTCTAGGCAACTAAAGAATCATGAAAAGAACTATCCAACACATGATTTAGAACTTGCGGCAGTGGTATTTGCATTGAAACTTTGGCGTCATTATTTATATGGAGTCCATGTGGATATATTCACGGACCATAAGAGCCTTCAATATATTTTCAAACAGAAGGAGTTGAATCTGAGGCAGAGAAGATGGCTTGAATTACTCAAGGATTATGACATTGATATTTTATACCATCCGGGGAAGGCTAATGTTGTGGCGGATGCTCTTAGCCGGAAATCTATGGGTAGTTTGGCTCACTTGGAGGCATATCAGAGGCCATTAGCCAAGGAAGTTCACCGGTTGGCTAGTTTGGGAGTTCGTCTTGCAGACTCTAGTGAAGGAGGGGTAATTATGCAAAATAGGGCTGAATCATCGCTTGTTATGGAAGTCAAAGAGAAGCAATACAACGATCCATTGTTGGTGCAGTTGAAAGAGGGGATTCATAAACATAAGACCATGGCCTTTTCTCTTGGCATGGATGATGGTACACTAAGGTACCAAGGGCGACTCTATGTTCCAAATGTGAATGGTCTCCGTGAAAGAATTTTGACTGAAGCTCACACTTCTAGGTATTCTGTGCACCCAGGTTCTACAAAAATGTATCATGATCTTAAGGAAGTCTATTGGTGGAATGATATGAAGAGGAATGTGGCAGACTTTGTAGCAAGATGTCCGAACTGTCAGCAAGTGAAGGCCGAACACCAAAGGCCCGGTGGTTTGGCACAGAACATAGAAATTCCAATATGGAAATGGGAAATGATTAAAATGGACTTTGTGGTAGGATTACCGCGCACTCCGCGCAAGTTTGACTCCATTTGGGTGATAGTGGATCGACTCACGAAATCAGCACACTTTTTTCCGGTTAAGTCTACCGACACAGTGGAGCAGTATGCTCAGTTGTATATCAAAGAAATAATCAGGTTGCATGGCACCCCAATTTCTATCATTTTTGATCGGGGGGGGGGGGCACAATTCACTGCTAATTTTTGGAAGAAATATCATCAAGGTTTGGGTACTCAAGTGAATCTTAGTACAACCTTTCACCTGCAGACGGACGGGCAGGCAGAGAGGACTATTCAGACGCTTGATGATATGTTGCGCGCTTGTGTTATAGACTTCAAAGGTAGCTGGGATGATCATTTACCACTCATAGAATTTGCATATAACAATAGTTATCATGCTAGCATTCAAATGGCACCGTTCAAGGCTTTATATAGTAGGAGATGCAGATCTCCCATTGGGTGGTTCGAAATTGGGGAAGCAGAGTTGATAGGGCCGGACCTCGTGCATCAGGCTATGGAAAAAGTTAAAATCATTAAGGAGCAGTTGAAGACTGATCAGAGTCGTCAGAAATCCTATTCGAATGTTCGTCGTAGAGATTTGGAATTCAAAGAAGATGATTGGGTATTTTTGAAAGTTTCCCCCATGAAGGGTGTAATGCGATTTGGTAAGAAAGGGAAATTGAGTTCGAGGTATGTCGGACTGTACAAAATCATTCAGAGGATTGGTGAGGTAGCATACAAGCTTAAGCTACCACCTGAGATGTCATTATTACATTCGGTGTTTAATGTGTCTATGTTAAAGAAAGTAGTTGGAGACCCGACAACCATTGTTCCGGTTGAGACTATTGAGGTAAATGAAGAATTTACTTATGAAGAGATTCCAGTTTCTATTATTGATCGGCAAGTCCGAAAGCATACGTGAAAGTGCTATGGCGAAACCAACATGTTGATGAAGCTACTTGGGAGGCCGAAGAAGAAATGAAGAAAAGGTATCCTTATTTATTTGAATAACCATGTAATTATGAGTTGTGTCTTATGAAAATGCTAAGGGATATTCCTATGAAATATGTATGACTTGTACATTTGGTGTTGAGGGTGTTGCGTTCTGGTAATGTAATTGCTTGTGAGGCCACAGTTGGTGTTGTTTTGTATTATGTTACGTTGTTGGATTATGTATATGCTGTTAAGATGTGTTTCTAGGGCTCTCTGACAGGTGGATAGGCCTAATTACAGGGGAAACTCTGGCGAAATGTTTGGAAATTTAGGGAGTTAGTCAAATTTGGGGCTGCTAGTTGTGGTATAAAACAAACTAAGTTGAATAAGATGCTGATGACGCATTTTTACCCTCATTCGAGGATGAATGATCCTAAGCGGGGGAGAATGTAACACCCCGAAAAAATTTTGAAGTACTTAAGTGGTAAGCCCGGTAAATTTTGCAAAGAAATAATGTTTCATGGTGTTGGACAAGGCTTACGTGTTTGAGGATTGTAGAATTTCTTCGCGGTGAGCTTGCTCGCTGCGGCTCGGACTTTTTGGGCTGAGCAATGCACCAGAAAGTAAAGAAAAATATTTGGCGGCAAAGTGCATTTCTGCGCATAATGGCCGTAGAGTGAGGCAGTTAATTGGATCAATTGGAAGCAATTATGCGGTCGACTATGCGACCGCATAGTGACCGCATACAAAGACAGTTCTTTTGGCTATTTTGTAACCAACTATGTGACCGATAAGCGGTCCGTATATCGGTTATGCGATCGCATACCTTGTTCCGGAGCTCCATTTTTGGGTTTTTAAAACCCGACCATATTTCGTTAAATACACTCTTTGGGTCATTTATGAGCTATTATCTGACATTTTAGAGTGAGAGAGGGTGCCCTAGAGTGAGAAGGTGTTCTCCAATATTTGTCCATCAATTCTTGCCCAAGTTTTGGAAGATTAAAGAAGGGAAACTCACTAGGTCTTCATCCTAGAGGTAAGATTCTACACCCTAACCCTCAATTTCGAATTTTGTGCAGAAATAAATAATAAGAAAGATAATTTCTGGGCAAGGGGGTAGGTTATTTTACATGCATGTGTTATCAAAGGATATAGGAAGATTGTTGAGCTAAAAATGGTAAAGATTGGGTTGTGGGATGATGGAATCCTCCATAAAAAGGGCCTTGAAACCTTAATGCACACCTAGTATTTGATAAAATGCTCAAATGAGCTAGAACCATAATCATCTTCCTAATTGTGGTTCAATTTGTTATATTTCTAAAATAGATTGAAGTTGCTAAGAATTCCGGAATGTTTTAGAGTTTAAGGAAGCTCAATTGAGGTATGTTGGCTAAACTCTTCTTTAAGAATTGGAAATCCTTATTATCCTTGTAAGTACCGAGATGTTGATTATAAATCGAGTATTCCGATAACTTTTGTGATGAAGATATATGTTCAATTCGTATTTCAAATGCTCTTATCATATTGCATTATAAATTGAGGATGTGTCCTAAACTAAGGATTACGTATCCACATGTTATAATTTCTAGTCTTGATTTATGTGAAAAATTATTATGCCAAGTTACATCGGGTGAGGAGGCGGGGCCGCTTTGTGTGAAGATGGTTATAGAGGACCTTATCTTAAATCCTATAAATTTTGTTGTTATCATTTAATAAGCTTGCTGTGGTTGAGACAGTTATATATATTATTCTATTGCCGCAATGGTTCATTATAATTATCTTGTATTCCTAAATTCTTAAATTGGTGTTTAGTTTTCATACTAGTACTATTCGACGGTACTAACGTCCCTTTTGCCTGGGGCACTGTATCTTTAAATGGATGCAGGTGGTTCCACAGCAGGAGACATTGATCAGTGATAGCAGTACACCTTCTTCCCAGGTGACTTGGTGAGCCCTACTTCATCTCGGGGTCATGTATCTTTTGTTCTTTATGTATTATGGTTGAGGTATAGTCGAGGCCTTGTTGCCGGCATTATCATTGTACTCTTCTTTATCTATAGAGGCTTCGTAGACATAGTGTGGGTTGTGTATTGGTATTGGGAAAGACAAACTATGTTATGTAGTGGTTGTATTACTTGTCCATTTGAGACTTTAAAAATGGTGAAATTTATGGTAAGAAATTGGTAATTGCAGACACGACCACTTTATTGTTTAATTAGGGAAAACATATATTCTCCTTATTCATGGATGAGTTTGGGTAGAAGGAATCTAACAGGCTCGCTCGGTCGGGTTCACTCGGTTGAGCGTCGGTCGCGCTCCACGATTTTGGGGCGTGACAGGAACATTGTGTTAATCTGTGTTGTATAATTGGATTATGTGTTTGTGAGATGTGAGCCACTGAGACTTGAGCGGATTGATGACTGATGAGGGCCTTAGAATCGTGTTGTGGGTTATGTAGGATTTGGTTGCATGCCACAACGAATTGATATTTGGATCAGGTTGCATGCCGATATTTGGATCGAGTTGCACGCCACAACAGACTATTATTTGGATCAAGTTGCATGCCACAACGGACTGATATTTGGATCGGGATGCACGCTGCAATAGGTCATATTGACTATTGATTAGCGCTTGGGCCAGGATATGCCCCTCCGATATTTGATATTTACAATGAGCGCATGCACAGTGATATATACACGTGCTTTGGTAAGGGACATTTATGCCAGGAACCCCGTACAATGCTAAGTGATTGTGTGTGTGATGGAGAGGGGGCATTTGAGCCAGGCACCTTGAGTATGATGAGAGTGAGTGTACTTGATGATCTCTCTGTGATGTTATTGACTTGACATGTATATTTGACATGTAGGCATAGAGATGTAGTTTCCTCATGCTAGATAGCAGTAAAGTGTTATTGACTTGACATGTGTACTTGGCATGTAGGCGTACAAATGTATTTTCTTCATTCTATCTGATAAAGGAAAAGTCTTATCTATTGTTGAAAGCTTGGAAAAAAATCATAGTTCTCTAATAAACTCATATTTTAGTGATTTCGGTGTAAGATTTAAGCTTTAACGGTTATACTTGTAAAGCATGTCTAAATTCCCGTATTTATGATCGAGCTGAATATGATAACTTTTGGGGTTATTTAGTATTACTCGCATTATTACACATTGATTACTGGTGTTGGACAATGATCTTCTTCCGATGTCGTCATTACTTTCAACTTGAGTTTAGGCTTTGTTACTTATTGAGTACATAGAGGCGGTTGTACTAATACTACACTTGTGCACCTTGCGTGCAGATCTTGGAGCTGATGTTGCGGTGCATGGTGGGAGCTGGCATTAAAGATATACATTCTTTCTGGATATAGTTTCCACTTGTTCTTGGTAGTTTTAGATTTGCAATATGTTTATGTACATTTCAAGTAGATGTTGTATTTATTTTCATACACGCTTCGTAAAACTCAGTCTTACTGGCTCATGACTTGTACTACCAGTTCTTAGGCTATTGTATGGAAATTTCAGTTAATTCATTATTAATCTCTTATTAGTCTCATTTTAATTGATTTGACTTGGCTTACCTAGCGGGTTGGGTTAGGTGCCATCACGGCTAGTTGAGCTTCGCCATCGCGAAAGCTGAATCGCGATCGCATAGAGTTTTTTGCCAGTGGTGTTGGTAGTTCATCATGTTCAGGAAGGATACGCCGTGTTTGTGGTGAAGTAAATTGGACTGGAGGAGATTGCTCCTCGCGTACGCATGGAGCCATCGCGAAGAGGAGTTGGGAGCTGGTGTTGTTATTTTCGCGTTCACATGGTCTCAACCGCGATCGCGGAGGATTGGCTGAGTTATTCATCTCGATTGTGAGCCTAGGGCTACGAGCACGTAGTGTATTTCTAGGTGGTGTTCATTTAGTGCTTCGCGATCGCGAAGTGGGTCTCGCGCTCCCGAAGGGTACACCTGAAGCAGAGATATAAGATATTATTTCCAGACTTTGAGCTCATTTTATCACATTTTGAGTTTGGGAGATCAGATTTGGGCAATTTTGGAGGGGATTTTCACCACATGGATTGGGGTAAGCATTTTTTACTCAGATTTGATTATTTTACATGATTCCATCTTCGATTTTGGTGTTTTGATTATTAAATTTAAAATAAATTTGGTGGTTTTGGTAAAAGAATTTCTAAATTGAATATTTGAGATTTGAACATCGATTCGGAGTCAGATTTGAGTTAAATTAGTATAGTTGGACTCGTATGCGAATGGGTTGTCAGAATTTGTGAGTTTTGTTTGGTTGCGAGGTGTGGACCCGGTTTGACATTTTGGTTGACTTTGGGTATTTGATTAAAGATTCGACCTTTATCATTTGGATTTGTTTCCTATGACATTATTTGTTATTTTTGAGTTGCTTTTGGTTAGTTTTGAGCCATTTAGAGGTTAATTCACACGAGATGGCATTTCAAGAGTATTGTTTGGCTTGCTCGGTATTGATTTGGCTTGTTTGAGGTATGTAACATACTTAAACTTGAATTTGAGGGTAATTATCCCTGAGAACTATGATATTTGAAATGTGTGGGAGTGACGCATGTGCTAGGTGACAGGCGTGTGTGCGTGCACCGGGGTATTCATGATTCGGCTAGTTCAGCTATCATATGCCTTGTTTTGCTATGATGTTTCTCCATTTATGTGACTATATGAGTTATTATTCATGCTAGAAATCATGTCTAGGCTATCTTCTTAATTGTTCGGGACATGATAGGACTATTTTGACATGTTGAGCTATGTGCCTTAGCTGTAGTCGTAATGTTTAGTCATGATATATATATCCACACACTCTATCTCTTTTTATTTTCACTTTTAATATGTCGTCTCACATGTTGTTGTCCTTGTACGTGACACGAGTTTGAGCTATATGTGTGGCACATTGTGTTAATCTATGTTGTATAATTGGATTATGTTTCTGTGAGATATGAGCCATTAAGACTTCAGTGGATTGATGACTGATGTGGGCCATAGTGCCGTATTGTGAGCTATGTTGGATCAGGTTGCACATTGCAACTGATTGATATTTGGATAGGGTTGCACGTCGCAAAGAATTGATATTTTGATCGGGTTGCACGTCGTAACAAATTGTTATTTGGATCGGGTTGCCCGCCGCAACGGATTGATATTTTGATCGGGTTGCACGCTATAACAAGTCATATTGACTATTGATTAGCGCTTGGGCCAAGATCCGCCCCTCCGGAGCTTGATATTTACAATAAGCGCAGGCATAGTGATATATACACGTGCTTTGGTGAAGTGCATTTATGCTAGGTACCCGTACAATGCTGAGTGATTGTGTGTGCGATGGAGAGGGGGCACTTGAGCCAAGCATCTTGAGTGTGTAGAGAGTGAGTGTACTCGATGGTCTCTCTGTGATGTTATTGAATTGACATGTATATTTGACATGTAGGCACAGAGATGTATTTTCCTCATGCTAGATGCCAATATGGTGTTATTGACTTGACATGTATATCTTGACATGTGATAAAGATGTATTTTTCTCATGCTAACTGGTAAAGGAAAAGTCTTATATGTTGTTGAAAGCTTTGAAAACAAATCACAATTCTCTGATAAACTCATATTTTAGTGATTTAGGTGTGAGATTTGAGCTTAAACTGTTATACTTTTAAAGCACATCTAAATTCCCATATTTGTGATCGAGCTAAATATGATCTCTTTTGGGGTTGTTCACTGTTACTGGCATTATTACATCATGTGTTAATATTGATTATTGGTGTTAGACACTGACATTCTTTCGAGCTCATCATTGCTTTCAACTTGAGGTTAGGTTTTATACTTATTGAGTACACGGGGTTAGTTGTATCTTCAATTTCGTAAGAGAGACATCGGCACGACATTTACTCATAGTACACTTCTGCATCTTGCGTGCAGATCTTGGAGATGATGTTGCAGTGTATAGTGGGAGCTGGCATTGAAGATGTACCAGCTTTTTGGATGTAATTGCCACTTGTTCTTAGTAGTTTTAGATTTGCAATCTGTTTATGTACATTTCAAAGAGATGTTGTATTTATTTTCATATCAGCTTTGTAAATCTAAGTCTTAGTGGCTCATGACTTTTGCTACCAGTCATTGGAATATTGTATTGAAATTTTAGTCAATTCATTATTAATCTCTTATTATTCACATTTGAGTTGTGTTGTGTAACGATCCGGCCGGTCGTTCTGAGTATTTTAGCCCCGATTCCCCTATTTAATACTTTACATATGTGTATTTATGGTTATGTCACTTGCGGGGTTAATGGTGTGATTTCGGGAATGTTTTGGATTAATTGGGACACTTAGTCCCTTGGTTGAAGGCTTTAGTTGTAAGAGTTGACTGGAGTTTGAATTTTGTGTAGACGACTCTAGAATGGTGTTTTGATGAATCCAATAGTTTCGTATGGTGATTTTGGACTTAGGCGTATGTCCGAATGTACAATTGGAGGTCCGTAGGTTGCTTTGATGCTTTTTGTCAAATGTTGGAAGATTGAAGGTTTGAAAGGTTGATAGGTTTGACTGAGAGTTGACTTTGTTGATATCAGGTTCGTATTTTTGTTTCGAGAGATAGTATTGTGTCACTTGGGACTTGCATGCAAAATTTGAGGTCATTCCGAGTTGATTTGGCATGGTTTTGCATTACTTTTAGAAGTTTAAATGTTCATAAGTTCAATAGGCTTGAATTGATGTGTGATTCTTAGTTTTGATGTTGTTTGGTGTGATTTGAGACCTCAAGTAGGTTCCTGTTATATTTTGGAATTGGTTGGTGTGTTTGGACGGGGTCCCGGGAGCCTCGGGTGCGTTTCGGATGGGCTACAAATCGTTTCACCTTATTTTTGGACTGTTGATATTCTCAAGTTTAGTTTCCTTCTTCGCGTTTGCGAAGGGTTAGAGAGGGCTGGGCAGTCTCCCTTCTTTGCATTCGTGATCGAGCTACGCATTCGCAAACAAGACAAGTGCTGGGAGGAGCTTAGCCTATGCATTCACGAGTTCCAAGCCGCGTTCGCGAAGGCTTAGATGTTTTCTTCATCCGTTTGCGATTTGGGAACGCAAACACAAAGGACTCTTTATGGGTAGATTATTTTTGGTCTTCGTGAACACGGTTAGGTTTCTGCATTCACGATGAGTATGTCTGGGAAGATTTATTTAATACTCTATTTCGAGGGTATGGTTATTTTATCATATTTTGAGTTAGAGAGCTCGATTTTGGGAGATTTTGGAGGGGGCTTTCACTATTTGGATTCGTGTAAGTATTTTTGGATTCAGATTTGTTATTATTCCATGATTCCAACCTCGATTTTAGTGTTTGATTAGTTTTTTGAATTGGAGAAATTGGGGATTTTGTAAAAAAAATTCTAAAACATAAATTGATGATTTGAAGGCCGATTTGAGGTCGAAATTGGATGATTTTGGTTGGTTGGACTCGTAACGGAATGGATATTCAGAATTTGTACGTTTTGACGGGTTTCAAGGTGCAAGTCCGGGGTTGACTTTTTGAGTTGACTTTTTCATTTTCACTAAATATCAAATCTTTATAATCCAAAATTGTTTCCTATGGCTTTTTTTATGTTATTAAGTTATTTTGGCTAGATTCGAGCCGTCCGGATATGGATTTGCATGGGAAGGGCTTATTAGTGGGTTGATTTAGCTTGTTTGAGGTATGTATCTTTCCTAACTTTGTGTGGGGGAAACTACTCCATATGATTTGATCTAATTGCATTATTTGAATTATGTGAAAGACGTGTACATGAGGTGACGAGCGTGTACACAGGCTTATATGTGGTAATTGACGGGGTTAGACTCTTAGGCTATTAAAATGCTTTTAATTGAAGTTGTAGTTATATAGAATATCTTTCATTGTTGAGTTATTTCCCGTTTCATTTTTTAGTTATTGAGGGCTATTAACATGTTTTTAATTGAAGTTATTGTCATATGGAATATCTTTCATTGTTGAGTTATTTCCCGTTTCATTTTGTAATTAATGAGGGCTATTAACATGTTTTTAATTGAAGTTGTTATATGGAATATCTTTCATTGTTGAGTTATTTCCCGTTTCATTTTGTTGTTATTGAAATTCATGTACACATTTTTGTCGAGCCGAGGGCTATGTATTTGTTACACCTCATATTTTCGTACGTAAAAGTATGCCATAAATAAATTGATATAAGCTCGAAAATGAGATGTCACATCCCGCATTTTCGTACGTTAAAGTTTCGTCGTAAGCTAATCGACGTAAGTTCGGGAATGAGATTATTTGGAGATTATAAGCATTATGTTACTTCAAACAAGTGATGAGTAAATTCGTGATGGTGAGAGGGTAAGCAAATCAAAGAAAATGAATTTTCGTCGAAGTTTGACATTTTGATATAAAATACGGTCTAAGCTATAATACGCCGTATTTATGGACTAGTGTCATACAAGGTACCATATGACCATAATAGAAAGGTATGCAAAGTGTGTTAAAAGTGAGTAGTATTTTAAGTAATTAGAGATAATTCCTAATTATGTGGATAATTGGGTAATTATTGGATAATTGAGTCAGTATCAGCATTTGAGTATATCTTCAGATTATCTTTGACTCCCAGTTACTTTCAGTTATTATATTATCAATTCAGTTTTAGCTTTCATTATATTTCCTTACATACTCGGTACATTATTTGTATTGACGTCCCTTTTGCCTGGAGATGCTGCGTTTCATGCCCGCATGTCTCGATAAACAGGTCGAGAGTCCTCCGAGTAGGCTATCAACTCATCGGAAGATGTTGGTGCACTCCATTTGCTCTGGAGTTGCCTGTTTGGTCAGTATGATTTAGATGTGTATTTTTTGGTATGGCGGGGCTCTGTCCCTACCCTTATGACAATTATGTATTCTTAGAGGCTTATAGACAGATGTCATGTATGTAAAAGATTATATGGCCTTGTCGGCCTATGTTCAGTATACGAGTGGTTATTTTGGTCTTATAGGCCCATATGTCTTATGTATAAGTTGGTATTACATGTTGTATTTTACCTATCTCACGACAGCCTCTCCGGCTCAGTTATCTATGATAGTATGATACGAAAAGATACGTTATGTTGGTACTCGATTGAGTAAGGTACCGGATGCCCGTCGCGGCCCATCGATTTGGGTTGTAACAGTATTGTTGTGATATCGGTATTGTTGTTTTTGCAATCTTGTGGCATATGGGCATGTGTGGTGCAAGTTTCTTATTGTGTTGTGATGAGATGCGCATGCGGAAACATTAGGGGGGTGATATTGATGCGCATGATGCGATATAAGGGGGTTTTATACGCGTGTTGCTAGTAAGGGTAATTACTTCATTTTGAAGCACACGCGGCAAGATAAGGGGGCTATAGCACGTGAAGCTATTTCGGAAAAAATGTTTTTGAAAACAAATGCAAGGCTCACGCGACGTTATAAGGAGGACTTTTGATTTGTGACTTGTGATTTGTGATTGTGAGGTGTGGTACCTCGGAGTGATTCTTGTTGTACATTCTGTGTTGGAACGACTTGATTATTTGAACTGTTATTGCATTCCTTAAATTATTTAACTTGTATTTAACTGTGTTTTTGATTTTTTGCTACTTTATTACATGTTTACTCCTTATTGTCATTTATTGCTATAACTTTCCGTTGTAAGATTTATATTAATAATCTGCACAAGTTTTTATGTCTAGTAAGTGTTGATAACGTCTAATCCACATTAAATAATAAGTGAAAAACGGTCGTTGCAATTATAATACCAAACTTGAGTCGGGGTCGAATTTCTCAGGGAGTATATAATCGGTATTAAGGTAAATACTTGAAGAGAGAATGTGAAATAGCTAAATTATACTTTCAAACAAGAGGGATGATTGTAAACTAATTTTACCATTAAGAATTCAGACTAAATAAAAGCAATTAGAGAGTAAATTATTTTTGGTATTTTTATCAATTGAGGAAAATCCTAGGGATGTAACCTTCACCTAGGTGTAAACCTAATGGGTATTATAAGTTAATGCTTATTTGGTAGATCGAGGTGTATTATGTCTCTCAATTCTCAAGTACCCACTCAATACCTCTCGGTTATAGAGTGGTTATGTCCAAATTGGCTTTCTCAAGACTAAATGGGTAGAAATCTAAGCAATTGATATGAAATTAAGTCGGGTTTACTCTATTTCTAGTTCAAACCATTTAATCAAACTAACCAAAACCTTAACTAGCTCAATTTCTTGTTAGCCAATTTTTCCTAGACTAGGTTCCTCTTTCTCAAGTAAGAACTAAGTCAAATATGGATGAATCAATGTTTGAAACTATTAATTTTAGATAAAGCATAAACAAGGCTAAATAACAAACACCTAATAATGAACAAGCATTAGTATTTACACACTAGGGTTGGGTCACAACCCTAGATAAAATTTAGCTACTCATGCTTGAAGAAATGGAAAACAAAATAGAAGAAGTAATTAAAGATATAAACTACAATTAAAAGATTAAAGTAGTGGGTCTGCTTCAATTTTTATTACAACTTTCCCAAAAATGCAAAATATAACCGCTATAGCTGTTAGGAATACAAAAGTTGCCCTAAAAAATTGTTTCCCCTCTATTTGTAGTGTCCAAAATTTCGCTGACAAAACTACCCTTCGGGAGGTTCTGCGGTCGCACAATTCCATGTGTAGACTGCACTTTTCTTCTTCTCTTGATATTTACTGGGTAACGTTGTGGTGTACTCATACTACGCTTCTAGATATTTTATACAGATCCAGGTACCTCTGACCATGCCAGACGCTAGTGAGTTGATTCAGGTATTGCGGAGACTTCAAGGTATACCTTCTTGACGGTCGCAAGCCTAGAAGTCACCTTCTGATATTATCTTTACTACTGTTTATCTTCACTCCAAAACAGTATTGTATTTACAGACTTCTAGTGAATTTAAGTAGAGCTTATCACTCCGTACTACCGGTTTTGGGGGTGTATGAGTATTGTTTGGTTTCAGCTTCTACTATGTCATTTATGAATGTACTTTAATAGATAAGTTATTTATTTCTATTAATTCTTGGCATGTGCTAGGCTTACCTAGTCTTAGAGACTGGGTGCCATCACAATATTAAATGTGGGATTTTGGGGTCGTGACAAGTTGGTATTTGAGCTCTAGGTTCATAGGTACTACGAGTCATAAGAAAGTTTAGTAGAATCTTGCACATCGGTATGGAGAAGTCAGTGCTTATCTTGGATAGGCTACAGAACTATTAGTAAATTCCAATTCTTTCATTCCTCATCGTGCGGTTTTGTTGATTTTAGAATTTGAACTTTTGTTTTTGTATACTCTCACATATGGTGAGGAAACGCACTTTCGGATTAGCTGAGCAGACAAACGCTCCCCCTACTAGAGCCGAGAGAGGCCGGGGCCAAGGTAGAAGCCGAGGAGGGGAAATTGTTGCAGCTAGAGCACCTGCCACAGCATCGACTAAGGAGCCATAAATAGCTCCGGTTAGGGAGCAGGCACATGAGATGCCTACTACAACCCGTGTACTCTAGGAGATTTTGACATATTTTCTAAGTATGTTCGGTACTTTAGCTCAGGCGGGATTGATCCCAGTTGCACTAGTTACTTCTCAGGCTAGTGGAGGAACTCAGACTCCCACTGCCCGTACTCCAGAGTAGCAGGCCCATATTGATCAGGTTCCAGATGCTATGCCAGCACAGCCCATTATCATGATTCAGCTTGAGGTCAGGCTAATGGCATAAGAGGAGGAGTAGAGGAGGCTTGAAAGGTTCAAGAAGTATGATCCTCCTACTTTTAGTGGAGCAGTTTCTATTGATGCACAGGGTTTTCTAGACCATTGCCACTGTATTCTCCGCACCATGGGTATCGTGGAGGTGAACATGGTCGCCTTTACTATATTTTTAGCTGATGGGGTCGGCATATATGTGGTGGTAGTCTTATGAGGAGGGTAGTCCAGCTGATGCAGTGCCACTTATTTGGGCTCAGTTTTTCTGATATATTTTTGAGGGAGTTCATTCCATAGACCCTACGGGATGCGTGGCGCACTTAGTTCGAGCAACTGCATCGGGGGACTATGACGGTGTCAGAGTATGCCATGAGGTTTAAAGTTGTCCCGCCAGTCTGGTCTACATTCAGAGAGCAAGTCTGTAGATTTATCGAGGCGCTCAGTTATGGTCTTCGATTCAGTATGACAAGGGAGTTGGAGATGAATACTCTGTTTAATAGGTTGTGAATATCGCTCGGAGGATAGAGCGTACGCATGGCTATGAGATGGAGGATAGAGAGGCCAAGAGGCTTGAGATTCTAGAGGATTTCGTGGTTCTCAATCTGTAGTTTCAGCTCGTCGTGGCAGGGGTTATGTTAGTCGACCAATTCATTCTGCGCCTTTAGGCTACTTGCAGTGCTCCTGCTATTTTGATCTCTCAGATCGCCTATTAGGCACAACCACTCTCCAGTGCACCTCCTGTATTCGGTGCCTTCAGCGATCATTCTAGTCGACCGGGTCAGACTCAGTTCCAGTAGCCACACCTGCAGAGAGGTTGTTTTGAATGGTGATACCAGGCATATGGTGAGGGAATGTCCCAGACTTAGGAGGGGTACACCTCGATAGTGTCCACATGCTATGGTTTCTACTCCACTTGCACATCCATCGAGGGTGGAGGTCAGGCGGGTAGAGTTTGTCCAAGCAGGGGAGGCCCGACCCGTTGATATGCTTTTTTGGTTAGGACTGAGGCTGTCACATCAGATGTTGTCATTATAGGTATTGCTCCGGTCTGTCATAGGGATGCATCAGTTTTATTTGATCCGGGTTCCACTTATTCGTATGTGTCATCTCACTTTGCTCCATATTTGGATATATCTCGTGATTCTTTGAGTGCCTCTGTTTATGTGTCTACGCCTGTAGGAGATTCTATTATGGTAGATTGTGTATATCGGTCATGTTTGATCACTATAGGTAGTTATGAAACTAGGGTTGACCTTCTACTACTCAATATGGTGGACTTTGATGTGATTTTAGGCATGGATTGGTTGTCACCCTATCATGCTATTCTGGATTGTCACGCCAAGACCGTGACATTGGATATGATTGGTTTGCCGCAGTTGGAGTGGAGAGGTACATTGGATTATTATCCTAGTAGGGTGGTGTCTTTCTTGAAGGCACGATGGATGGTTGAGAATGGGATCTTAGCATATTTAAACTTTGTGAGGGATGTCACTACTGATACTCCTGCCGTTGAGTCAGTTCTTATAGTGAGGATTTCCCAGATGTGATTCCCGTAAACCTCCAGGCATGTCGCCCTATAGGGATATCGATTTTGGTATTAAATTTGTGCGGGGCACTCAACCTATATCTATTCCACAATATTGCATGGTACTAGTAGAGTTGAAGGAATTAAAGGAACCGCTTCAGGAATTGTTTGACAAGGATTTTATCAGGCCGAGTGTTTCACCTTGGGGTGCTCCAGTTCTATTTGTGATGAAGAAATACGACTCTATGAGGATGTGTATTGATTACAGGAAGCTGAACAAAGTTAGAGTCAATAACAAGTACCCACTACCGCATATTGATGATTTGTTTGATCAGCTTCAGGGCGCTCTGGTATTCTCAAAGATTGATTTGAGATCGGGGTACCATCAATTGAAGATTCGAGATTCAGATATTCCGAAGACGGCCTTTAGGACTCGCTATAGTCACAATGAATTTTTGGTGATGTCATTCGGGCTGACCAATGCCCCAACAACATTTATGCACTTGATGAATAGTGTATTCTAGCAATATCTTGATTCTTTCATCATCGTGTTCATTGAAGACATATTGGTGTTTTCTTGCAACCGGGGAGGATCGTGCTCCAAACCTTGAGGGAGAAGAAGCTATATGCTAAATTCTCCAAGTATGAGTTTTGGCTTGATTCAGTGGCATTTTTAGGCCCTGTGGTGTCTAGTCAGGGGATTAAGGTGTATCCAAAGAAGGTGGAGGCAATTTAGAGTTGGCCTAGACCATCTTCTGCTACCAAGATTCGGAGTATTCTAGGGTTGACCGGGCATTATTGCCTTTTTGTTTAGGGGTTTTCATCCATCTCAACTCCTTTGACCATATTGACTCAGAAGGGTGCCCCAATCAAGTTTTCTAACAAGTGTGAGGAGAGCTTTCAAAAGCTCAAGACTGCCTTGACCACAACTCTAGTTCTAGTTTTACCTTCAGCATCAGGTTCTTATACAGTTTATTGTGATACTTCCCGGATTGGCATAGAGTGTGTATTGATGCAGGAGGGTAGGGTGATTGCTTATGATTCGCATCAGTTGAAGCCCCATGAGAAGAACTACCCTATATTTGATTTGGAGTTAGCAGCCATTGTTCACGCGCTGAAGAGAGAGTCGCCACCTAATATTAAAAAGTATACTAGGGTACCTAGTTGGTCATTAGATCATTATCTTATTAGTTTACTAACTAGTGAGATTTGGGTAAGGGTTCTTGTTCTTCTAAGGGGAAGGTGTTAGGCACTACCTAAAATCTACCTGAGGTTGCTCCTTAAGACTTAGGCTTGGTTTAGATAAGTAAGGGTTTGTATCGCGCTTAGTTATTTCTTTAAAGTTGAAACTATTCTATGTCTTGTTTCAAAGTCTACTTATTTTGAAAGAGGATTGTGTATGTACTTTGGAAAAGGAGTTAACGATTTTCATAAACATGGGGAATAAACTAAAGCGTATAATATGACTAAGATTGCAATCAAAACATCACAAGACCCAACCAGACAAGAGTGTAACTAATGGACACTAATTAGAGTAAATGCCAACTTTTATTTGTATTAATCCTAAGAGGATTAATGAGAATCAATGACCAAGAGCTTAGGATAAGACTTCCTTCGTGGACAAGGTACTCTTGGAATCCCTGGCACTTTAGAGTTCACAAGGGTCTCGAGAACCCTGAGCAACGCTTGTGTCAGGGAGGGGCATCTTAACCTCAAACTAGGTCCCACTCTAAATACCCTTAATCACTCATGCTTACTCCTCCCCAAAGGCTTAAGATATAAATAATGCATTCACTCTAGCATGAGAGCATTAGTAAACACAAAGGTTCAGATACACAAGAGGTTCATAAGTTATAGGGAATGAACACTTGAAATTATATCATTAAATTCAAATTCAGAACCTAAACAAATATGTAAAGCAAAGAGAATTCAAGTTGTCAGTAAGTTGATTCAAGTTCAAGTTATCTAGTTAGGTGAGCTGAGCATGGTGAATGGTAGAAGAAGATGCATGCATTGATTTGTTTTAATGGTCTTAACATTTTAGGACCAATATCTAAGTCTACAAAATACCAACAGTCATTGTAGTGATCTTCAGAAGCAAACATACATATGATTAAGGTCTTACTACACCAAAGATCTATACTAACAACCTTGGTTGACAAAATAAAGATGCCCAAGTGGGTTAAGTAGTCAGGTTTAATTTAATTTAAACTTGGTAAGTTAACTAATCTATCAGATCATCAATCAAACATCCTGATCCAAAATTAAACCTTCACAAACAGAGGATATCAACCAAACCTAAACAATATTCATTTTAACATGATAAGACCGTATTGAGAGTTTCCTTAAGCCCATAAGTGACAACAATTGACTTACATATCAGATTATATGTTGTTAAGTTATAAGAATTGGCAAGGTTTAGCTTCTTCTTCTATAGGGTGGCACAGTTTAAGTGAAAAGTATAATAGCTCAAGTATGAATCTCTCTTAAATGAAAAGGCAAACAGGAAGTTCATGAACAAAACACATAAGTGTAGAAGCTAACAGAAGATACTCAAAACATATACATAATGATGTTTCTAAATGACTACAACCACTACAAGAAATCAGCTTTTTGTGGCGACATAAATCGCCACTTTTAAGGTCGCTCCAAGTACTACCGTTACTAAATGTTATTTGTGGCGACTCTCAAAAGTCGCCATTAATAAGCCTCAATAGTGGCGGCTATACTTGCCACAAAAGTTGACAAACACCCATTGGAAAATGACTTTTGGGGCGACCATAGTCGCCTCAAAGACATTGTGCCTTCAGTGGCAGGTCTTTATTGCCACAATAGCTATGTATTAGTGACGACTTTGGTCGCCACAAATAGTTGTTTTTTATTTTTATTTTTAAAAATGCAGCACCAAATTCATACTAATATTGTACAAATGTATATTAGAACCCATTAACATCATAAGAGACACCACTGATGACAATTTTCAAATAAAATGATACATGAACTTCTATTAACAAATTTATAATATATAGTAATTGTGTATACACATGAAACACACAGTACACATGAAACACACAAAAAATTACAACATAAAAATAAAATATCTCGGAGCTCCTCCTTGGCTAGAATCATTTCCTCCTGAAGACCATGACTT
Organism: Nicotiana tabacum; assembly: GCF_000715075.1. Taxonomy (NCBI): domain Eukaryota; kingdom Viridiplantae; phylum Streptophyta; class Magnoliopsida; order Solanales; family Solanaceae; genus Nicotiana; species Nicotiana tabacum. Next base: position 107,677,230 of record NC_134083.1, on the reverse strand, counting down.
TCTCTCTATCCTAGAATGCAGTCAAAGGTGTGAGAAAAATCCGAACAAAACTTCTAGGGAATAATATTGGCGTATCCCCATGTGCAGCTCCTTTGTGATGTTCCATAAGATGGCATGCCATTATCGTTTGTGCACACTTTGGATAGATCCGTTACCACCTATAAAAGAATTTTTGGGAGATTTGTTAGACAACACATTTTGATACCATAAAAATGGAATGATGTAATCATTTTAATATGTTTTTTTAAAAGCCACGATCAAAATGAAGACTAAAATTACTCCCTTTCAATGCATTCATGCTTTAATCTCATATTACTTTGGTTGGAATAAGATGTGCACTTCAAGAAACTTATAAACTAATTCCAGAGATAAAGTGTGTTAAGAAAACCTACAAGAAAATGTTATATCCTATGAGATGAAGTGTTCATAGTGAAATATCAAGCCTATCCCTTTTTCCATGCAATTATAACTTGGACTCGTAATTGAATGTATTATCAGAATTTGTAAGTTTTGTTGGGTTCCGATGTGCCGGCCTGGATTGACTTTTTGGGTTTTGACCTTTATCATTTGAGTTGGTTTTCTTTAGCATTATTTGATATTTTTGAGTTGTTTTTGGCTAGTTTCGAGCTGTTAGGAGATGGATTCGCGCGGATGACATTTCTAGAGTATTATTTGGCTCGCTCGGTATTGGATTTGGCTTGTTCAAGGTAAGTAATATTTCTAAACTTGGAATTAAGGACAATTATCCATGAGAACCATGTTATTTCTGATGTGTTGGGGTGGCATACCTGATAGTTGACGGGCGTGTTGGTGTGCACCAGGGTAATCATGATCCGGGTTGACTTTTGTATTGTATTTCTGTCATGTTTTGTTTTATCTGTGTTTTTCCTACTCATTAGAGTAATTGAGCTATGATTCTCACTAGAAAGCATATTTAGACTATGTGGGTAAGACCTGATGAGGCTATCTCTGTTGTTTTGGGTTATCTGATTTAATTGTAATTATACACTCAGTCATGATTCTTCATTTGCATATCATATCTCAGTCTCTCTTCATCAATTCATTGTTATATCACATGTTATTATTGTTTTCCCATATGTGGTGTTGTTGTGTTTAGTGATATGAGATTGTGAGCCCTTAAGACTTGAAGACTGAGTGGGACTTAGAGTCGTGTTGAGAGAGTTGTTGTGGATCGGGTTGCACGTCGCAGTAGGCCATATTAGATTTTAATTAGTGCTTGGGCAAGATCCGCCCCTCTAGAGACTGCCATACCAGCAGTGCGCGCAAGCACAAAGATATACATACACGTGCTTTGGTGAGGGGCATTGATGCCAGGCACCTGTACACTGTTGAGCAATTGTGTGTGTATGGTGAAGTGGGCATTGACACTGATAACTTCAGTATGTTGAGAGTGAGAGTACTTGGGGATATCACCGTGAAATCATTCATTTGACATGCATACTCGACATGTAGGCAGAGAGATGCATTTTCCTCATTCTAGACGGTAATGTGACATTGATGATTTGACATATATATTTGACATGTAGTCATAGAGATGTATATTCTTCATGCTAGGCGATGTATGATAATTGGGGACTTGACATGTATATTGACATGTAGGCATAGAGATGTACTTTCCTCATGTTGATTGGTAAACGAAAAATCTTATCTAGTGTTGTGAATTGGGAATACACTTCTTTTGATAAACTCATGTTTAGTTGATTTTCATTGGTGAGATTTAGAATTGACTGTTATACTTGAAAAGCATGCCTACTTTCTCGTAACTGTGAACGAGATGAGCATATATCTCTTGAGTTATTTACCTTTACTGTTGTCATTATATTATTACGAGTTGTTTTTGTCTATTGATGTTGGACTCTAGCCTTCTTTCGAGCTCCTCATACATTCAACCCGAGGGTAGGGTTGTAACTTATTGAGTACACGGGGTCGGTTGTACTCATACTATACTTCTGCACCTTGCGTGCAGATCTTGGAGCTAATATTGTTGTGTATGGTGAGAGCTGGCATGTAAGCCGTACATGCGTTCCGTTCTTTGTAAAAACTTTCTAAAACATAAATTGATAATTTGAATGTCATTTGAGGTCGGAATGGGATGATTTTGGTATGGTTGGGCTCGTATCGTAATGGGTGTTCGAAATTTATGAATTTTGTCAGCTTCCAAGGTGTGGGCCCGAGGATTCACTTTTTGAGTTGACTTTTGATTTTTATTAAAAATTGAATCTTTATTATTCAAAATTATTTTCTATGGATTTTATTTATGTTATTAAGTTATTTTGGCCAGATTCAAACTGTCTGGAGATGGATTTGCGTGGGAAGGGCTTATTAGTAGGTTGATTTAGCTTATTTGAGGTAAGTATCTTGCCTTTGTGTGGGAGAAACTACCCCGTAGGATTTAATCTAATTTTATTATTTGAATTATGTGAAAGACATGTATATGAACATGCTTATATGTGGTAATTAACCAACTTAGACTCTTAGGCTATTAACATGCGTTTAATTGAAGTTGTAGTTATATGGAATATCTTTCATTTTTGAGCTATTTCTCATTTCATTTTGTAGTTATTGAGATCTATTAACATGTTTTTTATTGAAGTTGTTATCATATGGAATATCTTTCATTGTTGAGTTATTTCCCGTTTTATTTTGTAGTTAATGAGGGCTATTAACATGTTTTAAATTGAAGTTGTTGTTATATGGAATATCTTTCATTGTTGAGTTATTTCCTATTTTATTTTGTTGTTATTGAGATTCTTGTACACATTGTTGTCGAGCCGAGGGCTATGTATTGTTGTGATATCGATATTGTTGTTTTGGCAATGTTGTGGCATATGGGCACGTGTGGTGCAAGTTGATTATTGTGTTGTGATGAGATGCGCATGCAGCGGCATATGGGGGGTGATATTGATGCGCATGCAACGAGATAAGGGGGTTTAATACGCGTGTTGCTAATAAGGGGAATTACTTTATTTTGAAGCACACGCGGCGAGATAAGGGGGCTATAGCACGTGAAGCTATTTCGGGAAAATATTTTTAAAATAAATGCCAGGCGCACGCGGCGTTATAAGGAGGACTTTTGATTTGTGACTTGTAATTTATGATTATGAGTGTGGTACCTCGGGGTTATTCTTGTTGTATATTTTGTGTTGGAACAACTTGATTATTTGAACTGTTGTTGCATTCCCTAAATTATTTCACTTGTATTTAATTGTACTTTTTACTAATTTTCTGCTTTATTACATGTTTACTCTTGTTTTCATTTAATGCTTTAACTTTTCATTGTTAGCTTTATATTAATATTCTGCAGAGGTTTTCATGTCTAGTGAGTGTATTGACTTGTACCTCATCACTACTCCACCGAGGTTAGTCTTGATACTTACTGGGTATCGTTGTGGTGTACTCATACTACGCTTCTGTATATTTTTATGCAGATCCAGGTACCTCTTACTGTACCGGACGCTAGTGAGTTGATTCAAACATTGCATAGACTTCAAGGTATACCTTCTTGACGCTCCCAAGCCTCAGAGTCACCTTCTAATATTATCTTTACTACTGTTTATCTTCATTCCAAAAAAATATTGTCTTTAGAGATTTCTAGTGTATTTCAGTAGAGTTTATGACTCTGTACTACAGGTTTTGGGGAAGTATGACTATTGTCCGGTTTCAACTTCTACTATGTGTCACGACCCAAAACTCACTATACGCCGTGATGACGCCCAACGTCGTAGTTAGGCAAGCCAACAACGAACTACTAACTTGATTAGGCATTTTATTATTTTCAAAATCGTAAATTTTATTAGATAGAGAGATCAACGCATTAAAATTATGGAAACTTACACTTTAAATAGAATAGATAATAAAAGTGTATAAATGCTATGCAAAATCACCACCAACATATAGGACATCCCAAAACCCGGTGTCATGAGTGCGTGAGAATTCACTAAAGAGTACAATAATAATACAACATCTGTCTGGAATATAAATAATATGTGATAGAGTAAATAGTACGATGGAGACTCTGTGGGCTGCGATACGTAGCTTGGAATGCAACTCACCATGAAGTCTCTGCAGCAGCTGCGCCTACGCGCCAAGGTAACTACCAATTTAACTTGTCAGATCCTGCACATTTAGTACAGAAGTGTAGCATGAGTATGTAAATCAACGCGTACCCAATATGTATCTAGTTTAACCCCGGAGAAGTAGTGACGAGGGGTCGACATCGTCACTTACTAGAGGTCCAATAAAGCAATATAATAAATCATAAGCAGATATGAAGCACACAACAATAATGGGGTAAACATGTAAGTTACATAATCTCCAAAAAAATTCTTAAAATGTAACAAGTGCAAGTATCAAACGGATAAGGAATACCATATAAAATGCCAGGCACCAGTGGAAAGATAATCTCGTGAATGTTCGGACTGTCAGCGATATAACGCACGATTATGCCTAGGTCGTTCGGCCCGATCCAGAATAATGTGTACACTGTCGAGAGTCGAGCGACACGAACCATAGATGCATCTATTATACTGCTGAGGCATTCGGCCCGCTCCACAAGAAAGGAAAGGAATTATCGAATTACGAGACACAAGCTTACGATACAGTATATGAACACAAGGTGAGTATAACCTTTATCGTTTCTCAAATAACTTGCCAACAACTCAAGGTAGAAAAGGCTCGGCTTGATATATATATATATATATATATATATATATATATATATATATATATATATATAATATATATATATATATATATATATATATATATATATATAAACCAATTTCAATTATAAATTCAATTAATTAAGCCAGCAGAATGAGTTCAAATAATTCAAATATTACATGATAAGGTCCTAAGTCTACCCGAACATAAACATGTTTTAGCTACGTACAGACTCTCGTCACCTCGTGCGTACGTAGCACCCAAAACTAGTTGCACACAACAATTATATCACCTAGGGGGTAGTTTTCCTCTTATAAGATTAGACAGGAGACTTACCTCGTTCAGAAGTTCCATAACCGGCTCCAACGCCTCTCTAACACCTCAACTCAAAGCCTAACGTTCTGAAACTAGTCAAATAACGTGCAAATCAATCAAAATATACTCCAATGCTTACAATTTAACAATTTATAATGATTTCCAACTCCGCTCAAAATGTCAATAAAGTCAACCCTCAGGCCCACATGCCCGGAACCCGACAAAAGTCACAAAATCCGATAACCCATTCTATTACGAGTCCAACCATACTAGTTTCACTCAAATCTGACTTTGAATCGACGTTCAAAAGTCAAAAACTCACACTATGACACTTTAGACAAAAACCCCCAATTTCTCTTTTTAAATCGTCAATCAAATGCCAAAAACGAGGATAGATTCATGAAATATAACAACAATGTAGTAGAGAACAATTACCCCAATCCATATGGCGAAAGTTGCTTCAAATATCGCTTCAATCCGAGCTCCATAGCTCCAAATATTAAAAAATGGCCGAAACACCCGAAATATAGCTTATGCACAGGTATTTACCCTTCGCGATCGCAAAGCAAAACTTTTCTCCTCCAGACAGCCTCTAGTATAATGGTCATAACGTTTTGTACAAAACAACAAATGCGTAATGGTTTTACTTTCTGAAAACTAGACACCAAGGGCTACAATTTCTTTTTGGATCATCTCCAAATTCCTTATAGATTGCAAGATATGAGCTTCCAAAATCAGTCAAGTGCAGCAGAAATTTCTTCTTCGCGAACGTGAATCTGTCTCCGCGAACGAGATTCACAGACCCATTTGTACCATTTTGCTCTTCGTGAATGCGATCTAATGTCCGCGATCGCGATGCACACTGCTGTAGCCAAACACCAGCAATTAAAAATTGCCTAGAAATAGTTCGATACTACCCCGAAACTCACCCGAGCCCCTCGGGACCCCGTCGGAACATACCAACAAGTCCCAATACCTTATACAAACTTATCCAAAGGCTCGAAATGCCACAAATAACATAAAAATCATGAATCGATGCTAAAAATCTTTCTTTCAACTTTCAAACTTCCATAATAATATACTCTGATTCTTACAATTTAAAAATTTGTAATGATTCCAACCTCCACTCGAAATTTCAATAAAGTCAATCCTCAGGCCCACGTTCCCGGAACCCAACAAAAGTCACAAAGTCCGACAACCCATTCTATTACGAGTCCAACCATACTAGTTTCACTCAAATCTGACTCTGAATCGACGTTCAAAACTCAAAAATGCACTCTATGAAACTTTAGACAACCCCCCCCCCCCCCCCGCCCCCAATTTCTCTTTTTAAATCATTAATCAAATTCCAAAAATGAGGATAGATTCACAAAATATAAACAAAATCGAGTAGAGAACACTTACCATAATCCATATGGCGAAATTTTCTTCAAATATGTCTTTAATCCCAGCTCCATAGCTCCAAATATTATAAAATGACCGAAACTCCCAAAATATAGCTTCTGCACAGGTATTTACCCTTCGCGATCGGAAAGCATAACTTTTCTCAGCTCAAAATTGCCATTCGCGATCATGGAAAACTAATCGCGATCGCAAAGAACAAGCTTCCCAACTCCTCCACTCAGCCTCTAGTATAATGGTCATAACATTTTGTACAAAATGCCAAATGAAAAATGATTTGACTTTAAGAAAACTAGACAACAAGGGCTACAATTTTCATTTTGGAACATCTCCAAATTCTTTATAGATTGCAAGATATGAGCTTCCAAAGTTAGTCAAGTGCTACAAAAATTTCTTCTTCGCAAACGCGAATCTGTCTCCGCGAACACGATTCACATACACTTTTCTCCCATTTTGCTCTTCGCGAACGCGATCCAATGTCCGCGATCGCGATGCAGACTATTGTAGCCAAACACCAGGAATTAAAAACTACCTAGAAATGATCCGAAACAACCCCAAAACTCACCTGAGCCCCTCGGGACACCGTCCGAACATACCATCAAGTTCCAACACCTTATACAAACTTATCCAAAGGCTCAAAACGCCACAAATAACATAAGAATCATGAATCGATGCAAAATATCTTTCTTTAAACTTTCAAACTTCCATAATAATATACTTCGTTGCTTAATATTTAACAATTTATAATAATTTCCAACTCCGCTCGAAATTTTAATAAAGTTAACCCTCAGGCCCATGTGCCCGGAACCCGACAAAAGTCACAAAGTCTGATAACACATTCTATTACGAGTCCAACCATAGTAGTTTCACTCAAATCTGACTCTGAATCGACGTTCAAAACTCAAAAACTCACACTATGACACTTTAGACAAAAAAACCCCAATTTCTCTTTTTAAATCATCAATCAAATGCAATAAACGAGGATAGATTCATGAAATATAACAACAATGTAGTAGAGAACAATTACCCCAATCCATATGGCGAAAATTGCTTCAAAAATCGCTTCAATCCGAGCTCCATAGCTCCAAATATTAAAAAATGGCCGAAACCCCAGAAATATAGCTTATACACCGGTATTTACCCTTCGCGATCGCAAAGCAAAACTTTTCTCCTCCAGACAGCCTCTAGTATAATGGTCATAACGTTTTGTACAAAACTACAAATGCAAAATGGTTTTACTTTCTGAAACCTAGACAGCCAAGGGCTACAATTTCTTTTAGGATCATCTCCAAATTCCTTATAGATTGCAAGATATGAGCTTCCAAAGTCAGTCAAGTGCAGCAGAAATTTCTTCTTCGCGAACGCAAATCTGTCTCTGCGAATGCGATTCACAGACCCCTTTCTACCATTTTGCTCTTCGTGAATGCGATATAGTGCCCGTGATCGCGATGCACACTACTCTAGCCAAACACCAGCAATTAAAAATTGCCTAGAAATGGTTCGATACTACCCCGAAACTCACCCGAGCCCCTCGGGACCCCGTCGGAACATACCAACAAGTCCCAATACCTTATACAAACTTATCCAAAGGCTCGAAATGCCACAAATAACATAAAAATCATGAATCGATGCTAAAAATCTTTCTTTCAACTTTCAAACTTCCATAATAATATACTCTGATTCTTACAATTTAAAAATTTATAATGATTCCAACCTCCGCTCGAAATTTCTATAAAGTCAATCCTCAGGCCCACGTTCCCGGAACCTGACAAAAGTCACAAAGTCCGACAACCCATTCTATTATGAGTCCAACCATACTAGTTTCACTCAAATCTGACTCTGAATCGACGTTCAAAACTCTAAAACTCACACTATGACACTTTAGACAAAAAAAACCCAATTTCTCTTTTTAAATCATCAATCAAATGCCAAAAACGAGGATAGATTCATGAAATATAACAACAATGTAGTAGAGAACAATTACCCCAATCCATAGGCTGAAAATTACTTCAAAAATCGCTTCAATCCGAGCTCCATAGCTCCAAATATTAAAAAATGGCCGAAACCCCCGAAATATAGCTTATGCACAGGTATTTACCCTTCGCGACCGCAAAGCAAAACTTTTCTCCTCCAGACAGCCTCTAGTATAATGGTCATGACGTTTTGTACAAAACTACAAATGCAAAATGGTTTTACTTTTTGAAAACTAGACACAAAGGGCTACAATTTCCTTTTGGATCATCTCCACATTCCTTATAGATTGCAAGATATGAGCTTCCAAAGTCAGTCAAGTGCAATAGAAATTTCTTCTTCACGAACGCGAATCTGTCTCCGCGAATGCGATTCACAGACCCCTTTCTACCATTTTGCTCTTCGTGAATGCGATCTAATGTCCGCGATCCCGATGCACACTACTCTAGCCAAACACCAGCAATTAAAAATTGCCTAGAAATGGTCCGAAACTCACCCGAGCCCCTCGGGACCCCGTCCGAACATACCGGCATTTCCCAATACCTTATACAAACTTATCCAAAGGCTCAAAATGCCACAAATAACATAAAAATCATGAATCGATGCTAAAAATATTTCTTTCAACATTCAAACTTCCATAATAATATACTCTGATTCTTACAATTTAAAAATTTATAATGATTCCAACCTCCGCTCGGAATTTCAATAAAGTCAATCCTCAGGCCCACGTTCCCAGAACCCGACAAAAGTCACAAAGTCTGACAACCCATTCTATTACGAGTCCAACCATACTAGTTTCACTCAAATCTGACTCTGAATCGATGTTCAAAACTCAAAAACGCACTCTATGAAACTTTAGACAACCCCCCCCCCCCCACACCCAATTTCTCTTTTTAAATCATTAATCAAATTCCAAAAATAAGGATAGATTCACGAAATATAACCAAAACTGAGTAGAGAACACTTACCACAATCCATATGGCGAAAGTTGCTTCAAATATGTGTTCAATCCCAGCTCCATAGCTCCAAATATTATAAAATGACCGAAACCCCCAATATATAGCTTCTGCACAGGTATTTACCCTTCGCGATCGCAAAGCACAATTTTTCTCAGCTCAAAATTGCCTTTGGCGATCGCGAAAAACTAATCGCGATCGCAAAGAACAAGCTTCCCAACTCCTCCACACAACCTCTAGTATAATGGTCATAACATTTTGTACAAAATGCCAAATGAAAAATGGTTGGACTTTATGAAAACTAGACACCAAGAGCTACAACTTTCATTTTGGAACATCTCCAAATTCTTTGTAGATTGCAAGATATGAGCTTCCAAAGTCAGTCAAGTGCTACAGAAATTTCTTCTTCGCGAACGCGAATCTATCTCCGCGAACACGATTCACAAACCCTTTTCTTCTATTTTGCTCTTCGCGAACGCGATCCAATGTCCGCGATCACGATGCAGACTATTGTAGCCAAACACCAGGAATTAAAAACTACCTTGAAATGATCCGAAACAACCCCGAAACGCACTCGAGCCCCTCGGGACCCCGTCCGAACATACCATCAAGTTCCAATACCTTATACAAACTTATTCAAAGGCTCAAAACGCCACAAATAACATAAGAATCATGAATCGATGCAAAATATCTTTCTTTCAACTTTCAAACTTCCATAATAATATACTTCATTGCTTACAATTTAACAATTTATAATGATTCCCAACTCCGCTCGAAATTTCAATAAAGTCAACCCTTAGGCCCACATGCATGGAACTCGACAAAAGTCACAAAGTTCGACAACCCATTCTATTACGAGTCCAACTATACTAGTTTCACTCAAATCTGACTCTAAATCGACGTTCAAAACTCAAAAACTCACACTATGAAACTTTAGACAACCCCCCCCCCCCCCCCCCAATTTCTCTTTTTAAATCATCAATCAAATTCCAAAAATGAGGATAGATTCACGAAATATAACAAAAACCGGTAGAGAACACTTACCACAATCCTTATGGCGAAAATTGCTCAAATATGTCATCAATCCCAGCTCCATAGCTCCAAATATTATAAAATGACCAAAACCCCCAAAATATAGCTTCTGCACAGGTATTTACCCTTCTCGATTGCAAAGCACAACTTTTCTCAGCTCAAAATTGCCCTTCGCGATCGCGGAAAACTAATCGTGATCGCACAGAACAAGCTTCCCAACTCCTCCACACAGCCTCTAGTATAATGGTCATAATGTTTTGTACAAAACTCCAAATGAAAAATGGTTTGACTTTATGAAAACTAGACACCAAGGGCTACAACTTTCATTTTGGATAATCTCCAAATTCTTTATAGATTGCAAGATATGAGCTTCCAAAGTCAGTCAAGTGCTACAGAAATTTCTTCTTCGCGAACGCGAATCTGTCTTCGCGAACGCGATTCACCGACCCTTTTTCCCATTTTGCTCTTCGCGAACGCAATCCAATGTCCGCGATCGCGATGCAGACTACTGCAGCCAAACACCAGGAATTAAAAACTACCTAGAAATGATCCGAAACAACCCCGAAATTCACCCGAGCCCCTCGGGACCCCGTCCGAATATACCATCAAGTTCCAATACCTTATACAAACTTATCCAAAGGCTCGAAACGCCACAAATAACATAAGAATCATGAATCGATGCTAAAAATCTTTCTTTCAACTTTCAAACTTCCATAATAATATACTTCGTTGCTTACAATTTAACAATTTATAATGATTCCCAACTCCGCCCGAAATTTCAATAAAGTCAACCCTTAGGCCCACGTGCCCGAAATCCAACAAAAGTAACAAAGTTCAACAACCCATTCTATTACGAGTCCAACTATACTAGTTTCACTTAAATCTGACTCTGAATCGACGTTCAAAATTCAAAAACTCACACTATGAAACTTTAGACAACCCCCCCCCCCCCAATTTCTCTTTTTAAATCATCAATCAAATTCCAAAAATGAGGATAGATTCACGAAATATAACAAAAACCGGTAGAGAACACTTACCACAATCCTTATGGCGAAAATTGCTCAAATATGTCATCAATCCCAGCTCCATAGCTCCAAATATTATAAAATGACCAAAACCCCCAAAATATAGCTTCTGCACAGGTATTTACCCTTCTCGATTGCAAAGCACAACTTTTCTCAGCTCAAAATTGCCCTTCGCGATCGCGGAAAACTAATCGTGATCGCACAGAACAAGCTTCCCAACTCCTCCACACAGCCTCTAGTATAATGGTCATAATGTTTTGTACAAAACTCCAAATGAAAAATGGTTTGACTTTATGAAAACTAGACACAAGGGCTACAACTTTCATTTTGGATAATCTCCAAATTCTTTATAGATTGCAAGATATGAGCTTCCAAAGTCAGTCAAGTGCTACAGAAATTTCTTCTTCGCGAACGCGAATCTGTCTTCGCGAACGCGATTCACCGACCCTTTTTCCCATTTTGCTCTTCGCGAACGCAATCCAATGTCCGCGATCGCGATGCAGACTACTGCAGCCAAACACCAGGAATTAAAAACTACCTAGAAATGATCCGAAACAACCCCGAAATTCACCCGAGCCCCTCGGGACCCCGTCCGAACATACCATCAAGTTCCAATACCTTATACAAACTTATCCAAAGGCTCGAAACGCCACAAATAACATAAGAATCATGAATCGATGCTAAAAATCTTTCTTTCAACTTTCAAACTTCCATAATAATATACTTCGTTGCTTACAATTTAACAATTTATAATGATTCCCAACTCCGCCCGAAATTTCAATAAAGTCAACCCTTAGGCCCACGTGCCCGAAATCCAACAAAAGTAACAAAGTTCAACAACCCATTCTATTACGAGTCCAACTATACTAGTTTCACTTAAATCTGACTCTGAATCGACGTTCAAAATTCAAAAACTCACTCTATGAAACGTTAGACAAAAACCCCCAATTTCTCTTTTTAAATCATCAATCAAATGCCAAAAACAAGGATAGATTCATGAAATATAACAACAATCGAGTAGAGAACAATTACCCCAATCCATATGGCGAAAATTGCTTCAAAAATTGTTTCAATCCGAGCTCCATAGCTCCAAATATTAAAAAATGGCCGAAACCCCCGAAATATAGCTTCTGCACAGGTTTACCCTTCGCGATTGCAAAGCACAACTTTTCTCATCTTAAAATTGTCCTTCGCGATCGCGATCACAAAGAAAAAGCTACCCAACTCCTCCAGATAGCCTCTAGTATAATGGTCATAACGTTTTGTACAAAACTCCAAAAGAAAAATGGTTTGACTTTCTGAAAACTAGACACCAAGGGCTACAACTTTTATTTTGGATCATCTCCAAATTCCTTATAGATTTCAAGTTATGAGCTTCCAAAGACAGTCAAGTGCTGCAGAAATTTCTTCTTCGCGAACGCAAATCTGTCTCCGCGAACGCGATTCACATACCCTTTCTCCCATTTTTCTCTTCGCCAATGCAATCCAATGTCCGCGATCGCGATGCACAATGTTGTAGCCAAACACCAGCAATTAAAAATTTCCTAGATATGGTCCGAAACTATCCAGAAACTCACCCGAGCCCCTCGGGACCCCGTCCGAACATACCAACAAGTCCCAATACCTTATACAGACTTATCCAAAGGCTCAAAACGCCAAAAATAACATAAGAATCATGAATCGATGCTAAAAATCTTTCTTTCAACTTTCAAACTTCCATTATAATATACTCTGATGCTTACAATTTAAAAATTTATAATGATTCCAACCTCCGCTCAAAATTTCAATAAAATCAATCCTCAGGCCCACGTTCTCGGAACCCGACAAAAGTCACAAAGTCCGACAACCCATTCTATTACGAGTCCAACCATACTAGTTTCACTCAAATCTGACTCTGAATCGACGTTCAAAACTCAAAAACTCACTCTATGAAACTTTAGACAAAAAACCCCCAATTTCTCTTTTTACATCATCAATCAAATGGCAAAAATGAGGATAGATTCCTGAAATATAGCCAAAACCGAGTAGATAACACTTACCCCAATCCATATGGAAACAATTGCTTCAAAAATCATTTCAATCCGAGCTCCACATCTCCAAATATTATAAAATGGCCGAAACCCCCAAAATATAGCTTCTGAACAGGTATTTACCAATTGCGATCGCAAATAACAAGCTGCCTAACTCCTCCAGACAGCCTCTAGTATAATGGTCATAACGTTTTGTACAAAACTACAAATGCAAAATGGTTTTACTTTCTGAAAACTAGACATCAAGGGCTACAATTTCATTTTGGATCATCTCCAAATTCCTTATAGATTGCAAGAGCAGAAATTTCTTCTTCGCGAACGCGAATCTGTCTCCGCGAACTAGATTCACAGACCCCTTTCTACCATTTTGCTCTTCGTGAATGCGATCTAATGTCCGCAATCGCGATGCACACTGTTGTAGCCAAACACCAGCAATTAAAATTTGCGTAGAAATGGTCTGAAACTATCCCAAAACTCACCTGAGCCCCTCGGGACCCCGTCTGAACATACCAACAAGTCCTAATACCTTATACCAACTTATCCAAAGGCTCGAAACGCCAAAAATAACATAAGAATCATGAATCGATGCTAAAAAAATTTCTTTCAACTTTCAAACATCCATAATAATATACTCTAATGCTTACAATTTAACGATTTATAATGATTCTCAAATCCACTCGAAATTTAAATAAAGTTAACCCTTAGGCCCACGTGCCCGGAACTCGACAAAAGTCACAAAGTCCGACAACCCATTCTATTACGAGTCCAACCATACTAGTTTCACCCAAATCTGACTCTGAATCGACGTTCAAAACTCTAAAACTCACACTATGACACTTTAGACAAAAAAACCCCAATTTCTCTTTTTAAATCATCAATCAAATGCCAAAAATGAGGATAGATTCATGAAATATAACAACAATGTAGTAGAGAACAATTACCCCAATCCATAGGCTGAAAATTACTTCAAAAATCGCTTCAATCCGAGCTCCATAGCTCCAAATATTAAAATATGGCCGAAACCCCCGAAATATAGCTTATGCACAGGTATTTACCCTTCGCGACCGCAAAGCAAAACTTTTCTCCTCCAGACAGCCTCTAGTATAATGGTCATGACATTTTGTACAAAACGTCAAATGCAAAATGGTTTTACTTTTTGAAAACTAGACACAAAGGGCTACAATTTCCTTTTGGATCATCTCCATATTCCTTATAGATTGCAAGATATGAGCTTCCAAAGTCAGTCAAGTGCAATAGAAATTTCTTCTTCACGAACGCGAATCTGTCTCCGCGAATGCGATTGACAGACCCCTTTCTACCATTTTGCTCTTCGTGAATGCGATCTAATGTCCGCGATCGCGATGCACACTGCTGTAGCCAAACACCAGCAATTAAAAATTGCCTAGAAATGGTCCGAAACTACCCCGAAACTCACCCGAGCCCCTCGGGACCCCGTCCGAACATACCGACATTTCCCAATACCTTATACAAACTTATCCAAAGGCTCAAAACACCACAAATAACATAAAAATCATGAATCAATGCTAAAAATATTTCTTTCAACATTCAAACTTCCATAATAATATACTCTGATTCTTACAATTTAAAAATTTATAATGATTCCAACCTCCGCTCGAAATTTCAATAAAGTCAATCCTCAGGCCCACGTTCCCAGAACCCGACAAAAGTCACAAAGTCTGACAACCCATTCTATTACGAGTCCAACTATACTAGTTTCACTCAAATCTGACTCTGAATCGATGTTCAAAACTCAAAAACGCACTCTATGAAACTTTAGACAACCCCCCCCCACACCCAATTTCTCTTTTTAAATCATTAATCAAATTCCAAAAATAAGGATAGATTCACGAAATATAACCAAAACTGAGTAGAGAACACTTACCACAATCCATATGGCGAAAGTTGCTTCAAATATGTGTTCAATCCCAGCTCCATAGCTCCAAATATTATAAAATGACCGAAACCCCCAATATATAGCTTCTGCACAGGTATTTACCCTTCGCGATCGCAAAGCATAATTTTTCTCAACTCAAAATTGCCTTTGGCGATCGCGAAAAACTAATCGCGATCGCAAAGAACAAGCTTCCCAACTTCTCCACACAGCCTCTAGTATAATGGTCATAACGTTTTGTACAAAATGCCAAATGAAAAATGGTTGGACTTTATGAAAACTAGACACCAAGAGCTACAACTTTCATTTTGGAATATCTCCAAATTCTTTATAGATTGCAAGATATGAGCTTCCAAAGTCAGTCAAGTGCTACAGAAATTTCTTCTTCGCGAACGCGAATCTATCTCCGCGAACACGATTCACAAACCCTTTTCTTCTATTTTGCTCTTCGCGAACGCGATCCAATGTCCGCGATCACGATGCAGACTATTGTAGCCAAACACCAGGAATTAAAAACTACCTTGAAATGATCCGAAACAACCCCGAAACGCACTCGAGCCCCTCGGGACCCCGTCCGAACATACCATCAAGTTCCAATACCTTATACAAACTTATTCAAAGGCTCAAAACGCCACAAATAACATAAGAATCATGAATCGATGCAAAATATCTTTCTTTCAACTTTCAAACTTCCATAATAATATACTTCGTTGCTTACAATTTAATAATTTATAATGATTCCCAACTCCGCTCAAAATTTCAATAAAGTCAACCCTTAGGCCCACGTGCATGGAACTCGACAAAAGTCACAAAGTTCGACAACCCATTCTATTACGAGTCCAACTATACTAGTTTCACTCAAATCTGACTCTAAATCGACGTTCAAAACTCAAAAACTCACACTATGAAACTTTAGACAACCCCCCCCCCCCCAATTTCTCTTTTTAAATCATCAATCAAATTCCAAAAATGAGGATAGATTCATGAAATATAACCAAAACCGGTAGAGAACACTTACCACAATCCTTATGGCGAAAATTGCTCAAATATGTCATCAATCCCAGCTCCATAGCTCCAAATATTATAAAATGACCAAAACCCCCAAAATATAGCTTCTGCACAGGTATTTACCCTTCTCGATTGCAAAGCACAACTTTTCTCAGCTCAAAATTGCCCTTCGCGATCGCGGAAAACTAATCGTGATCGCACAGAACAAGCTTCCCAACTCCTCCACACAGCCTCTAGTATAATGGTCATAATGTTTTGTACAAAACTCCAAATGAAAAATGGTTTGACTTTATGAAAACTAGACACCAAGGGCTACAACTTTCATTTTGGATAATCTCCAAATTCTTTATAGATTGCAAGATATGAGCTTCCAAAGTCAGTCAAGTGCTACAGAAATTTCTTCTTCGCGAACGTGAATCTGTCTTCGCGAACGCGATTCACCGACCCTTTTTCCCATTTTGCTCTTCGCGAACGCAATCCAATGTCCGCGATCGCGATGCAGACTACTGCAGCCAAACACCAGGAATTAAAAACTACCTAGAAATGATCCGAAACAACCCCGAAATTCACCCGAGCCCCTCGGGACCCCGTCCGAACATACCATCAAGTTCCAATACCTTATACAAACTTATCCAAAGGCTCGAAACGCCACAAATAATATAAGAATCATGAATCGATGCTAAAAATCTTTCTTTCAACTTTCAAACTTCCATAATAATATACTTCGTTGCTTACAATTTAACAATTTATAATGATTCTCAACTCCGCCCGAAATTTCAATAAAGTCAACCCTTAGGCCCACGTGCCCGAAATCCAACAAAAGTAACAAAGTTCGACAACCCATTCTATTACGAGTCCAACTATACTAGTTTCACTTAAATCTGACTCTGAATCGACGTTCAAAACTCAAAAACTCACTCTATGAAACGTTAGACAAAAACCCCCAATTTCTCTTTTTAAATCATCAATCAAATGCCAAAAACAAGGATAGATTCATGAAATATAACAACAATCGAGTAGAGAACAATTACCCCAATCCATATGGCGAAAATTGCTTCAAAAATTGTTTCAATCCGAGCTCCATAGCTCCAAATATTAAAAAATGGCCGAAACCCCCGAAATATAGCTTCTGCACAGGTTTACCCTTCGCGATTGCAAAGCACAACTTTTCTCATCTTAAAATTGTCCTTCGCGATCGCGATCACAAAGAAAAAGCTACCCAACTCCTCCAGATAGCCTCTAGTATAATGGTCATAACGTTTTGTACAAAACTCCAAAAGAAAAATGGTTTGACTTTCTGAAAACTAGACACCAAGGGCTACAACTTTTATTTTGGATCATCTCCAAATTCCTTATAGATTTCAAGTTATGAGCTTCCAAAGACAGTCAAGTGCTGCAGAAATTTCTTCTTCGCGAACGCAAATCTGTCTCCGCGAACGCGATTCACATACCTTTTCTCCCATTTTTCTCTTCGCCAATGCAATCCAATGTCCGCGATCGCGATGCACAATGTTGTAGCCAAACACCAGCAATTAAAAATTTCCTAGATATGGTCCGAAACTATCCAGAAACTCACCCGAGCCCCTCGGGACCCCGTCTGAACATACCAACAAGTCCCAATACCTTATACAGACTTATCCAAAGGCTCAAAACGCCAAAAATAACATAAGAATCATGAATCGATGCTAAAAATCTTTCTTTCAACTTTCAAACTTCCATTATAATATACTCTGATGCTTACAATTTAACAATTTATAATGATTCCAACCTCCGCTCAAAATTTCAATAAAATCAATCCTCAGGCCCACGTTCTCGGAACCCGACAAAAGTCACAAAGTCCGACAACCCATTCTATTACGAGTCCAACCATACTAGTTTCACTCAAATCTGACTCTGAATCGACGTTCAAAACTCAAAAACTCACTCTATGAAACTTTAGACAAAAAACCCCCAATTTCTCTTTTTACATCATCAATCAAATGGCAAAAATGAGGATAGATTCCTGAAATATAACCAAAACCGAGTAGATAACACTTACCCCAATCCATATGGAAACAATTGCTCCAAAAATCATTTCAATCCGAGCTCCACATCTCCAAATATTATAAAATGGCCGAAACCCCCAAAATATAGCTTCTGAACAGGTATTTACCAATTGCGATCGCAAATAACAAGCTGCCTAACTCCTCCAGACAGCCTCTAGTATAATGGTCATAACGTTTTGTACAAAACTACAAATGCAAAATGGTTTTACTTTCTGAAAACTAGACATCAAGGGCTACAATTTCATTTTGGATCATCTCCAAATTCCTTATAGATTGCAAGAGCAGAAATTTCTTCTTCGCGAACGCGAATCTGTCTCCGCGAACTAGATTCACAGACCCCTTTCTACCATTTTGCTCTTCGTGAATGCGATCTAATGTCCGCAATCGCGATGCACACTGTTGTAGCCAAACACCAGCAATTAAAATTTGCGTAGAAATAGTCTGAAACTATCCCAAAACTCACCCGAGCCCCTCGGGACCCCGTCTGAACATACCAACAAGTCCTAATACCTTATACCAACTTATCCAAAGGCTCGAAACGCCAAAAATAACATAAGAATCATGAATCGATGCTAAAAAAATTTCTTTCAACTTTCAAACATCCATAATAATATACTCCAATGCTTACAATTTAACGATTTATAATGATTCTCAAATCCACTCGAAATTTAAATAAAGTTAACCCTTAGGCCCACGTGCCCGGAACTCGACATAAGTCACAAAGTCCGACAACCCATTCTATTACGAGTCCAACCATACTAGTTTCACTCAAATTTGACTCTGAATCGACGTTCAAAACTCAAAAACTCACTCTATGAAACTTTAGACACAAATCCCCCAATTTCTCTTTTTACATCATCAATCAAATGCCAAAAATGAGGATAGATTCATGAAATATTACCAAAACCGAGTAGAGAACACTTAACCCAATCCATATGGCAAAAATTGCTTCAAAATTTATATCAATCCGAGTTTCACTTTTCTCAGCTCAAAATTACCCTTCGCGATCGCGGAAAACTAATAGCGATCGCAAAGAACAAGCTGCCCAACAACTCCAGATAGCCTCTAGTATAATGATCATAACGTTTTGTACAAAACTCCAAATGCAAAAAGGTTTGCTTTCTAAAACTAGACACCAAGGGCTACAACTTTCATTTTGGATCATCTCCAAATTCCTTATAGATTGCAAGATATGAGCTTCCAAAGTCAGTCAAGTGCAGCAGAAATTTCTTTTTCGCGAACGCAAATCTTTCTCTGCAAACGCGATTCACAGACCCCTTTTCTCCCATTTTTCTCTTCGCGAATGCGATCCAATGTACGCGATCGCGATGCACAATGTTGTAGCCAAACACCAGCAATTAAATTTTGCCTAGAAATGGTCCGAAACAACCCCAAAACTCATCCGAGCCCCTCGGGACCCCGTCCGAACATACCAACAAGTCCCAATACCTTATACAAACTTATCCAAAGGCTCGAAACGCCATAAATAACATAAGAATCATGAATCGATAATAAAAATCTTTATTTCAACTTTCAAACTTCCATAATAATGTACTCTGATGCTTACAATTTAACAATTTATAATGATTCTCAACTCCGCTCGAAATTTCAATAAAGTCAACCCTCAGGCCCACGTGTCCGGAACCTCACAAAAGCCACAAAGTTTGACATCACATTATATTACGAGTCTAACCATACTAATTTCACTCAAATCTGACTCTGAATCGACATTCAAAACTCAAAAACTCACTCTATGAAACTTTAAACAAAAACCCCCAATTTCTCTTTTTAAATCATCAATCAAATGCAAAAAATGAGGATAGATTCATAAAATATAACCAAAACCGAGTAGAGAACACTTACCCCAATCCATATGGCAAAACGTGCTTCAAAAATCGCTTCAATACGATCTATATAGCTCCAAATAATATAAAATGGCCAAAAACCCCGAAATATAGCTTATGCACAGGTATTTACCATTCGCGATCGCAAAAGCACAACTATTCTCAGCTCAAAATTGCCCTTCGCGATTGCGAAAAACCAATCGCGATTGCCAAGAACAAACTGCCCAACTCCTCCAGACAGTCCTTAGTATAATGGTCAAAATGTTTTGTACAAAATTCCAAATGAAAAATGGATCGACTTTTTGAAATTTAGACACCAAGGGCTACAACTTTCATTTTGGATCATCTCCAAATTCCATATAGATTGCAAGATATGAGCTTCCAAAGTCTGTCTAGTGCAGCAGAAATTTCTTCTTCGCGAATGCGAATCTGTCTCCGCAAACGCGATTCACAGACCCCTTTCTCCAATTTTGCTCTTAGCGAACGTGATAGAATGTCCTGGATCAAGATGCACACTACTGTAGCCAAACACCAGCAATTAAAAATTGCCTAGAAATGGTCCAAAACTACCCCAAAACTCACCCGAGCCCCTCGGGACCCCGTCCGAAATACCAACAAGTCCTAATACCTTATACAAACTTATCCAAAGGCTCGAAACGCCACAAATAACATAAGAATCATGAATCGATGCTAAAAATCTTTCTTTCAACTTTCAAACTTCCAAACTTCGACGAACGCGACCGAATCATATCAAAATATTTTGGAATGACGTCAAACTTTACGCACAAGTCACAAATCACGATACGAACCTATTCCCAGAATTGGAACCCCAAACGGACATCGATATCACCAAAGTCCACCTCAAACCAAACTTAGGAAATTTTAAAACATTCAAAATGCCAACTTTCCACAATAAGCGTCGAAATGCTCCCAGGCGACCCGATACCCAACCCGAAATCATCATACGAACCTATTGGAGCCTTCAAATCCCGATTTTGAGGTGATTTATTCAAAAGTCAAATCTTGGTCAATTCTTCAAACTTAAAGCTTCCGAATTAAGATTTATCCTTTCTGAAACCACTCCGAACTTCCCGAAATTAAATTCTGACCACACGTACAAGTCATAAAACATGAAGTGAAGTTACTCTAGGCCTTAAATCGCCGAACGACACACTAGAGCCCAAAACGACTGGTCGGGTCGTTGCATTATGTCATTTATCAGTTTACTTTAATAGATAAGTTGTTTATTTCTATTAATTCTCAGCATGTGCTAGGCTTACCTAGTCTTAGAGACTAGGTGCCATCAGGACCCTAAAGGTGAGATTTTAGAGTCATGACATGTTTGTTGTTAGTTGGCTTATCTAGCGGGTTGGGTTAGGTGCCATCACGACTAGTGGATTTAGGTCGTGACATATTCATACATTGATATCATTGCAAAAATGGTGTTTCCGCGCTTGAGGGAAAGTAAGGTTATGTACGAAGGGCATGCTTGCTATTATATTATGATGTGAGGATGAGAGTAAAAGCACGAAGGGTGATGCCATGCCATTTTGTTGATTTCATTGCTCTTTACTTTGACATTCGGAATGTGGACTCGGCTTTGTGGCTTAGTTATTTACTTTTGAAATGTTGATCAGAGTTGTTTTAATACTACCAGTCGAGGCTTACTCAGTGACACTTTACTTTAATTTGAACACCCGAAACCCAAACGAGGGAAAGTTGGGGCCGAACAGGGAAGGGCCATATCATATCATCGAAATCACCGGAAAAGGATCCTACAAGCTCGGGACGATGAATGGTGAACAGCTACCGAGCAATTGGAATGTAATTCACCTAAAATGATATTACTGCTAAGGTATGACCCCTTTTGTTTTCTTTTTTTTATAATTCGGACTAACTCTTACAGGTAATCGAAGAGGAAAAGTAATAAATTTTAGGTCTGAAAGCACGAGTTGCACTCTTTTTCCCTTGAACCGGCTTTTGTCCCAAATGGGTTTTTCGGCAAGGTTTTTAATGAGGAAAAAAGTAAATCGTGCTAACTTAAAATCAAAGGCCGGCAACGAACCGGTAATAGCAACGAAAACAATATTCGAGGCCTTATTTCGATTAACCTCGAACACTAGGGGGCATCACCCTCCGATATCGACTTTAGCATGGAAAGAGATTTCGGAATTGAAGGGTCTCGATCGATAGGATTCAATGTAAGGGCCAAACGGTCAAATGAACCATGCCCACGTAGACTGCTTGAACCCTGTCGCAAAGCATGTGCACATATATCCTGATTATGCATAAGAATAAAGAGAAGTCTCTTCCATATAATCATCTTATATTTTAATTTCTTCTTTACATTCCTTAAAGAATTTCCTACTTCCGATCCCCTAAAGGTAACTGGCCCAAGGGCTATTTAGAACCAGATTTCGAATGATCACTGTCTCACTCGGGGACTACCGTCCGAAAACAAGCTCGGACGGCCCAAGCTACTAGAAATCGGGGGCATAAGACCTATTAGGTAACCCCCGAATTTTAAAGGCCACGACCACCCCTGCTCGGGGACTGTTATCTTGGGCAAGACCGGATAACTCGGGAAAGAAATTCCAATGGGTGGCTCTCGAACTAAAAGGCTACGACCACATTAATACGGCTCAGAGACGTCTGAGACCCGTAACAAAAACTAGGCCTTCAAAAAAGAAATTTTTCATAACCGGTTCTAAAGGCTACCCTCAGCAAGCTATAAACCTAAAATATTTTGGGAAAAGACTTCAGTAACACCGAATCCCTACAATGCCTTAACACAAAGTAACATTAAAGGCAAGGTTTGTTCGAACCTTCGAACATAACCTATTTCATGTTAAGGCATTCCGACGTTTTTACAAACACAAATGATAAAACAAAGGAAAAATCCGAAAGCTGAAAGGGAAAGAAAGTCTTGTATATATTTACCAAAAATTCTTTTTACAAGGGCCAAATGGCCCTAATACAGAAATTTACAATAGCCAAAACGGCAAAGACAAAACGTCTAAAAAGATCCTAAGTGGCCAAATCTTCAACGGGAGTTGCGTCGTCACCTTCGGGTCCTTCACCGCTTTCGGGCACCTTCGAGTCTTCAGATCCCTCGGAATCCTACTCCTAGGGATAAGCCAGCTTCTTGGCCTTGGCCTCGGATACCTTGGCATTCTCGATCTTAACCAGCAGGTCGAGGGACGGCTTCCCTTTGTGATTACCACCTCATGTGTTCCACCAAGATTTTTGTTTGGACCTAAACTGCCTCAGCATCGGCCTTATACTGGTCCACCCGCTCATCAGTCTCATCCTTAACCGCAACAACCTCCGACTTGGACACCTCAAGTTCCTTGGCCATATTTTCTTGGCCAGAAACCGCTGGGCTCAGTTGTGACTGGAGCTCCTCGATCTTCTTGGCCTACACCAAGGTTTTTACTTTTGCAGCCCGAAGCTGGACCTCAGTCGAAGCCAGTTTTTCTCGGGCGGTTTCCTTTTTTGACGTCAGGCGATCCATATTCTTCTTCCACTACGCAACCTCAGCCTTCACCGTGTCCACCTCCACCTGGAGTTGCTTGATCTGGTCAAGTCTCATCTGGACCTGCAAGTTTGAGCCGTTAGCCATTGTGTCTGAATCATCATCACTAAGTTCGAATATTTATCTTACCTTCCCGACCAGATTGGTGTTTTCATTCGGAGCTGCCTCTAGCTCGGCCTGAAGTTTGTCACAGAGAAGCTTATAGGTGTCCCTCTTGTCAGTTAGCTCCCGAACCTCGACCTCGTGTTGGGATAACTCCTCCCGATATCGGAGGAAAGTTTCATGGTGAAGTACCTTGTCCTGCGAGTATAAAGAAAAGTGTTACAATTATTTATAACTTAAAATCCAAAGTACTTAATAAAGAGGCACTCGAAGTTACCCGATTCAACGCCTAATTAGCTTCATTGGTCATGTAGGATGCTTCCACCTCGTCCATATTGGCCTGGTATTCTTCGGTCACCAAGCACCGAAGATAGCTAGCAACCCCCACTGGGGCGGAGAGAACCCGGGCATCCTCCGGGATAGAGATAACTATTGACCATTTTCGGTTAGGATCAACGCTCAGAGCCGGGAATCGATCCACTAACCTCGGGCTCGAAGAAAGCCCATTGGCCCCCAAAATACGGTGCTTTCTTTGGCACCGGTAAATCACCAAACTCGGTAACATCCTTTGAGGCGGTAGATCCTAAGCCATCGAAGAAGTTATTGAGATCTGCCACCCCTTGAGGCAGCTCATGCAAATGATCCTTTAGCATACCGGACTCGTTGATCATGGAGTCGGAGAATAGAGGAGACCCGGTGAGATCAAACGCCCTAGGCGCATCTTTTGAGGCACTCTGCCCTGCTCGAGGAATATCGCCCCCGGCTTCCTCTTCGACCTCCCTAGCTTGGGGCATAGCGGTTTTGCCCTTCTCCGATTCAGGGACCTCAGTCACTACCCTCTCAGCAGCCTCGCTGGCTTGGGGCAATAAGGTGTGGGCTCGCACCCGAGCCACCAGCTCGGAATTTTTTTCTTCTTCGGACTCATCCCTCAGTCGGTGGACGAAGTCCAATGGGAGGGTGCCAATGCT
This sequence comes from Nicotiana tabacum, assembly GCF_000715075.1. Lineage (NCBI taxonomy): Eukaryota > Viridiplantae > Streptophyta > Magnoliopsida > Solanales > Solanaceae > Nicotiana > Nicotiana tabacum. The sequence continues at coordinate 107,652,403 of NC_134083.1, read as the reverse complement.
TTCTTTGGGTTTGCGCACCTGCCTCTTATTCAGTTTCTGCTTCTCCGAGTTTGGGGAATTCAGAACCCCTTTTCTTTTCTTCTCTTTCTCCTGCTTCAGAGCAGGAGATTTGGAGAGGACGATTTCATCTGCGGGTGGGGGCCTCATCGCAATATCCTTCCCAAGAACTACAAAGAAAAAGAGATGAGTAAGCTTGGAAAGAAACCCAAGTGATGTCAGTTCTATGAAAGAATCTTACAGTGAGAACAAACTTCGCATGGGCCCTTTGAAAGTTCGGGCCACGTGCGCTCGGAATAGGGCTTCTGTGTTATGATGCCCTCGACCCACTCCTTGAGTCGGGGAACTACATCCGGCATTCGAGCGACAGCTGCACCACGAAACATTGATTAGGTGAGAGGAAAGGGAAAAGCAATAAGCAATATCTTAAAAGTGAAGTTATACTTACGTTTCATGTTCCATTTCTCGAGAAATGGCATTTTCTCGGCCGGGATTATATCTGAGGTCTTCATTCGAACAAACCGGCCCAACCAGCCTCGGTCTCAATCGTCATCTATGCTCGCGAATGGGGCCTTAGTAGCCCGACGGGCAAGCTTTATCAATCCCCCTCGGTAGAGTCGGGAACTGTACAAACACATGAGATGGTCGATGGTGAAGGGGCACTTGTCGAGCTTGTTCATGAAGAAACGAAGCAGAATAACAATCCTCCAAAATGAAGGATGAATCTGCCCGAGCGTCACTTCATACCTTTTGCAAAAGGCTATGATAACTGGATCTAGAGGGCCCAACGTGAAGGGATAAGTGTAAACATTTAGAAAACCCTCCACATGTGCAGTGATTGATTCCTTGGGCGTAGGCACTACCACGTGTTTACCAGCCCAATTACAAACTTCCTTGACTTTGGGGAGGAGATCGTCAGTAATAGAGACTATATACCTCAAGACCGGCTCGCATCGACCTGGTATGGAAGGGGTTTTCTCGATCCTGAAGTCGGCCCCAGTCGGACACCCCGCAAGAATGAACAGAGTTGAGGGGGGTTCTGGTGTCTTTTCCTCGACAACAGTAGACATAGCCTTTTCCTCTTCAGACGGTCTCGACGAAGAGGGAGTTTCCTTTTGAGGAACAGATTTAGAAGTCTTTGCCATTGCTTCTGAGTAAGGGTAAAGAGATGGTACTGATGAAAGAGAGGGCGTAATTGGCAGATAGTTGTGAAAATTCTCAGAAAATTATAAAGGAAACTTGAACCAGAAAACCAGAGGAAGAAGGTGATGAAAGTTTCTTAAACGCACAAGAACAGACGTGTGAATATAAAAGTTCTAATGGATGGAAGGATGAAGTATTTATAGTTTTCAAACGGCGGTTCAAAACCCTTAGTGGCCGACCAACAACTGACACACATTTAATGCCTTGAGGACTGGACCGACGGGACATTTCAGTTACCTTTGCCGCTTACGTCATGATTTATCGAAGCAAGGCTTGGAAGTTCATATCATTTCTCGTCGTCTTCTCTCCAAAAAATGAGGGGACTATCTGTATACGGTCAAAACCGGGTTCATCTATTATATGACTAGTCGAGACTGAAATGTGACGGGTCGAAGTTTGACCCCGGGTTATATCGAAGCAAGGCACCAAGTTAAAACGTTGAGCTCGTGACTCCGGGATCGAACAAGATCGAGGGAACTTTATCGAGCCAAATAACGGAAGGCCGAAATATCCGCAATCAGTTGGAGATCACAGCGGTAATCTCGGCATGTATCGAGGAGAGGTCGATTAATTAGCAAATCACGAGATTTTTTACCTTTTATAGAATTGTGTCAAGAGTAGAGCTCCCCTACTATATAAAGGGAGGTTGTCCAATTTGTGTAGTTTGCATTTATTTTCTTCTCATTAATTTCAATATTAATTTGTTTTTCTAATTTGTATCAAGTTATATCACGTATCCTTACAACCGCGTATAAATTCAATTGTTATCCGATTTTAGGGTAAACATTATTTAATTTGATGATTGTGGGAGAAGTTTTATCACAGATGACCGCATCTATACGAGTTGATACGTGTATTATCCGACCTCAAACTCCGGTGTTTCATAATATGCAACAACAAAAGTTAAATATGGTGTTATATGTTCCTTTTTTTTTTTTTTTTTTTTTTTTGGTTTTAGTAAAGATGGATAAGCGTAGGCATAGTAGAGTAGATGGACATGAAAAGGAGGAGAAAACGTGTGAGCTACAGATTCATTAAAGGAGAGAAAGGGAATATTCCAACAGCTAAGGATATATATGATCCACAACCCCAGATTTAAGGATGAAGTTACGTTGGACAGAAGTTGAAGCTTCATTTAAGAAATCTTTGCCTTGTTAATTGTCTAATGATGAGAGGAGCAGTAGAACTAGCTACAATTATTAATTCCAATGAATGTGGTCAAGGAATCAATTGTCTGGAAAACCTATGCCTTTTGCTCACCCCATAAGTAGAACATGCATATTATCAGTTTGAATGGGATGTCTCTCCCTCCGTCTACACCCTCCCCTCCCCCTACCCTAAAAGCAAAAAATAAATTAAAGGGATTAATTTGATTACCTCTAAACTAAATTAATGCTATATATCTAATAACTGAATTACTTAATAAAATATCGTTTGGATGCCAATGGTCATCTTTCTTAAAATATTACTACTGGTATTTGAAAAATTCCTTCTGTCAAAGTAAAAATTATGTCAATATATTACATCTAGAATTACTAAAAAGTTTTATGTGAATGATGGTTAAAACTCTTGTAAATCCTTCAATAAATTTTTGCGACAACTCAAATAAGAGATGTTTTATTTCTAAGACTTAGTTACACCATCAAGTAAAGCTATATTAATATTTCACAGAGAGTTAACTTAAAAATAAATTAACATAAAAGAAAAGAATGTTAACATTACATAAAAGGTAGTAGTAATCATCAACCCCTTCAAATTAGTATGTACCTACCATTTAATATATTCTATCTCAGTGAAAAGAATTACCTAAAGATAAGACAAATGAGTAAGCTGTACAATATAATGTCCTAATAATTTCCTCTAACAGATTAAAATCAAGCTAATAATTCCATATGGAATCAAGATCTGCAGGTATAGTGCTACACCGGTTAACAGAAAGATCCTGATCCTCAGCATCTTCAAAGTGATTGCCACTATCAAATCCTTGCTTTGGAATCACTGAAGAAAGTCCAGTATCCTGTGAAAGACTAATCATAGATTTATTGTTCAACGAGAGCTGCTGCCTTGTACCATTCTTGGAATATTCAGAAATTTTTGAATTCGGAGGAAGTGATTGATCATGGTTGAAACTGGAGTACGATGAGTTACTGGAACTGGCAAGCTGATTGTTGTGCTGATAATCATCAATGCCAGTGAAGATATAATGTGTGGGTACAAATAATCCGTAGCTCTTCTCATCCTCTCGTAATAGCTGCTGCTGCTTGTAGGCATAATTGCCAGTGGAAAAGTAGGCTAAAGAGTGAATTTCATCAAATGTCGATGTAGTAGTAGCGGCTCTTATGTTGAGTTCATCTTTTGGGATTTCTATTAAACAAGGCAGTGAAGAGGGACTATCTAAGAGATCTTCCACAAATAGTGGACCTCTTCCTACTCCTATCTTCTTGTGGAAAACTCTACAAATAACCCATTCGTCCTGCCATCATTTAATTATAGCAAAATTAGTATCGACACTTTGATTAACTGCCAGTGCAAAACAATAAGTCATCAAAATGATAATTACAGATAATCAATCATATATTAGTAAAATTAGTCATCTGAAGATAAAGTGTGCAATCAACTATAACATGTCCGATAACATTAATAATGTAAAATTTCTTTAAACTATTCGTGTATATAAGTTAAAATCCTTTTATCAACACCTTTGGTCTAATTTCTAAGAGTATTTTTTTTTTGTTGAAAAATCTCGAGTAAAAGTTCTGTACATGTTTTTTTGAGTGAAAATTACTCTGACTTTAATAACTATCTAACATTGGCCTAGTTTACAAAATATTTTACTAATATTTTGAAACAGAATACATTTCAATATGAGTATAGTTTCTAATTAATCTATTAACATCACGCCTATTTTCACAGAGAAAATTTGTTGAACTTAATTTGGAAGTTTAAAGTAAATAATCATTTAGGACAAATTAAAGTAAAACACAAGGGTTAAAGAATAAATGTCTAAGCAAAGGAGGAAAGAGATAAAAATGGATCAACAAACTGCAAACAGTTAATCATGCTGGGTAAAATTGAACATGCAATGGACTTGGACATATTCACAAATTAAGGAAGTATGTACCATAGCTGCCTTGTGAAGACAGTTGTAAGAAAGATTTCCTTGAAGTCTATATTCATGCATGACCCAATTGGTCTTCTCTCCTTTAGGAGCTCTTCCTTTGTAGAAGACAAGAGTTTTTTTCATTCCAACAAGACAACCTTTGCTCTTGTAAATTTCCTTATCTTTCCCAGTAGCTTTCCAATAACCTGATTCTGTTGCACGATTTGTTCTCATTCCTGTTGGATACTTCCTATCTCTTTGCCAAAAGAAATACCATTCTTTTTCTCCCATTTTTGCCTTAGCTGCAACGTCCATCAATTTTCAAATCAAACCAAAAAAAGTAAACAAATAAAGAGGGAATAATATCAAATAAGCACCTAAAAAGGTCGGGCTATATATATACACACACCCCCCATGACCAATCATCAGCAATAAAGAAGAATCTTTAGGAATAACAGCGCAAATATAAAAATTGAATTATAAATTTGAAGTAATAATTACCAGGTAAATCCCAAGGTTCGGACTTATTCAAATCAACTTCTGCAACAGCTATAGCTGTAAATCTCTTGTCCATAACTTTCTCTCTAAGGTAGCAAGTGATAATTTCTTCATCAGTCGGATGAAACCTAAAACCAGGAGGAAGCTGGTCTAATATGTCATCACGATGCAGATCAGCTTCTTCATTAATAACCTGCATACAAGTACCCATAACCAACAAATATATGGAATTACTTTATAAATTACCAGTCAGGAGTTGCAAATATATCAGACTTTTCTTTACTAGCTAGCTTATTAGAGAAAGAATTGCTTTGCAAGTAGAAAGGGTCTTATATAGAGAAATGGTCATGAGAAGGAAGAAAGGAAGAAAAGAGGGTTACTCTTCTTTGTTATTAAGATCCGTCGGCTGCAAGTCACTTAGAATGGAAGCCTCTTGAGTTGCATATATTATATGATTAAATTATTAGAATAATAAGAAAAATGATATGATGGGAAGCTTTCATTGGACCTATTATCTCTACCTATTTGAAAATGGATGTGAAAAAGAGGAAATTAACATAAAAATTCTACTAGAGGCCAGTTGAGGCAGAAAGAGTCAAGAGTCTGTTGTTTCTAAGTTGGAAGGAGGGAGTAGGGAGCCAAGCACAATGGACCCCACATATTGTTCCTTTTTCATATACTTTTCACCTTTATTAAAGTTGATGATTTACTCGTATTTCCTCTGTCCCAATTTATGTAGAGCTGTTTGATTCCACATGAAATTAAGAAAAAAATAAATTTAAAATTTGTAATATAAACTATAGATATTTGTGTAACTGTAAATTATTTTATTAAAGTAAATTAGAATTCTTTGTATACGGGTAAAATCGAGCTCATGGTATACCCCGACTTCCGATAAGATAAATCGAGCTAGAGACATGATGACAAGGGACCGGAATCTAGGCAAGGGTCTCATCGAGTCAGAGTCTAGGGGCATGACCCCCACCCTCGAGAATATCGGGGTCATGATCCGGGATCGGTCCAAATCCCAAAGGATTTCGGAGAACGCTGTAAGGCAACCCAGCACGACCAACAGAAGGCCGTAATATTCGCGACCGGCCGGATATCACGGCATGGATCTCGGCACGTATTGATGGAGAACCGCTGATCAGTTAAAAGAAGACTTTTTACCTTTTATAGAGTTGTACTTAGGGCAAAACTCCCCTACTATATAAAGGGGAGTCTAATTATTCATTGAACACATTGTAACACGCATCCCAAAGCAATATACTATTATTTTTCTGTTATTTATAGCTCTTACGTTGTTGATCAGTGTTTCGTTATTATAAGCCCAGGATCGAAGACGGATACCTCGTTGAGGCTGCCGTCGAGTACAGAATTACCCCCCCCTATTTTCAAGCGGTTTGATAATTTATTACATCTCTTGCCTGTTTATTCTAGCAATCTTTACCGTTTGTATTGATTAAATCCACGTCTCCTTAAATCCACTTACAAATTTAATTGTTATCCGTTTTTAGGGTAAACAGTTTGGCGCCCACCGTGGGACTAAGAATAATAGTGGCAATTTGATACAAATTTCCATAACACAACCTATTTTACACTTGTTCTTTGAAGTGTATTTAATTTCAGGTCAAAGTTTAAATGTCGAACTCCCAATCTGCCCCTCTAAACATGGATGCTGAGTCCGGTCATCATGGCGAGAACAACGATATGGTACCCAGTAACGAGGTACCCCCTGTCAATCCCAATATTGTTCCGGCCGCGGACCCAATCGACACTAACTCACATGTGGCCATCAATGCGAATTTGCCTACCGATCATGAGAACAACTTCTCTGGGGTAGTCTGATCGGTAGCCCAAAATACACACGACGGTGAAGGATATGGGATCAACTTGCGAGTGATCTTCGAAATGCTACAGGGCTCAACAGGTAGCGATAGCCCAGCTGCAAAACCAGAGCCGCGCCCCTAGCAAGGTTGAGCCCGAGCTGCCTCAGGAAATCGCTCGCAGAAACGAACCAGTCACGGAGAGGCCGAGTAATGCCGAACCCGGCACTAACCCTGAGATCATAAAAATGCTCGAGGGACTGACAAAATGGGTTTAATCGGGAGAAAATAAAATCAAAGCCAATGACAACAAAACGGAAACCTACAATTCCAAGGTCGACCAAATTCAAGGAGCACCACTGATATTGAAGGGCTTGGATTCCAAGAAGTTTGATCAAAAACCTTTTCCTCCAAGCGCAGCTCCGAAGCCAATCCTGAAGAAGTTCCACATGCCCGAGATTCATAAGTATAATGGAAAAACCTACCCAAATGAGCATGTGATCTCCTACACGTGCGCCATCAAAGGGAACGACTTAGAGGATGATGAGATCGAGTTCGTTCTGCTGAAAATATTCGGGGAAACTTTGTCAAAGGGAGCTATGATATGGTATCACAACTTACCCCTAATTCAATTGACTCGTTTGCCATGCTTGCTGACTCCTTCGTGGAAGCCCACGCCGGGGCCATCAAGATCGAGACCAGGAAGTCAGACCTTTTCAAAGTAAAATAGAGAGATAATGAGATACTTAGGGAATTCGTGTCCCAATTTCAAATAGAACGAATGGACCTGCCTCCGGTCGCGGACGATTGGGCCGTTCAGACCTTCACCCAAGGAATCAATACTCGAAGCTCATTGGCTTCACAATAGTTGAAATAAAATCTAATAGAATATCCGGCTGTGACTTGGACCGACGTACATAACTGGTATCAATCAAAATTTAGGGTCGAATATGATCAGCTTGGGGCCTCTTTCGGGTCCGTTTATCCCGTCAGAGCTATTGGCATATCCAAGAGAGACATTGATCGTGAACCAAGATCAAACAGGGATCGGTATCAACCATACAATGGAGACCGAAGAGGTAATGGGTCTGGGCGAAACCCTGTAAGAGGAGAAAAGAGGAGCGATCGAGGTTAAAATAACTGGGGACTCATGAGCAAAAGCGGTTTCGATAGGCCCATCGGACCTAAGGAAGCACCAAAGTCATCGGAGTTCAACTTCAACGTCGATGATGCTGCCATCGTATCTGACATCGGATGCATCAAAGACACCAAGTGGCCTCGACCTCTACAGTCTGATCTAGCCCAAAGGGACCCCAATCTAATATGTAAATGTCATGGCACTCACGGCCACAGAACTGAAGATTGCCTACAATTAAGAGAGGAAGTTTCCCGGTTAGTCAACAACGGACATCTCCGGGAGTTCTTGAGCGATCGAGTCAAAAACAATTTTAGGAACAGGGACTCTAATCAGCAGATCGAGCAGGAGGAACCTCAGCACTTCATTTACATGATCATCGGTTGGGTCGACGTCCCCCAGGGGCCGATGTTAAAGAGCACCAAAGTGTCTATCACTAGAGAAAAACGGACTCGAGGTCGAGAAGGAGTCGTTGTTGAAATCGGGGACCTCCTCCAGAATCAGGACCCTTTTTATGGATGGTGCCTCAAACGCAAAGAGGTCCAGACTTGGCTTCGTGTTGAAGCCAACGACGGGTAATATAGTTAGTCAATCTATTAGAACTGTAAAATTGACTAACAACGAGGCCGAGTATGAGGCCATGATTGCAGGTCTCGAACTGGCTAAAAGCCTGGGGGCCGAGGTGATTGAAGTTAAGTGTGATTCCCTATTTGTGGTGAACTAAATCAATGGAACGTTCGAAGTCAAAGAGGAACGAATGCAAAGGTACCTGGATAAACTACAGGTGACATTACATCGGTTCAAGGAATGGACTTTGCAACATCTACCTCGAGATCAAAACAACGAAGCTGATGCTCTTGCCAACTTAGGATCGTCGGTTGATGATGATGAATTAAACTCAGGTATGGTCGTAAAACTCATGAAATCAGCAGTGGAAGAAGGTCACACCGAGATAAACTCGACAAGCTTAACCTGGGACTAGAAAAACAAGTATATAGATTACTTGAAGATCGGAAAACTGCCCTTGAATCCTAAATAATCGAGAGCTTTGCGCACAAAGGCGGCCAAGTTCAGCTTGTCCGAAGACAACACCTTATTCAGGAGAATGTTTGTTGGCCCACTCGCCATATGTCTGGGACCGGGAGACACCGAGTATGTCTTCAGGGAAGTTCACGAAGGCACCTGCAGGAATCATTCGGGTGCCAAATCGTTGGTTCGTAAGATAATCAGAGTCGGATACTACTAGATCGATATGGAAAATGACGCAAAGGAATTCGTGTGAAAATGCGACGGATGTAAGAGACATGCAACGATGATTCATCAGCCCGGGGAACTGCTACATTCGGTCTTGTCACCCTGGTCATTCATGATATGGGAAATGGACATCGTTGGCCCCCTGCCATGGGCACCTAGTAAGGCTTAATTTATATTATTTATGACTGACTATAAATAAATGGGTGGAAAGCCAGGCAGTTGAGAAAGTCAAGGAGAAAGAAGTTATTGACTTCATTTAGGACCACATAATATGCCGGTTCAGAATGTCGGCCAAGATCGTGTGCGACAATGGGAAGCAGTTCATCGGTAGTAAAGTGAGTAAATGTTTCGAGGAGCATAAGATCAAAAGGATCCTATTAACACCCTACCACCCTAGTGGGAACGGGCAGACAGAGTCTATGAACAAAACCATACTCCAAAATATTAAGAAGAGGTTGGCCGACGCCAAAGGGAAATGGAAAGAAATTGTACCTGAAGTCTTGTGGGCATATCGAACAACATCAAAATCTAGTACCGGGGCTACCCCATTCTTGTTGGTCTATGGTGCCGAAGCGCTAATACCGGTTAAATTAGGGGAACCAAGTCTCAGGTTCCGATACGCAACCGAAGAGTCAAATAATGAGGCCATGAGCACGAGCTTGGAACTGTTGGACGAGAGGCGCGAGGCCACCCTCATCCGACTGGCCGCCCAAAAATAACGGATCGAAAGGTATTACAACCGGAGAGCCAACCTCCGACACTTCAATATCGGGGACTTGGTGTTAAGAAAAGTGACACTAAACACTCGAAACCCGAATGAAGGCAAGCTGTGACCGAAATGGGAAGCTCCATATCGAATTATCGAGATCATCGGCAAAGGATCATACAAACTCGAAGCAGGGAATGATGAGCGACTACCAAACAACTGGAATGTGACCCAGATAAAACGGCACTACTGCTATGGTACGAGCCCATTCATTCTTTTCTTTACATATATTATAAATTGAACTAACACTTGCAGGCATCGGCCAAAGAATAATGTAGTTATTAGGCCTGCAAGAACGCGTTGCACTCTTTTTCTCTTGAACCGGTTTTGTCCCAAATGGGTTTTTCGGCAATGTTTTTAATGAGGCAACAGTAGATCGTGCTAACTTAGAATTGAAGACCGGCTATGAACCTGAGTTAAGGGTCACATAAACAGTATCCGAGCCCTCTCTACGATCGGCCTCGAATACTGGGGGCTATCACCCCTTATAATGATTTTAGCAAAGAAGGAAACTTTGTGCTCGAATAGTAAGGGCTTGGTGGATAGGATTTATTGTAAGGGCCAAACGGTCAAATGTACTCTTCCCACATAGACCACTTAAGACATAACACGAAGCTTGTACACATTTGCATTCTTGTATGTTGTGCACAGAAATAAAAGAAAGTTTCTACCTTGTAGATGCATATTTTGTCACTTAAAAACTATAACATTTTGTTCTTTAAGGACATCCGGCCCAAGGGCCACCTCTATTCGGATCCAAGAGATCACCCCACTCGGGGATTATCATCCAAGGCAAACTTGGACGGCTCGGGCTGATGAAGCCCGGGGGCACAAAAACCTATTAGGCAGTGCCCAAACTTGAAAGGCTACGTCCAACCTCATTTGGGGACTCTCGTCCTGGGCAAGCCCGGATGGCTCGGGTATCGAATCCCGGGGTAATAAGCCTATTGGGTAATACCGAACTTAAAAGGCTACGACCATCCTAGAAATGGCTCGAAAATATCCGAAACCCATAACCAAAACATAATGCCTTCAAAATTTCCAAACCGGTTCAAAGGCTACCCTCGGCAAAATTATAATGTAAAAACATCTAAGTAAGCACTTTGGAGAAATATTCTGGTCATACCAATCCCTATGAGTTCTAAACAAAATCACATCGAGAACAAGCTTTGTTCGAACCTCCGAACAAAACCTTATTTCTACGTGCTAAGGAATTTGAAATCTTTGCAATCGTAAAGAAAAAGCCGAAAGAAACAAACTTGAAAATTGCCAAAAGGAAAAAAGAAAAGCCTTGTATATATATAAAGATCTTTACAAAGGCCAAACGGACTCAACAAAATATACAAAAATACAAAAACAAAGAAATATCTACAAGGCACCTTCATGGTTCTCCCCCATTCACGGTTCTTGCTGAGAAGCTTATACATGTCCCTCTTCTCAACAATCTCTGTGACCTCGGCCTCGGGTTGGCTAAGCTCATCCCGGTACCGGAGAAAGTTTTCATGATGGAGCACCGAGGGCTGCAAAATGTAAAAAAGAGAAGGCATTAGAGTCATCAAAACCCAAATTCGAAGATAAAAAGGTGTGATAACACCTTACCCGGTTCAACACCTATTGTGTTTCGTTGAACAAGCATGGTGCATCCAGCTCTTTCATTTTTGTCCGGTCTTCTTCCATTACCAGGCACTTGAGGTAGCTAGCTACCCCAATAGGGGCGGAAAGAACACGGGCATCCTCCGGGATCCGTGCCAAGATCCGTGCTCAGAGCGGGGAACCGATTGGTCAACCTAGGACTCGAGTTCGGCCCACCGACCTCCGAGGATGGACTTTTCCTCGGCACCTATAAGTCACCCAACACGGTAAAGTCATTCAGGGCGGTTGAGTCTATACCATCAAAGAAGCATCGGAGGGGATCGTCCGCTCCATCAATCCCTTCATTGGATTGCTCCTTCGTCGCCCGGGCTTCATCGAACATGGACTCTGTGAACGAGGGAGATCCCAAAATATCTATAACACCGGGCAGGGCGGAGCCGGCATCTCGAGAGAGCTCGGCCCTCACTTCGGCACCTGCCTCATGATCTTGAAGGGGATTAGCCTCCGTCGTTTCCCCCTCGGCTTCCATCCGTTCCTCGGGGACTGATGACTCGTGGGCCACAAAGAGCTCATCCTTCTCAGGTTCGTCCCTGATCCGTAAGAGTGAGTCCGAGTCAGGCACTCGGGAGATGGAGCTTTCCTTTGGTTTACGAACCAACCTTCTCCTTGGTTTCTTTTTCTCTGAGCTCGGAGAACTCGGGGCCCTCCTCCTTTACTTCTCTCCTGTTGTGGCTCTGGACTGCCCCGAAGAAGAAGAATCAGTGGGCAAGCCCTCGTCCCCGACCGGAGATCTAAGCTCGACGGTCTTAGGCAAACTGCAAAAAGGAAATAAAAGAAATAAGAACGTGATGCTAGAAGAAGAAGCCTAACGTAACTTATTCGAGAAATAAATCTTACCATGGGAATGGGCCTCCCAACAGCCCTTTGAGAATTTGCTCCACGAGCGCTCAGAGTAGGGCATTTGTGAGATAATGCATTTGATCCACTCCTTGAACCGAGGGATAGCATTTGGGAGTTGAGCAACAGCTGCACTGCCACGAATACCAATGAGGAAAAGGGAGATGAACATGAAATCAACATTCAAAGGAAAGTTGTACTTATGTGATGCATTCCACTTCTCAGATAATGGCCTAAATTCGGTCGGAATCAAGTAGGAGGCCTCACCTGGACAAAGCTTCCTTGCCAGCCTCGATCTCGGTCTTCATCGATGCTTGAGAATGGAGCTTTAGTAGCCCGGCGTACGAGCTTTTTCAGTCCCCCTCAGAAGATTCAGGGACTGTAAAGATGGAGTAGATGATCCACGGTGAGCCGACATGAGTCGATATTGTTCACAAAATATCGAAGGAGGATTACGATCCTCTACAATGATGGGTGGATCTGATCGAGGCATACCTCGTACCTCCTACAGAAATCTATAATGACCGGGTCCACCAGGCTCAGTGTAAAGGGATAAGTGTGAACACTTAGGTATCCCCTCAACATGGGAAGTAATGGCCTCCTTATACTCGGGGACCACTATGTCCTTGTCGGCCCAGTTGTAGTCCTTTCGGACCGTGAGGAGGTCATCTTCGGTGATTGAGCAAATATATCTCGATGCCTCCTCACGCCGACCCTACACCGAAGAGGGATTCTCAACCTTGAAGTCGTCAGCAACCGAACAACTCCCGGGAATGAACATCTTCAAGGGAGGTTCAACAGCCGGTTCATCGGTAGCCACGTTAGTGGCGGACCTCTCAAGGTCGACCACATCGAGAGTGGTTTCGTTAATTTGGCAGTCGGTTGGGAGGTAGAAGCAGACTTTTGGGGAACAGATTTTTAGGTTTTGGCATTGTTATCTATAAAATCTTGAAAAAGATAGAGAAAGGTTGAAAGTTGAAAGCTCAGATGTGTTGGCTTGAGTAGAGAATGAGTAAAATTTTTGTAACCTACTGAGAAATCTTGAGTAACGGAGGTAAAGATACTAGAGTATAAAAAAAGGTAATGAAATCCTGAAGGCACGAGGGTAGAAGTTTGGACGTAAAGTAAAAAATGAATGAAGGAGGGGATATTTATATGGGCTCCACGACGTTTCGCGTCCAGGGACAGCCAATCGACGACTGATACGCATTTGAGGTCATAATGACATCACTAACGAGACGTTTCAAATTTTTTGTCATTTCTATCTTGGCGTATTGAAGAAGGAATCGGGGAGCTCATGTCGTTTCTCGTCAACTTACTCTCCGAGAAACGAGGGAACTATCTGTATACGGGTAAAATCGAGCTCATGGTACACCCCGGCTTCCGATAAGATAAACCAAGCTAGAGATATGATGGCAAGGGACCGGAGTCGAGGCAAGGGTATCATCAAGTTAGAATCCGAGGGTATGACGCCCACCCTCGAGAATATCAGGGCCATGATCCGGGATCGATCCAAATCCCAAAGGACTTCGGAGAACGTTGTCAGGCAACCCAGCACGACCAACGGAAGGTCGTAATATCCGCGACCGACCAGATATCACGGCGTGGATCTCGTCAAGTATCGATGGAGAACTGGTGATCAGTTAAGCAGAAGATTTTTTATCTTTTATAGAATTGTACTTAGAGTAAAACTCATCTACTATATAAAGGAGAGTCTCATTATTCATTGAACACATAGTAACACACATCCCAAAGCAATATACTATTATTTTTTTATTATTCATAGCTCTTACATTGTTGATCAGTGTTTGGTTATTATAAGCCCATGATCGAAGATGGATACCTCGTTGAGGCTGCCCTCGAGTCCAAAATCATCCTCCCTTATTTTCAAGCGGTTTGATAATTTATTACATCTCTTGCCTGTTTAGTCTAGCAATCTTTACCATTTATATTGAATAAATTCACGTATCCTTAAAACCACTTACAAATTTAATTGTTATCCGTTTTTAGGGTAAATATTCTTAAAGTTAAATTATTTCTAATAAGAAAGTATGATATTCTTTTTGAAAACGGACTACAAGTAGCAGTAGGGACAAAGGGAGTAGCACTTTTCTAATATTTACCTCCTTTGACAATTTTGTTTATATTTTATTTCAAAATAGTATGATATCTTTATTTTAGATTTTCTTTTTAATTTTTAACTTTTTATTTTACTTTTAATCGTGAAATCCTCTTACAATCAGAAAAATCTCACATCACTCTTAATATCACAAGTTTTGTCAAGTCTTTTATTTTTATTTTTGAATTACGTGAAATCAAACACTGTTATATAAAATGAAATGGAGGCTAAGACGACCTTGTTCAGTTATTGTGTATGATCCATTTGTGTTCAAGAAGGTGTTGCAATGCATCCTATAATTCTTTAGTTGGTATTACTTGGTTGATTCCACACTGTAGTTCTGCTTTTAGAAACTTTTTTCTCAATACAAACCCAAATGAAAAGTCCTTTTTCCTAACTGGACTAAGTTGTTTAAATAGGAATCGGGATTCGATTTTTAAAATAATTTCTAGGAGACAGATAAATGTAAAGGAGGTAAAGGAAGAATATTGGTATATACCGAACGTTACACTCATAACATATACACAAAAGAATTTACAGTTCTACTAATGAATTATTACTCATTCTCAAGTAAAGAAGAACTGCCTATTGAGAGATACATTTTTCGTATTTATTTTTTCAAAAGTGAACCGTTAAATTTATTACCTTCTAGAAAAATAATTATTTTAATGAAGTTTATCTAAATTAATGGGCACTCATTTCATACGAAAATTGTTGGTTCCCAAGTGCACGCAAGTATACGTGGCCGTCAAATATTAAAGTGACTCGAAAGGTAGATGTCGAACCCACAGAGACTTAGAGTAATTGTTAACTAATCAAACTAAAATCAATTTAAAGTCCAAGATAATCAAGAGTGTTATTTTTCTATTAATCTACTATTGCGGAAATTAAACAAGTAACGGCTAATTTATCAAGAATGCAAATGTGTATGATGAGATTTTAATCAGAGAAAATGAAGATTTCAGTGTTGTGGTTCATTTATCAATCCTATTAAGTTCAATAATCACACTCGTTAATCCAGATTATCTATGGTTGCTAATTGACCAGATCTTTAATATAAATAGCATGGTCCCATAATACTATTCGCCTATCCACAATATATCAATCCTATATTCCTATGGCATTGAGTCTATCATGAACAAATATAATACGGTATTCAACTAAGCAAAACTGTTAGGTATATTCCTATCCTAACCGCGAAATCGTTTTCCGAGCCACGGGTTCAGAAACAAGCTCTCTTTAATTCTACTCTAATCTAAACATGGCTTTTCCATACATAGCATAGATAGTAGGGTGAAATGGTAGCTACAACAAGTCACAAGTTAAAACTAGAGTTAAAGAAACAACCACAAGATGATAATCCGCATTAACGAAGATGTAGTTAGTAAACATTAATAATCATGTCAACCACAACCCTAGAAACTAGAGTGCTTAGCCACTCATATTCGTAGTAATATTTTTCCAAGTATTTTGCATAAACAAATTACAAAGAAAAGATGAAGGAATGAAGAACTCGATGATTTTCTCCTCCAAAGCTTGTTTGATGTTCGTGCCTCCAAATAATGTCCAATCCCTCAAAATAGGTTTAGAACTCTTTTTATACATGTTGGGGACGTGTAGGGTTGAAATCCCCAAGTCCTAGCTGAATTAGGATAAAATCAACCCTTTGGCGTCATGCTTTGTGCCTGGCGCCAACCTGGACATCAAACATTTTGGTCTTCTGCCAATGGCATTTTGGTTGGTGCCTAGCGCCAACCTGGACAGTGAATATTTTATCATGCTGTCAACGGCGTTTTGATTGGTGTCTGGCACCAACCTGGGCACCAACTTATACTTCCTCCAAATTCTTCACTTTTTTTACGTCAATTTGCATACGAACTCCCCAAATCACTTCCAATTAATTCCTACACATAAAAATACCATTATTAAGCTCGAATCACAAATATTCACACCAAAGTTAACAAGATCAAGGCATAATGCAAGAAAAATTACATGCAAAAACATAAAACTTTAGCCAAACATCACCACCCGAGACTTAAGCTCTTGCTCGTCCTCGAACAACCAACAATTAACACTATTCTTGAGCACTTTATATTTACACATTTGAAGCACACTACATGTAACGACCTGACCGGTCGTTTTGAGCATATGCATTTCGTTCAGCTATTTGAAGTCTTGAGCAGTATCGTATGATGTACTATGACTTGTGTAAATTATCGATTTTGGTTTTCAGGTTACTCGGAATTGATTTGGAAGAATGAATTTCATGATTGAAGCTTTAGAGTTGGAAGAGTTGACCAAGTTTGACTTTTTAGTATTTGACCTCAGATTGGAGTTTTGATGGTTCCGTTAGGTCCGGATGGTAATTTTGGACTTGGGTGTATGCCCGGGTTTGTATTTGGATATTTCAAAAAGGTTTCGGCGCTAATTGGCGAAAGTTGAAAATTTGAAGGTTTGGAAAGTTCATAAGTTTGACCGAGAGTTGACTTTGAAGATATCGGATTCGAATTGTGGTTTTAGAGATTGGAATAGCTTCGTTGTGTCATTTGGGACTTGTGTGCAAAAGTTGAGTTCATTCCGAGTTGATTTGATATATTTCGGCATGAGTTTTGGAAGTTGAAAGTTCAAAAGTTCATTAAGTTTGATTTGAGGTGCGATTCATTTTGATATTGTTTTGCGTGATTTGAGGCCTCGAGCAATTTTATGTTATATTATGGGACTTGTTGGTATGTTCGGACGGGGCCCCGAGGGGCTCAGGTGTGTTTCGGATAGGTTTGGGTTGTGTTTGCACTCGTTTTTGATGTTTCGACGTTGTTTCTTCAAGCATAAATGGTACCACATTAAGCAAATGCGCTCCAATTTCTATTTTGATTGAAGTATTAGATCCGTATCGTAATTTTGGAAATATAACAACTGGAATCATCAACTTTCGACATCGTATGAGAAATTTATGGTCATTTTACTAAGAATTGGGCTGCCAGATTTTTCTAAAGTAACTACGAAATTGCCAATAAATTCGTATTTAAAAATATGCACTATTTCCAAATATTGAAACCAACATATCTCCTTCATTATAAAGTCAAATGAAGTGATTCAAATTCCTAACTTGACTGAAATATAACAAGAAATCCATTGGAGGCACCAAAAGCGAGTTTCAGGATAGTTTGGCACATGAAACGAGGCAGAATAACTGGGCAAAAATATTTAATATCGAGGGTTTGTTCATTTGGTCATATTTTGAGTTGGGGAGCTCGGATTTGGGCAATTCTTTAGGCAATATTCACCATATAAATTGGGGTATGTATTCTACACTCGGTTTAGATTATATTTTGTGAATCTATCTTCATTTTTGGCAATTGGTTGATGAATTTTAAAGAGGAAATTGAGAGTTTTGTCTAAAACTTCATAAAGCGAATTTTCGAGTTTTGTACATCGATTCGGAGTCGGATTTGAGTGAAACTAGTATGGTTGGACTCGTAATTGAATGAGTTGTAGGATTTTATAAGTTTCATCGAGTTCAGAGATGCGGGCCCAGGTTTGACTTTAGGACCGATTTTGGGCCCGGGTTTGACTTTAGGGCCGATTTTGGGATTTTGATTAAGGATTCGACCTTTATCATGTGGAATTGTTTTCTTAGGCAGTAATTAACGTATTTGAGTTGCTTTTGGCTAGTTTCGAGTCGTTCAGAGGTCGGTGCGCGCGGGATGGTATTTTTGGAGAATCGCTTGACTTGCTCGGTATTGGATTTGGCTTGTTCGAGGTAAGTAACACTTCTAAACTTGGAGTTGAGGGAATGAACCCTGATTATACATATTATGTGATTTGTTTGGAGGGGACGCACATGCTAGGTGACGGGCGTGTGGGCATGCACCGTAGAAATTGAGACTCGATCGATTCTGTAGAGTTGTGTAGCCAATTGACTTATATTTTTCATGTATTTCTCATGTGTTAGAGAAATGAGTTGGGACTCATATTAGAAATCATGCTTAGGTAAATGCTGGTATTATTGGGACCCACTGAGGTCATTTCTGCAGTCGAATTATATGTTTAAATTATAATTTCGTACTCAGTCATGTTCATTCATTGCGTATCATATCTCAATCTCTGTTGCTATTTATTGATACATCATATCATCATTTTAGGCCAGTTTTATGACATTGTATGCCCGATAGGCTGGAGATATTGATGACTGAGTGAGGCTGAGGGCCTGATTGTGAGTGATATTTAGGCGATCGGGCTGCACGTCGTATCATGTATTATTGATTTATGCTTGGATTTGGCTTATTATAGCGCTTGGGCTGAATAAGCCCATCCAGAGTCTGCACACCCACAGTGTGCACAGTTGATATTATATTGAGGGATGGATCTTCCCTAGGCATGGATCTTGCCTAATTATTTATATTGAGGGATGGATCTTGCCTAATTATTTATTTTGAGGGATGGATCTTCCCTCGGCTGGATTGGCCATATACAGTAGTGAGTGACTGCATGTCAGTTATCATATATAAATATAGTTGGGATAGATCTTCCCTGTGCTAGATTGATAATATATAGTACTTAGTGACTGCGCGCGAGTTGTCATTTATATTTGGGGTTGGATCTGCCCTGTACAGTGCCGAGTGGCTGAGTGTGCTGAATATTGAGCGTGATAAGTGGAAATGCGAGACGATGAGATTGAGTACTCTGAGAGTGTGAGTACATGAGTTCATCAGTGTGTTGCATTGCATTAGACACACATACTTGATATGTAGGCATAGAAAAGTATTTTTCCTCATGCCATATGATAATGGAATTTCTTATTTGTCGTTAAAGTTTTTGAGAAAAATCACAGATTTCAGACTTACTCATATTTTTGGTGATTTCAGCAAAAGATTTGAGTTTTACTGTTATACTTGAAAAGAAAATATTTATTTTCCAGAATTGTATACGAGCTGAGCATTTATTTATTGAGTTATTTCTTGTATCACCTTTATTATATTGTTATGAACTATTATTGGCTATTGGTGTTGGACTCCGACCTTTGTTCCAACTCGTCACTACTTTCAACCTAAGGTTAGGTTTGTTACTTATTGAGTACATGGGGTCGGTTGTACTCATACTACACTTCTGCACCTTGCGTGCAGATTTTGGACGTTGATGTTGCTGTGTATGATTGAAGCTAGCATTGAAGACGTACCTGCGTTCCAGTTACAACTACCCCTTGTTCATGATAGCCCTAGACTTATGAAAAATCTGTTTATGTATATTCAGACAGATGATGTATTTATTTCATACTAGCTTTGTAAACTCTAAATCTTATAAGCTCATGATTTATACTGCCAGTCCTTGGGGAGTTGTATAAAATTCAGTCATCTCATCTTTGATTCACTTCAGTGTTATTATATTATGTTATTTTGTTAATTGACTTACCTAGCGGGTTGGGTTAGGTGCCATCACGACAGTTTGGATTTTGGATCGTGACATTACACCAATGACCACGGTTGATAGTAACAGTTAAACTGTAGCATATGCAATCACTTACACTTCCCTATGCCATTCTTCAAAAATATTCACAAACAAGGAAAGCAATAGGAAACAAAAGTAGACTCGCATTAGAAAGAAAACAGGAACCAAAAGTAGATTCGCACAACAAAGAAAAGAAGAGAGAAACCAAATGTGGGGTTGAAAGAAGAAAGAAACCAAACGCGCGTCATTATCTTTGTGAGGTAAAACTTTAAAAAGTGTGACAGAGGTTCTAGTGGTGGATCTGTATTTTTTTTCTTCCTTCCAACTACAGGCACATCCTTCTCATCCATGTCAGTCTACCTTATGCACACTATTTCTGCACTAAAATCCCCCCCTGCTCTCACCATATCTATTGCCTTATTCAATATATTACCACCACTGTAAACATTGCTAGAATATCATTCATGACATTCATAGAGAGATAGCTATATCTATTTAAACTTATGGCCAAATATTAGTGCAGTTCCCTTTTGCTTTCCGGGGCATGTACTATCCTCCTTTTTCCCTGTTTCAGGAATGACTAAAATACACATCTAACAATATAATGGATAGATGCCAAATTTAACAGGCTCAATGAGGCCAAGAAATTTTGTCACACGTGTTGCCCTCATAGTGTGTATTTAATGCAGACCCTGCATTACAAAAACAAAGAAAAGCAAAGGTCTGAAATTGAGTAACCATTATCAATCTTCCTAGAGTTCAGCCTTGTCTAAAATGTCAATGTTAGGTAATTTTCAAACTAAGCCACAAATTTGACCTTGACCAAAGCCAAGATTCCATGTCCAAAGGATTCTGGAGGCAGGACTTTGGCATCATCGATCATGTTCTAAAATTGCATCAAGAGTAAAATTCATATTATGTTATAACTAACAGCTAGCACATCTAAAATTTGCCAGCTTTATTTATCACCTGAAATGCAATTTTTAGTTAATAATTCCACGTATCCTTTTTAAATAACCTTCTAGGATTCTCAAAGCAATTCTGAAAGTACATTTATACTTGTTCGGGAATATTTTGCTTACTCCTTGAAAGTTTCTCAACTTCATGGTAGATCGACTTCTTGCGATCATTATGTCAGTACAGAAACTCAGTTGAAACTTCAACATGAGGGCACACACTTGGCAATTTTAGATATTTACTGTACTACAAGTGAACGAAATATTGCAACGGATACAAAAAGGATACTATATTAACTCTTGAGATGTCATTCAAGTAATTCCTGAAAACGTTTTACAGAAAACTTTCTTGACATATATTAATGGCTATGAGTATACCCATTTGTAAACTCTTCTGCTTGAAATCTTTGTTGATTAAGCTAAAATTCGATACACACAGTATTTAGAGATTAAGCAGTTATTTTTTGTCAGCAAACCTTGTATGCTACAGCTTTCTGCTGGATAAATAGACTCGTAGAGACTATCAGGTAATGCTACATAGTCAAATCATCAAAGTATAGTTTCGTGCTTCAAATACTACTTACTTTGAGGTATCAGGTCTAGTGCAAACTTGATCTCTGAATGGATGCCCCAAAAAAAAAAAGTTAACTCCTAATTACTACTTCCTGGTAGAGGAAAGCCCAACATTTTGACATCACTCTACTAATCGAAAGGGGAAAAAACTCAATACTTTAACAAAGGCAAAATCAACTCCTGGAGTTTGATCAGCAAAGATTTAAAAAATTTTCCATTATACTCAAGCACATAAGACTCTACAAATTGCAGTAATCATAGAAGAAGTAACCACACAGACATCGGCGGAAACATAGTTAACCCAACAAAGGACCCAAATAATTGTCAATTTGAACAGTGTATAAAATTTTTTAGCACTCACCTGGCAAGAGAAGCAACTGAGAAAATTGAGTAGATCGGAAAATGACACAGAAAAAAAAGAGACCACGGTGGAGAGAAGATGACCAGATGATTATGACTTCTTATACGACCCAATTGACCATATGAATTCACAGGTGTTGGGCTTTTGTATAAGATGGGGGTGTTAATAGAAAATATGGACAAAAATGAAATAAAGTAAACTTCTATGGGTGTTTTCGGAAATTCACTTGAACCGGAAGCTCCTCTCGGTTCTCGCTATTAATAGTAGTAAAATTCCTAAGGATTCACCCCTAAATCTAGGATGTTATGTGTAGAAATAGAGTTTCTGGAAAGTAACTTAAGATAACTAATTTTGGAGATTTAGACCTCGATTTGAGTTAGATATCAAAACTAATTATATATATGAACTCGTTGAAGTATGGGTAAGTGGGATTTCGTCTTGATTTCGGATTTTGACCAAGTAGGCACGAGTTGACTTTTTGTTGACCTTTTCAAATATGATAATGATAGAACTTTTTAGTATTATGAGGATTGCTTAAGATTGTTTTCACTTATTTGAGTATTATTTGACTAGATCCGAGTTGTTTGGAGGCTTGTCTTAAAGGAAAAGTGGCATTGGATTGTTGAACATGTTCCGGAAAGAGGTCAGTATCGTATTTAACCTTGACTTGAGGGAATTAGGTTATAAATTTTTACTTGCTATATGCTAAATGTGTTGGGGATGATGTATTTGTATGGTGACGAGTGTATATGCTTTGTCATGGTTGAAAGCATGCACGTATAACTAGTTTTATTCATGTCTTTGTTTATTTCTCGTGGTATTCTCTTATTCTATGTTAGATTGTGAGACTAATTGATTATTTACATGTTATTGGACATATTTAGGCCTTGTTAAGATATATGAGAGAGATGGCTCTTGAAATGTTGAATTGCCTACTACGCCGCACTACCAGAAATTGGACCAACGGCAAGCAGTTATTTTTTGTCAGCAAACCTTGTATGCTACAGCTTTCTGCTGGATAAATAGACTCGTAGAGACTATCAGGTAATGCTACATAGTCAAATCATCAAAGTATATTTTCGTGCTTCAAATACTACTTACTTTGAGGCATCAGGTCTAGTGCAAACTTGCCCAAAAAAAAAAGTTAACTCCTAATTACTACTTCCTGGTAGAGGAAAGCCCAATATTTTGACATCACTCTACTTATCGAAAGGGGAAAAAACTAAATACTTTAACAAAGGCAAAATCAACTCCTGGAGTTTGATCAGCACAGATTTAAAAAAAATTCCATTATACTCAAGCACATAAGACTCTACAAATTGCAGTAATCATAGAAGAAGTAACCACACAGACATCAGCGGAAACAGAGTTAACCCAACAAAGGACCCAAATAATTGTCAATTTGAACAGTGTATAAAATTTTTTAGCACTCACCTGGCAAGAGAAGCAACTGAGAAAATTGAGTAGATCGAAAAATGACACAGAAAAAATAGAGACCACGGTGGAGAGAAGATGACCAGATGATTATGACTTCTTATACGACCCAATTGACCATATGAATTCACAGGTGTTGGGCTTTTGTATAAGATGGGGGTGCTAATAGAAAATATGGACAAAATTGAAATAAAGTAAACTTCTATGGGTGTTTTCGGAAATTCACTTGAACCGGAAGCTCCTCTCGGTTCTCGCTATTAATAGTAGTAAAATTCCTAAGGATTCACCCCTAAATCTAGGATGTTATGTGTAGAAATAGAGTTTCTGGAAAGTAACTTAAGATAACTAATTTTGGAGATTTAGACCTCGATTTGAGTTAGATATCGAAACTAATTATATATATGAACTCGTTGAAGTATGGGTAAGTGCGATTTCGTCTTGATTTCGGATTTTGACCAAGTAGGCACGAGTTGACTTTTTGTTGACCTTTTCAAATATGATAATGATAGAACTTTTTAGTATTATGAGGATTGCTTAAGATTGTTTTCACTTATTTGAGTATTATTTGACTAGATCCGAGTTATTTGGAGGCTTCTCTTAAAGGAAAAGTGGCATTGGATTATTGAACATGTTCCGGAAAGAGGTCAGTATCGTATTTAACCTTGACTTGAGGGAATTAGGTTATAAATGTTTACTTGCTATATGCTAAATGTGTTGGGGATGATGTATTTGTATGGTGACGAGTGTATATGCTTTGTCATGTTTGAAAGCATGCACGTATAACTAGTTTTATTCATGTCTTTGTTTATTTCTCGTGGTATTCTCTTATTCTATGTTAGATTGTGAGACTAATTGATTATTTACATGTTATTGGACATATTTAGGCCTTGTTAAGATATATGAGAGAGATGGCTCTTGAAATGTTGAATTGCCTACTACGCCGCACTACCAGAAATTGGACCAACGACAACAGTTATTTTTTGTCAGCAAACCTTGTATGCTACAGCTTTCTGCTGGATAAATAGACTCGTAGAGACTATCAGGTAATGCTACACAGTCAAATCATCAAAGTATAGTTTCGTGCTTCAAATACTACTTACTTTGAGGCATCAGGTCTAGTGCAAACTTGATCTCTGAATGGATGCCCCAAAAAAAAAAGTTAACTCCTAATTACTACTTCCTGGTAGAGGAAAGCCCAACATTTTGACATCACTCTACTAATCGAAAGGGGAAAAAACTCAATACTTTAACAAAGGCAAAATCAACTCCTGGAGTTTGATCAGCAAAGATTTAAAAAATTTTCCATTATACTCAAGCACATAAGACTCTACAAATTGCAGTAATCATAGAAGAAGTAACCACACAGACATCGGCGGAAACATAGTTAACCCAACAAAGGACCCAAATAATTGTCAATTTGAACAGTGTATAAAATTTTTTAGCACTCACCTGGCAAGAGAAGCAACTGAGAAAATTGAGTAGATCGGAAAATGACACAGAAAAAATAGAGACCACGGTGGAGAGAAGATGACCAGATGATTATGACTTCTTATACGACCCAATTGACCATATGAATTCACAGGTGTTGGGCTTTTGTATAAGATGGGGGTGCTAATAGAAAATATGGACAAAAATGAAATAAAGTAAACTTCTATGGGTGTTTTCGGAAATTCACTTGAACCGGAAGCTCCTCTCGGTTCTCGCTATTAATAGTAGTAAAATTCCTAAGGATTCACCCCTAACTCTAGGATGTTATGTGTAGAAATAGAGTTTCTGGAAAGTAACTTAAGATAACTAATTTTGGAGATTTAGACCTCGATTTGAGTTAGATATCGAAACTAATTATATATATGAACTCGTTGAAGTATGGGTAAGTGGGATTTCGTCTTGATTTCGGATTTTGACCAAGTAGGCACGAGTTGACTTTTTGTTGACCTTTTCAAATATGATAATGATAGAACTTTTTAGTATTATGAGGGTTGCTTAAGATTGTTTTCACTTATTTGAGTATTATTTGACTAGATTCGAGTTGTTTGGAGGATTGTCTTAAAGGAAAAATGGCATTGGATTGTTGAACATGTTCCGGAAAGAGGTTAGTATCGTATTTAACCTTGACTTGAGGGAATTAGGTTATAAATTTTTACTTGCTATATGCTAAATGTGTTGGGGATGATGTATTTGTATGGTGACGAGTGTATATGCTTTGTCATGGTTGAAAGCATGCACGTATAACTAGTTTTATTCATGTCTTTGTTTATTTCTCGTGGTATTCTCTTATTCTATGTTAGATTGTGAGACTAATTGATTATTTACATGTTATTGGACATATTTGGGCCTTGTTAAGATATATGAGAGAGATGGCTCTTGAAATGTTGAATTGCCTACTACGCCGCACTACCAGAAATTGGACCAACGGCAACAGTATTTTGGCAATGGTCATATAACCGTTGCGATACATTGTCTATTGCAACGGTTGGAACAGTTGCGATAGAATTTTGGTTCTTTGCAGCTGAACCGTTGCGAAAGTGAGAAAACCGTTGTCACAGACATTTCTATTGGAACAGTTAAAGTATCCGTTGTTATAGACTTATCTATGGCAATGGTTCTGCAAATAATAACTAATGCGACGATTTCTCATTCCCTTATTTTACCTTTTCCAACAACAACAACATTTCAGTACTCACTAGTGGGGTCTGGGGAGGGTAGTGTGTACGCAGACTTTATCCCTACCCTAGGGTAAAGAGTCTGTTTCCGATAGACCCTCGGCTCCCTACCTCCAAGAACTACCCACCTTGCTTTTGGATGACTCGAACTCACAACCTCTTGGTTGGAAGTGGAGGGTGCTCACCACCAGAACAACCCACTCTTGTCTTATTTTACCTTTTCCAATTTCCAAAAAAAAAAGATTCTTTTAAGTCGTTTATAACAAAGGAGTAAGAAAAAATTGATAGTTTCTCTTGCATTCTCGAACACATCGATGATATGAAGATAAACTTTGAAGATTCCTCTCTTTCCAACAATACATCGAAAATCCGAACGATTTATCTTCGAAGAACCAAGAACCGAAGCTCCAAGGCTAATTTTCAAATATCTGAAGAACTGTAAACGAATCTCTCAAGGAGCTCTCAACTCATGAATCTTGTCATTAGTTGCTTGAATCGAAGGGAAGAGAACCTGGAAACAAACATATTGTCCTTGAGTTTAAACTTTTTTCAGGTACTTTTCAATTTCTTACTCTATTAGGACATTTTTTTCCTGCTATAGAGCACATAATTCTGACATTTCATTTAAAGTGGTGTTTACTCTCACATGAAAAAGTATTAAGGTCATAACCATTTCAATATTGTCCTGCTTCAACGTTTTCATGTCTCAAAGTTTTTCAACGAGGAGTTCTAGTCTTTTTACTAATTAGTTTTATTCACTCAAGTGCCGTTAAATTTGCTAAGCTTTTTAGTTTTTCATTGCTTGTTTTAGTTAGTTTATCGAATTTCGCTTTCAAGAGTTGAGGTGTATGATATCTGAAGTATATGGATGAGAAAGTTTTGTTAACTTCTTTTGCTAGTAAAATTATTTTGTTCTTAAACTAAACTTTATAGATATCAACATTATTGCAGTGTTATATTTAATTTGGGGAATCTTGAGATGTTGCTTCAATCTATTTGCGAGTCCTTCACTTATATGTGTGTATATGTAAAATATTTCTTCTCTGTTCTTTTTTTTCCACAAAATAGTTTGATATAAGTCCAACTTGGTTTCTCTTTCTCTGATTGAATGGTACCGTACACAATAAATTTGCGTCAAGAAAATAATCGAGATCGAAAAATAATGCAACAATTATAGTATTTGATTTCAAATAGTTTGAGTATTATAATCTCTATAAATCCTCTGATTCTTCTTTCCAATAGGAAATAAATTCAAATGCCTTCGAGCTTGATCTTGAATATGTAGTTATTGCCACAAACGATGATCTTGATTTCAACTAGTACGAACTTTTATTTGAACTCGTATTTCTTGAACCTTGATTTTTTCTTCGTTCTTGAGTGTGAGCTTGATTGCTTGAACTTGAACTTGATTTGTTCTTCGTTCTTGAGTTTGAACTTGAACTTGTGGAGAAATTTGCAGCGTTTGATCCACGAGCTCTTTCTTGCTTCTTGTTATAACTTCTAGTGTCTTTTATGAGTTATGAAGACCCCAATATATAGTTGTGGAATGGAAGAGTTATGGTAAGAACAAACTCTTTCCGACCAGATTGAAGCGTGACAAGGTCACATTTGATTGGCCAGAATATGTCACTTATACGTGTGGCACAATTTCATTGGCCATTTAATTTGACTTGGCATGTCTTGTCATTTTGACACGTGGCATGATCCTATTGGTTTTTTCCGTTTGACTTGGCGTGCCACATTATTTGACACGTAACACCAAACTGTCCCTCTAGGAAAACAGTATCTTGGACTTGATGAAGTGGGCTAGCCCAGTCAGTATTTATTGGACTTAAGCAATTAATTCAATTATATTAACCCATAATATTTATTTGGACTAATATATTTAAATATAGTTCAAATTATTTTATTAAATTTAAATTCAATAAATTTTGCATGCCTACAAGTACATCTTTTCTTTCTTGGTTCCTTGGCTTCTAGTGTACATCAGGTTAGGATTTAGTATTAGAGTGATAAGAACCATTCATTAAGTTAATACATTGGTCATTTTCAAAGGTTCTACTATGCTCATCTCTTTTAAGGCTTCAAAATATACATGGATAAGATAATCTAGTTTCAACAATGTCAGAGGGCTTGATAGGATCATATAAATATTGGGTTATAGAGTTCAAATTGATACACCAGAGAGTAAGAAATTTCAAAGGTTTCTAGTTTTGGTGATATTAAGAGAAAATAACTTCTATATTTTACACCACATATTGTGAATCTCTTTTAATTGCAGAACTGTTTATATTTTTTAATTCTTTTATAAGACCGTCTTTTATATATAGAAAGATCGGTCATTAAGTATAAAGTACAGTAGTATGATTCTTTAGATTAAAATGGATACTACTGTATAGAATTAAGCACTGCTTTATTATGATTGACTTAATCCGAATTGTTAAAACTCTAGTTTTTTTTAGGATTAATGATCATTTAAACTTGTGGCTAACAATGTAATCCTGTTAAATATGGGTACATTGAGTTGCCTCCCAGTTCCTAAAATGTAACGACCCGGCCGGTCGTTTTAAGAATTTAAGTCCCGTCCGGCTGCATAAGGCCCTGAGCAGCTTCGTATTATGTGTTTTGACTTGCGTGCGTGGTTGAATTCAATTACTGGGTGAATCAAAGTGATTTGGGACATTTAGTCCCTAAAACGAAAGCTTAAGTCTTAAGATTTTGACCTTAGTAGGAACTGTGTGAAGACGACTTCGGAATGAAGTTCCGTTAGCTCCGTTGGATGATTTTGGACTTAGGAGCATGCCCGGATTGTGTTTCAGAGGTCGGTAGCTCATTTAGGCTTGAAATGGCAAAAGTCAAATTTTTAGAGATTTGGACCGAAAGTGGACTTTTTGATATCGGGGTCAGAATGCGATTCCGAGAGTTAGAACAGGTCCGTTATGTTATTTGGGACTTGCCTGCAAAATTTGACGTCATTCCTGGTTGGTTTGATAGGTTTCGGCGCTAGTTTTAGAAGTTGGAAGTTTTGAAAGTTCATAAGTTCCATTCGTGGTGCGATTTGTATTTTCGGTATTGTTTGATGTGATTTGAGACCCCGAGCGAGTCCTTGTTAGGTTATGGAACTTGTTGGTATGTTTAGACGGGGTCCTGAGGGCCTCGGATGGGCTGCGGGCCATTTCCTTCTATTTTTGAACTGTTGTTTTCTATCATCTGGTTTCCTTAATCGCGTTCGCGTCCCTTCCTTCGCGAACGCGAAGAGTAATTTTGGAGGAGGGAATATTTATTTTTCGCGTTCGCGAGCTTCTATCAGTGATCGTGTAAGTCTGCCCTTCTCTTCTTCGCGTTTGCAACTCCACCTTCGCCGTCGCGTAGTAGAAACTAGGAGTTGAGAGCTAGTGATCATTTTCTCTATGCGTTCGCACTGTTCTATCCGCGAACGCGTAAGTATGCTTTCCCCTGCTTCATGTTCGCGTGCCGTTTCACGCATTCGCGTAGACCAATTCATGGGTCATTATTTTCCTTCTTCGCGATCGCACAACACCAATTCCGGGAAGTATCCATTTCCTCTTCGCGATCGCAGCTCCTCTTCCGCGATCGCGATGCATAAACATCTGGGCAGAATATAAGTTTTTCCAAATCGAGGGTTAGGCCATTTTCATCATATTTTGGCTTGTTGAACTCGGTATTGAGCGATTCTTTGTGAGTTTTTCAAGCAAATCGATTGGATAAGTGTTCTTCACCTAGAATTTAATATATTCCATGATTTTATTTTTATTTTTATTATTTAATTTGTGTTTTGAGTTGAGGAAAAAGGAGGTTTTTGAAGAACATTTTCAAAATGAAAAATCATGATTTGAGGGACGAATTGGCATCGAAAATTGATAATTTTAGTATGGTTGAACTCGTATCGGAATGAGTGTTCGGATTTTGTAAAAATTTTCAGGTTCCGAGGTGCGGGCCCGGGGGTTGACTTTTGGACCGATTTTTAGATTTTGATAATGATTGAGGCTTTGTGGTCCGGAATAATTCCTTATGTGTTTTATTTGTGCTTTGAGATTGTTTTGGTTAGATTTGAGCTGTCCGGAGGTCATTTCGCCCGAGAGGTTCATTTTTGAGTATCAGTCTGTCTTGTTTGAGGTAAGTATCTTGCCTAACTTCGTGTGGGGGAAGTACCCCTTAGTATTTGAGTCTTCTATGCTAATTGTAGTCCGTGTATGCGAGGTGACGAGTACGTGCCCAGACTTATTTATGGAAAATTGGCCTTTTAGGGTTCTTAGGTCCTTGTATTCACTAATTATGCAGTTGTGATGTTATGAATACGTCTCTTAATTACTAGTTTCACCTCTACCTGCTTTAATTAAAATTAATTACTTCATCATCCACCCTTGATGCTTATTTGAGTCATCTGTGCCTTAACTGAAATTGTTATCTCTTCTACTGCCATGTTATTTTTCCCCTAACTGCTTATCTTTTTTTGAAGTTATAATTATCTCTTTTATAATTGTTCATCCTTAATTGAGGCTATGATTATCTTTCTGCTGCTTATCCCTAGTTGAAATTGTTGTATCTCTTTCTTATTTGCCAACCTTAAAAGAAGTTAGATATCCTATATTTTAGTTGAATTGTCCCTATTTGAAATTATTCGTCTTGTGTTAACTCCCTCGTTGTCGAACTGTACATTGTGGACCGTTGTTACATAATATTTCCTTTCTTGTTGAGTTGTTCTTATTATGACTAGCTTTCTCTATTGTTGCTACTCATTGTGAATTAGTTCCTCTGTTTCCTTGAGTTCTGGAATTTCTGAGTTGACTTATATGTCGTACCATTGTATTATTGTCATTGTTGCTGTTGTATTTATTGTGGTGATGCACGAGGTGCGGTTGTTGTTATTGTGATGCACGAAGTTTCTGCCGTACGGTTGTGGTTATTGTGATGAATGAGGTTTCTGCTGTGTGGTTGTTGTTATGGGGTTGCATGAGGTTTCTGTCGTGCTATTGTTACTATTGATATTTGTACATACGGCGTGACAAGGCGGGTGTATATATATATATATATATATATATATATATATGTGTGTGTGTGTGTGTGTGTGGGGGGGGGGGGGGGGGGGTTGCGCATGTGGCGAGATAAGGTGGGAACATTGTTATGCACGTGT
This sequence comes from Nicotiana tabacum, assembly GCF_000715075.1. NCBI lineage: Eukaryota > Viridiplantae > Streptophyta > Magnoliopsida > Solanales > Solanaceae > Nicotiana > Nicotiana tabacum. Next base: position 107,621,428 of record NC_134083.1, on the reverse strand, counting down.
GGCGAGACAAGACGGGCACTTACTTTATTATTGCACACGTAGCGAGACAAGGTGGGATGTGTCAGGGATTGAATTGTGATGATTTGTGATGGCCTGAGGGCATTCTTGTTGTTGATATTTGTGTAGTGGTACACTTACCTGTGTGAGCTTTATCTTGTGAAAGTTATGAAAAAAATATTCTATGTGTTGTCCGTTCTTTTTTTTTTCCTTATACTTATTTGCTAGTATGGACTATGTTAGGATACTTGCACAAGCATACACGCAGTTAAGCACTCTTATCAGATAAGAGGTGTTCTTGATATTGTTGAGCATATATGCTCACCCTTGTTTACTTGCCTTCTATGTGAGAATGACTCTATTGGCACGTGAGTCGTCAGTGAGGTTTTGAGGTGTTATGAGGGCACAAGATGCCAAGTGTTAGGGTTCTGGTATTGAAACCCGTGAGTTGTGATTTTTGTTCGAGGTTCGGTACCTCGTGGAGTTTGTTGACTAAAACCTGATGTAAAAGCGGTTGTAGTTGCTGAGTTATTACTTGTCCTTGCTGTATTTGTGATTCCGGATTTAGGTTGTGTTCTATTCACCTTCTATGTCCATTTTATGGTATTTCACTGAAACTTGTTGTTTCCTTTCTTATTGCCATTACTATATTGAGAGCCATATTGCATAGTCTTTATGTAGATATCACATTTCTGTTGTTCGTATACTTATACTTGTTCAGATTATTAAACCAGTGGGTGTCTTGACTGTTTCTCTTCACTACTCCACTGAGGTTAATCTTGATACTTACTGGGCACCACTGTGGTGTGCTCATTCTATATTTTGCACATTTTTGTGCAGATCCAGGTATTTGTTCGATAGTAGTTGTGCGTGTCGTTGCTGTGGAGACTCAAGGTAAACCTATTGCTGCGTTCGCAAGCTTCGGAGTCACCCTTCAAGTTTTCGTTTTGCACTGTTTATTCTTATTTCTGGACAGTTGTATTTAGAAGTTTTCTAGCAAATACTCAGTAGAGCTTATGACTTGTACTGTCGGTTTTGGGAATTATAAATTTTAAGAGATTTCTATTTCAAATTGTTAGATGTTATTTAATTAATGTTGTTGTTTCAATTAATGTTAGGCTTACCTAGTCCCTAAGAGTAGGTTCTATCACGATACCCAAATGGAGAAGAAATTGGGTCGTGATAAGTTGGTATCAGAGGTCTAGGTTCATAGGTGCTACGAGTCATAAACGAGTTTAGCAGAGTTTTGCGGATCGGTACAGAGATGTCTGTACTTATATTCGAGAGGCTACGGGACTATTAGGACAATTTTACTTTCTTCATTCTTATCGTGCGAGTTCATTGATCTCGAAGTTTGAACTTTTATCATTCCATTCTCTCACAAATGGTGAGGACAAGAGCTGCAGTTCCTGATGACGTTACCCGCGGAGCAGATGTCGCTAGGGGCAGAGGCGGAGGCCGAAGAGGAACACGCGCCATAGCTAGAGCACCTACCAGTGCAGCAGTTGAGGAGCCGCCAGTAGTTCCTGTTGGGGGGCAGGTACCGGAGGTGCCTATTGTTACCCCTGGTCTTTAGGAGACCTTAGCATAGTTCCTGAGCATGTTTAGTACACTGGCTCAGGCGGGGTTGATTCCGGTTGCACCAGCTGCTTCACAGACCGGGGGAGGAGCTCAGACTCCAGCTGCCAACACTCTAGAGCAGCGGGTTCATATTGGTCAAGTTCCAAGTGTCATGGCGACACAACCTGTGGCCCAATTCAGCCCGTGGGTAGGGCAGCAGCATCTGAGGAAGAGCAGCTTAGACTTGAAAGATTCAAGAAATATGACCCTCCTACATTCAGTGGTTTGGCTTCAGAGGGTGCAAAGGGTTTTCTAGAGGAGTGCCATCGCATTCTCCGTACTATGGGTATTGTTGAGACGAGTGGGATTGCTTTTACTACTTTCCAGCTTAAGGGAGCGGCTTATCAGTGGTGGCAGGCATATGAGTTGGGTAGTTCGGTCGAGTCAACTTCACTTACATGGGTTCAGTTTTCAGAGATGTTCCTGAGAGAGTTTGTACCTCAGTCCCTTCGAGATGCATGGCGCGCGGAGTTTGAGCAGCTGCGCTAGGGCACTATGTCAGTTTCAGAGTATGTTGTGAGATTCATTGATTTAGCCAGGCATACACCTGAATTGGTCGCCACAGTTAGAGAGCGAGTCCGTAGATTCATTGAGGGACTCAGGCATGACATTCGGTTCAGCATGGCTCGGGAGTTAGAGTCAGATGTTTCGTTTCAGTAGGTGGTAGGGATCGCTCGTCGTGTAGAGGGCATATGGGATCAGGAGAGAGAGGATAAGCAGGGCCATGAGAGAGAGTACATGCAAGATCAGGAGAGAGAGGACAGGGAGGCGAGAAGGCCTCGTAGACCAGAGAGATCTACTGGTACTTATTTTAGAGGCAGAGTATGACATGGTAGAGGCTTTGTGGGTCAGCCAGTTCAGTTTGCACTTCAGACTTCGCACAGTGTTTCAGGTGTTCATAGGTCTCAGAGTACTCGTACGACACAGTTTCAACGGCCACGCCAGCAGAGAGGTTGCTTTGAGTGTGGAGACACCAGCCACAGGGTGAGAGATTGTCCTAGACTTCGGACATGTGTGTCACAACAGAGTATTCAGGCGAGTAGAGGGCGAGAGTTTAGTAAGTGTTGTGATTTTATTGGCATAACTGAGTTAGTGGGAGATTTCAATTGGTATGATGTGTATTCGGCTTGTGATTCAGAGTTGAGGGTGAGACCCTCGTGATTCAATATGATTTGATATATTTGAGCCGGGCTGCGTGCCGCGGTGGGAGGTTATACAAGGATGAGATCCCAATGATTTGTTCATGTACTTTGATTTTTCCTTTTAAATTGATTCATAGTATAGCACTGTTAGAGAGTTGTGCTTGTTGGGCTTGTTTGATATTTCTCTGATGTGTTTCTCTTTACATATTCAGTCATTTTCGTCGTGTGCTTATTTGAGTTTTAGTTTGTGGGGTGTGTGCCCGATGGTGTCCGTTGTGACTTGTTGATCCGGGTGTATAGTTATGAGGTATTCATGTTTCTTGCATCATTGTCAGCGTTGTGGAGGTTTGAAACGGGTTGCTAACGGATTAATTGCCGGTGCTGGTTTTAATTTCGGGCAGCTATTGTGATCATAAATGTTATTATAGGCCTATATGTGGTGTGTCTTGTTGTGTGGTCGTACCTTGTGGGTGTAGGCATGCGTTGTTACAACTGGTTGAGACTGATACCGGTTATGGATTTAGAATCGGGTCTTTTGAAGATAAATGGAAGGTGAGAATTTTGACTCTAAGGCTTATCAATGTTGATAGAAAGGATAAATTACAGTTGGGATGGTAACGTCAGGATTATGTGGATTGGGGTGACGTGGAGTCACCCGCGGGTGTATGTTAGATATGTGCATTCAGTGAATTAAAGACTTCGAAGAGATTCTTGGCACGTTCGAGGACAAACGTTTGTTTAAGAGGGGAAGGATGTAACAACCCGGCCGGTCGTTTTGAGAATTTAAGTCCCGTCCGGCGGCATAAGGCCCTGAGCAGCTTCATATTATGTGTATTGACTTGTATGCATGGTTGAATTAAATTACCGAGTGATTCGGAGTGATTTGGGATACTTAGTCCCTAAAATAGAAGCTTAAGTCTTAGGATTTTGACCGTAGTCAGAACTGTGTGAAGACGACTCCAGAATGGAGTTTTCTGTTAGCTCCGTCGGGTGATTTTGGACTTAGGGGCATGTCCGGATTGTGTTTCGGAGGTTGGTAACTCATTTAGGCTTGAAATGGCAAAAGTCAAATTTTTAGAGATTTGGACCGGAAGTGGACTTTTTGATATCGGGGTCGGAATGCGATTCCGATAGTTGAAACAGCTCCGTTATGTTATTTGGGACTTGCTTGCAAAATTTGACGTCATTCCGGGTTGGTTTGATAGGTTTCTGCGCGAGTTTTAGAAGTTGGATGTTTTGAAAGTTCATAAGTTCGATTTGTGGTGCGATTTATATTTTCGGGCGTTGTTTGATATGATTTGAGATCCCGAGCGAGTCCGTGTTAGGTTATGGAACTTGTTGGTATGTTTAGACGGGGTCCCGGGGGCCTCGGATGAGTTTCAGATGGGCTGCGGGCCATTTCCTTCTATTTCTGAATTGCTGTTTTCTGTCATCTGGTTTCCTTAATCGCATTCGCATTCGCGAAGAGTAATTTTATAGGAGGGAATATATCTCCTTCGCGTTCGCGAGCTTCTATCCCCGATCACGTAAGTCTGTCCTTCTCTTCTTCGCGTTCGCAGCTCTATCTTCGCGTTCGCGTAGTAGAAACTAGGAGTTGGGAGCTGGTGATCATTTCCTCTACGCGTTCGCACTATTCTATCCAGAACGCGTAAGTGTGCTTCCCCCTCCTACGCGTTCGTGTGCCGTTTCACGCGTTCGCGTAGACCAATTCCTGGGCCATTATTTTCCTTCTTCGCGATCGCACATGCTTGTTCGCGATCACACATCACCAATTCTGGGCAGTAGCCATTTCCTCTTTGTGATCATAGCTCCTCTTCCGCGATCGCGATGCATAAACACCTGGGCAGAATATAAGTTTTCCAAATCGAGGGTTAGGCCATTTTCATCATATTTTGACATGTAGAGCTCGATTTTGAGGGATTCTTTGTGGATTTTTCAAGCAATTCGATTGGGTAAGTGTTCTTCACCTAGAATTTAACATATTCTATGATTTTATCTTTATTTTTATCATTTAATTTGTGTTTTGAGTTGAGGAAAAAGGAGGTTTTTGAAAAAAAATTTCAAAATGAAAAATCATGATTTGAGGAACGAATTGGCATCGGAAATTGATAATTTTAGTATGGTTGAACTCGTATCGGAATGTGTGTTCGGGTTTTATAAAATTTATCGGGTTCCGAGGTGCGGGCCCGGGGGTCGACTTTTGGACCGATTTTTAGATTTTGATAAAGATTGAGGCTTTATGGTCCGGAATAATTCCTTATGAGTTTTATTTGTGCTTTATAATTATTTTGGTTAGATTTGAGCCGTCCGAAGGTCATTTCGCCCGAGAGGTTCATTTTTGAGTATCGGTCTGTCTTCTTTGAGGTAAGTATCTTGCCTAACTTCGTGTGGGGGAAGTACCTCTTAGGATTTGAGTCTTCTATGCTATTTGTAGTCCGTGTATGCGAGGTGAAGAGTACGTGCCCGGACTTATTTGTAGAAAATTGGCCTTTTAGGGTTCTTAGGTCCTTGTATTCACTGATTATGCAGTTGTGATGTTATGAATACGTCTCTTAATTACTAGTTTCACCTCTACCTGCTTTAATAAAAATTAATTGCTTCATGATCCGCCATTGATGCTTATTTGAGTCATCTGTACCTTAACTGAAATTGTTATCTCTTCTACTACCATGTTATTTTTTTCCTAACTGCATATCTTTCTTTGAAGTTATAATTATCTCTTTTATAATTGTTCATCCTTAATTGAGGCTATGATTATCTTTCTGCTGCTTATCCCTAGTTGAAATTGTTGTATCTCTTTCTTAATTGCCAACCTTAAAAGAAGTTAGATATCCTATATTTTGGTTGACTTGTCCTTATTTGGAATTATTCGTCTTGTGTTAACTCCCTCGTTGTCGAACCGTACATTGTGGACCGTGCTATCAGGGTTTTTTTCCTTATGCTTATTTGCTGGTATGGACTATGTTATGACACTTGCACAAGCATACACGTAGTTAAGCACTCTTATCGGATAAGAGGTTTTCTTAATATTGTTGAGCATATATGCTCACCCTTGTTTACTTGCCTTCTATGTGAGAATGGCTCTATTGGCACGTGAGTCGTCAGTGCGGTTTTGAGGTGTTATGAGGGCACATGATGCCAAGTGTTAGGGTTCTGGTATTGAATCCCGTGAGTTGTGATTTTTGTCCTAGGTTCGGTACCTCGTGGAGTTTGTTAACTAAAATCTAATGTAAAAGTGGTTGTAGTTGCCGAGTTATTACTTGTCCTTGCTATATTTGTGATTCCGAATTTAGGTTGTGTTTCATTCACTTTTCTATGTTATTTTTATGGTATTCCACTGATACTTGTTGTTTCCTTTCTTATTGCCATTACTGTATTGAGAGGCATATTGCATAGTCTTTATGTAGATATCAGATTTCTGTTGTTCATATACTTATACTTGTTCAGATTATTAAACCAGTGGGTGTCTTGACTGTTCTTCGTCACTACTCCACCGAGGTTAGTCTTGATACTTACTAGGCACCGCTGTGGTGTGCTCATTCTACACTTCTGCACATTTTTGTGCAGATCTAGGTATTTGTTCGATAGTAGTTGTACGGGTCGTTGCTGTGGAGACTCAAGATAAACCTGCTACTGCGTTCGTTAGCTTCGGAGTCACCCTTCAAGTTTTCATTTTGCACTGTTTATTCTTATTTCTGGACAGTTGTATTTAGAAGTTTTCTAGCAAATACTCTGTAGTGCTTATGACTTGTACTACCGATTTTGGGAATTATAAATTTTAAGAGATTTCTATTTCAAATTGTTAGATGTTATTTAATTAATATTGTTATTTCAATTAATGTTAGGCTTACCTAGTCCCTAAGTCTAGGTGCCATAACGATACCCAAACGGAGGGGGAATTGGGTCGTAACATAAAAGGATACCGTTTTTTGCCTGTATGTGTTACCTAATTATATTGTCTTTTATTCTTGTGGTAGCTGAAGATGATTGACAATGTGCAAGAGGCTGATATTGAAACTTTTTCCATTGTGAATTATGTTTTCTACTCATAAAATTGAATTTGTTTTATTATACTTCTATCATTAGTCTAGAATTTGTGGAATAAAATAGCAACATGAGAATTCGTTGGTTCATTCCATTGATCTCATTGTATCTTGCATATTTTGGTTATATCAAATGAGTTTCATACAATTCGTTATCTCAAATGAGTTTCATACTATTGGTTATCTTGTATAGTCAGGCTTCATGAACACAAGTGAGTAAAGAGATTTCTCACTTGCCATGTTTGTTGCTTACTTATTTTCTCCACGATATTATATTATGCTCTTTGCCATGTTTGTTGCTTGTTGGGTGTTTCCATGTGGATTTACATTGAGAATTGGACCGAGTTGCACATTGCAATGGTAATGAGATTTGGATCGAGTTGTACACTACAACGACATTAAGATTGGACCGGGTTACACACTGCAATGGTATTAAGGTTAGATCGGGTTGCACGCCAAAATAGATGTGATGTCTTCAGCTTAATTCTTGTTTATTGTTTCTCCTCTGTGGTGTTTGGGCCATAAGGTTATTCCATGTTATTATTCCCATGAAACTTATTATTTGTTCTCTTATTTGATCTTATACTTTCAATAGTCTCTCTATTACTATTGATTTCTGCTTATTACTTGTACAGGTTTATAAGTAAGTATCTTGTTATAGCCTCGTCACTACCTTATCGAGGTTAGGGTTACTTATTGAGTACATTATGTTGGTTGTACGCATACTATACGTCTACACTTCTTGTTCAAATTCAAGCATTGGTACCAGCGGAGTCCCGAGATGCTTAGTCGTTACATGTTGGAGACTCGAGGTAGTGTTGTATACTTCTTTGTAGATTCTGGAGTCACCATGATTATCTTTGATATTGTTTATTTGTATCAGATAGTATTGTATTTCATTTAAGACTTTGTATTTAGTACTCTTTACAGCTCATGTACTCAATGACACCAGTTTTGGGGAATTGCTTGGACGGTTGTATTGGTTTTAGACTTGTTATGTATTTCGGAGCTTTAGCCTTATTTATAATATTTTGCTATTAATGTCTAATTTAGTTCTTATTATTACTGTGAAGTGTTGGCATGCCTAGCTAGTGTGTTAGGCGCCATCACGATCCTTTGGTTGGGATTTGGGGTCATGAAAGTATATTTGTATCATGCCCCGACCTCGGAAAGCGCGACCGGCGCTCAACTGAGAATCCCCAGTCAAGCAAGCCTATTCAATGCCTTCTACCCGAATTTATCCATAAATAAAGTGAAGGTGCATTTCCATTAATTAGAAAATAAGAAGATCACATGAACAACACAAGTTTATTACCATTAGTTACTTCATTTATAAGTCTCAAAATACATTACACATTCATAGTTTAAAGTGGAACATGTGATACAAATACAAAATTTCTGGTTTGACTTTCCCAACCCCAACATACAACCCACATTATGTCTATGGAGCCTCTAACTGATACAAAAGAGTACTATGATAGTGCCAGCAACAAGGCCCCGACTATACCTCAAAACATTATACATCAGGAATAAAAGATACAAGACCCCGAAATGAAGTGGGGCTCACCAAGTCAGCTGGGAAAAGGGTGTACTGCTATCACTGATCGATACCACCTACTGTGGAACCACCTGCATCCATTAAAGACTCAGCGCCCCCGAAAAAAATGACGTTAGTACATATGTAATAGTACTAGTATGTAAGACTAAATACCCTCTCAATAGAACGAGTAACAATACAATGAGAAAGAACATGGAATCAATAAGAGCCTCAAACCATATAACAATGTCAGGTTAAGAGAAAGATAAATTTCAAGTAAATAATAATATTTTAGGTTGGGATATCTTTAGTACCGATATACCACCGTATTTTTATCACGGAGTCCGATAACGGCCTGAATGGCTAAGCCATCTCACCCCAAAGACATCCAATCACAACACTACCATGTGTGCCGCATGGCGTCCGATCTCAGCCCGATTGGCTAAGCCATCTCACTACAATGTCGTGTGGGTCGACATCACATCATATTCCGCTAGCAATCATTTCATCCCAAATAAAGGGTATAATCTCAACACATTAATCTCATCCCATTTAAAGGGAATAATCTCAACACATCATTACGGTGATTTACCCCTCAATCACTCCTACACCGGCACGTGTAGTTTTGGGAGTAGTTTATTTTAACCTACCCTTCCTTGGTGAATAAACGGCACTCCCAAAACATTTATTATAAAAACAAAGTTATAGCTAATTTTATAGTTTTTCACTTGTCTTTTCATTTCATTGGCACTAGTGGCCACAAGTGTAATTTCATTCTTGGCACGCCGACCGTATTTCATATACGCACTCCTTTCACTTTCAGACATCATCATGGATTATCAACAACCAGGTATTTCTAATCAAAACTTTAGGTATACATATGAGCAATAAGAGTCTTAAGCACATTGAGTTTTCTTCCATAATTTAGCATAATAAGTTGCAATTGAAAAATTATTTAAATCATAATATTCCGACACATTGGTCACGTTTGAATATATTCCCGAAGGAGAACACAATATGATAGGAGTATTTGGCACACATTTGTAGTATATATATTTCAACACAAGCTGATTCAAAGTAGGCAAATTTATAAGGAATAACTCAGAACATAAGAAATAAGAGCTTGGCCCTTCATACTTGAAACTTACAAGAACATCGAGGGATACGATTCTAGGAGAAATGTGTCGCCAACATACCTTTCTTTGAGCTTTTCTTAAATTACTATAATATTTCGAAAATCCTAGAGACTTCAATCTAAAAGAGAGATGACAAAATCGAACCATAATTAGGAAGAAGTTCATGGGTTCAGCTCATTTAAGCAGTTCATCAAACACTAAGTGTACAAATTTGACTACAAAATTTTTCTACAAGATTTCCTTCACCCCACAACCAATCCAATACCAAGAGTTTACCCATATTAGCTCAATGACTGCCCCACCATCCTCATTGCTACATGCATGCATAAATAACAACTCTCACTACTAGAAATCCGATAAAAACTGACAAAAACACTGACCAACTTTGGTCGGTAATGGCCAATAACCATCCAAAACGTGACCATTTACGTGTGGACGGTATTTTAGGGGTTGGAAAGGCATACCGATCAAAGTTGATTGAAAATTACCAACCAACTTTGGTCGGTCAATTAAATTAAAAAACAAAACAATATATTGCAAAAATAACTGACCAAAGTTGATCGATATTTTAATTATGTAATCAAAAGATTCATCATCTGGGAATCGAACCGGGGTCTGTACTGTGGCAGGATACTATTCTACCACTAGACCATTGGTGCATTTTATTTTAAGACTGTCTTTTATTTGATTTATACTCTTTAATTGTATTTTCGCACGAAAATAACCGACCAAAGTTGGTCGGTTTCATTAAAAATAAAATTACCGACCAAAGTTGGTCGGTTTTTTAAAATGATCGGCCGAATTAACCGACCAACTTTGGTCGGTTTTTTTAATATTAATTTTTATTTATTTTAATTGAAAACTCGACCAAAGTTCGTCAGTTACTTGAAAAATAAATTTTGCAGGACTCAAAAATAATTTTCCGTATTTTTGCGCCGAAGAAAACCGACCAAAGTTGGTCGGTTTTGTAAAAAAAAATTAAAAAATGAATATTTTAAAAAACCGACCAACTTTGGTCAGTTTTTTGACCGACCAAAGTTGGGCAGTCGACCTTGGTCAGTTTTTGCCGAATTCCTAGTAGTGTCTCATACCCAAGAATCACACTCCCCATTACCCAACTTCTGCCCAAACTCGAAATTGGAGACTAGGGTGTGAAACCTTACCTCTTAGATGAAGACCTTATGAGCTTTCCTTATTGAATTTCAAAGCTTGAGCAAGGATTGATGAACAAAGTACTTGGGGATTCCTCCTCTCACTTTAGAGCACTCACCTCTCTCTAAAATAGCAGTTTAAACAAGCCCAAATGACCACCAAAGTCATTTTATAAAAATGGGATCTGGTAAAACTGTCCCAAACTTAAGCCTATAAAACCGGGTTGCAATTACAGATCGGACCGCAAAATGAGTATGCTGTCCGCAAAGGGGACTGCAAAATGGTCCCAAATCTGGGTAGGCCTGGTCAGGTCTATGGCTGTTATGCGGCCCGCAGAAGGGTTATGCGGTCGCATAACGCACCACGAAATTCCCATCCGGAAATCTTCATGCTGGTTCTGCAACGGATTGTGCGGCCCGCAAAATGATTATACGGTCGCATAATGGACCGCATAATAATCTTCAAAAATTAGCTCAAGTCATGTTGCACTCTACAGCCGATCTACGGTCCGCGAAGGGGTTCTGCGGTCGCATAGTGGACCGCATAAATGCCATGTTCCGCAAAACTTTTCCTTCATCTCCCCGACTTACTGTACAACCCAAACGTTTTCCTTCATATTATGTGTAGAATAAAGGGAAAAACTTATTCTATGATTTTTGATAGTGGTAGTTGTGCTAATGTGGTGAGTTCACACTTAGTAAACATATTAGAGCTTGCATGCATGAAACACCCTAAGCCCTATAGACTCTAATGGTTGAATGATAGTGGTGAACTGAAAGTTAACAAACAATGCATGATTTCATTCAATGTCGGTAGGTATGTGGATGTTGTTCTTTGTGATGTGGTCCTATGAGAGCTTGTCACATCTTGTTAGGTCGTCCATGGCAATATGATAAGAATGTTTTTCATGAAAGAAGAAAGATCAGATATTCTCTTGAGCTTAATAGCAAGAAATATACTCTTGCACCTTAAGGTCATTCTCAAGTTTTAAAGATCAAAATATATTGAGGTAAATAATAAGGAAACAAAGGGGAGAGAAAAAAGTGAGCATGAGGGAAAATAAAAGAAAAAAGTCCAAGAGTTAGAAAAAAAAGATGCACAAGAGAGAGAGGGAGGCAGCAACTTGAGCAAAGTGGTAAAAGAGGATTTGAGTGATAAAAAGAGTTTTGGTAAGCGGAAAGAGGCAAAGGAAAAGAAAAATGATAGTTTCTATATAAAAGAAAAAAAGTGTTTGAATGCAAGAAAAGAGGGCCTGCCCATAATGCTACTTACAGAGAAGTTTTGATTAATTCTGAGTTATGAACTTCTTCTTTGCTAAGTAGCATTTCTTCTCTTTTGCAGGATTTTGATGATGTCTTCCATAGGATATTCCTAAAGTTTTACCACCTTTGCGTGGCATTGAGCACCAAATTGAGTTTGTACGAGCACAAATTCCAAATAGACCTGCTTATAGGAGTAATCCTGAAGAGACAAAGGAGATGAAAAGGCAAGTTGAGAAGCTACTTGAAAAGGGATTTGTAAGAGAGAGCATGAGTCCTTGCTCTATTCTCGTCCTATTGGTGCCCGAAAAGGATGAATCTTGGAGGATGTGTGTTGATTGTCGAGATATCAACAAGATTACAGTAAAGTATCTTCATCCTATCCCCTGTTGATACCCAATTTTGCCCTCATATTTTATAAAATATTTTGTATATTTTCAAAATATCGTTTCGCATCATGACTCAATTTACAAGAGTCATATAAGTATTTTCTATAATTTTTCACAATCTTTAAGGCTTTAAAATTGATTTTCTCGCATTTAAATAGTTCAAATATTTATTATTTACCTTTTCAAATTATTTTTGTGATGACTTAATCATCAAAATTTGTTATTACACCCACATATATATTTTATAATATTTTATTTCATTTCATATAATTACATTTGTATTTGTTGAGCTATTTACATAATTTTGCAATAATAGCCTATATTTTATGCATAATTATATTATTTACACTAAAATAGTATTTTATATTTTTATATACTTAAGTTATTATTGTAAATCAGTTTACTGCATAAGTAATATTTTTATTATTTAAAAATTACTTTTTGTAAATTATTTTAAATAATTTTCATGTATTTAATTTTATAGCCCAATATAGGGCTAATGTTCGGACCAAATCAGGCCCAAACACTTAGCCCACTTCATTTTCTCTGCGGCATCCCAAACCAAAGAACCCCACTGACTTAACCCGGTCGGAACCCATTTCCTTGACCCGCCCCAATTTCTTTTAATCCTGGCCATTGATCTCTTAAGATCAACGACCCACATTAACCCAACCCTTTTCCTTATATCTCCATAACCCAACCTTAAAGACCACCCTTCTCAAATCAGTCACCTCTACACTCTCTCGAACCTTCTCATCTCTTTTGCAAACCCTAGCAGCCATTGGTTAGTCCCTCTCTGATTCCGACCTAGAGATGGAATCTACCTATAATCTACTTACCTTATTAGCCTTCTCTCATTATTGGCCTTCCGTTTATGGTATTACTTACGTACTTGCCTAACTTTGGCAAGTACCACTTCCGATATCGGATTGGAACGACTCGAATCTTTGGATTTTGGGCGGTATTCCGTCTATATACGCTCAACAAGGAGCGATTTGCACTCTTGGTTTGATTTTCAGACGATTGAACCCAACTAGGGTTTAAGACTCTCCATCTCCTCTACTGATTATGATTTGCATGTGATATTTTCTTTTCTTATTTATGCTTAATTGATTGTTTTCCATGTTTGTTCTTTCAATTTCTACTACTATATAAACCTCCATCCTCGTTCCCCTTCGAAGCTCAGAACGACTATCATTTTTGACTATTGTTACTACCACTATTCTCTAACTCATTCTATATCATTTTGAGACTTCAATTTTGGCCGGCTGGAAGCCAAGGACACCAGAATCTGACTGTTTTAACCTCTCTCAGTGTGAGCACTGCCCTAGGTTCATCTGAGACCCTTGGGAACTCTGACACACTGAGAACTTTTGGGTTCTACTTCTCTCTTTGCCATTGAAGCATTACTGGGACTGTTCTTCTTATTCATTTTTGATCATTCGCGACTGGTAAGTCTCTTTGGCTACAATAATTTTATTTTCTTTGGTTGTATTATATGTTCTCCTAATTCATGCCCCCGAAACATCTATCAAGCACTGCTTTACTACGCCACTTTGCTTGTAACTTTACTTGCTCTAAGGTCTTTCTTATGTCTCGATACTGAACTTGCCTGGATTCTAGTTGTGAGATGTATTTGGCACATGTGCTAGCATGAATGATTTTCTAATTCTCCTAAACTTGTTTATTATGCTGTGTTATGGTGATACCTGAGGTTAATCCTGAGTTTGCTTCTCTGCCTTATTATGGATTGCTATGATAGCTTGGGAAATATTCTGCTAAGTCACTCATGCCTAACCTGCTGCCTTATGGGGTTCTACTATTCATTACGACTTGTTCTCATGCAATTTATGTTCTATTGTGTGTTTGTTGACATGATCAACTCTGTACTCCTCAGTACTAGTTAAACCTTTAGAGTAAACTTTACAACTAGCTTTTCCTATATGTGATCAACTATTGTTGGATTTGATTCTTGTTTGTCTTCTGAAAATTGATATGCCTCGTGTATTGTGACTGACATTTAGAATGTTTAAGTTCTCCCCTGCCCTGTCAAGTGATTGCTCGATAATGAATTTGTTTTGTTAAGATGTTTTCATTAAGTTTTCATGTTAGAACCTTCATGTTTAGGCTATGCTCTACTGATTCTCCTAACTTTCATGATCAAACCTTTTATTTAAAAGTGCTTCAGGCTAGTCCTGACCATGCTTTGCTTGGAACTTCATTTGAAATAGTTTGTTATCCCATGATGATCAATCCTGTCACCCTAGTTTCTAAAAATGCAAACATGAACCTGCCTTGTGTGTGTCCTGCCAATATGTCATATGATCTTGTCTACATGTCTTAGTGAGAATTAATGTTAATTACAGTCCTAAGAACTAAGTGTGTGGACTTCCTACTCTGTTTAATTAATTATACGTGTAGTTCGTTGTTTGTATGGTTAAGTTTGACATCTAATTGGGGTGTAAGTCATTCGTTTGGGCCTGGTATTTGGCCATATTTGTTGTTGGACTTGGGCGTTGGATTACTGTTCCTATGAACCTGCGATTTGGGTTTACTGGTCGGATGAAAGTAAAGCTGCTGAAGGCCCAGAAACAGCACTGAGTTATTTTGTATTGGGCATGTCAATGTTCTATTAGGCCAATAGTTATAGCATTATGTAATTATTTGAATTTGTGTTATTCCATATGGGCCTGTAATAACTTGTGATAACGAATAATGGGGGAAATTAGTAAAAAGGGGGCTGGGGTATTCTGATTCTCGCATGAACGGGTAGAGAACTTGCCTATAGGATTTAATTGCCTTTTTTGCTATTCGTTTGACGTGTACCTATTCTATACACTCATAGAAATCATGCCTATAGGGATCACACGCAATTCACTTAACTCGTTTAACATATGTACACTATTCAAAGCATGTTAGTTTAAGTATTTGATCTACCTATTTCCATATCTACTACTGTGCACACTTAGACAACATGCCTATAAGATGTAACAACACATGCTTTGCTAATCTGGATACCATGTCTATAGGGTTTCAACTAATCAATCAATCAGTTGCTTCTATTACTTTTATTACACTGCTCATCCAGATATCATGATTGTAGAATCTTAATCAGTTAATCGACTACTTTTGTTATTTCATTGTACTGCCACACTAAGATGGCATGACTATAGGGATGAAGTATTATAAAATCAGATTCGATTAGAAATCCTGCCTACTGGATACTGTCACCTGCCTAAGAAGCATGTTTATAAAATCAGCGTTGTTAATTCTGAGCTTTCAAACAGTTGCACCACCTCATTGTGCAAACAATAGAGATCGTGCCTATAGGACCTGCAATACCTTTAATCTGCCAATCCGTTAGTCTGAGGCTGCAGTATTGCATGTACGATACTGGAAATCAGAATCACATAGAGACCATGCTTATAAGATTTAATGACTTTAACGAGTTCTAAATTGAAACTTTTTGCTGCCTAATGTATGAATCTGCCTGCGTGCAATTTGCTGCTTAGGTGTGGAGGCCAAATTTATTGAATTTATGTGAAGTCCTATATGTTTTGAATGTGCGCCTAGTTTTATCATTTTGAGCATCCTAAGTAGAGTCTGTAACCACACAAATAGTATTTCCAAAGCCTACTGGACCATAGGCATGGGACGGGTAGCGCACGCATAAGAGACGGTCTAGAATTGAATTAGAGCACTTGAAATAAACAACTTTAACATAGTAATCGGGTAGCAGGAGATGATAGTCTGTGCCCGCTGAATAATATTAGCAACCCTTACCTTAAGGGAGTTGCGAAGTATTATTTATGTTGTACGGGGTGATCTTTTAGGCTAAAAAACTTAGGACCCCACTCCTTCATATGTTTATCGTTCACACTTAGTCATTAAATGTAGAATAATTAAGTTGTATCTTGTAACCTCTAAAGACTTATATTGATTATCTATATAGTTTAATTGTTGCCCGATTTTCTTTACACTTGTTCATAATAGAATCTTTAAATTCCTTGTCTTCGCTCACTTATATAATCACTTAGGATAATTATAATCCAATAATCCCACATAGTATAAACTTCGGCCGGGACCTACGGTTGTGGACCTCGAAGAGTGCCTAACACATTCTCTTTGAGGTAATTTGAGCCCTTACCCAATCTTTGGTGACATATACTAGCTAAAACAGAGTCATTCGCAAATAGGTGCCCTAACGCACCTTAAAATATCGTTAGGTGGCGACTCTCCTCTTTTAATACCCATTTAAAAGAGTTGTCACATGTCGAAACCCACTTTCGAGAGAAAAAGGGGCGCGACAGCATGGCGACTCTGCTGGGGATTTATACTTAGGCTCTTACCATAACAAAGTTGGCTTATGTGGATTAACAGATATATTTGATGACATGTACGTCCCTTCCCTTATTTCCCTTTATTTGCTTAAATTGCTATGACATGTACATCCTCTCTCTATTTCCTTCATCTTGTTTAAGATTGCTATATCATGTCTCCCCCATCCCTATCTTCCTATTTGCTTCATTTAATTACGTTCTCGTATATTTTCATGAGTTAAACTGACTTCTCTCTTTTGTCTTTCCCTTTTTTCTCTTCTTTCTCCTGTTTATATTATTTATTGTTTTTACGCACTTTTATCCTGTAAATATTTGGCAACATGTTATTATTTTTGCATAAAACATGATCCCAACATCATACTACACTCGTGTTTATTATCAATATAGCAGTGCTTGATGAGTGTCTACGCTTTCCTAAAAAATGCCCTTTTAAACTACGGTAGACTAGTCAATCAACGGTGCAATCATTGGTCCCGTGCCTTTCCCTCTCAAGTTGTCAATTTGAAAGTACCAGTCTAGACCTTTCTAGAAACCACACTCTGATGTGAAATGTACATGCCTCATGCTAAACCTAGTATGGTTTGAGACGTCATTGATGAATCAACTCGCTTAGATGAACCCTGTCCAAAGTCCAAGGGGATTTGCAAAATCCCAAAGGACATCGTTATGTTATGTGCATTACTTGGAGAAAACGTACCAACATGTTGATCATTACTGCATAAACAGTCGAATATGGAGGGGGAAGGGCTAACTTTTATTTGTTTGCAGAAAATGAAGCATGAAATCCCCAAGTCCGGTACGGTCTAGAATATCCCACCTCTACTAATTTATTGGTGGAATGACCTTGCACGCTATGACAGAAACCATGTGAGGAGAGTACTGGGTAACCTGCCATCTTTGCTGAATATTCAACCAAACAAGGGACTGATCGAGGCTGCCACCATGTTCTGGGATGAAAAGAGAGTTGTTTTCCAATTTGGCAATATAGAAATGACTCCTCTCCGGGAAGACATAGAGGGCTTCGCCAAATTACCATGGGATAGTCCAGAAACCATGTGAGGAGAGTACTAGGTATTCTACCATCTTGGGTTTATTGATCTTTGTAATGCAAGGGAGAGGATTCACACTCGCTTAGCCAATGTCGCCAGGACCTTAATGGAAGGCATCGAAGGGCAAAAATACACTATCATCCTGATGATCTTAGCTAAGATGTACCGTGATATGGATCGCTGCAAGCATGGGTTTGGACACTTCGAGGGTCGTAACCTCTTGCTACAAGTTTGGCTGCCGGAACACCTTCAGAGGGGTGATTATCGTTATGATCTTCTACGAAGGCCACTGAATTACTACATAGACATTCATTCTAGACAAGTTTGCAAAGCCTGGATGTGCTATATGCTGGGTGCATTTCTTCAGTAGCCTGATAGACGAGCAAGTGCATTGGATGTTTGAGTGGTTTCCTAGTAGCGAGTTCATCATCAGGTCCAAAGGAGCCACTCACTTAGTACTGATCGGGCTGCGTGGCATCTACCCTTATGCTCCTATAAGGGTAATAAGGCAAGCTGGGAGGAAACAAGTCATACCACGGGTTACCAACATGGTTTAGTATAAAGTAGATTTTATAGGAGATGTCATACCATTCAAGTTTGAAGCCCAACACATGTGGAACCAAAAGATCATCGTGGAGGGAGAGACTATTGAGCCAGACAGGTATCACGCCAGTCATATGTACTACTATCTCTCATGGTTTGAGGATGACATAGTCGGGGACGTCAAACTGGGGGTCAATCTGAAAGATAGGATCATAGATAAGGTGGTTGAGGCACATGTAAAGTATAAGAGGCTACG
Source organism: Nicotiana tabacum (assembly GCF_000715075.1). Classification (NCBI taxonomy): domain Eukaryota; kingdom Viridiplantae; phylum Streptophyta; class Magnoliopsida; order Solanales; family Solanaceae; genus Nicotiana; species Nicotiana tabacum. The sequence goes on along the minus strand of NC_134083.1, from coordinate 107,602,965 downwards.
CAAGAAAGTGTTCGAATATGAAGCTAAGTGTCTAGAGCAGCATAAGGTGAATATAGAGGCGATCAGAGAATGGAAGGAGATTGCAAATAAGTCGACTAAGAGGTTGGAACATCCAGAGCAAGGACTGATGGATCTAGAGGGGAAGATGAGAAAGAGGCTTTGGGATTGTCAAGGCATGGATCCTGATGAAGGAGGGAAGTTGGCAATGGCATACTTGATACTCTACATGCGCGATCTAGGAAACGTGATTGATGGAGTCAAGAGAGCCAAGCATGGAGAAGGTTCTTCAGGGACTAAGTAGACTAGGAGATAATGTTCTTTACTGCTTTCTAGATTAGATTTCGATGTAATAAGGCTTAATGCCATTAGTGACTTTATAATTATTATTTTCGATTTAGTGAAAGATGGATTTGGCTTATTTTCGCATAAATGGAATGAGGCAAACATTGTCATGAATCCTCTCCAAGTCTATGTGTCGCTTAGGCTTACCTAAGGCACAATGAGGTCCCCAAATTAAGACGTGAATTATTGTATGACTTTATTTGATACATACTTAAATATTGCAAACACTTTTTTACTTTGTCTTACTGACTTGGTTACCTTTTGCTTTTTCTTTCTTTTGATTACTCCCATTCCCAAAGGTTGGTTCATGCATTATGGCATCATCAGCGTACCATTACCAGATCCAAAGGTCCTCCACCTCCTTCTCCACCTAGCGATCCGAAAAGCAAAGGCAAAGTCAAATGGAAGATGGATGATATAAGTGGTAACCGAAAAGACAATGCTACCATGGCAGAGAATGTTGAAACCTCGGAAGGAAGAAGTACACCAGGACAAAATAAGTTGGTCCTACGTTTGGAATAGAAAATCTTGGAGCTGCAGGGTGAGCTTGAGCAGGTCTAAAATCTGGCAAACCTCTCCCTTACTCCAAATATTCCTGACATCAACCAACAAAACACAACCACTCAGAACCAAACACCACCGCAAAACACCCAAAACCAAAATCCACCACCCATAGCTCTACAAAATCCCCCCGCAATGCACCAGTATCACAATCTCGCACCTCCTCAAAACCTTAACCCACCACCAATGCAAACCCCTCAACACCACCACCATCACCTGACCTAATATTCGCAAACCACCACTTATCACGCCCCTCAAAACGCACCACAACTTACCCTCGATCCCCCTTAAACTTCTATCAATGATCACCTATATACCCAAGTTCCAGGAACTCATCAAGGCAACCCGATATACATGGAAACCTTACCCCATACCCTGTAACAAATCGTATACATACCTGAGCTGACCAAGAAGGACCTACTCATTCGAAACATATCCGAGGAACTCAAGAAACTAACAAGTAGAGTCCAGAGTGTTGAAGGCGGGAAGGGCATTGAAGGTTTAAACTACGAAGACTTATGTATCCAGCCAGAAGCTGGAGGATTACAAACCTCCCAAGTTTGAGATGTTTGATGGAACTGGTGATCCTAAGGTGTATCTGAGTATCTACTGTGACAAGCTTGTGGGAGCGTGTAAGAATGAACAAATTCGCATGAAACTGTTTATGCAAAGTCTTATAAGAGACGCATTATCTTGGTATATCAGCCATAATCCAAAGAAGTGGGCGAATTGGGTGAGCATGGCGTCGGGTTTCATGGACATATTCAAGTTCAATACAGAGAATGTGCCAGACAGTTTCTATATCCATAACCTTAAGAATAAGCCGACAAAAACCTTCTGTGAGTATGATACTCACTGGAGATCAGAGGCCACCAAGGTGAGGCCGCCACTTGAATAAGAACAAATGAACAAGTTCTTTGTTAGAGCTCAGGATCCGCAGTATTACGAAAGGCTGATGGTTATTGAGAATCACAAGTTCTCAAACATTATCAAGTTAGGGGAAAGGATTGAAGAAGGAATCAATAGCGGAATGGTGCCGATTTCAAGGCACTGCAAGCCACCAACAAAGCCTTGCAATCAGGAGGTATCTCGAAGAAGAAAGAAGTGGGTGTCGTGATGGTAGCCCAGAGCCCTAAGTCTCCTCTCACATACCAAACACCTTTACCCACATATCAACCCTCACCTCCAAAATACAAATACCCTGCCACCACCTACTATACATATAATACCCAACCTGCATATGGCCATTCACCTCCATTTGCCCGCCGAAACTACCCAAAGCCACGATCAAACTTTGACCGCTGAGATCCCAGACAATACACCCCAATCTCCGAACCCATAGCCCAATTGTATGAGAGACTAAAGGTCGCTGGTTACGTCACCCCATTCCTGTTGTTGCTGTTGAGAACCCTCCCAGTGGGTTAACCCCAACAAAACTTGTACCTACCATTAGGCATGAAGGGTCATACCATTGAGAAATGTCGCATGCTGAAAGACAAGATTCAGACACCAAAGTTATACAATCAAAGGAAGCCGCACCAAATGTCTGTAATAACCCTCTCCCTGATCATAGGGGCGAGGGAGTGAATGTGATAGAAACCGATGAGGTATTAGATCAGGAGGGATCCATTGGACTTATTCGAGAGGGAGATGCTCCTAAAACATCTCCTGCCACCATCTCGCCGATTGTGGTGAAAACCCAAGCACCTTTTGAGGTCTAGGTAGCTACGTCTTTCACTTTGATGGCAACTCTAACACTGTTTTATAAGTCTGATACTGTCCCATAGGATTACGTGGCAGAGGTGAGAAGAAAAGGAAAAGCGAAGATGGAAGAGAAAGGTGTTGTGCAAGGTATGGCAAGAACTGACAGAGTTTATACACTTGAGAATCTTGGAGGAACAAGCAAAGAGACCCCATCTAAGCCACCTGTCGTGGAGACAGGCACTGGTGATCTTTGGAGAAAGGTACAAGTGAGGAAATACTCTGTTGTTGATCACCTGAACAAGACTCCCGCCCATATATCCATCTTGTCGTTGTTGCAAAATTTAAATGCGCACAAGAATGCCTTGATGATGGTGCTAAGTGAACCTTATGTGCCCGCCGGTATCACTAGTGAGGAGATGGCTAAAATTGTAGGGCAGGTACTGGAGAGTCACAAGATTACTTTCCATAAAGACCAACAAATCATTACACATCACAGTGCAATTTGAAGACAAGTTCATTGCCAGGGTTCTGATTGATGGAGGTTCGAGTCTGAACATATGCCCACTGACTAATCTGAAAAGACTAGGTAAAGGCCTACATGATATATGAATAGGAATCATGAGTGTGAAGGAGTTCAATGGATCCTAGAGAGCCATTATCGGAGAAATCAACCTTGACTTGCAGATGGGCCCGACCTGGTTCGATGTTGAATTCCAAGTGCTAGAAATATCCGCCACCTACAACTTGTTATTGGGATGACTATGGATACACGCAGTTGGGGTAGTCGCTTCTACTCTACGCCAGGATGTGAAGTTCGAGTGGAATCATCAAGAGGTAATTATTCACGAATATGGAAGCAGCCCTATCTACACCAACCAGAATATGCCAGTCATCGAAAACATGAGGAAATTGGGAGGAGAAACATACCACCGCATTGAGCGAGTAAATGCAATTAAGAAGGATCGATGGTGGAGAAACAAGATAGAAAGCATACTAATATGGTTGGGGTATGAACCAAGCAAAGGTCTCGGCCGAAAGCTTCAGGGGATCATAGAGCCAATACGACCGCAATATCATGGCACAACCTTTTGTCTCGGGTATGAATAAACTGTGCAAGAATACCAGGACTGGACACCACTGTGGCATATGATTACTACCCGATGGAACAACCTATACCACCGCTGCACCATACATTCTGCCAGACTGATGTAATCTTGGGATCTGAGGAAGATGAGGTTTTAGCGGGCATGTGGAAGCTATTCATGGGCGAGGAAAATATGGACTGCATTGCAATTTTAGATGAGGAGGAGGATGAGGACCTTACCATTTAGGCAGTGGGAGAAGAAGCTGTTTTCAAGAACTGGACTGCTGCACCATCTCGGGCTCGCCGAGTACCTGGGTAGCCTTGGTCTAATAAGCATGATTTATTTTTAAAAATTATTTTTGGGCATTGAAGACATTTTCAGTAATTTGTTTTGAAATAATTACTCGAGACATCGAGTTGTACTTGTTGGCAATTTAATGTTTTATTAATGCCTTATTGCTTTTTTGTTTATTTATTATTATTTTTCTATATTTTTTCAGCGTAATTATTACATATCCTGTTAAACCTACAACTGTGACATGTAATGAGACAACGCGATATCAGGAAAGTGATTCAGACGATTTGGACGATGATATAATACCTGCGGAAATTGTCAAAGAAGTAGAGAATTTTGAGAACAACCCAAAGTCGAATTTGGAAGAGACTAAGAAAATTAACTTAGGAGATTCTGAAACAGTCAAGGAAACTTGCATAAGCATTCATCTATCACCATCAGAGAAGGAAGAGTACATCAGGTTCCTAAAAGAATATGAGGACATTTTCGCGTGGTCCTACGATGACATGAATGGGTTAAGAACATGCCATGCTACCTACCAAGATACAAGCTACCTACCAACCCCATGTGTCCACCAGTAAAGCAGAAGCTCCGGAAATTCAAGCCAGATATGACACTGGAGATAAGAAAATAGGTTACCAAGAAAATCAAAGCCAAGGTCCTTCGAGTGGTCGAGTACCCAACCTGGCTAGCCAACATTGTGCCAGTTCCAAAGAAGGATGGGAAGGTCAGGGTGTGCGTTGACTATCGAGATCTGAACAGAGCAAGTCCAAAGGACAATTTCCCATTGCCCAACTTACACATACTGATCGACAACTGCTCCTAGCATGAACTACAATCCTTTGTGTGCTTTGCAGGATACCACCAGATTTGGATGGACGAAGAGGACGCCAAAAAGTCAGCCTTCATCACGCCATGGGGGATATATTGTTACAAAATTATGCCATTTGGTTTGAAGAATACTGGGGACACCTACATGAGGGCCATGACAACTCTTTTCCGCAATATGATACACAAGGAAATAGAGGTATACGTGGATGATGTTATCATCAAATCTAAGAGAAGTTCATATCACATAGCAGACCTAAGGAAGTTTTTCGACCGATTTCGAAAATACAATTTGAAGTTGAATCCTGCAAAATGTGCTTTCGGAGTCCCTGCTGAGAATTTACTGTGTTTCATCATCAGCCACCGTGGTATTGAGCTAGACTCGTCAAAAATCAAAGCTATTCAGGACTTGCCTCCGCCAAAGAACAAGAAGGATGTGATAAGTTTTCTAGGATGCCTTAATTACATCAGCCATTTTATAGCACAATCGATAGTGATATGGGATCCGATCTTCAAAATGTTGAGGAAAGACGCCGCAACGAGTTGGACCGAAGAATGTCAAAAGGCTTTTGAAAAAATCAAGGAGTACTTATCTAAGCTGCCCGTGTTGGTCCCGCTAGAGCCAGGAAGACCTTTGATGTTATACATATCAGTGTTGTATGGAGCCTTTGGTTGCGTCCTGGGGAAACATGATGAAACCGATAGAAAAGAGCAGGCGATATATTATCTAAGTAAGAAGTTCACAACTTACGAGGCCTGGTACTCTTTGTTGGAACGCACCTGTTGTGCTTTGACATGGATAGCCCAGAAGTTGAGACATTACTTCTGTGCATATACTACATATCTCATATCAAGGATGGATCCACTGAAATACATCTTTCAGAAACACATGCCTACGGGTAAGTTAGCAAAGTGGCAAATATTGCAAAGTGAGTTCGACATCATCTATGCGACTCAGAAAGCGGTCAAGGGGAAAGCATTGGACGATCGCTTGGCAGAGAACCCCGTAGATAGAGAATACAAACCATTGAAGACATATTTTCCCGATGAAGGAGTTTCGTTTGTAGGTGAAGATATTGCAAAAACATATGATGGTTGGAGGATGTTTTTCGACGGAGCAGACAAGTTCAACAAATTGGGCATCGAAGCTGTTTTAGTATCAGAAATCGGTCAAAACTACCTGATGTCTGCCAAGCTCAAATTTCAGTGCACCAACAATATGGCAGAATATGAGGCTTGCATCTTCGGACTCAGATTGGCCATCGACATGAACATTCAGGAGTTACTCGTAATCGGAGATTCAGATCTACTGGTACATCAAGTACTCAGAGAAGTACCAAGAACACTAAAATATTGCCATATTTGCATTGTGTACAAGACCTGATCAAGAGGTTCACAAAGAAAGAATTCAAACACATTCCGAGGATTTAGAACGAGTTCGTCGATGCATTGGCTACCTTTTCTTCCATGATACAATATCTATAAAAGAATTTCATCGATCATATCCCAATTGAGATTCGTAAGTAGCCAGCTGATTGTGCTCATGTTGAAGAAGTGTTTGACAGAAATCCATGGTTCCACGATATCAAGGAGTATTTGGAGAAAGGAGAATACCCAGAAATGCTACATACACTCAGAATCGCACGCTTCGATGATTGGCCAACTATTTCTTTCAAAGCAGAGGAATTATGTATAGAAGGACTCTGATTTTGGATTGTTGCTGTTGACGGCCAATTTTGACCCTCCCTTTTAAAATTAATTTATTTATACTTAATAATTTGCAATAAATGTTTTCAAAGTATTTTCCAAGTAATGAATACCTATTTCTACAAGTTAATTCAGTATTGGTTTCGAAATTAATCATTCGGTATTAGTATTATGTAATCACAAATTATATATGCTATTTTAGGATTATTAAAATAATTTCTACACGTAAGTTCTATAATTAATTCAATAAAATACTTCTTAAAATAGCTAATTAGTTTACCATTTCAATAATTCAAAATTAATGTCCTAGTGAAGTATTTTTACAAATAATCAATTAATTAAAATAATTAGAAGTATTTAACAATTATAAGTTTATTTAACTTAATTTCAAAAGAGATTAAAGACCAAAAGGCCACAATTGCAATTCTTGAATCAATTATAAAATGGCTACCTTTTAAATGCTTTTTAGCCCAAATACAAGGCCCAATCCGAAATAACCCAGTCCAAACACCCATCCCCTTCTCCACTTTGGCAATCCATGCCACTCTCCCTAAACCAATCACAACCTGCCACATCACCTGTCTCAATCACTCACAAAAGAAACAAAAAATCATCTGGGCCGTCCATTACATAAATCAACGGCCTACAATTTTAACCCCATTCTTTTTATTTTTAATACACCTACAAATCTAATCCTAACCATCCAAAATATAACAATCTAACGACCACGAAAGTTTCTCTGAAAATTCCTTTAAATGCCAAAATACCAGGACCGTTGATCTAAAAGATCAACGGCCCAAATCTTTCCTTACTTCTTAATCCAGAGACCAAACAGTCTAACCCTAGAAACCCTAATTAATTTTCATCATCACAGCCGCCTCCCCTTTCCCTTTTCTCTCTTTTGTCTCTCATATCTCCAACCACCATTAGTCACAAGACCTTGCACAAATCTGTGCAAGGTCAACAAAATCAAACCATAAACACTCTATTTGCCTCTCTACATCCGCGAATCCTGTTGTTATCTTTCCATTTTCATCACCAAATGCAAACGCCCTAATTCTGAAACCTTAGACTCAAAGGTGAAAGCTCAAATCGCCTGAGCTTTGTTATGGTCTTTCAAATCAAAGCCTGAAATCACCTCTGGTCTCCTGAAATCCGTGAATCCTACTGCAAATTCCTTTTTCAATCACAAAATTCAAAATCCTCTCGTGCTCCATCAAATCGGAGCATGCATGAAGCCCTCTTCAGAAAATCATCATGGAATCCTATACCCAGAGGTCAAATGTAGTGACCTCTGGGTTTTAGGGTTTGTCCGTTGGTTCGAAGCATCAACAACCAATTACCCTTCACTCAGATAAACCAAATACTGAATTTACACTATGTCTTCTAATTTTTATTCGATTTGCTATCATCATTACCATGAATCACTCTCCACTATTCGATTCAAATTCTCCGAACCCTAGAGCCTTAATGGCACTATAAATAGAAGCCTTTAATGTTCTAATCTACAACAACAACAACAACTTAACAAGAGAAAATTATGAATCAATCACTTTACACTGAAGAGATATACACACATAAAACACTGAGAAGTTTAGCCTTAGGTTGCTCACTATTTTCCTTTTCCTTTTGTTGAGTACTATATCTAAACTTGAGTGTTCTGGGATCTTAAGTAACTGAAAAGAGTTCTTGTTTAGTCTGCTGCTCTCAAAAGGGTCAACACTTCTCTCACTTTTCTCTTTTTAATGATACAAGTATGCCAAGTTAAGCTCTGTATATTGTAATCGTTCTATGGTGTTTAATATGTTAATACATATGCTCTATTAACTTACCAACTACTTGTGATTAGTTGTCCTGCTATGAGTCTTTAAATAATGGTTGATTAAGCTATAATTCACTATTGCTGATCTTATTTCTTGAGCTCCAATAGTCTACATGTTTAAGTTGTTATATGTCCATGTTCACATGAACCTTATAAGCTTTGTTGGCATGCATTAACCCTTATCCTTGCTTGTTGCATTTTTGTTCCTTGCCTGTTGCATCTTTGTAGCTTGTGAGTTTCTGAAGTTGAACCTATATTTTGATGACTATGATTGAATGAATTTTAAGGTGTTTCAGTTTATATTCTTTATCCCTTTAAACCTTGGGCAGAAATTCTAAGTGTTCATATACCATCTCATTTGCTTAAGACTGTTAGACTGTTGTTGTTATGTCCTTCCATTTTATTTAGTTTGCTTGTTGCTTCTGTTGACATGATCTTATCTAAACTAAACCTCTCTTTTCTTCTTCTTTGTAATCCCGTTGTACACACCTGGTAAGGATAATTCATCTTATCTCATAATGTGATTAGGATTCTGTCCTTTCCTCTCTGATATAAAGACAAGTAACTGGATAAGCTGAACTTAACTATTTTCTTGATTAGTCAACACCCTTAACTGCATGCTTATTTGATATCTCTTATGTCTTATCTTTAGGGTCATCATGCATCTTTATCTTTTAAAGAACCCAGCTACTCTGCCCTAGTTAAGTAATAACTTGTTAAAAGGAAGCACAATCATCTTTGGATCCATGTGCTAACTTAGAATTAAGTTTTAGTTAAACATTGTCGTAATGCAATGCCTATCCCTTGTCTATAACTTTGCTTGATCCAACTCTCAAAACATGTAAGGATTCCTCTATCTGCATAAGGTCATTACTGACCTGAGATGTTCAAATAGCTGATTAAAACATGTAAGGATTCCTCTATCTGTATGAGTTTCAGAATTAGATCATTAGAATTCGTATGAATACATGTTTGTTTGGTGATTCAGTATAGATTGTATGTTCTTATGTTAGGACAGAAAGTATATTTTGTGGTAGGTAATACTTTATCATTTAATTTGCATTGGAAGGGCCTCATTGGCATTCAAACCTGTAAAGAAAACATGTTGTTAGTGTTTAAGGGTATTTGGGAGTGGGGTTCTATCACGACCCCATTTTCTCTCCATAGGATGTCGTGATGGCACCTAGTCTCTAAGACTAGGTAAGCCTAACAATTTGCGGAATAAATGAATAATAAACTGAACTCCAATCTCAATACATGATATATAAATATAAGACTACAAATCAATAACTACAACTCCCAAAACCTTGTAGAAATAAGTCACAAGCTTCTAAGAGAAAATACTAAGTGTATCTATACATCAAGTCTAAAGAGAATAAGGGAAACATCATAATAAGGATAGAGGGGGACTCCAAGGTCTGTGGACGCTGAAAGATATACCTTGAAGTCTTCACGTACAGTCCAGCTCACTAGTATCTGGCCTGGTAGGAAGAACCTAGATCTGCACAAAAAAGATGTGCAGAGTGTAGTATGAGTAAGTGCCAAGCCTAACCTCGGTAGAGTAGTGACGAGGTCAGGTCAGAGCCCTACTGGTTTTAAAAGAAAAATAAGCCAAAAGATATAATAATATTTGAAATGACTGAAAATTTAAACAATCGACACACTCCCAAGGTATCCCCTCATAGTCCCAAATGTAAATATGCAAGACATGGAGGATCTCCCGAGGTACCGCCTCGTAGTCCCAAAGTAAATATGTAAGACATGAGGGATCTTCCGAGGTACCGCCTCGTAGTCCCAAAGTAAATATGCAAGATAGGAGGATCTCCCGAGTAAATGCCTCGTAGTCCCAAAGTAAATATGCAGTACAGGGGGATCTTCCGAGGAACCGCCTCGTAGTCCCAAAGTAAATATACAGTACATGGGGGATCTCCCGCGGAACCACCTCGTAGTCCCAAAGTAAATATGTAACAACAAATTTACAGCAAGAAATCTTACAATTAAAGATTTAATTCAAATCAATGGAAGCAGGTAATTCAAGTAAGCATGTTGCACAAATTTCAAATAAGAGTTAAGGCACGTAGAAATGCGATACTAGGCTAAACATGATCACTACATATGCCAAGGCAACTTTAGTTAAGGAATTTAAAAGAAGACAACTCAGCAAAAACCGAAATTTCCATAATTAGCCCATGTACGCACTCGTCACCTCGCATACACGGTGCTCACATATCACAAATTGTTACAACAGTACCAAAGCCTAAGGGGATTTCCCCCACACAAAGTTAGACAAGTCACTTACCTCAATTCTCGCCCAATCAATTAATAAGTATGCCTTTCCCTCAATTTTCCGACTCCGAATGGCCCACATCTAGCCAAAAGAAATTACATAACATGAATACAACTACAATAAACTAATTTAAATCATAAATCTATGACTTTAGCAAAAAATCGAAAAATCGCCCCAAAAAGTCATCTCGGGCCCACATCTCGGAATCAGGTAAAAGTCATAAAATACGAACACCAATTTGATATCGAGTTCACCCATACCAAAGTTACCAAAATCCTACACTAAGTTGCCACTCAAAACCCCAAATGTAATTCTCCAAATCCCTAGTCTCCAACTCAAAAATTCCACCTTAAACACACACAATCTAGGTGGGAAAATCTATGGGGAAAAAAGGTTATTGATAAAAAATAAGTACAAGGAGACTTACCTTAAGAAATCCCTTGAAAATGCTTTCAAAGATCGCCAATACCCGAGCTCAAAATGATAAAAATCACGAAACCCTTCGGGTTTAAACACTACCAAGGGGTTCCACTTCTGCAGTCCACTTAGCCGCACCTGCGGCACCACTTGTGAGGAAAAAACAAATCCTTCTGTAGTTTCCTTCGCTTCTGCAGACCCTTTTTTGCGGTCACTTCTTCGCTTCTGTGACACTGGACGCCCTTCCTTCACTCCGCATCAGCAGAGCCTCGCTCGCACATGCGGGCTCGCACATGCGGACTCACACATGTGGAAGCCTTCATGCACCTGCGACATAGCCCCAGGCCAAGCCCCAAATCCACTTCAGCGCGTTGCCGACCGCACCTGCGGTTGCGCACCTGCGAGAATAGTTTCGTAGGTGTGATTGCACCAAAAGGCAGAAAATCCCAGCTTTTTCCTTAAGTCCAAATTTGATCCATTAACCATCCGAAATCCACCCGAGGCCCTTGGGACCTCAACCAAACTTACCAAGAAGTCCTAAAACATCATACGGACTTAGTAGAGCCTTTAGATCACATCAAACAATGCTAAATATACGAATTGCACATCGATGTAAGCCTAATTAACTTTAAAACTTTCAAACTTCTACATTTGACGCCGAAACCTATCAAATCTAGCCTGATTGACCTTAAATTTTGCACATAAGTCATAATTGACATTATGGACCTACTCCCACTTCCGGAATCAGAATCTGACCCCGATATTAAAGATTCCACTCCCGGTCAAATTTCCCAAAAATCATCAAATTCTCCAACTTTCGCCAATTGACGCTAAAATTACCTACGGACCTCTAATTCAACATCTAAACACGCTCTTAAGACCAAAATAACCCTACGGAGCTATTGGAACCATCAAAACTCCATTCTGAAGTCGTCTTCACACAGTTCGAACTACAGTCGATTCCTATGACTTAAACTTCCATTTTAGGGACTATGTGTCCCATTTCACTCTAAAACCAAAAAGAAATTCTCCCGGTAAGTCGCAAAACCCAAAAATGAATATAGAGGGAGTAATAAATAGGGGTTTGGGGCTAGTACTCTCAAAATGACCGGCCGGGTCGTTACATCCTCCCTCTCTTAAAACAAACATTCATCCTCGAACGAGTATAGAGACATACCTGAAGTGGTGAAAAGATGAGGGTAACTGCTGCGCATATCATGATCGGTCTCCCAAGTCACCCCCTCGACCGTAGGACCCCTCCTTGACCGGATGATCCCTCCACTGCACCTTCACTGATGCGATGTTCTTTCACCTCATGTTTCGATCTTGCATGTCCAAAATGGCCACCAGCTCCTCGACATAGGATAGATCCTTGTCCAACTGGACTAACCTGAAGTCTAACACATGAGACGGATCACCGTGATGTTTCCGGAGCATGGAAATATGGAATACTGGATGAACTGAAGAGAGACTAGGTGGTAGTGCAAGAATATCAAACGGCCCAATATACATAGGGCTCAGCTTGCCCTTCTTTTTGAACCTCATAACACCATTCATGGGAGAAACGCGGAGCAAGATCCGCTCCTCAACCATGAATGCAACGTCGCGAACCTTCCAATCCGCATAACTCTTCTGCCTAGACTGGGCTGTACGAAGTCGATCCTGAATCAATTTAACTTTTTCCAAGGCATCCTGAACCAAGTCTATACCCAATAGCCTACCCTCGCCCGGCTTGAACCAACCCACTAGAGACAGGAACTATCTACCATACAAAGCCTCATACGGTGCCATCACCGTTGTTGTAGGCGAACTCCGCAAGTGGCAAGAACTGATCCCAAGCACCCCCAAAATCTATCACATAAGCGCGGAGCATATCCTCCAGTATCTGAATAGTGCGCTCAGACTGTCCGTCCGTCTGAGGGTGAAATATTGTGCTCAACTCAACCCGAGTACCCAACTCTTGCTGTGCAGCTCTCCAGAACCGTGATGTAAACTGCGTACCCCGGTCAGAGATGATAGATACCGGTATACCATGAAGCCTGACAATCTCGCGAATGTAAACCTGAGCCAGCTGCTCCGAAGAGTAAGTAGTAACCACAGGAATGAAATGAGATGACTTGGTCAATCTATCCACAATCACCCAAACTGCATCGAACTTCCTCTGAGTTCGCTGGAGCCCAACAATGAAATTCATTATAATCCACTCCCATTTCCACTCTGGAATCTCTAGCTTCTGAAGCAATCCACCCGGTCGTTGATGCTCATATTTCACCTGCTGACAATTTAAGCACCAAGCCACATATTCCACTATGTCCTTCTTCATCCGCCTCCACCAATAGTGCTGCCTCAAATCATGATACATCTTCACGGCACCTGGATTAATGGAGTACTGCTAACTGTGGGCCTCCTGGAGAATCAACTCACATAAACCATCTACATTAGGCACACATAGTCTGTCCCGCATCCGTAATACACCGTCATCTCCAATAGTGACATCCTTGGCATCACTGTGTTGAACTGTGTCCTTAAGGACAAGTAGATGGGGGTCATCATACTGACACTCTCTGATACGATCATAAGAGAAGACTGAGAAACCACACAAGACAAAACTCGGCTTGGCTCAGAAACATCCAATCTGACAAACTGGTTGGCCAAGGCCTAAACATCCAAGGCTAAAGGCCTCTCTCCTACTGGTAGATATGCTAAACTGCCCAAACTCTCCCCCTTACGACTCAAGGAATCCGCCACCACATTGGCCTTCCCGGGATGATAGAGAATAGTGATGTCATAATCCTTAAGCAGCTCCAACCATCTTCGCTGCCGCAAGTTAAGATCTTTCTGTTTAAACAGATGCTGTAGACTCCGGTGATCGGTGAAAACCTCACAAGGAACACCATACAAATAGTGCCACCAGATCTTCAAGGCATGAACAATAGCTTCTAACTCAAGGTCGTGGACAGGATAATTCTTCTCATGCACCTTCAGCTGTCTAGACGCGTAGGAAATCACCCTACTGTCCTGCATCAACACCGTACCGAGACCAATGCGCGGTGCATCATAATACACCGTATAGAACCCCGAACTAGTAGGCAACACTAACACTAGGACTGTAGTCAAAGCAGTCTTTAGCTTTTGAAATATCTCCTCACAATCCTCGGTCCACCTGAACGGAGCACCCTTTTGGGTCAATCTGGTCATAGGTGTAGCAATAGATGAGAAACTCTCTACAAATCGACAGTAGTACCCCGCCAAACTAAGAAAACTCCGGATCTCCGCAGCTGAGGACGGTCTAGGCCAACTCTGCACTGCTTCAATCTTCTTTGGGTCTACCTTGATCCCCTCACTCGATATCACATGACCCAAAAATGCAATTGAGTCTAGCCAGAATTCACACTTCAAAAATTTTGCATACAACTTCTTTTCTCTCAAGGTCTAAAGCACAGTCCTCAGGTGTTGCTCATGATCCTCCTGGCTCCGAGAATACACTAGAATGTCATCAATAAATACAATGATGAAGGAGTCAAGATAGGGCTGAAATACACTGTTCATCAGATGCATGAATGCTGCTGGGGCATTGGTCAGCCCAAAAGACATCACAAGGAGCTCGTAATGACCATACCGAGTCCTGAAAGTAGTCTTTAGGATATCTGGCTCACAAATCATCAACTGATGATAGCCTGAACGCAAGTCAATCTTAGAGAACACTCTGGCACCCTGAAGCTGATCAAATGGGTCATTAATACGTGGCAATGGATACATGTTCTTCACTGTAACCTTGTTCAACTGGCGATAATCGATACACATTCTCATAGAACCATCCTTCTTCTTCACAAACAAGACAGGAGCACCCCAATGTGACATACTTGGTCGAATAAAGCCCTTATCGAGAAACTCTTGCAACTGTTCCTTTAATTCTTTCAACTCTGTTGGGGCCATACGATAAAGTGGAATAGAAATGGGCTGAGTGCCCGGTAACAAATCAATGCCAAAGTCAATATCCTTATCGGACGGCATGCCCGGAAGATCCGCTGGGAATATATCTGAATAGTCCCTTACTACCAGAACAGACTCGACAGTAGGAGTATCAATACTAACATCCCTCACATAGGCCAGATACGCATCACACACCTTCTCAACCATTCGCTAAGCTTTAAGAAATGACACAACCCTGCTAGGAACATGATGTAAGGTACATCTCCACTCTAACCGCGGTAGACCTGGCATAGCCAACGTCACCATCTTGGAATGGCAATCAAGGATAGCGTGATAGGGCGACAACCAGTCCATGCCCAAAATAAAATCGAAATCCACCATACTGAGCAATAATAAATCGGCTCTGGCCTCAAAACCACAAAGAACAATCAAACACGATCGATACTCACGGTCAACAACAATAGAATCACCCATGAGTATAGATACATAAACAGGTGAGCTCAGAGAATCACGGGATACACCCAAATATGAGGCAAAATAAGATGACACGTAGGAATAAGTGGAGCCTAGATAAAATAAGACTGATACATCTCTATGACAGACCAGAACAATACCTATGATAATAGAATCTGATGCAACTGCCTCTGTCGTAGCAGGAAGGGGGTAATATCTAGCCTAGCCTCCCCCTCTAGGGCGACCTCTACCTGTTCGACCTCTACCTCTAGCTGGCTGTGCAGGTGGGGTGGTAGCTGGTGTTGTAACCATAGCTTGAGGACCTGGTGGAGCACGCGGAGCCTGAGAAATCTTTGGAGGTGTACCCCTCCTAAATCTGGGGCAATCCCTCACCACATGGCGAGTGTCACCTTACTCAAAACAAGCTCTTAGAGGATGTGGCTGCTACGACTGGCTCGGGCTTGATCGACTGGACTGACCACTGAAAGCACCCCGTACAGGAGGCACATTAGACACCGGTAGTGCATAATAAGGATCTTGGGGCCTAGTAGTGCCCGGAGCACCGCTGGCGACTGGAAGTGCTGAATGAACAGGGCAACCCATATCACCCCTGCCCTGACGAGCTATCGCTGGGGCACGAGTACCACTGTAAGTGCCAGACTCTCGAGACCTCTTGCCCTCTCTCTCCTCTCTATCCTGAGTCAACATGCCCTCTAACCTCCTAGAAATCCCCACTACTTGCTGATAAGCAATATCCATCTCTAACTATCGGGACATGCTAAATCTGATACTGGGGTTGAGCCCCTTGATAAATAGACGGACCCTCTCTCGAACTATAGAAACCAAGTCTTGTGCATGTCTAGCCAAATCGCTGAAGTGAACCGCATACTCTGACACAGCCATAGAACCCTGGCGCAATTGCTCAAACTCTGCGCGCCATGCATCTCTGAGACTCTGGGGAACATACTCCCTCAAGAACATATCCGAGAACTGAGTCCATGTGAGTGAAGCTACCTCAGCCGGACTACCCAACTCATAAGCACGCCACCACTGATAGGTCGCTCCTCTAAGCTGGAACGTAGTGAAAGAAACCCCACTAGTCTCCGCAACACCCATAGTACAGAGGATATGGTGGAACTTCTCAAGAAAACCCCTAGCATCCTCTGACACCAAGCCACTGAAAGTAGGAGGGTGGTACTTCTTGTACCTCTCGAGCTTGAGCTGCTCCGCCTCAGAAGCTGCTGCACTAACCTCGGGCTGAACTGGAGCTACCGGCTGCATCGGTATGTTCTCTAACTGGGCTAGAGTCTGTTGGAGGGGTGGTGTAGTAACAGGCATCTCAGGTGCCTGCCCCCAACTGGAGCTACTGGTGGCTCCTCTGTAGTAGCTCGTGCGGGTGCTCTGGCTGCACCAAGTGGACGTCCTTGGCCTCTACCCCGGCCCTGGCCTCTCGCGGCTCTAGCAAGGGGCGTGGGTGTCTGGTCATCTGATCCAGATGTACGTGTTCTCACCATCTGTGCGAGAATAGAAAGACAGAAATTTAGAATCCGAAGTCAAAATCTCTCACGATAAGGAATCAAAGAAGTGAAGCTTTTCCTAACAGTTCCATAGCCTCTCGAAGATAACTACAGACGTCTCTGTATCGATCCGTGAGACTCTACTAAACCTGCTTGTGACTCATAACACTTATGAACCTAGTGCTCTGATACCAACTTGTCACGACCCCATTTTCCCTTTGTAGGATGTCGTGGTGACACCTAGTCTCTAAGACTAGGTAAGCCTAACAATTTGCGGAATAAATGAACAATAAACTGAACTCCAATCTCAATACATGATATATAAATATAAGACTACAAATCAATAACTACAACTCCCAAATTGTTATGGTAAACAACCGGGGCGCTCCTGAGGTACTGCCTCGTAGTCCAAAATGTAAATATGCAAGACAGGGGGAATCTCCCGCGATACCGCCTCGTTATCCCAAAGTAAATATGCAAGACATGGGGGATCTCTCGAGGTACCGCCTCATAGTCCCAAAGTAAATATGCAAGACATGGGGATCTCCTATGTAAACGCCTCGTAGTCCCAAAGTAAATATGCAGTACAGGGGATCTCCCGAGGAACCGCCTCGTAGTCCCAAAGTAAATATGCAGTATAGGGGGATCTCCCGAGGAACCGCCTCATAGTCCCAAAGTAAATATGCAGCAGATAACTGAAGGAATAACGAATTTACAGCAATAAATCTTACAGTTAAAGATTTAAGTCAAATCAAGGGAAGCATGTAATTCAACTAAGCATATTGCACAAATTGCAAGTAAGAGTTAAGGCACATAGACATGCGATACTAGGGTAAACATGATCACTACATATGCTAAGGCAACTTTAGTTAAGGAATTTAAAAGAAGACAACTCAGCAAGAATCGAAATTTCCACAATTAGCCCGTGTACGCACTCGACACCTCGCATACACGGTGCTCACATATCACAAATTATTACAACGTACCAAATCCTATAGGGATTTCCCCCACATAAAGTTAGACAAGTCACTTACCTCAATTCTCGCCCAATCAATCGATAAGGATGCCTTTCCCTCGATTTTCCAACTTCGAATGGCCCAAATCTAGCCAAAATCAATTACGTAACATGAATACAACTACAAGAAACTAATTTAAATCATAAATCTACGACTTTAGCAAAGAATCAAAAAATTTCCCCAAAAGGTTGACCCGGGACCACGTCTCAAAAACGGGTAAAAGTCACAAAATATGAATACCCATTCGATACCGAGTTCACCCATACCAAAGTTACCAAAATGCGACACCAAGTCGCCACTCAAAACCCCAAATGTAACTCACCAAATCCCTAGCCTCCAACTCCCAAATTCCACCTTAAACATATACAATATAGGTGGGAAAATCAATGGGGAAACAAGGTTATGGATCAAAAATAAGTACAAGAGACTTACCTCAAGAAATCCCTCGAAACTGCTCTTAAATATCGCCAAAACCCGAGCTCAAAATGTCCAAAATGATAAAAATCACGAAACCCTTCGGTTTTAAACACTGGCCAGGTGGGTTCCGCTTCTGCAGTCCACTTATCCGCACCTGCGGCACCGCTTGTGCAGAAAACACAAAGATTCTGTGGTTTCCTTTGCTTCTGTGGACTCGCTTTTGCGGTCACTTCTTTGCTTCTGTGACACTGGCTGCCCTTCCTTCACTCCGCATCTGCGGAGCCTCGCTCGCACTTGCGGGCTTGCAGATGCGGAAGCCTTCATGCACCTGTGGGCTTGCAGATGCGGAAGCCTTCATGCACCTGCGACACAACCCCATGAAAAGCCCCAAATCCTCTTTTGCGCCTTGCCAACTGCACTTGCGGTTGCGCACCTGCGAGAATAGTTCCGCAGGTGCGATTGCACCAGAAGGCAGAAAATCCCAGCTTTTTCCTTAAGTCCAAATTTGATCCGTTAACCATCCGGAATCCACCCGAGGCCCCTGGGACCTCAACCAAACTTACAAACAAGTCCTAAAACATCATACAGACTTAGTCAAGCCTTTAGATCACATCAAAAAATGCTAAAAATACGAATTGCACGTCGATTCAAGCCTAATAAATTTTAAAACTTCAAACTTCTACATCTGACGCTGAAACCTATCAAATCAAGTCTAGTTGACCTCAAATTGTGTACATCATAATCCGACCCTGATATCAAAAAGTCCACTCCCGGTCTAATTTTCCAAAACTCATCAAATTTTCCAACTTTCGCCAATTGACGTTAAAATTACCTACGAACCTCCAATTCAACATCTGAACATGCTCCTAAGACCAAAATCACCCTACGGAGCTATTAGAATCATCAAAACTCCATTCCAGAGTCGTCTTCACATAGTTCAAACTACGATCGATTCCTACAACTTAAACTTTTATTTTAGGGACTATGTGTCCCATTTTACTCCGAAACCAAAAACAAAATCTCCTGGTAAGTCACAAAACCCAAAAATGAATATAGAGGGAGTAATAAATAAGGGTTCGGGGCTAGTACTCTCAAAACGACTTATCAGGTTATTACAGGTTCGACTCTAAGTTGGGCTACCCTCCCCGGCACAAGCATTGCCCTGGGCCTTGAGTCCCTTGGAAAATTTGAAGTGTCGGGGAATCCACAGGGGCATCGACCTTGAGTGGGTCCTCCTCCTTAGCTCTTATTTTATTGACACATTTAGTTCTTTAGGGGTTTAATGTTCAATGACAATGAAAGGTTTTCAATGTGGATTATTTGCTAAGTAAATCCACCACATAAATATAATTTCCCACAGTGTTGATTATTTTCTTGTTTCAATTATCTGTTTATATATCTGTGATGTGTATTTGAATATGCTGAGAATATGAAGTATATTTCTAATAACTTTCTTTTATTCTTTTTGGACATGTACATATCTGGGCCTGCTGAATTCCTAAGGAACTCAGGCCCAAACCAGCCTTGCTGCATCTTTGAAAAGTCCAATCTTGCCATAGCCGCGCCTCTCAGATTGCTGGGTCTACCTTATTGAGGCCCAATCTTCAGAGTCCAGTCTTTGCCCTTACTCCTTTCATTACTGCCCATTATTTCCATAGCTTAGTGTACTGTCTTAATTATTTTTCGCTTATTGCCTTTTCTATCTTATCGCATTTTCATTATCATGTATTAACACTCATATATTAGATTATGTGTTTTTTTTCTTTTAAGTCTCTAGCATTACATAAAACTTAGGAAAACCTTAATTAATATATTACTTAAAAGGAAATAGCTAGTAATTGATCTTCTCCTCCTGTTAATTTCAACCTGTTCATCTTATACACTCACTCTTCTTTAAGGTTTTGAAGCTCATGTCTTTAATCAGAACAACAAACATTTTACAAAGAAAATTAGGAAAGAGTCACTGGTTTTCCCTAACAAGGAACAAAGTCAGATTTTTCATAAAAAAGGCAGTAACAGACAGCCTCAAATGAATTTCCAAAGACTCGCTTCTTCAGATTTTTTTTGAAAACCAAGGTACATTTAAAAATCATGTTTCTTACAAACAAAGACTACTCTAGCATCTATTCTTCAAAGATAATCACTTTTCTTAACTTAATAACATAAGCTTTAAAATATAAATCACTTTCAAAACTCTCATAGCCTCCAATAAATTTTTTATAATCCCATACCCTTCTTAAGTCTTACACATACATTTCCTTCAGTGTATAGCGAGCCCTACCTTAGTCATAATCAAAGCATGGTATAAATAACTGAGTCCTTAAAATTAGTCTAAGTCCTATGGAGCTACCTCGGGTAGATTTTAAGGGGTTCCTAACACCTTCCCCTTAGAAGAACAAAAATCCTTACCCATAATCTCACTGGTTTGTAGACCTGTAATGAACATAACTTAGTAATTAAATAGGTACCCTGGTATACCTTTAAATATTATATGGCGACTATCTTTAATCAAAAACAGAGAAACCACAAGTTAAATTCTGTCTTGACTAGTGAAAAATAGGGTGCAACAACATGGCGACTCTACTGGGAGATATCACAATTAGGTTTTGACCTTAGCAGACTTAGACTAATTTGGCTTCTGGATTTATTTGTACCTTGCTTTGATTATAATCGAAATTGCAATTACATGCTTTATTTGCTCTTTATCATTATTTTCTCTTTATGATCACCATGCTTATTGTTGCTACACTTCTTGTTTGTTACTACTTTATATACACTATCATCACATCTCTTCCAATCGAGTCTTGGCCGTACACTATCACACACAATGGCACACGAGAGTCGTCTTTTACACCCCTCCAAGCTATCTTTTCAAAAATCTCTAGTTTTAGAGAATGGCTTTGTCAGGTCAACTGACATAACTTCTCGCAGCTTTCAGTCCATTTCAAAAGTAGGAAACACTCTACTCTAGTAAAATAGGTCATACTGCATAAACCATAGGTGAGTTAGTCCTTGGTACCGACACACAATTAGGAAGCCACCTTGATGTCAACGGGTCATGTACCCAATGATATAATTTATGTGGAAAGAAAAACAAACATGACAAGACACTTAAGGATCTGAAGCAAACACTTACCCAAATGTTTTTCTTTTACCCACCTCAGAAAATGGAAATCAACCAAAATATCCCTGAAATTAGCATGGTAATGGGAGCACTACATAAGCTGAAACTGTAGTGGAAGAATATTTGTCGGGAACACAGAGACGAGGTTCGGATACACCTAGGGGCATTAATTGCATTGATGAACATCCTAGCAGACAGGATGCTCACTCGCTTGTTGATAGAGTTTTGGGATCCGGCTAAGGTGGTGTTCAAATTTGCCGACTGTGAGCTGGTACCAACATTGAAAGAAGTCACAAGTTTCACGGAGCTGTTGTTCAAAGGTAGAAATTTAGTATTGCCAGTTACTATGCCCGGTTATCGATTCTTGGATGCTTTAGGTCTTACCAATAGTAAAAGACTCAGAAGTATCAAGGACGGATGGGTGAGCCTCGACCAGATGTTCGACGGGTTTGGGTACCGTGAAAGCTACGAATTGTATTCAGGGGAGTTTCAATGTGACCAGGCAGCGCGGGAGAGTCTCAGGCCTTTCACTTTCGCAATGGCACTATTGGGACTCTTGGTCTTCCCATAGCGAAGGGGTCGTATCAACATCAACCTGTTACCAGTGGTCCTGGCAACCTTCCACGACAATCTTCAAGCTACATGTCACGACCCCTAATTTCCTCTGTAGGAAGTCGTGACGGCACCTAGTCTCTAAAACTAGGTAAGCCTATCAACATGCAGAATAATTGAAATAACAACTTAAAATCTCAAACTACAACAACTGCATAAATAAAATCTATATCTCAAAATGTAAAACTCCTAAAACCTGGTGAAATATAAGCCACAAGCTCTAAATACAGTGTTGAACAATCCTATACATTGATATCTATAAAAGTGTAATGAAATAAGGAATAACATGATAGAAGGGGACTCTGAGGCATGTGGACACGAGCAAGTGTACCTTGAAGTCTCAAAATGTAACTCAACGCACTAGTGTTGGGACTGATAAGATGTAACAGGATCTGCACAAAAATATGTGCAGAAGCGTAGTATCAGTACACCACAACGGTACCCAGTAAGTGACAAGCCTAACCTCGGTAGAGTAGTGACGAGGTCAGGTCAAGGACCTACTGGAGGTAATAAGAAAGAGGACAGAAGATGTAACGATATAATGATATTGGCAAAGGAAGTGAAACAATAAAGAATTTACGGAAAGTTAACAACACAAAATCAAGACAGTTAATACAGCACAGAAGGAAACAAGGATTTACATGTTAAGGAAAAAACAACCAAAACAAATACAGCAAATAAAGAAAGATCAACAAGGGCCATTACCGAGGTACCGCCTCGTAGTCCCAAATCATAAAAGTAACTCACAGTCTTTCCTTATATCACCGCGGGAGCCTTTACATATAGTTTTGAAAATCATTTTCATGAAATAGCACCCCGCGTTTTAGCCCACCTTATCACACCACATGGCTTCTAGTAGTTCCCCTACTAGCCACACATATCAAGCCCACCTTATCTCACCGCATGTGTTTCAATACCCAGACCTTATACCACCGCATGCGCATCAATAGTAACAACAGCACGACAGAAACCTCGTGCAAACACCCAAACAATCCTCTCAACAATAACACGTGTGCCAAAACATAACAACACAATAAAATGATATTTCACAACTTACACTTTGCCTCAATAAAAACCACGGCCTTTGCAACTCAATACCAAACTCAACAACAAGATATTCCAAGGATAGCAAATTTCAAGTACAGAATCCCACAGTTAAATAATGAATACATAATTAAAGAAAGAAATGTATTCAACTAAATATGTAGGACATGTTGCAAATTAAATAAGAGATAAGACAAGTTGACATATGAAATTAGACTAAACATGGTGACTATAACGTGCTGAAGTAACTCGATTAAAGCATGAAAAGCAAACTACGTAGCTAAAACCGGAATCTCAACATTTAGCCCGTGTACGCACTCGTCACCTTGCGTACATGGCCTCCACATATCACAATTATCACAACAATACCAAATCCTAAGGGGAATATCCCCCACACAAGATTAGACAAGTCACTTACCTCAAACCACGCTAAATCAATCAATTTGAAGGCCTTTTCCTCGATTTTCCAACTCTGAACGGCTCGAATCTAGCCAAAACAATTTCATACTATAAATATAACTATAGGAAACTAATTTAAATAATAAAATTATGATCTTAGCAAAGAATTGAAAAATCGCCCCAAAAATTCAACCCGGGCCCACGCCTCGGAACCCGACCAAAATTAATAAAACCAAACACCCATTCGATATCGAGTCCAACCATACAATAATTATTCAAATCCGATCTCATTTCGCCTTTCAAAACTCAAAACTTTAGCCTAAGAAGTTCTAGCACTTTTCCCCAATTTTGCCAACTCAAATCCCTAATTACAAGATAAAATCAATGATTGATTAGTGGAATTTAATCAAAATCGAGTTAAGAACTCTTACCCCAATAATCTCTCTAAAAATCCCTCGAAATATCGCCTCAAACCAAGATTTCTAAGTCCAAATTGTGAAATATGAAATAAACCCTTGATTTCAAACTTAAGTTTTGTTGCCCAGTTATTAACACATCGCGATCGCAGAATTTCCTTCGCGATCGCGAAGAACAAAGTTTTCATCAGCTCAAAAACCTTCTACGAGAATGCAGGAGATTGATTGCAAATGCGGTGAGAACTTTTCCAAAGTTACGCGATCGCATGCACACCTTCGCGACCGCATAGAGCAAAGCATCCACCTACACAGGTCCTCCCTTCCTTAACTAGGAACGCGACAACTGCCACGCGTTCGCGATTTACTAATCTCTCAAGCTTCGCGATCGCGTATGCCTTCACACGATTGCATAGAACAAATCCATGCCTGCCAGTCTCAAAGCTTCACGATCGCGGCCCATTATTCACGATCGCATAAGAGGAAACTAGAACTGAAGAGAACTAGAATTTCAATTATTCCTTAATGATCTGAAATGCGCCGAATATGGTCCGAATCATACCTGAGACCCCGAGACCTCAACCAAGCATACCGACAAGTGCTACAACATCATATGAACATTCTCTAAACGTCAAATCACATCAAACAATACATAATCACCAATCGCCCACCGATTCAAACCTAAAAACTTATGAACTTCCGAATTCCAAAACCAATGCCGATTCATACCAAACAACTCCGATTGACCCCAAATTTTGCACACAAGTCATAATTGATATTACGGACCTATTCCAACTTCCATAATTGGGATCCGGCCAAGATATCCAGAAAGTCCACTCCCGGTCAAACATCCCAAATTCCTCCAATTTCTAACTTTTGCCAAATCACGCCGAAATGACCTACAGACCTCCAAATCAACATCTGGACACGCTCCTAAGACCAAAATCACCATATGAAGCAATTGGAACTATCAAAAATCAATTTTGGAGTCGTCTTCACACAAGTCAAAATACGGTCAACTCCTACGACTTAACCTTCCAACTTGGGGACTATGTTCCCATTTCACTCCGAAACTCACCCGAAACAAAAACCAAAGACCCCAGCGAGTCACGTAGCCATGACGAGCTAAAAACACAACACAAAATTATGCTCTCTAGTCAAATATTGTATAGAAAATATCGTATCCACGGGCATTGGATTTAAACAGTATTTTCATAGCTTCTAGTTTTAATTGCTATCCAAGATGATCAACAATTTAGAGTTGTGTGATTTAAAACTAAAATTTACTAAAAGTTTAAACTATTGGCTAATGACAAATGCAACAAGAGTAAGAAAGAAGATATCAAAGGGAGAAAATTGGGGTTGATTGGATAGGTGTAATATACTTGTTTGGGAATTAACTTTAGTTACTTCACTTCTATGGTTCAAGTGAGTCTCTCGAATTCACTATATTATGTTCAAACACTCAGTAGAAACTCCTCTCTCGATTAAGTCTCAACCTTAAGATATGAACTAAGTTAAGCTTGGTGAAGATATGCAAGAATTCGTAGTGGATTGATCCTTAGGACCTCTTTCTATTATCCTCTTAACTAGGTCTAAGCATTAATTCAACTAGCCTCTTTCGATTATTAACAAGAATCAATGAATTCAACCAATAAGATAATGCAAAACATAAAAAATTATGCCTCTTTCTATTACATAAACAAGTGAATATATATGCAACAATAAACACACCCAAAACGCTTCAATACATACAACTAGAGTTATTATCCACAAACAATTCTCAAAACACAAAATACATCAATCCCTAAGGAAGAATTACTCCATGGATATGGAGAAATTCATCACAATTAAGTTTAAGTCAAAGGAAAATAAAAAACATCCAAACCCTTGTCTTGAGTGAGGATGAATGGTGAAATCCTTGTGCTCTTGCTTCTCCCTCTTCTCCTTATCTTCCTTAGGTCTAAATTATGTCAAAAGTCCTCGAAATACCATTTTCCATGTATATATACCAAGTAGGGTCGGGCCCAAACAAATACACATTCTCCTATGCAAAATAGGACACTTTTTCTGGATAGGACGTGCCCGGCTGTGCACCTGGAAGTATGCTCGCGCACTCTTCACCCTCTTCTGCCTCATATGCGCGCCCAATGCGCGGTCAATGCTCGGCCACGCACGTGGGTGGTGTTCTGTTGGGACTTTGGGAAAACGTAAAACATGAAAGTTGTAGCTCTTTTAAATAGCTTTCCAACGATATACTATGGAGCCAAACAGAGTTATGAGAGAAAGGTTATATGCATTTTACTGGACACTGTGCAGTATGCCTGCTCGATTCTTCGTTTCCTTCCACTATCATCCGTTGATCCCCGAACAGGATCCCGACTTAATCCTTGGGCTTTTACTTAGACTTCAAAGCTCCCAAATAGCTTGAATTCATTCCATAATATTTATATATATCGGAATCACTCCTACAAGGCATAAAACACACAATTAGTGCAAAACACTAGCGATTAAAGCTCCAACTCAATTAAAGTACAGTAAATTAGAATGTGATAAGCGACTAAAACATGAGACTATAGCCTACCATCAACACCCTACACTTAAACTATTGATCACCCTCGAGCAATCAAACTATACTTTATAAAGACACGACCCTTTTAAACAATTCTCATAACTCATCATACCAAGAATATTTAAAATAGACTAAGCACAATAATGTAACATCTTCACCTCAATAATTGACTCACAAACACCACGCATTATTCACAACTTACTCACTTACTCTAACATAGAGGTCAATGACATTACCTTTCCTTCATGAATCAAGTGCCCTCACACAACAAAAGAGAGTAGTTTCACAAACCATAAAAATTTAGAACAATCAGGAACTCAAGATAGAAAGAGTTCACTCACTCGCAGAAACAACATTCATATGCCACAAAAGATTAACCATAAGCTTGGCCGTAGTGTACTACTCTACTAGTTGAGCCCATTTAGTCAAGGATCAAGTAGGACTTTAATTGGTTGTAATGTAAGCTGCGGGACGGGTAGGATATATTTGGATATAAGAATGACTACACCTCCCTAAGCACTTTAATACATACAATTTAACATTCAAATCCCCAATACTTATGGCAAACCATACTCCACCTTAACATCAATATGCATTAACTCCCTTCTTCTTTAAGCACAATTACATGAAGAGTTACCACTTATCAAAGATCATTTTTCACAATTATACAACTGCATAAATTTTTATTTTTATTTTTCAATTGAAGTGGCTCTTACTTTTTCAACTCAATGCACCTTCTCCTAATTTAAGTAGTTCCACTCAAAAGCCAACCCAATCACCCCACACTGGGTAAGGCTTGTAATGTGATTGCCAAAGAAATAGGCTTACAGGCTCAACGGGGTTAACTACGATACATAACAAGTTAGTGGGTAAACTATATAGCTGGCTCAACAAAAAAATGCCTATATCACTTCCAAGGCTAAACAAAACCACTATTTCGCATTCCAAACACACGTGTCACGACCCCATTTCCCTATTCGTAGGATGTCGTGATGGCACCTAGTCTCTAAGACTAGGTAAGCCTAACAATTTGCGGAATAACAGAATAATAAAACTGAAGCTCAAATCTAAGCATATAATAAAATTCAAACTGCAATTCAAAATCAATACATCTCCCAAAACCCGGTAAAAATAAGTCACAAGCTTTTAAGAGCAATTACTAAGTGTCTCTACACATCAGAGTCTGAAGAAAAATAAGGAAAACAACATAGTAAGGATAGAGGGGGACTCCGAGGTCTGCGGACGCTGGCAGATATACCTAGAAGTCTCCACGTATGGTCTGGCTCACTGTATCTGGTCTGGTGGGAATAACCTGGATCTGCAAAAAACGATGTGCAGAGTATAGTATGAGTACACCACAACAGTACCCAGTAAGTGCCAAGCCTAACCTCGGTATAGTAGTGACGATGTCAGGTCAGGGCCCTACTAGTTTAAAAGAAAAGTAGGGCAGAAGATATAATAATATTTTGAAATGACTGAGAATTTAAAAAAATAAGAAGTTTCAGAAAATATCAGCTCAATAAATAGAGGTACATAGCAGAGCACTCCTGAGGTACCGCCTCGTAGTCCCAAATGTAAAGATGCCGTACAGGGGGATCTCCCGAGTAAACGTCTCGTAGTCCCAAAGTAAATATGCAGTACAGGGGAATCTCCCGAGTAAACGCCTCGTAGTCCCAAAGTAAATATGCAGTATAGGGGGATCTCCCAAGTAAATGCCTCGTAGTCCTAATGTAAATATGTAGTACATGGGGATCTCCCAAGGAACCGTCTCGTAGTCCCAAAGTAAATATGCAGCAGGTAATCGAAGGGAAACACAGATTTTCAGCAAGAATCTTACAGTTAAAGATTTAATTCAAATCAAGTAAACCAGGTAATTTAACTAAGCATGTTGCACAAATTGCAAGTAAGAATTAAGGCACGTAGGCATGCGATACTAGGCTAAACATGATCACTACATATGTTAAGGCATCTTAGTTAATGTATTTTAAAAGAAATCAACTTCGTTAAAGTATTTTAAAAGATGACAAATCAGCAAGAACCATTTTTTCCATAATCAGCCAGTGTACGCACTCGTCACCTCGCGTACACGGCGCTCACATATCATAAAGGGTTACAACAGTTCCAAAACCTAAGGGGATTTCCTCCACACAAGGTTAGACAAGTCACTTACCTCAAATGTCGCTCAATCAATCGGTAAGAATGCCTTTCCCTCGACTTTCCGACTCTGAATGGCCCAAATCTAGCCAAAATCATTTACATAACATGAATACAACTACAGGAAACTAATTTAAAAAATGAAACTACGACTTTAGCATTGAATCCAAAATTCGGCCCAAAATGTCGACTTGGGCCCACATCTCAGAATTGGGTAAAAGTCATAAAATACGAATACCCACTCGACCACGAGTTCACCCATACCAAAATTACCAAAATCCGGCAACAAATTGCCACTCAATTCCTTAAATCAATTCTCCAAATTCCTAACCTCAAACTCTCAATTTCCACCTTAAATACACACTAAGTAGTTGGGAAATCAACGGGGAAACAAGATTATTGATCAAAAATAAATACAAGGGACTTACCTCAAGAAATCCCTCGAAAATGCTCTCAAAAATTTCCCTAGACCGAGTTTGTAAAGTCCAAAATGACAAAAATCACGAAGTCTTTCGGTTTTAAATACTGCCCCAGACTTCCGCTTCTACGGGTCACTTGACCGCATTTGTGGTCCCACTTTTGTGGAAAATACACCACTTCTGCAGTTAACCACTGGAGCTGGGCCTCCGCTTCTGCGGTCGTCTCCCTCGCATATGTGCAACCGCAGGTGCGGAACTCACCATCACATCTGCACACCTTCCGCATTTGCACCCAACCTCTCGCTTCTCCGAGCTCGCTTCAATGGAGCCACGACCGCATCTGCGGGCTCAGTTGGACAACTCCAATTCCACTTCTGCGGCTCAAAGTCTGCTTCTACGGTGTGGCACCTGTGGCCCAAAATGTGCAGGTGCGATTACACCAGACGCAGGAATGCTTCAGCTATGCTTAAAGTCTAAGTTTTATCCGTTAACCATCCGAAACTCACCCGAGTCCCCCGGGACCTCAACCAAATATACCAACTAGTCCTAAAACATCACACGAACTTAGTCGGGCCTTTAAATCACATCAAACAATGCTAAAAACAAGAATTACACATCGATTCAAGCCTAATGAACTTCAAAGTTTTAAACTTCTACATCCGACGCCGAAACCTATCAAATCAAGTCCGATTGACCTCAAATTTTGCACACAAGTCAAAATTGACATTATGGACCTATTCCAACTTCCAAAATCGGAATCCGACCCTGATATCAAAAAGTCCACTCCCGGTCAAACTTCTCAAAAGTTATCCTTTTTCTAACTTTTGCCAATTAGCGCTAAAATGACCTACGGACCTCCAATTCAATATCTGATCACGCTCTTAAGACCAAAATTACCCTACGGAGCTATAGGAACCATCAAGTTTCCATTCCAAAGTCATCTTCACACAGTTTGAACTATGGTCAATTCCTACGACTTAATCTTCGATTTTAGGGACTATGGGTCCCATTTCACTCTGAAACCAAAAACAAATTCTCCCAGCAAGTTACATAACTATAAAATGAAGTAGAGGAAGCAATAAATAGGGATTCAGGGCTAATTCTCTCAAAACAATCAGCCGGGTCGTTACAACACGGGGCAAGTTCTAGACATCAAATACAATGCATAGAATACACCAAACCTCACACACTCATGGCACATAACTAACTCAAGATTGGATCATGAAAACACCCTAGTCAAAGCAGTTAAGCAAATTTAAGATCATACAATTTAAGGCACTCATACAAGAGTCATAACTAAAACATTCACTATTCTCAAGGCATGATCAAGTCAAGAGATATTGCTTCCATTTTAAACCATAGCACAAGGTTTCCTACTCCTAAAAATAAAAATCTAACTACACTCGGTTCAAACAAAACCCTTGGAAAAGAACCGCGGCACAAAGAAAAATCAGGGGGTAATTAATACACTAACTATAAAAGAAAATATTTTTGTCTTTTTCTTTTGACTTAATTCCCTCAAGAAACCCGTCGAATGATATTCATCTTCGGGAAAAATAAAAAAAAAAAGTTTATGTTTTTTTTTCCAATTTCTTTCTCTATCTCTACTACTCAAACTAACAAAAGAAAACTAAAACTAATACACATACATACATACATACATACAACATATCCCCCACCCCACATTTTAAGTGGTGGCATATCCCCATGACACATAATTAAAAAGTATAAGGTAAAGAAAACTTTCCTGAATTTTCTTCTTTTCGAAAAACTTATGAACTCCACCCCTAATCCTGAATTCATTCCTCGTTTTCGCTCCTTGGGATTCTTTATGGAGCTCATTAAGCCCAATTCTTCTAAGGATACCTGCAAGACCCGCTCTTTTCTTTCTTTCTTGTCCTCATCTTGAGTGGTGAATTGCTCGTTCATGATGATCCTTAACTTGTTTCTGCATTCTTTCACAGGATCAATCCATATATATATATATTCATGTAAATCCCCAAAAATAAAATCCACATGATCAAGGTTAGAATAAGAAAACAAAGAACAAAGGTCAAGTGAATATTCCTCTGGTATGTCCAAGACTATTTGTTTCTCATTCTCTTCTACCAAATGTTGCAAATGTGGAAAGGTGGATAGGGGTTTGAACTCTTCTTTTGTTGCTTCACGCTCAACCACAACCTTATTTTCAATCATCTTAGTTGAATCAGAGTCATCTTGAATAGTGAAAATCTCTCTATGTGGATGCTCATCCTCTTGGGTAGGCACATTCTCATAAGGTATCTCCTCCAAATATTCACCATCACAACGCAATGAGCTTTCTGAAAGTGTACTTATTATTTGACTTTCTTGTATTGTTAGGTTATTCATGGCTTCATCATTTTGTGTAAATCTCTCTACCTGCTTATTTATGAACTTATACGCAAGCTCTTCCAAACTACCATTCTCCCCTTGAGGTGGTTTTCTCACTTCGCTTCCATTCCAGTTATAATAAGGGTATTCATCCCAACCAGAGTGAAGATTGTGCCCATATGAATCCTCATACCTGTTCGGACTAGAAACATAGTGAGACTGTTCAAAATAAGAACCATAGGAGGAATACATACTTGCTTGACAGTCAACCCATAGATGATTTTCACCGCATTTAACACACATAGCAGACCGCTGATAATATCCAGCTGCTAACTCTTCAACCATTTTCTTACACTGGTTGCACTCCATCTTCACAGCATTTAGAGTTCAATATCTATAATATTTTCTCCAACTTATTAGGAACTACAAAACAAATCTTGAAAAGAAGTTAACTAATAAAGAAAATAAAATAGAAAAGGAAAAAGAAAAGAAAAAGAAAACTAAAACCTAGTTCCTGAATTAGCACTACAAACTATTTCAAACACAATTGATTGCCAATCCCCGGCAACGGTGCCAAAATTTGACGAGCTAAAAACACAACACAAAATTATGCTCGCTAGTCGAATATAGTATAGAAAATATCGTATCCACAGGGATTGGATTTAAACAGTATTTTTGTAGCTTCTAGTTTTAATTGATATCCAAGATGATCAACAATTTAGAGTTGTGTGATTTAAAACTAAAATTTACTAAAAGTCTAAACTATTGGCTAATGACAATCGCAACAAAAGTAAGCAAGAAGATATCAAAGGGAGAAAATAGGGGTTGATTGGATAGGTGTAAGATACTTGTTTGGGAATTAACTTTAGTTACTTCACTTCTATGGTTCAAGTGAGTCTCTCAGATTCACTCTATTATGTTCAAACATTTAGTAGAAACTCCTCTCTCGATTAAGTCTCAACCTTACGATATGAACTAAGTTAATCTTGGTGAAGATATGCAAGAATTCGTAGTGGATTGATCCTTAGAAGAACCTCTTTCAATTTACTCGTAACTAGGTTTAAACTTTAATTCAACTAGCCTCTTTCGATTACTAACAAGAATCAATGAATTCAACCAATAAGATAATGCAAAACATCACAAATTATGCCTCTTTCGATTACATAAACAAGTGAATATATATTCAACAATAAAAATACCCAAAACGCTTCAATACATAAAACTAGAGTTAATATCCACAAGCAATTCTCAAAACACCAATTCCATCAATCCCTAAGGAAGAATTACTCCATGGATATGGAGATATTCATCACAAATAAGTTTAAGTCAAAGGAAAACATAAAACATCCAAACCCTTGTCTTGAGTGAGGATGAATGGTGAAATCCTTGTGCTCTTGCTTCTCCCTCTTCTCCTTAGCTTCCTTAGGTCTAAATTATGTCAAAAGTCCTCAAAATACCATTTTTCCATGTATATATACCAAGTAGGGTTGGGCCCAAACAAATACACCTTCTCCTACGCAAAATAGGACACCTTTTCCGGGCAGGACATACGCGGTCGCGCACCTGGAAGTGTGCTCGCGCACTTGGCCGCGCACTTCTCACCCCGTTCTGCCTCATATGCGCGCCCAATGCGCGGCTAGTGCACGGCCGTGCACGTGGGTGGCCTTTTGTTGGGAATTTCGGAAACCGTAAAACATGAAAGTTGTAGCCCTTTTAAATAGCTTTACAACGATATATTATGGTGCCCAATCGGAGTTACGAACGAAAGGTTATGTGCATTTTACTGGACACTGCGTAATATACCTGCTCGATTCTTCGTTTCATTCCACTATCATCCGTTGATCCCCGAACATGATCCTGACTTAATCCTTGGGCTTTTACTCAGACTTTAAAGCTCACGAATAGCTTGAATTCATTATATAACATCTACATAGATCGTAATCACTCCTACAAGGCATAAAACACACAATTAGTGCAAAACACTAGCGATTAAAGCTCCAACTCAATTAAAGTGCAGTAAATTTGAGTGCGATAAGTGACTAAAACATGAGATTATAGCCTACCATCAAACCACAATATAACATAGAGGAAGCATAAATTAGGGGATCGAGGCTAAGATACTCAAAATGACCGGCATGGTCATTACACTGCGTTGGTGCCGATGGTGTTAGCTGAGATGCTGAGAGTTTTGTCCGCATGTGCACGAGGATACGATTTCTTTATGGGTTGTAACCTGCTTCTTTAGATCTGGGATATTGAACACTTCTTCCAGCGAGAGGCCACCATCGACTACTTCGTGGGTGTCAGCAATATGATCTGCAACCACAATGAAAGAATGAGACACTGGATCTCCCCACATGGTCAAGAAGAATAGAGGGAAACACTAACCAATATGGTAGGGGAATGGATCAACTGGAAACTCTCTTGGTTAGGTGGAAGGGCAATCATGAGGACTCCTCAGAAGTACTTCATCATGTTGATCGGACTAGAAGGTATTCAACCATACTCACCCCTGCTGGCCCTCAGACAATTCGAAATTATCCAAGACGCGCCTCTATGGACAAGGATGACGCTGTACGAGGATGAGTACAACCACCAGATCCCAATTCCCAGGATAAGAAGAGTGGAATGACCTGGTGACAATGCCTGTGTGTCAAAACTTATGGTGTACTCCCGAGTATTATGTCTGGATTAACGAAGAAGAAGAACTGGCCCGCCCAAGTAGAGAGGGTATAACCTGGTTAGAGGATGCAGTGGTTGCCTTGCAGATTTATCATGAAATCCTGCCGCATTATCTTGTGACCACATCAATGCAACGTCAGGTGGTCCCAGGATCCATTAACCACATGTTGCCACAGTTGAAGATGATTATTGGGTAGTGGAGTGCATCCAGATAGAGTCAAGCATAGAGCCAGAAGAAGATCTGGAGGAGTCTGAATTCAACGATGATGAGGAAGCGTTTGAGGAAGACCAGGAGGAGGATCCGGAAGAGGACCCAGAAGAAGAGAAGGGCACAGGAAACGACTCAGGGGATGGTTATTAGAGTTGGTTGATATCCCCCTCTTTCCCCACTTTGTACCAGTATCCCTAGTGTTCTTTCCAAAAGGGCGAATTGTTCGAGCCCATGCAACTCTATGATGTAATCATTTTTCCCACTTGTACCGGTCCAAATTATCAATGAAAACAAATTTCTTCGGATCTAAATGTATTGAGTTTAAATGTTTTTCAAATATCTGCAAACTAGGCCTATCTCCGGCAATGCGAGGTCCCCGCGAATTCTAGTAATGCGCTAGTTGTAATGCACGAATTATCTGCTCTATGTGATTTCCTGCTCGCATAAATCAAGAAACTAACTCTTGCTCCTCTTCTTTACTTTTTCTTATTTTCTTTTGCCTTATTATTATCCCCAAAAAGAAAAGAAAAGAAAGTTGGTTTGTGTGGACAAAAACTGGTGGAGCCACCATATAATCTAAGGTCAAAGGGAAAGATGATAGTCGCAGAAGACCCAACAGAATATGCTCTGGTCATAGTAGACAGCCTGGGGCGATCAGGGGAAAAAGGCAGTAATAGGAATGATGAACATGTGGCCAGGATGGCCCAGGAAATGGAGTCCCTAAGGGAAGAGGTACATCATATCAGAGAACTGGCACACCTGGCCATGACAACATTTCCTCAGCCACCTAGATTCCCTTCTTCGGACTCACTTCCAGATCATTTCCCTTCAACATCATGCCAAAATAACAACACCCCAACTTCAACTCCCACCACTCAAATCATACCTCCAGTAACCCCCTCTAACCCACCAAATCCCCCTATTCACACTCCTTATGTACCACAGTACACTCAGACATCATAGAACCCGCCTATCACCACTAATGCAACTACCCCTCCTTGTGACAGAGTCACTTTCACCACTAACCAACACATACCTGTGGCACATGCCGCCACCCATGAGCGGTACGTTCCCCATGTATATGTCATTTTTGAATCTACCTTTAAAACACCTATCATGGTGAGGGTGCCTTATGAGATTGATCAATACGCCGAGATGGAGAGAGAAACCAGGCATAAGGAAGAAGAGTCGATATCTGAGCAGTTGAAAATATTGAGAAGGCAAATGAAGAGTCTCCAAGTTTCCCCTAGAAGTGAAAGTTTGGACTATGAGGATTTGTGTATCCACCCGGATGTGGATATGCCAGCAGGATACAAACCTCCAAAGTTCGATATCTTCGATGGGACGGGGGACCCTCACGTACATTTGAGGGCTTATTGTGACAAGTGGGTCAGAGTGGGAAGGAACGAGAAGCTAAGGATGAAATTATTTATAATAAGTTTGACAGGAGAAGCACTCACCTGGTATACCCGAAAGGACCCGCGAAATTGGAGAACTTGGCAAGATATGGCGGAGGACTTAATGAATCATTTCCTATTCAATACAGAGATCACTCCTGATCGATTTGCACTGGTGAAAAAAACCATCTTACTCGTTTCAAGAATATGCACGACGGTGGAGGTCATAGGTTGCCAAGGCACAACCTCCGCAGGATGACAATGAGCTAACCAAGTATTTCATCCGAGCCCATGAGGGAATATACTTTGAAAAGATGATGGGAATGATGGGTCAAAAGTTTCACGAGCTGGTCAAGATGGGAGATTTCTTAGAAGAGGGCATAAAATATAGTAAAGTACAATCAATGGCAGCATTGCAAGTGGCCAGCAAGGCCATCCAGTCAGGGTCGATCAGTAGCCGAAAGAAGAAGAAAGAGGAGGTCTCAATAGTCACCCCTTACTACGAAACCAACCTATCTAATGGAAGCACCTCTTATTCCCCAAACAACCACTCACCACCACCCACTTACACTCCAGTCTATAATACCTAGCCATATTACCATCCTCAACCACAATACAACCCTCCTCGAGCCAACAACAACCAAAACCCACAACGACCATATGCTCCTGTCCAAACCACTACTCATTATAACCGACATGTTTATGCACCACGCCCTCATCCCTACTTTGAAGAGAGGGGTCCTAGAACTTATACCCCAATTGATGAGCCTTTGGCCCAATTGTTTGAAAGGTTGAGAAGAGCAGGATTAATACACCCAATCGAGAGAAGGGTTACTGAGCATCCCTCCAAATATTTTGATGCCACTAAAAGATGAGTGTATCATTCCAATATACCTGGGCACGACATTGAAGATTGTTTCAAGTTGCAAAATGAAATTGAAATCCTGATCAAGAGTGGAGCTATTCAGTGGACTACGGCACCACCTAATGTGAATAGCAACCCATTGCCAAATCATCGAAACCATGGAGCTAACATGATCCATTAGATGGAGAATATGACCTGAAGGGAACTATTGTCACTATAGAGAATGCAGAAGCCGCAAGGATCCCTCCTCAAAAGGCTCCAATCATTATGATAAAACTAAGGCCTATAGTGATTGTTCAAACCTATTCGCAACAGCCTGTCGTTGCTACTCGGGACAAAGAAGATCGGGAGTACCAAACCGTCCCATGGACGTACCAGCAAAATAGAAAGGCCAAAATGACAGACTCTGCCGTAGCACATGGTATGACCAGGTCTGGGAGATGCTACACCCCTGAATATGTCAATCGAGGAAACCCGGGAGAGAAAAAATTCAAATGAGAAACATAACAGACCCGGAAGCTGCTGAGTTTTGGAAAAGAATGTCAAGCAAAGAGTATTTTGTGGAAGAGCAGTTGAAGAAAACTCCAACACATATATGTATCATGGATATATTAATAAGCTCTGATAGTCATAAGGACGTTTTGTTGAAAGTACTAAGTGGGTTAAGTGTACCAAGTAACACCACTAGTGAGGCATTGGCTGCGTCAAATGGGAAAATGGTCGAAGCAAACATGATCACTTTCAGAAGAGATGAACTTCTTGTCGAAGGCTCAAGTCACAACAAGGCCCTTCACATCACTGTCAAATGCATAGACAAAGTGGTGTCCCAGGTATTGGTCGATGGAGGATCAGGTCTCCACATTTGTCCACTCTCCACCCTGCGGGAGTTAGGAATTCATTTTAGGGAGGTCAAGAAAATCCACGTAAGGGTGAGAGCCTTTGATGGTTCACAAAAGGATGTTATTGGGGAAATTTATCTAGCTTTGCAAATCGGGCCGGTCAATTTTTCGGTGTTGTTCCAAGTGATGGATATCTCCTCTTCCTACAATTTGCTACTAGGCAGGCCCTGGATACACATGGCAGGGGCAGTGCCATCTACTTTGCAACAATGCATAAAATTAGAGTGGGTATGCCAGGAGATCGTGCTTCACGGCAAGTGGGGTCACTCCGCCTATTTGGAGTATGATGTCCCATTCATTGAGGGGTTGGACGAAGTCACCTTCCACGCTGTGGAAATCATGCAGACTACTGAGATGGAGAAGACTTAACAAAATTTGGGAATGCAGTCGCCGTATAGATCCAAGATGGCCATGAAGGAGATGATGGCATATGGATACAGGCCAGGAACAGGGTTGGGAGCCAAGTCAAATGGAATCACAGAGCCAATAGAACATAATGGGTAGAAAGGAAGGGCTGGCATAGGATATCTGCCTCTAAAAGGGAAAGCTCGCACTGTTAGCTCCGGGAAAAAGTTTTTTATGCCAGAGCATGTTGCAAGTTTGGGATAGAGTTCAACACCCTAAGATGATATCACCGACGGGATGTGAAAGTTGTTCGTGAATATGATTGAAGAATGTTGTGAAGGAAATGACATCAAGACACCGTCTACCAGGGATGCCGAACTAGGGAAAGAGCTGCAGAATTGGACAACTAGTCCATCTTTGGTTCGCCAGGAGTCTTGGTAGTATGGAACTATGATTGAAGAGCACGGTCAATTGAGGCATGTACCCTGTCTATACTTTTTTGTCATTTGCCTCTTGTGAACGCTTAAGATGTTCCCCTTTTGATGAAATAAAAGAATCATTTTCTTAAATATCGCAACTTTGTTTTACCGCTTTATTTATACTTAGTTTTTCTTTTCAGTAATCAAACCGATAAAAACTGCATTCCATAATTATGACATGTAATGAAACTGTTGAGCGCAACGACCCGGATTAAGAGAAATATGATGAGAGTATGATGCCAAATAATCTCCCGCAGGAGATTGAACAGCTGGAGAGTCAGAAGAAGCCTAATCTGGAAGAAATGGAAGTAATCAATCTTGGAAGCAAAGAAGATGTAAAAGAAACCAGAATCAGCATTCACCTTGGAGCCGAGCAGAAGGAAAAGATGATTGAGCTCCTCCGACAGTACGTCGATGTGTTCGCATGGTCCTATGATGACATGCCAGGATTAAGCACTGGTATTGTCTCGTGTCGACTACCCACTGACCCTACCAGACCGTCGGTCAAGTAGAAGCCCAGGAAGTTTAAACCTGATTTAACTCTGAGGATAAAGGAATAAGTGACCAAACATATAGAAGAAAATGTAGTAAGGGTCACCAACTATCCAAGCTGGTTGGCAAACATTGTCCCAGTGCCCAAGAAGGACAGGAAGATCGGAATATGTGTGGACTACCGAGATCTCAACAAAGCTAGTCCAAAGGATGATTTCCCCCTGCCAAATATCCACATCCTCATCGACAACTGTGCAAAGCATGAATTGCAGTCCTCAAATCTTAATACACGAGGATGATACAGAGAAGACAACTTTCACCATGCCTTGAAGAGTCTACTGTACCTTGGGGAGTCTACTGTTATAGAGTTATGTCGTTTGGTCTCAAGAATGTCGGCGCCACCTACATGAGGGCCATGACAACCCTCTTTCATGACATGATTCATAAGGAGATTGAAGTGTATGTGGTTGATGTCATCATAAAATCTCAAAAGAGTTCAAAGCACTTGGACGACTTAAGGAAATTTTTAGAACGCTTGCGAAGGTACATTTTGAAGCTGAATCCAGCAAAGTGCGCGTTCGGAGCCCCCACTTGAATACTTTTGGGTTTCATTGTAAGCGGGAAGGGGAGAGAGTAGGACTCGTCAAAAACCAAGGCCATCCAAGAATTACCACCACCAAAGAGCAAGAAAGATGTCATGAGTTTCCTGGGAAGATTGAATTACATCAGTCATTTCATAGACCAGTCCACGGTAATCTCTGAACCCATTTTCAAGCTGCTAAAGAAGGATGTTGCCACGAAATGGACAGAGGAGTGACAAAAAGCCTCGACAGAATAAAAGAGTATCTTTCAAACCCGCCAGTGTTGGTTCCCCCCGAACCAGGAAAACCATTATTGCTCTATTTGTCAGTCTTGGACAATGCCTTCGGCTGTGTGTTGGGGAAACATGACAAAACTGGGAGAAAGGAGCAGGCCATCTACTACTTAAGCAAGAAGTTCACACCATGTGAGGCCAAGTATACCCTGATAGAATGCACTTGTTGTGCTCTGACTTGAATTTCTTAGAAGCTAAGGCATTACATGTCGGCATACACTATGCATCGGATATCTCGGCTCGACCCGCTCAAATACATTTTTCAGAAGCCAATGCCTACTGGAAAGCTAGCTAAATGGAAAATTCTCCTCAGTAAATTTGACATTGTGTACATAACTCAGAAGGCTATCAAAGGGCAAGCTTTAGCCGACCACCTCACTGAGAATCCAGTGGATGGGTATTATGAACCGCTTCCCACATATTTCCCCGATGAAGAAGTACTATTTACCGGGGAGGATATTGCAGAATCATACCTTGGATGGAGGATATTTTTTGATGGAGCAGCAAACATCAAAGGAGTCGGGATTAGGGCAATCCTAATTTTGGAATCTGGACAACACTATCCAGCATAGGCAAAGATAAGATTCCTTTGCACCAATAATATGGCCGAATTCAAGGCATGCATCCTTGGAATAAGAATGGCAGTCGACATGGACATCAAAGAACTTTTGGTCATAGGAGATTCCGATTTGTTGATACACCAAGTCCAAGGAGAATGGTCCACCAAGAATGTCAAGATACTACTGTACCTACACTACATGAAGGAGTTGTGCAGGAAGTTCACAAAGATAGAGTTCAAGCACATCCCCAGAATTCAGAATGAGTTCGCTGACGCCCTTGCAACCCTATCATCTATGATTCAGCATCCAGACAAGAACTACATCGACCATATCCAGGTAAGGATCAGGGATCAACATGCCTATTTGTTCCATGTGAATGAAGAGCCAGATGGTAAACCATGGTATCACGACATCAAGAAATTCCTTGCGACCTAGGAGTACACAGAAAATGCTACTAATGGTCAAAAGCGAGCCCTCAGGAGGTTACCAAACCACTTTTTCCTCAACGGGAAAGTCTTGTATAGGAGGACCCCAGACTTAGGTTTGTTGAGATATGTGGACGTCGCTGAAGCAACCAGACTATTGGAAGAAACACATGCAGCGACATGTGGATCCCACATAAACGGGTTCACATTAGCCAAGAAAATTTTCAGAGCTCGATACTTTTGGATGACTATGGAAAATGACAGTATTCGCTACGTGCAGAAGTGTTACTAGTGCCAGATTCACGAAGACTTCATCCGGGTTCCACCAAATGAGTTATATGCAATGGGTTCGCCCTGTCCATTCGCCGCCTGGGGCATGGACGTGATAGGACCCATAGAGCTTGCAGCATCAAATGAACATCGTTTCATTTTGGTAGTTATCGACTATTATACCAAATGGGTTGAGGCATCTACTTACAAGGCCGTCACAAAGAAGGTAGTGGCAGATTGTTTCCGAAACAACATCGTCTGCAGATTTGGAATACCGGAGTCCATTATCACTGACAATGCCGCTAACCTCAATAGAAACCTCATGAGAGAAATCTGCGAGAAGTTTAGAATTGTCCACCACAATTCCACAGCCTACAGACCGCAAATTAATGGGGCAGTCGAGGCAGACAACAAGAATATCAAGAGGATTATGCAAAAGATAGTGGACAATCACAGACAATGGCACGAGAAGCTACCCTTCACTTTATTAGGTTATCAGACCACCACGAGAACATCTACTGGGGCAATGCCATACATGTTGGTATACGGCACTAAAGTGGTGATACCTACAGAAGTCGAGATACTGTCCTTAAGAGTCATTCAAGAAGCAAAATTGGACGATTTAGAGTGGATACGGGTCAGGCAGGAATAACTCATGATCATTAACGAGAATCGAATGGATGCAGTGTGCCATGGACAGCTATATTAGAATAGGATGGCCAGTGCATTTAACAAAAGGGTGAAACCTCGCCAATTCACACCGGGACAGTTGGTTTTGAAGAAAATCTTTCCCCATCAAGAAGAATCCAAAGGGAAGTTTGCACCAAACTGGAAAGGTCCTTACGTGGTTCTCTGAGCACTGTCTGGTGGAGCTCTAATCTTAGTAGAAATGGATGGAAGAGTCAGCACGAAGCCTATCAACTCAGACACAATCAAGAGATATTACACCTGAAGACAAATAGAGTTAGGGTTTTTAATGTAACAGAACTACGTTCAACATGACTTCCCACTGAGGGATACGTAGGGGATACGTAGGCAACCCAAGTAGAGTTCGGTTTCTCTCCTCCCTTTCTCTTCTAATAGAAAAACCAAATATCACTTTTGTATGTTGCTCAAGAACAACGCCGACTTGATTTCCTCATAAAGTAATACATAGGCAATCCTCATCGGATTTAGTCGTCTTTTATAATTGAACTATGTTCTGGCCTGATTCCAGTTGGATACATAGGCAGTCTGT
The DNA here is from genome assembly GCF_000715075.1 of Nicotiana tabacum. Taxonomy (NCBI): domain Eukaryota; kingdom Viridiplantae; phylum Streptophyta; class Magnoliopsida; order Solanales; family Solanaceae; genus Nicotiana; species Nicotiana tabacum. The sequence continues at coordinate 107,560,757 of NC_134083.1, read as the reverse complement.
GTCAGACTCGATCATTTTCATTCTTAGTCTCATCATTTTGCATCTGTTGTAATCGAACTACGCTTCGATGTGATTTTGTTTTGGATACATAGATACCTGAGCCAGGCTCGGTCATTTTCATCATATTTTATCATCATCCCACGAACTACGTTCAGACCTGATTCCATTTTTTGATATGTAGGCAGCCTGAAAGGGTTCGGTCATAACCTTAGGAAAACCTTTGAAATGTATTAGTTCTAATTAGGATGCAATCGCAACAGCAAGTAGCCGTGTTGTCAGAGACGTCACAGAAGATCGACATCAACAGGACGAAGTTCTCAAAGGGATACGTTCACATGTGGAGAACCTTTCGTAACATGTCATAATTCGAAACGACGACATTTGCCTTAAAAGAAACAAAGTATTTTCAAAATGTTTTCTAAAAATATATATGTGTATATATAGTAATTTGTTCCATCTACCGAACTTTGTGGCACAATCATGTCAAAGGCTGGGGCAAACCAACACCGTGGTCAACACAAACCAACTTCCCCCCTTACTAAGAAGTTTTCTTTGAGTGCATGGTCAATAGGGAGTAAGGAATCGCTGAGACCACACTGGGGCAAATGACGGATCCACCACTTGCCTAAGATTATCTCTCCTCCTTTTACTTAAATATTTCGAGTACAGCTAAAGCTAACTCTTGAATCCTCTGTAGGTGCCTCGGAATCAAGCAGCTGACACGAAAATTTGTACATAGCAAACCGCATGCTCACCTAATCGGAGCATCTTGTACAAATTGCAAGCCGGCTTCACCAATCAAAGTCCCGTATATAGCAAACCGTCAGCTCGATCAATCAGAGCGTCCTGTACAAATCAAACACCGGCTTCGCCAACTGGAGCCTTGTATATAGCAAACTGCAAGCTTCGCCAACAAAAGCAATTCGCAGCACCGCTCTGTCAATCACATACGCCGGGACAGACAATCGAAAATCACGTGACCACTCCTGCCAATCGATGGCCGCAACCTAGCTATCTCTGTCAATCACATACGTCGGGAATATCTCTTGGGCATGCTTTCATTTCTTTACTATTGCTTTGAATATTTTGACGCTATGCTCATGCAGCTTTAGGTATGATTACGATTTTTATCAATCACTCCCGAACGGAGAATACTTTACATTTCAGTGCAAAGCTCTCCCAACAAGCGGAGACGCACTCTACAAATCGAGATCTCCCAACAAGCAGAGACACACTTTACCAATCAAGCTCTCCCAACAAGAAGAGACACACTTCACCAATCAAGCTCTCCGAACAAACGGAGACAATTTTTAAATGCTCTGATAGCTACGAAATGGTACACAGCCCGACTAACAAATCGAGTTAGGATCAAGTAGCCCATCATCCTAATCCCAAATGATGGCTCGCCGGCAGCAAAGCATCATCATTCCTATATCATTTACATCGCATCTTAATATATTATGCATTATAATATATTGGTATGCGTGTATTTCATTTATTTTGCAGGAACAAACACTGCAACGTGGAACTTTTCATAACAGCAGACCGAACTACAACGCTATGGGGACAGCCAACCCAGTAGCAGGCCTAAGATCCCAGCTCAGGACGATCAGCGAGCTCAAAATTTTGAATCATTCAAATCAGGCCACAAAATTCAAGCTACCATGAGTGACCAATCTTCCGTCTCTCCGTATTGTAGCAATACGATACTGGGCAATTCTTGCGAGTCCCGCTTCCCCAAAATCCCTACTCCTGAACTACATAAGGCCTGATCCTCGTTAAGCCCGAGGTATGTAAGCAATTCAAAGCTAGAATTCGGCCTCATACTCCCGAATCTTTCTAGATTCTTCCTCAATTTAATCTTCCAAATTCATTGTCACCATTTCCTGCAATACCTGCCTAAAATCGGGACAAAATTTGCTTTGGTTCTTTTTCTTTGCCCGAAAACTCTTTCATAGTCTCCGATCAAAGAGGGGCAGCTGTTGAAGGCCAATTTTGACCCTCCTTTTTAAAATTAATTTATTTATACTTAATAATTTGCAATAAATATTTTCGAAGTATTTCCCAAGCAATGAATGCCTATTTCTACAAGTTAATTCAGTATTGGTTTCAAACTTAATCATTTGGTATTAGTATTATAATCACAAATTATATTTACTATCTTAGGATTATTAAAATAATTTCTATACGTAAGTTCTATAATTAATTCAATAAAATGCTTCTTAAAATAGCTAATTAGTTTACCTTTTCAATAATTCAAAATTAATGTCCTAGTGAAGTATTTTTAAAAATAATCAATTAATTACAATAATTAGTAGTATTTAACAATTATAATTTTTATTATATTTTATTGAAATTATTCAGTTTATTTAACTTAATTTAAAAAGGGATTAAATACCAAAAGGCCACAATTGCAATGCTTGAATCAATTATAAAATGGATACCTTTTAAATGATTTTTAGCCCAAATACAAGGCCCAATCCGAAATAACCCAGTCCAAACACACATCTCCTTCTCCACTTTGGCAATACATGCCACTCTCCCTAAACCAATCACGACCTGCCACATCACCAGTCTCAGTCACTCACAAAAGAAACACAAAATCATCTGGTCCGTCCATTCCATAAATCAACGCCCACAATTTTAACCCCATTCTTTTTATTTTTAATACAGCTACAGATCTAATCCTCACCATCCAAAATAAAACAATCTAACGGCCATAAAATTTTCTCCGAAAATTCTTTTAAACGCCAAAATATCAGGACCATTGATCTAAAAGATCAACGACCCAGATCTTTCCTTACTTCTTTAATCTAGATACCAAACGGTCTACCCCTAGCAACCCTAATTCATTTGCATCATCACAGTCGCCTCCCCTTTCCCTTTTTTCTCTTCTGTCTCTAATATCTCCAACCTCCATCAGTCACAAGACCTTGCACAAATTCGTATAAGGTCAACAAAATCAAACCACAAAAACTCTAAAAATGCTTCTAAAAATGCAAACATGAACCTGCCTTGTGTGTGTCCTGCCAATATGTCATATGATCTTGTCTACATATCTTAGTGAGAATTAATGTTAATTACAGTCCTAAGAACTAAGTGTGTGGACTTCCTACTCTGTTTAATTAATTCAACGCGTAGTTTGTCGTTTGCATGGTTAAGTTTGACATTTAATTGAGCCTGGTGTTTGGCCATATATGTTGTTGGACTTGGGCGTTGGATTCAGGATTACTCTACTGTTCCTATGAACCTATGATTTGGGTCTGCTGGTCGCATGAAAGTAAAGCTGCTGAGGGCCCAGAAACAACGCTGGGTTATTTTGTATCGGGCCTGTCACTGTTCTATTAGGCCAATAGTTGTTTCATTATGTAATTATTTAAATTTTTATTATTCCATATGGGCCTTTAATAACTTGTGATAACGAATAATGGGGGAAATTAGTAAAAATGGGGCTGGGGTATTCTGATTCTCGCATGAACGGGTAGAGAACTTGCCTATAGGATTTAATTGCCTTGTTTGCTATTCGTTTAACGTGCTCCTATTCCATACACTCATAAAAATCATGCCTATAGGGATCACACGCACTTCACTTAACTCGTCTAACACATGTACACTATTCAAAGCATGTTAGTTTAAGTATTTGCTATACTTGTTTCTATGTCTACTACTGTGCACACTTAGACAACATGTATATAGGATGCAATAACATATGCTTTGCTAATCTGGATACCATGTCTATAAGGCTTCAACTAATCAATCAATTAGTCGCTTGTATTGCTTTTCTTACACTGCTCATCCAGATATCATGACTTTAGGACTTAATCAGTTAATCGACTACTTTTGTTGCTTCATTGTACTGCCACACTTAGATGACATGCCTATAGGGATAAAGTATTTAAAATCAGATTCAATTAGAAATCCTGTCTACAGGATACTATCACCTGCCTAAGAAGCATGTTTATAAAATCAACGATGTTAATTCTGAGCTTTCAAACAATTGTACCACCTCATTGTGCAAACAATTAGAGATCATGTCTATAGGACGTGCAATACCTTTAATCTACCAATCCGTCAGTCTAAAGTTGTAGTATTGCATGTACGATACTAGAAATCAGAATCACATAGAGACCATGCTTATAGGATTTAATGACTTTAACGTGTTCTAAATTGAAATTGTATGTCGCCTAATGTATGAATCTGCCTGCGTGCAATTTGCTGCTTAGGTGTGGAGGCCAACTTGAGCCATTTATTGACTTTATGTGAAGTCCTATATATTTTGAATGCGCGCTTAGTATTATCATTTTGAGCATCCTAAGTAGAGTCTAGAACCACCCAAATAGCAGGTCCAAAGCCTCCTGGACCATAGGCATGGGACAGATAGTGCACGCATAGGAGACGGTCTAGAATTGAATTAAAGAGCTTTAAGTAAATAACTTTAACATAGTAATGGGGTAGCAGGAGATGATAGTCTATGCCCGCTGAATAATATGAGCAACCCTTACCCTAAGGGAGTTGCGAAGTATTATTTATATTGCACGGGGTGATCCTTTAGGCTAAAAAGATTAGGACCCCCTCCTTCATATGCTTATCGTTCACACTTAGTCATTGAATGTAGAATAATTAAGTTGTATCTTGTAACCTCTAAAGACTTGTATTGATTATTTATATTGTTTAATTGTTGCCCGATTTTCTTTACACTTGTTCATAATAGAACCTTTAAATTTCTTGTCTTCCCTCACTTATATGATCACTTAGGATAATTATAATCTGATAATCCAACATAGTATAAACTTCGGTCGGGACCCACAGTTGTGGACCTCGAAGAGTACCTAACACCTTCTCTTTGAGGTAATTTGAGCCCTTACCCGATCTTTGGTGACATAGACTAGCTAAAACTGAGTCATTCGCAAATAGGTGCCCTAATGCACCTTAAATAATTGTTAGGTGGCGACTCTCATCTTTTAATACCCATTTAAAAGAGTTATCACATGTCGAAACCCGCTTACGAGAGAAAAAGGGGCGCGACATCCCTCATCTTGATAACATTTTGGATCAATTGCATGGGTCAAAAATCTTTTCAGAAATTGATCTAAAAGGTGGTTACCATCAGATTCAAATGAATCCTAGAGATGAATGGAAAATTGCCTTTAAGATCAAATATGTCCTTTATAAGCGATTAGTTATACCTTTTGGCTTGACTTATGCACCCAGCACTTTCACAAAATTGATGAACCATGTTTTTAAGGATATTCATGGAAAATTTATAGTGGTTTGTTCTGATGATATCTTGATTTATTCTAAAAATATAGATGGGGATGTGAAGACCTAAAACAAGTTTTTGAAGTTCTAAGAAAGAAGCACTCGTTTGATAATATTAAGAAGGGTACTTTTGTGTAGATCGTGTGGTATTCTTGGATTTTATGGTCAGCTCTAAGGGAGTTGAAGTTAATAAAGATAAAATCATAGCAATCAAAGAATTGTCAAAACCTAACAATGTAACTGAAGTTAGGAGTTTTCATGGGCTTACTCATTTTCATAGGAGATTTGTTAGAAATTTTAGCAACATTGCTGCTCCTTTAACTGAAGTTATTAAAAAGGATAAGGTTTTCATAGGAAAAGAAAAAGATGATGCCCATTTTTTAGAGCGGTTTTCTTGGGGAAAAGAACAAGATGATGCTCATTTTTTAGAGCGGTTTTCATGGGGAAAAGAACCAATTGATAGCATAAAAGTTGAGAGATCCAAGAACTTAAAGAAAATAAGTAGAAGAAACATGAATAAATAAAATAATATAATTGAACATGAGAAATGAAGAAAATAAACTAGATATGTGGAATTCAAAGAAAGATCCAAGAATATCGCGAAGATGTTAATCAACACTTTGACAAGCTCCTAGTGACAAAAAGTTGGTTATTAAACCAATTGCCTTCACTAGAGATAAACAAATCAAGAACTAGATTCAGATCTTGACTTTTAGTTTGAAAAACTTACGAAAAGAACTAGGGGAAGAAACTAGTCTCCTTGGAAGAATATCAAAAGAAACCAAAGATATCACAAGAAAGAAGATTGGCTTACTACCTTAAGGTATGAAATAATTAAGGGTTGAAATATAATGTAACGACCCGATAGTTCGTTGTGAGCACAAGCACAATTAAGCTTTACAAGTTCCGTTTCATTGGACAGCCTGCTTAATCACTTATGGACCCAATATGCACAAGGAAGCCCTATGCAGGTGCTTAAAAGCACTTTCAACCATATACAATGGTTAACATTCTTTACAACTTCACTGATTCTTTCACAATTTTAGAAGCATAGCGCAATCACGCAAATAATTTAGGCATCAAACAAGACAGTCATGTAATATCATTGTGCATTAATCCTCTTAAGAACTGAATTTAGATAACCTCTTCGTCACATAACAAGTGCAACTACTTAATTATATGTAATTCAGCCCGAAAATTGGTTATTCAGTAGCTTAACTACCATTAGATGCCTCAAAACTAGAGTTGAACGAGTAGCGGGCATCCGTAGCTCCAATCACGCCGATAAAGCAGTCTAAAATCCCTCCAACAACCCCACACTTATTCACTAGCATCTACTAATGTTGCTTGATTACTCAGACTTTGCCGGCACATTTACCTCAGAGGCAATTTGTCGAACAAGTAGAGTGCAATAGTGTTCACTAGTTTCTTCTAACATTTGGGTAATTCAAATACCCTCCCAAAATTAACGAGATGAAGAGAATTCTAGTATATCATCTTGCAACATCAATAATTACTCATAGAGAATAATCAAAGCCTCAAGAATTTCCTGTTTCCCTCTTAGTTTCATGTAAAAATATTGATATCAATTAAGCATAACCTAGGGAACTTAGGGGAGGGTATATGTCACTACCAGTGAGAGAGAGAGAAGTAAAGAGTCTCTTACCTTCTTCGCCCGTGCAAGGAGGATGACAGTGGTGGTGTGAATTTGTGGGGTTCCGTCGGGTTTAAGTGTGTATGAGAAGAAGGGAGTGGGAAAAGGATTTGGTGTTTAAGTGCCTGAAGTTTAAAATAAAAGACTTACTTGAGGGCGCACGAGCTTGGACGTGACGCTTCAAATGTAATTTCCCCAACCTTTTTCGAATGCGGCCACAGGCGTGATGGCCACACTTCACTACCTTGAGCAGTTGGCCCGTTAATGTTTTTGTGCTAAGGGGGACGTAATGCATCCACCCTGTTTTCCCATACATGGAGCTTTCTTTTTTTGTTTTTGAATAATCCTACAAACAAAAGATTAACTCCTACAAAATAAAACAAGATTAAGGAACTACTACTAAATAAATAATTTTAAAATACAAAAACACAAGGAGAAAGAATTAGTAAACTATGAAAGCAAAAATAAAATGCTTAGGTTGCCTCCCAAGAAGCGCTTGATTTAACATCGTGGTATGATGATTCAAATTCTTAAGCATCCTTTAAGGCAATCAAGGACTTGTGACGATCCATGTCACCACCTCAATAACGCTTGACTCATTTCCCATTGACCAAGAATGTCCTTTCGGAATTTGGCGCTCTTAACTCTATAGCCCCGTATAGTGTCACACGCACTACTTCAAAATGTCCAGACCATCTCGACTTTAATTTTCTAGGAAACATTTTCAACCTGGAATTGAATATCAATACCAACTGACCGGGCTCGAAATGGCGATGCTTTATGTGCTTGTCATGCCACCTTATGGTCTTTTCTTTATATAACTTGGCATTCTCATATGAATTTAGCCTGAATTCATCCAGCTCATTAATTTGGAGCAATCTCTTCTCGCCGGCCAATTCTATATCCATATTGAGCTTTTTAACGGCCCAAAAGGTCTTGTGTTCTAATTCAACTGGAAGGTGACATGCTTTTCCATCGATCAACTTGTAATGCGAGGTCCCAATAGGTGTCTTATATGTAGTCCGATACACCCATAGAGCGTCATCCAACCTTGGAGCCCAATCTATCCTATTTGCACTGACCGTTTTCTCCAAAATTTACTTAATTTCTCTGTTCGATACCTCTGCTTGCTCACTCGTCTGAGGGTGATATGCAGTGGCAACTTTATGCTTGACCCCGTATTTAGCTAGAAGGTTGTTCAAAATTCTATTGCAAAAATGTGTACCTTGACAAAATGAGCTACCAACTTCGCATCATTAGTAGGTAAAGCAATGGCCTCCACCCATTTAGACATGTAATCCACCGCTAACAATATGTACTTGTTCCCTCTAGACGATGGGAATGGTCCCATAAAATCGATCCCCCAAACATCAAAAATCTCCACCTCAAGAATGTTCATGAGCGGCATCTCATTCTTTCTAGTGATAGTTCTAGTTCTATGACATCAATCACACTTCTTCACAAATGGGCATCTTTAAACAGAGTCGACCAGTAGAACCCCGATTGTAGAACTTTTGCAGATGTTCTATTACCACCATGATGCCCCCATGAGGTGAGGAGTTACAATCATACAAAATTTGCTCCACCTCCTTTTTCAAAATGCATCTTCTCATCAGTTGGTTAGCACATTGCCGATACAAGAATGGCTTATCCCAGAAATAACAGTTTACATCAGGTAGTAATCGCTTCCTCTATTCAGGAAGAATTTATGGAGGAGTTACTCTGATCACTATGAAATTTACATGATTCGAATACCATAGTGGTGGATCATGCGTAAAAGGTTGCTCATCTGGGAATGTTTCCTATATCACCCCTCCTTCTTCCATATGCTTATGATTTTCTAGTCTTGACAAATGGTCAGCCACCTGATTCTCTATGCCCTTCCGTTCACGAATTTTCAGGCCAAATTTCTTGCAAAAGAAGTACCCATCTAATCAGTCTTGGCTTGGATTTTTTTTAGAAATTAAATACCCAATCGCCTCATGATCCGTGTAAACTATCACATGCGTTCCTACTAAGTTAGACTGAAACTTGTCAAAAGCATAGACAACTGCCAATATATCTTTTTCCATCGTGGTGTAATTAAATTATGCATCAGTTAGGGTATTGCTGGTGTAGTAAATTGAATTAAACACTTTGTTATTTCTCTGTCCAATTACTATGTCAATCGCATCACACATCAACTCAAATGGCAGACTCAAGTTAGGTGCCACAATGACCGGTACATATACCAACTTCAATTTTAGCTCCTCGAATGCCTTCAGACATGCATCATCAAACTTGAATGTGGCATCCTTTTCTAGCAACCTGCACAAGGGATTAGTAATTTTTGAAAAATCTTTAATGAAACGTCTGTAAAAACTTGTATGTCCCAAGAAGTTGTGGGCGCCCTTAATAGAGATGGGTGGTGGTAGTTTTTCAATCGCCTCAACCTTAGCCTCTTCGACTTCAATTTCTTTCTTGGATACTCGATGTCCCAATACAATACCTTCTTGGACCATAAAATGGCACTTCTCCCAATTGAGCACCAGATTAGTGTCCTCACAGCATGCTTGTACCAACTCCAAGTTCTTCAGACAATTATCATACGATGATCCGAAAACTGAAAAATCATACATAAAAAAGCTCCACAAATTTCTCCATCATGTCGGTAAAAATAGACATTATACACCATTGAAAAGTTGCTAGTGCATTGCATAACCCGAATGTCATCCTTTTAAAGGAGAAGGTTCCATTGGGACAAGTTAATTAGTCTTTTCCTGATCTTCTGGTGTTATCACTATCTGATTGAAACCAGATTAACCATCAAGAAAGCAATAATTTTCATGCCCGGCTAGCTTGTCCAATATCTGATTAATGAAAGGGAGAGGAAAGTAGTCCTTGTGCATAGCTTTGTTGAGTTTCCTGTAATCAATGCATACTCTCTAGTCTGTCATCGTTCTGGTAGGTATCAACTCATTTTGCTCATTTTCCACAACTGTCATGCCTCCGTTTTTTGGTACGCACTGCACAGGACTCACCTAATTGTTGTTAGCAATAGGAAATATGATCCCAGCATCCAGCCACTTGATAATCTCTTTTTTTTACTACGTCCTTAATAATGGGATTTAATCGTCTTTGCTATTGCACACTGGTTCTATGTCCATCCTCCAGGAATATTTTGTGCACCCAAAATGACGGACTGTCCCCTTTATATTAACAATAATCCAGCAGATAGCCCCATTGTGTTCCCTCAGAACTAAAAAAAGCTTGTCTTCTTGCACATGTGACAATAAAGACGAGATAATCACTGGTAAGGATTCTGAAGAACCCAAGTAAGTGTATCGCAGATAAGAGGGTAAAGGCTTGAGCTCCAATTTTGGAGCCTCATCAATAGATGGCTTAGGCGGTGTCAATGTCAACGGCCTGTCAGTTTCCTCAAATTTCTTCAACCCATTGACATATTGGCACATCATGTTCAAAACTTGTAGAATTTCTTCCCCCAGATCATCCTCTTCTTCTTCTTCGTCAATTAAAGTTCTTCCTAGAGGATCTTCAGACACCAAAAGTAAGACATTACGCTTGCCAATTCATCATCCACAATTGTGTTCATGGCTAAATCTTCATAGTGTGCAAGCAATTTGAGTGCTCGATATACATTGGAAACCTCTACTTTGTCACCCACTCTCATAGTCATTTGTCCTTCACATACATCAATAATTACTCAGCCCGTGGCTAGGAATGGTCGCCCCAAAATAAATAGGACTTCCTAATCAGGCTCGTAATCCAAGATGGTAAAATCAGCTGGGAATATGAACGTGCCCACTTGGACCAACACATTTTCAATGACCCCCCTCGAGGCTGGCTAAGGATCTATCTGCCAGTTGCAACACCATCATTGTCGGTCAAGGATCTTCTAACCCTAGATGTCGAAACACAGAAAATGACATCAGGTTTATGCTCTCCCCAAGATCACACAATGCTCGCCCGACTACATGTTTCGCAATTGAAATTTGAATTGTGAAGCTTTCTAGGTCCTTCAATTTAGGAGGAAACTTATTTTTAATCCTGGAACTACACTCCTTAGTGAGTGCTACAGTCTCAAATTCAGTCAGCTTGCGCTTGTTTGCCACAATTTCCTTGATGTGCTTTGCATACTTTGGCACTTCTTGTAAAATGTCCACCAATGGGATATTCATCTGCACCGGTTTCAAAATATCAAGGAACTTCTTGTATGCTGCATTATCCTTCACTTTCTGCAATCATTGAGGGAACAGAGGTGGTGGCTTCGCAACTATTTGTTGTGGTTGCTTTACCACAGCCTCTTCAACTGGCTTCTCTAACTTCTTTGCAGTGTCTGATTCGACTTCTGTGATGGCCTATTTTTAACTAAAAGTCACTTGCTTTATCTTCTTCGATGGGATTTTTTCTAATTCTCTCCCATTTCTCAGTAACACAAAATTAATAGGAGCCTTAGGATTAGCCTCATTGTGATTAGGTAATGCTCTCGCTGGTCTGGTATTCTGGGCACTGGCAAGTTGCCCCATTTGTCGCTCTAAATTTTGAATAACAGTAGCCTGATTCTGATTAGTAGCCATAATCTTCTTGAGCACCTCCTCAATATTACCCATCAGATTTGCAGACTGATCTGCTTGTGGTGGGCAAAACTGATGATATTGACTTTATGGTTTGAACTAATTCTGAGCACCCTAATTTCCACCCTAGGAGAAATTTGGGTGGTTCCTCTAATTTGGATTATAAGTATTAATATATTGATTCTAATTATCTCGGCCTCTATTAGTATTCCCCATAAAGTAAACTGACTCTAGATTCGCTGGACATGCATCATTGGTATGGCCCTCGCCATAGACTTCGCAAAACACTTGCACCTGTTGTACTGGTTGAACCTGTTGCATTGGTTGGAACTGCTTTTGGTTCTAAGTCACATTAATCTTACTAATTTGAGTTTCTAAATATGCTACCTATATAGATAATGTTGATACAACATCCAATTCAAGTACCCCGACAACTTTATGGACAGTGTGTCTACCTGATTCCCCTTGCCAATTTGGGTTTCTTTTGGAAAACCTATTTAGCAGCACATAAATCTCATCAAATCTCTTTTCCAATACATGAACACCAGCTGCTTCATCTACCACTATTTTTGTTTCAGGGTGAAGATCTTCAATAAAGGTGTGAGTCAGTACCTCGTTGGTTTGGTTATGGTATGGACAGTCTCTTAGTAGCCCCTTGAATCGTTTCCAAGCTACATAAAGTGATTCACCTTCTGTATGTTTGAATGCAACTGTCTCACTTCTTATCTTTGCGATTTTACCAGAAGGAAAGAACCTAGACAAGAATTTGCGAGCAAAATCATTCATGATGCAATAGAGTTAGATGTCTCAGATTTTAACCACCTCTTGGCCTCTCCCAATAGAGAAAAATGGAACAATGTGAGCCTGACATAATTGGACATGACCCCGTTAGTGATATTAGTATCTCTAATCTCAAAAAAATTCAGAATATGTTTTGGGGGTCCTCGTGTGGTAGTCCCATAAACTGTCCATTTGCATGAAGTAGTTGGATCATACTCTGCTTAAGATCGAAATGCCCAGTGATCCTAGGCTTAAAAATACTGGAGGTGACATTAGCAATGCTAGGCATAGACACCTCTTGCATCACCTGTTGCACTCTATTTTGTACGAATCAAAACAAGATTCAACTAGTGGTTTCCCTGTTGATGATAAAAGAGAGTTGCCATCTAATATTTAAAAGTATAATAGGGTACCTATTCAATTGTTAATATCAATATCCTATTAGTCTACTAAGCAGTGAGATTTGGGTAAGGGTTCTTGTTATTCTTAGGGAAGGTGTTAGTCACCCCCCTAGAATTTATCTGAGATAGCTCCATAACATTTAGACTAGGTTTGGGAATTTAAATGTATATATCTTACTTAGTTAGTGCTTAAAAGTGTATGGCTTATCTTATGTTATATTTTAAAATTTTATCATTTTTGAAAGAGAAGTAGTATATAGACCTTGAAAGAAAGTGTCAGTTTTATATAAAGAAAAGTCTTTAAACATGTCTATACAATTGCAAGACTGTTAAAAATGGATTTACGATACTTGTACTTACTAATTTTTGTAAAATAGGGGTTAAATTTTAAGTATTTGACTATCAAAACAAGGTGACTATTTGTGTAAAGTAAGGGCTATTAGGTAAATAGGTTTAGATATACCTTGGAAATCGATTTCAAATCTTATCCTCAAATTCGAAGAAGAATCGTTTGATGATCCTTGATTTGCAGCAGCGTTTGTTTGATTTGTAGAAAATCCCGACTTTGGAAATCATTTTTGACTTTTGATTTTTAGAAAGCGAGATTGTCGACCTTGCAAGTCTGTTTTAGTTATCAAAAAAAGCTTCATGGAAACTGTTAGTATGAGTAAGAATGGAAACTGGATAATAGAAGTGATTAACAAATTAAATTATTTACTAATAAGATGCAGTAATTCTTTTACTTTTTTTTACCTATGGTTTTTAGGCTTGCCTAGGTTTCCTAAAGTAACTTACAGAATAATAAAACAGGAAATATTCACTTAATACAATCAGTGTTGTATACGCATAGAAGTAATAGCATGCTTATGTAAACGATAAAAAAAGGAAATTGGACCCATTGGTTTAGGCCTGATGAGAGTTGGGCCCCGCGAACAACGGACGAGTAGTAGCAACTTCAATGACTTCAGATCCAAACTAGAACTTGGGCCTGAGTTCTTGAGAACTCAATAAGCCCAGCTCGGTCACATGTGTAAAAAGGAAACAAAAAGCATTAGATATATGACCAATATAACACTTAACACCAATAACATCAATATAAGGTCCAAGACAAAACTGTAACTGGCATTAGTAATTAAGAATGCAAATAAAATTAATGTAAAGTCAAACAAAGTAAAGCAATTTATAGTGAAGCCTTTATTTTCATTTAACACTAAAACCTAAAGAGATTAGGAAATTTCAATAATTAAAGGCTTAAGGTAAAATTTCATTCATGGCCAAGACACCCTTTGGATCCCTGGCACTTCAAAGTTCACTAGGGTCTCAGGGACCCCGAGCAGTACTTGTATCAGGGAGAGTATCTCAACCACAAACTAAATTTTACTCCTAAATACCCTTAACCACTCACACTTACTCTTACCTACAGGTTTAAATTCTAATGAGGCACTCATTGTAAATTCCAATGCAACTGTAATAATAAAACATAGGAATAGGTACATTTCTCACTGCAGCTATACAGAATATCATCATGATTATAAGACAGCCAATCACATTCTTGTAGCTATAATCCAAACATAAGTATATGATACACAATGAATATTTTCAACATGTTCAGGTGTGTTCAAGAAATCAGTTACAGGTACACACAAGGGAAAAGAACACCAACAATTCACTTTAGAAACCTAAACAGTTGAGTCATGCGACTTAAAGAGTAGAAAAGATACAGAGTTCAAGCTTACAGAAATCTAAGGTCATGATCATATCATCTTAACAGCCTATGTTCAAGAGTTCATCCCTAGACTGTCTTAACTTCTATTAGATGCACAAGTTAACAGCTTCAATTGGAGTCTCTAAAGGGTATTAACAGGGATGCAAGTAAACAGGTCAATTTCATCCTAAGCAAATGACATGGCTACTTTCTTCTAAAATCCCTTAACTTCATACTCATACCAATCTCATTGGGAATTAAAGCATACTACTATGCTCAAACACAGCAGATAACAGCAACAGGTCCATCTTAGGTTCGTAAGTCATCCCTAGTTCACTTAGGTAAGCTTTGGTGAGTGTGTGTGTGTGTGTGTGTGTGTGTGTGTGTGTGTGTGTGTGTGTATATATATATATATATATATATATATATATATATATATATATATATATATATATATATATATATTATTAAAGAACAAGATAAGTGCAGGGAATCCAAGAGAACACATACATGAGACATTCTAATAGGGTTATAACATCACAAACATGATTGGGTATCAACATTCATGAAATCAAACTAACAATATTACTATATAAGTTTCAGAAAGAAAGACAATGAAAACTTTATATTAAGGATTTGTTATGTAGGTTAAGTATGGAAACTTAAGCATGATGAAGCTTAATTTTAGCACTCTAACATAACAGATGAAACTCAAAACACCATAAATATATCTTAACCAAGTTTCATAGTTTAAGCTAAGTGTGTAGCAGTTATCAGAATACACACAATGATAAGTACATGAATCCAATTAGTTTAGAACATGTTTATATAGTGAGATCGCATATTTGATCACACAGTTATGAGGTTTAACAAGAATCAATGATCTTCCAAGAGTTAATAGAATCGTAGAAGCACATTAGAAAGAAGAAATTAATTTAAATATCATAAGCTTATGTACCTAAACTAAGGTGACAATCTTGTCTTCTTTATTAAAAGATTTGTGTCCATTTAGGTCTAGTCTATCAGGTGAATCATTTCAAATGTAAATAACACCAAGGCAGATAGTATAGCAGACATGAAGGTCCTAGTGGAACATCAGGAGGTATAAAGTCAAGATAGTTATATAGAATCATTAAAAGTGCTTAGTTAATTAAAGAAACGCAACAACACATATACTACCAATTCAAAGACCTATTTATTAAGATTACAAGAGTAATCAATTAGTATATGGTCTTATTTTCAGATTGTTAAAGAAGCATGTAACTCTAAAGTTTGATAATCAATCATAAACTAATGATAAATAAATAGAGACAATTAACTATAACTTATCATAAACAGAGTCAATTAACAGAAAATAACAGAATAAGCATGATTTCAATTAGATGGTTGAAAGAGAAAAAAGGTCAAGGCTCACTAACCTTCTTTTGAGCAGGAAACCAAATGAGAATCTTTTCTTAGCCGTTTAAGAGTCAACACTCAAACTCCAATCAGTGTAAGCTCAAAACCGGAAAGAAATTAAAACCTAATTCGGAACCCTAACTTTGATTTTTGCTACTTAGAATATTTAAGTGTAGTTAAGGATATTTTTGTAGTTAGGTCGATCTTCTTCTTGTTTTAGGTGAGAGCATTAAAGCCCCCTTTTATAGTGGCATTAAATGCCTTAAGGTCAACAGATTCAAACGATAGTGGAGAGTCATAGAGAGTTGATGATATGAGTACAATCGAGTGAAATCAGAGAAGACAGAGGTGAGAGTAGTGATAGTTTTTTTTACCTGAGATGAGGATACTGTCCGTTAAGGCAAATCCACCGGATAAAAGCCTCAATGTCTAGAGGTCGCTGTGCTTGACCTCTAGACCAAGAATAATGATGATAACATTGGAGAGATGGCCATGCATGCCATAAATTTAACAAATCATAGGAGAAACGGGAAGGGAATCGGCGAGCATCATGGCTAGGAAAGACAAAAGAGATGATTTTCTACCTAATTCATGACCTTGCACGAATTTGAGCAAGGTATGTGATTGATTTGGTTCTGTGAGTTGAGAGAATAAAGAGAGGAAAGGGATGGGCGGCGGCTGAGTCAATAGAGTGAAATGATTAGGGTTTGGGTACATATTGTCATCTCTAAGGGTTAAAAATAAGAAATGCAATCTCTGCCATCGGATCTTTAGATCAACGACCCTGATAATTCAGGGGTTAAGCATTTAAAGTGAGAAAATATGAGGATTGTTGGATCCATGGGTTTTGACGGTTGAGATTAAATCAGGTGAGGTATTGAAATTAAAAGAAAAAAGAGATAAAACATGGGCCGTTGATCTAAAGGATGGACGGCTCGGATTAAGTGTGCTTCTTGTGTGAGTGTGATTAAGGGGCCACGTGGCACGATTTCATTGAGTCGGATAGGAGGTCATGGATCGCCAAGGTAGGAAGAGAGGGGTTGGACCTAGGTCAGATTTTGGTCTTGGGCTTGTGTAGTGGGCTGTTTTTATTTAATAAATAACCATTTCACCTTTGGTTATGAAATTGCAATTGTAGCCTTTTAGTCTTTAACCCTATTATAATTAATTTAAATAAACTTAAATAATTTTAATAAATTGTAGTAAAAATTATGATCACCAAATATACTACTAATTACTGTAATTAGTTAATTAATTATTAAAAATCTTATTTTTTATTTGTGACACTAATTTTCAGATTCATTTTGAAATAGTAGGCTATTTTACCGAAATTAAAAAATAACCTTATTAAATTAATTATAAACCTATGTAATAAATATAAAAGTCATTTGCTAGTTTCAAAAATAGTAAGAGTAATATATTTATGATTAGGCAACACTAAATTATTAATTTAACACCATTAATTACTAAAAATAGGTATTATTAATTTAGAAAATATTTTCAACATATCTATTAGAAATCAGTAAGTATAAATAAATTAATTTTATAAAAGAGGGTCAAAATTGGCATCAATAGCTACCTTTCTTTGACCGTAGACGATAAAAGAGTTTTCGGGCAAAGAAATTGAACCAAGGCCAATTTTGTCCCGACCTTTAGGCATACTTTCCGAGAATGGCATATGGATTTAAGGGAGATTATAAATTGAAGAATTAGGGGAGGAGTTAAGGAAGACTTCGAGGGAATTTTGGAGAATTGGGGCCGAATTCTGGCTTTGAATTGCTTACATACCTCGAGCTTAATGAGGGTCACACCTTATGTAGTTTTGGAATGATGATTTGGAGAGGGCGATGCTTGCAGAAATTGCGCCAGTATCGTATTATGATGATACTGCAAGACAAAAGATTTTGGTGCCTACAATAGCTTTGAATTGCAGTTGTATTTGAAAGATTTGATGAATTAGAGCTCCACTGATCGCATTTGAGTTTGAGTTTGGATTCTCGCCCCGCTTTTGAGTTTGTTGTACCTCATAGCATTATAGCTTGGTTTGCTACTTAGAAGAAGTTCTACGTCGCGATGTTTGGTCCTACAAAAACAAAACATACACATACCCATAAATTATAACGCAGAAATGTTAAGATGTAATGTAAATGATGCAGGAATGATGATGCATGGCTACCAGCTAGCCGTTATTTGAGATCAAGATGACTTTCAGGAAATGGCTGATTTCTTCGTCACTTGGCTGGAACAATGTCAGACCATAATAAAATGAACTTTGAGAAAATGAGAAAAATGAGTGGAGTTGAGTTTGAAGGAACTGTTGATCCTACTGATGTTGAACAATGGCTTGAGCGCATAGAGAGAGTATTTGAGCAATTAGAGTGTTCGGAAGCTGCCAAATTTAAGTATGACATCTCACTGTTACAAAGAGATGCTTATGACTAGTGGGTAAGTGTACCAAATGCTAAAGCAAAACCTTCGGTGCTTACTTGGGATGATTTTTTCAAAGAATTACGCATGAAGTATGTCCCACCTGCTTATCGTGATGCAAAGAAAAAGGAGTTTCTGGATTTAAAGCAAAGGAGTGTCTATTGCTAAATATCAACAAACGTTTATCGGGCTTTCTCATTATGCTGGAGGTATTATCGATGATAAAAAAAAGACAAGTGCAGGCGATTCGAAGATGGTTTGAATGATTCTATCTGAAAGTCTGTGGCCGTCCTGCAACATGAAATGTTTTTCAAAATAGTTACAAATGCTCTTACTTGGGAAAGAATTCATATGGAACAAGCTAGTAGAAATGAAAACAGGTTCAGAAAAGCTAATTCAGATTATGACGGTCCCTCCAAAAGGGGAAGTTTAACAATTCCAAGACTGGTCGTGTTCACAAGTCAGCTCAGCATAAGCAAAATCAATCAAATTTTTAAACTGCGAGCACTCCAAGCTATGGACAAGGCAAGATTCGTATACCCACTTGTGCAGAGTGTGGAAAGAATCACTTTGGTACTTGCAGGAAAGCTTCTGGTGCTTGTTTTAATTGTGGGAGCTTCGATCACAAAGTGAAGGATTGTCCTAATCCTAACCTTATTTCTTCTCCGTGTACTAAAGGTTTATCGCTCCTTCTTAAGGGAATAGAGGTTCGAAATCTAGAAATAACCAAGCGGGAGGTGCTAGTGGAGCTAATCAAGCCAGTGGATCAAGAGCTACAGCACGAGCTTATGCTACGAGATAGAGGGATGACCAAGATGGGGCAGACGTGGTCTTTGGTAAATTCCACTTATTTGGCTTATGTGTTGTTACACTATTTGATCCTGGTTCTACACATTCATATGTTTTCTCATCACTTGTTTTTCCTAAAAATGTGAAATATGTGAGACTTGATTGTGGTGTTCTTGTCAAAAGTCCTTTGGGTCATCAGGTTGTTTGTACTCAGATCTATCGAGGCTGTCCCTTCATGATTCAGAATCTAGGCTTCCATGCTGCTTTGATTGAAATGCCTTTCCAAGACTATGATGTCATCATCCGTATGGATTGGCTTCATAGATACCATGCAGTAGTTGTTTGTAGATCAAAGCGTGTGACCTTTAAAGCTCCTACATTTTCACACATTGTTATTCAAGGTGAAAGATCATTGACATCTAATATTATTTCTACAATTGTGGTAAGAAAGATGATTAGTCAAGGTTGTGAAGCTTATATTTCCCATATAGTTGATACACACCTAGAAAGTCCAAGGCTTAAAGATATACCAGTTGTATGTGAATTTTGTGATGTTTTCCCTGAAAATCTTTCTGGGTTGCCCTGGAAAGAGAAGTTGAATTTCCTATAGAGGTTAATCATGGAACTACTCCTATTTCGATAACTCCTTACTGAATGGCTCCAGCGGAATTGAAGGAGTTGAAAATTCAATTGCAAGAACTTCTTGAGAAAGGTTTTATTCGGCCAAGTGTTTCTCCTTGGGGAGCTCCTGTTTTATTTGTAAAAAAAATGGCACTATTCGGCTTTGTATTGATTACCAGCAATTGAATAAGGTAACAATTAAGAATATATATCCATTGCCTAGGATCGATGATTTATTTGACCAGATAAAGGATGCTAGGTTGTTCTCAAAAACTGACTTAAATTCTGGGTATTACCAAGTATGAGTAGGTGAGCAAGATATTCCTAAAACTGCTTTTAGGACTCGGTATGGTCATTATGAATTTTGGTGATGCCATTTGGGTTGACAAATGCTCCAGCAGTGTTCATGGATCTAATGAATCGTGTATTCGAGCCTTATCTCAATTAATTTGTGGTGGTATTTATTGGTGATATTTTAATATATTCCAAGAATAGTGAAGATCATGATAAACATCTAAGGATTATTTTGCGAATTTTGGAGGAGAAAAAGCTATATGCCAAGCTTTCCAAATGTGAATTTTAGCTTTGTGAAATGGCTTTTCTAGGGCATGTTGTGTCAGCTGAAGGCGTGAAAGTTGATCCTAGTAAGATTCAGGCTATTGTTGAATGGAGACCACCTAAAAGTCCAACTGAAATAAGAAGTTTCTTGGGCTTAGCTGGATAGTATAGAAGGTTTGTAAAAGGATTCTCCATTATAGCCTCTCCTTTGACTAAACTTTTGAGGAAGGATGTCAATTTCGCGTAGTATGACAAATGCCAAGAGAGATTTGAAAAGCTAAAATTCTTATTGACTAAAGCTCTTATAATTACTCTACCAACTGAAGAGAAAGAGTATGTGATATATAGTAATGCTTCTCATCATGGTTTGGGTTGTGTTATGATGCAAGAAGGGAAAGTGGTTGTGTATGCCTCTCGAAAATTAAAACTACATGAGTTGATTATCCTATTCACGACCTTGAGCTTGCTGCCATAGTGTTAGCTTTGAAAATTTGGATACATTACTTGTATGGAGAAAAGTGTCATATATTCACGGATCATAAGAGTTTGAAGTACTTGGGTACACAAAAAGAGTTAAATGAGACAGCGAGATGGCTTGAGCTTATCAAAGTTTATGACTGCACAATTGACTATCACCAGGTAAAGCCAATGTTGTTGCCAATGCTCTAATTCACAAATCCTTTGCCAGTTTATCTCTAAGTCCTTTGCCCTTGTTTCTTGAATTAAGATCTAGGAATGTGTAATGACTCGCCCAGTCGTTTTGAGTATTATAGCTCGTTCCCCCATTTATTGCTTATTCTATATTTGTTTGTTGTTATGTGACTTTCCGGGGTGGTTGGTTTGGTTCTGGGGATGCTTCGGAATGAATTGGGACACTTAGTTCCAAGGTTGGAAGCCTAAGTTAAAAGAGTTAACCGGATGTTGACTTATGTGTAAATGACTCCCAAACAGAGTTTTGATGGTTCCGATAGCTTCGTATGGTGATTTTGGACTTAGGAGTATGTTGATTTGGAGGTCCGTAGATGATTTCGGCTTGAATTGGCAAAAGTTAGAAAAGTTGAAGTTTGGAGAGTTGAGAGGTTTCACTGAGAGTTGCTTTGTTGTTACCGGGCTCAAATTTTGGTTCAGGAAGTTGGAGTAGGTCCGTTGTGTCACTTATGACTTGTGTGCAAAATTTGAGGTCAATCGGAGTTGGTTCGATAGGTTTCACCATCGATTGTAGAAGTTGGAAATCCATTAGTTTCATTAGGCTTGAATTGGGGTGTGATTTGTGCTTTTGATGTGATTGGAGGCTTCGACTAAGTTCATATCATGTTTTAAGACTTGTTGGTATGTTTGGATAGGGTCCCGGGGGCCTCGGGTGTGATTCGGGTTGAAAACAGATTGAATTTTGGACTTGTGTTAGTGATGTTGGGCATATTTCTACATGTTTTAATATTACCTTACCCATGGTTTAACTACTTTTTGGTGCTATTTGGTGTTTAGAATGCCCAACATCTGTTAATTATTGGTTTTATGACTAATTAAGTTGTATGTGATGATTTAGGATATTTGGAGTGCAAAAATATGAAGAAAAGATGCTCCGGCTATAGGAGAAGAGGGTGGATGTGTCACATCCAACCTTGCAAAAAAGGCTAGTTGGTTCACCCTTAGCAGTGAAGTCGGGAGAAGGCATCCACCTTAGCATCCGCACCTGGGCACAACAAGGTTGAGGGAACAGAGGGTGGATGCTTAGCATGCGATGCTGAGAAGTTGAAGCTGAGGCAGACGTGAAACATCCACCCCAGCATCAATCCCTGAAGCTGAGTCGGAATAGGAAAAGTAAAACTTTGTACCACGACTTTTTACGCAATATATAAGCCAAAAATGCCTCTTTTAGGTCATCAACATACTTTTTGAAGGGGATTCGACCTAGGGAGAGCAAGGAGCCTCCGTGGAGGCTAGATTTCATCTTCTTCCGCCAACTTAGTAATTTTTATGTTTCTTTGTATGATTTATTATTTGGCTACCATGTCTATGTGGAGCTAAACTTCACGTTCTAGGGTTGTGGTTCTTTCATGACTATTGTTCTTCGGATATTGAATTTGCTTTCTTGATTTATCATATTGGTTTATTTATTCAATCTTGCGCTTAATTATTTAATTGCTTGATCACCAATTGAATACTATCTACGAATCTAGAATTGAACTCGAAAGTAGGAATTCTAGATGCACATAGGATTGAGTAGAGCAAGTTCTCGAACTTGGTCATCAGGGAACGTATTCACGGTTAGGATAGACATATACCTAATTGCCTTGCTTGGTTGATGTACAGGAATTATAGACGCGTTCTTGCTATTTCTAACTCCATAGACATATAGGCTTTAGGTTAGCTTGAATAGGCGAGTAAGAACTCGATAGATTCTTATGAGAAATATTAACCCTGTCAACCAATAAGTTAGATGAATTAGTTAGTCAATTCAATTGAAGAATACAATAGGAATGTTAGATAGCCCATAACCCTGGATCATTTTCATTACACTGATAATATACAAATCTACACTTCTTTTGTTCAGAGTTTATTATTTATTTTCTTTTTAGTTTAATTAGATCAGAGTCATATACTTCTAGGTTTAACTCTTGTTTAGATAATTAGGATAGTCTAATTTAGTTAATAGTTAATCACAAGTCCTCGTGGGTTCGACACTCTATCTTATCACTTTATTACTTGACGACCGCGTATACTTGCATGTGCATTTGGCCTCAACAGTTAGAGATGGTGTGATCAGGTCTGGTGCAACCATACCTGTGAGAAATGGACCGCAGGTGTGGAGTCACAGGTGCGACTAGCAATGCGTAGGTGCAAAGGAGAGCGAGGGTTTGCTAGGTCGCAGATGCGAGAGGTGGTCCGCAGAAGCGAAAATTGGTGAGGCTTGAGGTGGTCAGGTGCTTCCGCAGAAGCGGACATTTAGGCATAGAAGCGCTTCCGCAGATGCAGTCTTAGGGGCACAGCCGCAGATGCGGTTCCGCAGAAGTGGATTTTGGCTCGCAGGTGCGAGATGCCTGGCAGACCTCATAAAATTGAGGGTTTTGAGGTTTTTCACATTTTTGGTCTTTACAAGCTCGGGTAGTGGAAATATTTGAGAGGGGTTTCACTAGATTTCGAGAGGTAAGCCACTTTTGATCACTTTTATTCATTAATATTGAATACCCATTGAATTTCCCACCTAGATTATGTGTTTTTAAAGTGAAATTTGGGGAATTTTGGACTAGGGATTGGGGAGTAAGATTTGGGGATTTGAGTGTCGATTTGTGGTCAGAATTGGGTGATTTTGGTATGGTTGGACTCGTTATTGAATGGGTGTTCGGATTTTATAAATTTTTCTGGATTTCAAGATATAGGCCTGGAGTTGACTTTTTGGGTTGACTTTTTGACTTTTGTTAAAGAACCTAGGTTTATCATATGGAATTGATTCCTAAAGCTTATATTATTTGTATTAAGTTGTTTGTGGCTAGATTTGAGTTTTTTGGAGGCCGATTCGTGAGGCAAGGGCTTGTTGAAGTAGGGATTCCTGCGGTTTGAGGTAAGTAACACTTCTAAACTTGGTTATGAGGGTTTGAATTCCTAAAATACGTGCTATGTGGTTGGTGTTGAGGTAACACATATGCTAGGTGATGGGCGTGTGGGCATGCACCGTGATTATTATGCCCGGGTCGATTACGTGGTACTGTGTAGTTATCAAACCTTGTTGCTATTCATGTGATCCCTATGTGTTAGAGTAATTGAGCTGAAATCCATGTTAGAAATTATGTTTAGGCTATATGCATGTTCGGTTGAGACCCAGGAGGCCATTTTTGTTGTTGATTTATTTGCTTAAATGGAAATTATGTACTCAGTCCATCCATCATTTGCATATCATATCTCAGTCTTTGTTGCTATTTATTGTTGCATCATGTATCACTGTTTGGGTTGATTGGTATGAGATATATGAGCCGGAGAGACTGGAGAGATTGATGTCTGAGTTGGGGCCTATGAACCGTGTTGTGAGTGAGGTTGTGGATATATATATATATATATATATATATATATATATATATATATATATATATATATATATATATATATATATATATATATATATATATATATATATATATATATATATATATATATATATATATATATATATATATATATATATATATATATATATATATATATATATATATATATATATATATATATATATATAGGCCTTATAGGCTTTATCTATTATTATGGGATCGGGCTTCATACCACAGCAGGCCATGTTGGTTGTATATTAGTGCTTGGGTAGGATCCGCACCTTCGGAGTCTGACATACCAGCAGTGAGCGCATGTACCGTACAGTGATGCGTGATTGAGTGTGATAAGTGGGAGTTAAGACGGTCGGATTGAGTACTCTGAGAGCATGAGTACATGGGGTTATCTTTGTGATGCGTTACATGTGACATGCACATTTGACATGTAGATATAGATATGTAACATTCCTCATATCAGTCATACTTAACATATTTTATTTGTGTTGAGCTTAAACTTTTAAACTTGAAAGCATGTCTACATATTTTTGCTGTACAAATTGATTATGAGATTTCTTTGAGTTACTACTATCATTTTTCCTGTCATATCTGTGCTGTTATATTCTGGATTTGTATTGTACCTATCTAAGATCGTCACTGCTTTCAGCCAAAGGATAGTCCTGTTATTTATTGAGTACATTGGGTTAGTTTTACTCATACTATACTCTACACTTCGTGTGCAGATACAGGTAATTGTGGGCACGGTGGTTGCTAGACTTGGAGCATTTCCTGCTTGGAGACTTTTGAGGTAGCTGCTTTTGCTTCCGCAGACCTCGATTCTCCTTCTTTTCAGTTTATTTAGCATCGTTCTACCTTTCCAGACAGTTGTATTATGAGTTTTGACTATGTTGATATTTAGTAGCTCATGTACTTAGTGACACCCGGATTTTGGGGATTTCTTATTGAGTCGCGGTATTTTTCTTATTGGGTTGTTTATGAGAATTTGTCATTGTTAAAACTTTTTCATCATGTTTTCAATTCAAAATGTGTAGTTATTTGTGATTGTCGGCTTGCCTAGTTCTGTGATAGGCGTCATCATGACATGTTGAGTTTTGGGTCGTGAAAAGTTGGTATCAGAGCCTAGGATACATAGGTCTCACGAGTCATGAGAAGGTTTAGTAGAGTCTTGCGGATCTGTATGGAGACGGCTTAACCACATCTTGTATTCTTATCATGCGAATTTGTTGATTCTGGAAACTAAACTTCTATTGTTCTATTCTCTCACAGATGGTAAAGACACGTGCAACCGTATCGGCCAGATGGCTACCAGTGCCGCCAGCTAGGGCCACTAGAGGCTGGGGCCGCGGTAGAGGCTGAGGTGCCGCTCGTACAACAACACATGTGGATCCACTAGCTGCTCTATCTCAGGAGCAGATACAAGATGTGGTTAAGCCGGTGGGACAAACTTAGGCACCAGCGGTGCCCATTGTGATTTCAGTCCTTCAAGAGGATCTGGCTCAGATATTGACTGTATGCACTAGCCTTGCTGAGGCGGTTTCAGTTCTGGCTACACCAGCCACTTCTCAGGCTGGGGGAGGTGCTCAGACTCCCCCTGCCCGTACTCCAGAGTAGGTGGTGCAGGGACTTCAGACATCGGGGTACTACTAGCCCTGCCGGTTGTAGTTTCTCAGGCCCAAGTGGGTCCACCGATGAGTGAGGAGGAGCAGAAGGGGCTAGAGTGATTTAGGAGGCTCAGGCCTCCATCATTCAGTGGGGCTGAGTTAGAGGATGCTCTGGACTATTTAGATAGATGCCAGTAGATTCTTCGCACAACGGGTATTCTGGAGACTAGTATGGTCTTATTTACTACTTTTCAGCTGTCGAGGGCAGCCTTCAGATGGTGGGAGGCCTATGAGTTGAGCAGGCCAGCCGGTACTGCACCACTTACGTGTCACGAGTTATCCATTTTCTTCTTAGAGAAGTTTGTTCCACAAACCCGCATAGAGGAGTTGCGTAGGCAGTTTGAGCAGCTACGCCAGGAGGATATGTCTGTGACCCAATATGAGATGAGATTTTCAAAGTTGGCTCGTCACGTGATTTGGTTGGTTCCTACAAAGAGGGAGAGGATTAGAAGGTTCATTGATGGCCTCAACTATGGACTATGCTTTGTCATGACTCGGGAGATTGCATCAGGTGCTAGGTTCGACGAGGTGGTTGATATTGTTAGGCGGCTAGAGCAGGTCCGTAGTCAGGAGCGTGAGGAGAGGGAGGTTAAGAGGCCTTGTGGTTCGGATGGTTTCAGCAGTGTTTCTTCTGGAGGTCACTCCCACCACAGCAGGGGTCGTCCTTATAGGCTCGCTCAGATGACTCGTCTGGTTCATCGTGGTGCATCAACTAGCCATGGTTCATATAGTGCTCATTCGGGCCAATCGTCTCTCAGCGCCCTCCTATCATAGAGTTCATCTGGTGCTCCATCAGTTCAGGGGTCCTTTATGCCAGGTTCTTCTGGCAGTTATTCTAGTTCTCGGGGTCCGATTTAGTCTCCACCACCATTGACGGATCGGAGTTGCTACGAGTATGGGGATTTTGTACATGTGAGGAGGTATTGTCCCCGTTTCTTAGGAGGTCCAGTTCTGCAGCAGGTTCAGGTTATGACTTCTGCACCAGTCATTTCACCACCCTTCAGCCAGCTCGGGGTGGGGCTCAAGCAGCTAAAAGTCTCCCTAGAGGGGGAGGCCGATCAGGTGGGGGTCAGGCTCAATTCTATACTTTCCCTACCAGGACAGAGGCTGTTATTTCAGACGCAGTGATCACAGGTATTGTCTCAGTATGCCATATGGATGCTTCCATATTATTTGACCTTGGTTCCACTTATTCATATGTATCATCGTATTTTGCTCATTATTTGGATATGCCCCGTGAGTCCTTAGTTTTACCTATTCATGTATCTATGCTGATGGGCGATTCTATTATTGTGGACCGTGTGTATCAATCATGTGTGGTGACCATTAGGGGATTGGAGAATAGAGTTGATCACTTATTGCTTAGCATGGTTGATTTTGATGTGATTATAGGCATGGATTGGCTGTCCCTATGTCATACTATTCTGGATTGTCACGCTAAGACCATGACGTTGGCGATGTTTGGGGTTACCTAGGATCGAGTGGAGAGGTTCTTTGGACTATATTCCTAGTAGAGTGATTTTTTATCTGAAGGCCCAACGGATGGTTGGAAAGGGGTGTTTGGCATACTTGGATTTTGTGAGGGATGTTGGTATTGATACTCCTACCATTGATTCTATTCCGGTAGTGTGAGACTTTATGGATGTGTTTCCTGCAGACCTGTCGGGAATGCCACCCGACAGCGATATTGATTTCGGTATTGATCTGGTGCCGGGCACTCAGCCCATTTCTATTCCTTCATATCGTATGGCACCAGCAGAGTTGAAGGAATTGAAAGAACAGCTTCATGAGCTTCTTGATAAGGGGTTAATTAGGCCTAGTGTGTTGCCTTGGGGTGCAGCGGTTCTGTTTGTGAAGAATAAGGATGGTACCATGCGGATGTGCATTGACTATAGACAGTTGAACAAAGTTACAATTAAGAACAAGTATCCTTTGCCGCGCATTGATGACTTATTTGACCAGCTTCAGGGAGCTAAAGTGTTCTCTAATATTGATTTGAGGTCTGGGTATCACCATTTGAAGATTCTGGATTCGGATATTCTGAAGACGGCATTCAGGACCCGCTATGGTCACTATGAGTTCTTTGTGATGTCCTTTGGGCTAACCAATGCCCCAGCAGCATTCATGCATCTGATGAACTCTGTATTCCAGCCCTATCTTGATTCGTTTGTTATAGTACTTATTGATGATATTCTAGTGTACTCACGTTTCCAGGAGGAGCATGCACAACACCTGAGGATTGTACTACAGACGTTAAGAGAAGAGAAGCTTTATGCCAAGTTCTCCAAGTGTGAGTTTTGGCTTATTTCGGTCGCGTTCTTGAGGTACGTGGTGTCCAATGAGGGGATTAAGGTGGATCCAAAGAAGATAGAGATGGTTCAGAGTTGGCCTAGACCGTCTTCATCTACTGAGATTCGGAGTTTTCTCGGCTTGGCCGGATATAATCATCGCTTCGTGGAGGGTTTCTCATCCATTGCAATGCCTTTAACCAGGTTGACCCAGAAGGGTGATCCCTTCAGGTGGTTGGATGAGTGTAAGGAGAGCTTTCAGAATCTTAAGACTACCTTGACCACTGCTCCAGTTCTAGTTTTACCTTCAATATCGGGTTCTTATACAGTGTATTGTGATGCTTCTCGGATTGGTATTGGGTGTGTCTTGATGCAGGAGGGTATAGTGATTGCTTATGCTTCATACCAGCTGAAGCCTCATGAGAAGAACTACCCCGTTCATGATTTGGAATTGGCAACCATCGTTCACGCATTGAAGATTTGGAGGCATTATCTCTACGGTGTGACTTGTGAGGTATTTACAGATCATCGAAGTATTCAACACTTGTTCAAGCAAAAGGATCTAAATTTGAGGCAGCAGAGATGGTTGGAGGTGTTAAAAGACTATGATATTACCATTTTGTATCACCTGGGGAAGGCCAATGTGGTGGCCGATGCCTTGAGTAGGAAGGCAATGAGTATGGGTAGCCTTGCATTTATTCCTATTGGTGAGAGATTGTTTGCATCATATGTTCAGGCCTTGGCCACTCAGTTCATGAGGTTAGATGTTTCGGAGCCCAATCGAGTTCTAGTTTGTGTGGTTTCTCGGTTTTCTTTATATGATCGCATCAAAGAACGACAGTATGACGACCCCCTATTTGCTTATCCTTAAGGACATGGTTCAGCACGATGATGCCAAGGATGTTTCCATTAGAGATGATGGGGGTGTTGCAGATGTAGGGTCGAATTTGTGTGCCTAATGTGGATGCGTTACGTGAGTTGATTCTTGAGGAGGCCCACAGTTCGCGGTATTCCATTCATCCGGGTGTCGCGAAGATGTATCAGGACTTAAGGCAGAACTATTGGTGGAGGAGAATGAAGAAAGACATAGTGGAGTTGTAGCTCGGTGCTTGAGATGAATTGTCAGCAGGTCAAGTACGAGCATCAGAGGTCAGGCGATTTACTTTAAAGGCTTGAGATTCCTGAGTAGAAATGGGAGCGTATCACCATGGACTTCGTAGTTGGGCTCCCACTGACTTTGAAGAAGTTTGATGCTATTTGGGTGATTATGGACTGGTTGACTAAGTCCTTGCTTTTCATTCTAGTTGGGACTACCTATTCTTCGGAGCGGTTGGCTGAGATCTATATTCGCGAGATTGTTTGCCTTCACGATGTGCCAGTGTCCATTATTTCAGATCGGGGCATGCAGTTCACATCGCAGTTTTGGAGAGAAGTGCAGTGAGAGTTAGGCACATGGGTTTAGTTGAGTACAATATTCCACCCTCAGATGGACAGACAGTCTGAGCTCACCATTCAGATATTAGAGGATATGCTATGTGTTTGCATCATGGATTTTGGGGGTTCTTGGGACCAGTTTCTGCTGCATGCAAAGTTTGCCTACAACAACAGCTACCAATTGAGTATTCAGATGGCTCCGTATGAGGCCTTGTATGGGAGGCGGTGTTGGTCTCCGGTTGGTTGGTTTGAGCCGGGTGAGGCTAGGCTATTGGGTACTGACTTGGTTCAGGATGCTTTGGAAAAGGTTAAGTTGATTCAGGGTCGGCTATACAGAAGATTTAGGTCGATCGGAAGGTTTGTGATGTTGCTTACATGGTGGGAGAGAAGGTATTTCTTAGAGCTTCACCCATGAAGGGTGTCATGAGATTCGTGAAGAAGGGAAAGTTGAACCCTGGGTATATTAGGCATTTTGAGGTACTTGAGAGGATTTGTGAGGTGGCTTACAAGCTAGCATTGCCACCTAGTCTATCGAATGTTCATCCAATGTTTCATGTTTTCATGCTCCAGAAGTATTTCGGTGATCAGTCTCATGTTTTGGACTTTAGCACGGTTCAGTTAGATGGGGATTTGACTTATGATGTGGAGCCGGTGGCCATTTTGGATCGGCAGGTTTAGAAGTCGAGGTCAAAGAATATAGCTTCAGTAAAAGTATAGTGGAGAGGTCAGCCAGTCGAGGAGGCTACTTGGAAGACCAAGCGAGAGATGTGGAGCAGATATCCCCACCTATTCGAGACTCCAGGTATGATTTTAGACCCATTCGAGGATGAACGTTTGTTTAAGAGGGGGAGAATGTAACGACCCGGCCATTCATTTTGAGTATTATAGCATGTTCCCCCATTTATTGCTTATTCTGCATTTATTTGTTGTTATGTGACTTGCCGAGGTAGTTAGTTTGGTTTCGGGGATGTTTCGAAATGAATTTGGACACTTAGTCTCAAGGTTGGAAGCCTAAGTTGAAAGAGTTAACCGAATGTTGACTTATGTGTAAATGACTCCAGAACAGAGTTTTGATGGTTCTGATAGTTCCGCATGGTGATTTTGGACTTAGGAGTATGTCCGAATATTGATTAGGAGGCCCATAGAAGAAATCGGCTTGAATTGGCGAAAGCTGGAAAAGTTGAAGTTTGGAGAGTTGAGAGGTTTAACTGAGAGTTGACTTTGTGATTACCGGACTTGAATTTTGGTTCCGGAAGTTGGAGTAGGTCCGTTGTGTCACTTATGACTTGTGTGCAAAATTTGAGGTCAATTTAAGCTGGTTTGATAGGTTTCGGCATCGATTGTAGAAGTTGGAAATCCATTAGTTTCATTAAGCTTGAATTGGGGTGTGATTTGTGTTTTTTATATTGTTTGATGTGATTGGAGGCCTCGACTAAGTGCGTATCGTGTTTTAAGACTTGTTATTATGGTTGGATGGGGTCCCGGGGGCCTCGGGTGTGATTCTGGTTGAAAATGGATTGAATTTTGGACTTGTGTGAGAGTTGGTGTGATCAGGTCTGGTGCAACCGCACCTACGAGAAATGGGCCGTAGGTGCGGAGTCAAAGGTGCGGCTGGCAATGCGCAGGTGAAAAGGAGAGCCAGGGGCTGCTGGGTCACAGATGCGAGAGGTGGTCTGCAGAGGCGGAGTCGCTCCTGCGGAAGGGAAGTCGCAAAAGCGAAAATTGGTGACGCTTGAGGTGGTCAGGTGTTTCCACAGAAATGGACATTTGGGCGCAGAAGCGCTTTCGCAAATGCGGTCTTGGGGGTGCAGATGCGGAGTGGAGGAACTTAAATGAGTTCCGCAGGTCCTGAGCTATCACCGTAGATGTAGTTCCGCAGATGCGGTTCCGCAGAAGAAGACTTTTGGCTCGTAGATGCGAGATGCCTGGTAGACTTCATAAAATTGAGGGTTTTGAGGTTTTCCTCATTTTTTGACTTTGCAAGCTCGGGTAGTGGCAATTTCTGAGAGGGGTTTCACTAGATTTCAAGAGGTGAGCCACTTTTGATCATTTTTATTCATTAATATTGAATACGCATTGAATTTCCCACTTTGATTATGTGTTTTTAAGGTGGAATTTGGAGAATTTAGGACTAGGGATTGGAGAGTAAGATTTGGGGATTTGAGTGTCGATTTGTGGTCGGAATTGGGTATTTTTGGTATGGTTGGACTCATCATTGAATGGGTGTTCAGATTTTGTAAATTTTTCTGGATTCCAAGATGTGGTCCCGAAATTAACTTTTTGGGGTGACTTTTTGACTTTTATTAAAGAACCCAGCTTTATCATATGGAATTGATTCCTAAAGGTTATATTGATTGTATTCAATTGTTTATGGCTATATTCGAGTCGTTCGGAGGCCGATTCACGAGGCAAGGGCTTGTAGGAGTAGGGATTCGCGCAGTTTGAGGTAAGTAACACTTTTAAACTTGGTTATGAGGGTTTGAATCCCTGAAATACGTGTTATGTGGTTGGTGTTGAGGTAACACATATGCTAGGTGATGGGCGTGTGGGCATGCACCGTGGTTATTGTGACCGGGTCGATTACGTGGTACTATGTAGTTATCAAACCTTGTTGCTATTCATGTGATCCCTATGTGTTAGACTAATTGAGCTGAAATCAATGTTAGAAATCATGTTTAGGCTATATGCTAATTCGGTTGGGACCCACGGGGGTCATTTCTGCTGTTGATTTATTTGCTTAAATGGTAATTATGTACTCAATCACATCCATCATTTGCATATCATATCTCAGTCTCTGTTGCTATTTATTGTTGCATCATGTATTATTGTTTGGGCTGATTGGTATGAGATTTGTGAGCCCAAGAGACTAGAAAGAATGATGACTGAGTTGGGGCCTGAGAGCCGTGTTGTGAGTGAGGTTGTGGATCGGGCTGCACGCCGCAGCATGCCTTCTTGGCTTTATATATATTATTGTTATGGATCGGGTTGCACGTCGCAGCAAGCCTTATAGGCTGTATCTATTATTATGGGATCGGGCTGCATACTGTAGTAGGTCATATGAGCTTTATATTAGCGCTTGGACATGATCCGCCACTCCAGAGTCTGACATACCAGCAGTGAGTGCTGAGACAGTTAGATTAAGTACTCTGAGAGCGTGAGTACATGATGTTATCATTGTGATGCATTACATGTGACATGCACATTTGACATATTGATATAGAGACGTAACATTCCTTATATCAATCATACTTGGCATAGTTGCTTAAACTGTTAAACTTGAAAGCATGTCTACATTTCTGTACTGTGTACAAACTGATTATGAGATTTCTTTGAGTTATTACTGTCATTTTTCCTGTCATATTTGTACTGTTATAATCTGGATTTGGAGTATACCTATCTGAGCTCGTCACTACTTTCATCCCAAGGTTAGTCATGTTATTTATTGAGTACATTAGGTCGGTTGTACTCCTATTATACTTTGCACTTCTTGTGCAGATCTATGTACTTCTGAGCACGGTTGTTGCTAGACTTGGAGCATTTCCTGCTTGGAGACTTTTGAGGTAGCTGTTTCGGCATCAGCAGACCTTGATTCTCCTTTTTTCAGTTTATTTAGTACTGTTCTACCTTTCCAGACAGTTGTATTATGAGTTTTGACTATGTTGATATTTAGTAGCTCATGTATTTAGTGACACCTGGATTTTGGGGATTTCATATTGAGTCGCGGTAATTTTCTTAGCAGTTATTTATGAGAATTTATCCCTGTTAAACTTATTTCATCATGTTTTCAATTCACAATGCGTAGTTATTTGTGATTGTCGCCTTGCCTAGTTCTGTGATAGGCGCCATCACGACATGTTGAGTTTTGGGTCATGATAGAATGATTGTCTTGCAATTAAAGCTGATGGTTCTATTATTTCTAGTTTGCAACTCAAGCCAGTTCTACTTGAACAAGTAAAAGAAGCATAGAAGTTGGATGAGAAGCTTGTGAAACTGATCAAAGAAGTTCCAAATGGAGAAAATCTTGATTTTAAATTGAAGGAGGATCGTGTCCTATTTTATCAAAATAGGTTATGTGTTCCTAAAGATGATAAATTGACAAAAGAAATTCTAAATGAAGCATATACTTCACTATATGCAATGCATACTGGAGGCACTAAAATATACCAAACCATCTAAGAACACAACTGGTGGACTGGTATGAAGAAAGACATTGTAGAGTTTATCTCTAAATGCTTGATTTGTCAACAAATAAAGGTCGGGCATCAAATTCCGGCTGGTTTGCTATAACCCTTGTCCATACCAGAGTGAAAATGGGGGAAAATAATGATGGCCTTTGTTTCTAGGCTTCCATGCACTCAAAGAAATCATGATGCAATTTGGGTTATAGTTGATAGGCTAACCAAGAGTGCTAATTTCTTGGCAATCAAAGTGGACTACACACTTAGACGTATAGAAGAATTGTATGTTAATGAGCTTCTGAGTCTACATGGGGTTCCTGTTTCTATTGTATTTTACCGAGACCCGAGATCTACATCTAGATTCTGGACTAGCTTGCAAGAAGCTTTGGGTACTAGGGTGAATTTTATTACTTCTTTCCATCCTCAGACATACGGTCAGTCCGAGAGGGTAATACAAATCTTGGAAGATATGTTTCAAGCCAGTATTATTGAGTTTGAAGGTAGTTGGGGCAAACATTTAGCCCTGATAAAATTTGCTTACAATAATAGCTACTAATCAAGTATAGGCATAACTCCTTATGAAGATTTATATAGGAGAAAATGTAGAACACCTCTTTGTTGGAACGAAGTTGGTGAAAGAAAATTGGCGGGTCCTGAGATTGCACAACAAACTGAAGATAAGGTAAAATCATCAAGGATAGCTTAAAAATTGCTTCAGATAGACAAACGTCTTATGTTGATCTTAAAAGGCATGAAATTGAGTATCAAGCAGGTGATAAGGTATTTTTAAAGGTTTCTCCATGGAAGAAGATTATAAAATTTGGCCAAAACATTTAACTTATTCCTCGATTCATTGGACCTTATGAAGTGCTTGAGAGAGTTGGCCCGGTTGCATATAAACAAGCTCTTCCACAAAGCGTTAGGCAAGATCCACAACGTCTTCCATGTTTTTATGCTTAGAAGATACCGCTCTTCTTGTTGAATCTATTGATGTCAATCCTGATTTGATATATGAAGAAGAACTAATCCAAATCTTAGCGCGTGAGATAAAAAAAGGTTAGAAATAAGAGAATCCCCTTAGTGAAAGTGCTTTGGATAAATCATTATGGAAAGGAAGCTACTTGGGAGCGAGAAGAGGATATGCGAATTCGATATCCACATTTGTTTCGAGACTAGTATAAGGTAAATTTCATGAAGAAATTTATTTAAGGGGAAGAAAGTTGTAACGCCTCAAAGTTTTGACTAATATTTGCATTCTCAAGTGACCATATTTATAATGAGGATAGATTTCACTTCGCACTTCCTAAACGTGAATTTGACAATATAGGAAAGTTGCTTACTCTAGATTGTGTTAATATATACAAAGAAGTTCCATGGTCTTATTGATTAATTGTTATTAAACATAATGGATATATATAATTTTATGGGCAGCAATATTCCATATTATCTAAAGATATTTAGTAGTTTTGACAACCACTTTTTTCCATACTTATCCAAAGTATTATTTTTGTGACTTGCTTTTCCATAACCTCCTCTCATATTTCATTCCTTCATGCCAAAGAAAACCCCTACCCTCTCTCCTTCTTATTATGTGAAATACTACATGAAAAGAATCAGAAATTTTCACTAAACCAACCAGCCAAACTAGTTCTTGGTGAAGCTCAAGTTGCTCATGTCTATTGTGGTAAGTTACTAAACCCGTTTTTATACTAGATAGCTATTAGTGTTTGCTTCATATATTATTTTATAGAGCTCTATTTTAAGTGATCCAAGCTTTAATGGAAAGATATTTCATAGATCTATAACTCTTATTCAGGCACCAAAACCTAGTTTTGCATGTATTTATCCAAAAATGGATGATAACATATAGGGCAAGCGCTGCCCAGATTTTCTGTTTTATGAACCCTCCCTGTACTAGTGTTAGTATGTTTAGCAGAACTCTTTTTATGAAACTGATATTTGGGTGATTCAATACTCTCCAGAACCCTAAAACATATATCTACAACTTTCATGAAGACCATAAAGTCTAGTTCTTTCATTTACATCTTCAACACTTAGCCACAACACAAGACAGTGGTACTGTCCAGAATTTTTATTTCAAATATTTAGGGTAATTTTCACCAATATCATGTTTAGTTCGACATGTTGAAGCCACTGAACTTATATAGATATTTGATTATGTATTTAAGATATATATATACTCTTGTAAAATCTAAGAGGAAGTGTTTGAGGAAGTGGACGGATTTGGTTGGTCTATGGCATAGACGATTCGAATGTCCTCAAGCTATGGTTGAACTATTTTATGGTAAAATACTAAGGTTTGTGTATAAACTTTGTACTATTTTTACTTGCTGGATTGGTTTGAAATAACTTGAGATTTTGTTTCTCTTTTCTTTAATTTATATCGTTGTATTCGTGTTATATCAAGTATTGTAAGATATTCGCTAAATCGCCTACTCGTACGGATTGCTTGCTCATTTTGTAATCTTGTTAGAACTTTGTCCTTCTTGTGGCAGTGACTTTGTCACTCATCTTGGCATGCCTCTTGATTCGGATCTTTTTCCATCTTGACTTTGAATTTGTAGTTTGTCTTAAATTATGGAACTTGTCTGTGTTAAGTACGAACTAGAAAGCTATTTTTTAATATGGTTCTTGATTCTCTTGACTATTGGGTTTCGACTCTACTCGATTTGGAGATTCGGTCCATCTTGATATCTTATTATGCTTAGTGTGATGGCATGACGTATATATTGGACGAAAAATGAATATTTGGAAAACTCTCTTGGATTGATAGTATACGCTTTCTTGACACTTGAATCTTGAACATTATTATTGATATTTGGAAACACTTCAAGGTTTGATATTCGATACTTTTGATATATTTGTTTACTTGCTTTAAATTTATGTTTCATTTGAGATACCTATGACTAAAAAGGGGAATTGGAGAATGTAATGGCTCCAAGCCTAAAGTTTATACACCACTAAGCTTTATGCTTAACGATAGTTATTTTCTATCGTAGGTAATGTGCGAGAAGAGATTTGAAGAATGCCTTTTGGAGTAGACTTTCTGGGAGCCTTTGTGGAGATCACATTTGCAAATGCACCTAGGTTCTGTATAGTTTTGGGACTTATACATGATCTATATATCACACTTATGTATGTTATTTTGGAGGCTTGTTGGATCTCAAGACCAAAATCTTGTAACTTGAATTTGGTGACGTGTTTTGCTATTTTAGGGTGTGTTAATAACTCAAGTCTTGTAATATATTGAATTTACACTTTGTCTTGTAAAAATGTACAAAGGAGAAGACTAGTTTTCCTTTTATACTTACTAATTTTAAATTCATGTACAATATGACCATGAGTGATGTTGAACGAAAAGTGTAATTTTATTAGTAAGTTGCTTTAACATGTTGATTATTCGAGAAGGGTTGTATCACCTTATCTTGATATTTTGACATTGTATTTCATTTAAGATATTCTACGAAGCGTATTTTGAAAAACAAAAATATTGCACTTTGAAACCTTTATCGCATGGGCCTTACGCTACTAAATTATTATGAATATCTTTTTAGATTAATATCTTCTGAATGTTGTAAGTAGTAAGTTAGTTTTGTTTCGTAAGTAGCACCATCCCAAAGGTGTTGCTACACCATGGGTATTGTGGAGGCGAGCGGAGTTGTTTTTACTACATTTCAGATGTCGGGAGCACCATATCAGTGGTGGTAGGTTTATGAGGAGGGTAGGATAGCTGATGCAGCACCAATCACTTGGACTAAATTTTTAGAGATGTTTTTAGGGAGTTTGTTCCCCGGACCCTCCAGGATGAGTGGTGCACATCATGCGGCAACTTTGGTTCCTACAGTCAGAGAGCATGTCCGCAGATTTATCGAGGGGCTCAGTTATGGTCTTAGATTTAGCATGGCTTGGGAGTTGGAGACAGATAATCCATTTCAGCAGGTTGTGGAGATTTCTAGGAGATTAGAGCATATTCGGGGTGAGGAGAGGGAGGATAAGGAGGCCAAGAGGTCTCGAGGTTATGGAGGATTCAGTGGATTCTACTCTTTAGCTATGACCCATCACGGCGGAGGCTCAAGCAGTCAGCCAGTCCAGACTGCACTTCAGACTACTCGTGGTGCTCCAATTAGTCAGGGACCTCAGGGTACTCATATGGAAAAGTCATCTTTTAGTACACTACCTGCACAGGGTTCCTACAACGATTATTCTAGTTATCCGGCACAGCCTTAGTACGAGCAGCCACGCCCGCAGAGAGGTTGTTATGAGTATGGCGATGCTAGGCACATCATGAGAGATTGTCCCAGGCTCGGGAGAGGCGGATTTCATTAGAGCACCCAGGCTATGGGCTCCATTCCAGTTGTACTACACCTGCACAGCCAGCTAGGGATGGAGGACAAGTGGGTTGAGGGTGCCTTAGAGGGGGAGGCTCGGCCCGTTGATATGTTTTCCATGTTAAGGCCGAGGCCGCTGCACTAGGTGATGTCGTTATGGGTATGGTTTCTATTTGCCGTAGAAGAACATCAGTCTTATTTTGATTCGGTCCTATTTTTCGGAGTGAGTCTTCCTATCTTGCTTCATATATGGGTGAGTTTCGTTATTCCTGAACTCTACTTATGTGTGTTTATGCCTGTTGGGAGATTCTATAGTGGTAACTCGTGCCTGTCGTTTTGTTTTGTTCACCATTGAGAGTCATGAGACTATGATGAATTTTCTATTACTCATTATGGTAGCTTTTGATATGATTTCTGGATGGTTGGGTTACGATTTGTGATTCAGGTGCTCTACCGGTATGGGAAGTTTGTTACGTGTTGTGATTTTATTTCGCGGAATTGAGTTAGTGAAAGGTTTTGCTTAGTGTGGCATGTATTATACTTGTGATTCAGAGCTGAGGATGGGATCCTCATGTTTTCATGTGGTTTGATATGTTTGAACCGAGCTATGTGCCGCGGTGGAGTTATATTAGGATGAGATCCTTGTGATTAGTTCATATGTTTTGATTCTCCCTTGCGAAATGGATTCGTAGTATGATATTGATAGGGAGTTATGCCTGTCGGACTTGATTGATAGTTCTCTCATGTGTTTCTTTTTCCATATTCAGTCATATTCGCATTGTGCTTATTGGGTTTAGCTTGCGAGGTATGTGCCCAAGTGGCATTGGGTGTGATTTTTTTATTTGGGTGAGTGGTTATGAGACCTTCATGTTTCTTACATTGTTGTAAGTGTTGTGGAGGTTTGAGGCAAGGTTTTATCTGATATGAGGTTATTTGCTGGTGCTGGATTTGATTATGGTAGCTATTGTGATCAGAGATGTTGTTATGGGCATATGGGCGATGTATTATGTCGGATGGTTATACCTTGTGGGTGTATGCATGAGATGTGGCAGCTGGTTAAGGCTGATACAATGTGTTTATGTGGGAATCGGGTCTTTGGGAAATGATCAGATAGAGAAAATTTTGGTTCTAAGGTTTATCAATGTGGGTGGAAGGAATAATCTTCAATTGAGATGGTGTTGTCGGCTTATGTGGATTAGGGTGACGTGGGATCACCCGCGAGTAAATGTATTTTGAGTTCATTCAGTGATTTCATGGCTCCGAAATGGTTTTTGGCATGTTCGAAGACAAATGTTTGTTTAAGAGAGAGAGAATGTAACGACCCAACCGGTCATTTTGAGAATTTGCATACCGTTCAGTGGCTTAAGGTCTCGAGCAGCTTCGTATTGTGTATCATGACTTGCGTGTGTGGCCGGGTTTGATTTTTGGATGATTCAGGATTGATTTGGAAGAATGATTCTTGTTTTAGAAGCTTGAATGTCAAGAATTGGCCGGAGTTTGGCTTTTGTGTAGACGACTCCGGAATGGTGCTTTGATGATTCCAATAGCTTCGTATGGTGATTTTGGACTTAGGCTGTCACGCCCCGACCTGGAAGCGAGACTGGCACCCGGTGCCTCAACTAACCTAGTGTACCAAATTGAGACTAAGGGACTCTGAACACATAATATCATACTTTGGCCCTGGGGCCACCTTGCAAGACAATTTGCGAAGCAAAATATAAAATTGAATGGAAACTAGCGCTAACTAAACATCAATATAAAGCTAGGCTGAAAAGGCCGTCATAGCTACTACAGCTGACAAACCACCAAATTATACATACCAGGCCTACAAACCCAACATACTGCACTAACCAACAGGATATGTCTACAAGCCTCTACTGATAGATGTACTATGATCGGAACAGGGCCCCGACCTACCCATAACATATATACAGATATACATAAGATGTACACAAAAACTCTATACCTGGCAACTCCGAAAGACGTGGAGCTTACCGATCAGGCTGAACTCTGGAAACACCTACTGAGGAGGTATACCCGTCTGTCTATCTGAACCTGCATGCATGAAATGCAGCGTCCCCAGAAAAGGGACGTCAGTACAAAATAATGTACCGAGTATATAAGGTGATAACATAACTGAAAGTTGAAACTGAACTGATAATATAATAACTGAAAGTAATTGGGAGTCAAAGATGATCTGGAGATATACTTACCTGTTGATACTGACTCAATTCCTTCAATATAGTAAGTAAAATAATTATCCGGCCTTATCAGGCTCGGTATATATAACTACTCTGCTGTAGTAGGCTCGCTCATAGGCGCTCGGCCATACTAGGCTATGTATCTCGACCATGCTGGGCTCGCTCATAGGCGCTCGGCCACAGTAGGCTCGGTATATAACTTTCTATCTGATCAGAGGTTGCCCAATAGGGGCCTGCCCATCGATTATAGCTCGATGGTAATGAAAATACTGTAATACTGTATATATAGGCTTGCTGCTCTCTTGACTGGAAGAAGACAATACTATATTGAATATAGAATCTCGATAAGGAATAATATTGTAACTTATGAGACTAGAATAGTGTGAATAAATTCATGAATATGAACTTCTCTTTTGTCTCATTACTAACACATGTAGCTACGAGATCATGCCAAAATGAAGGAAGGCTTAGCCTTAACATACCTTATCACAATCTTTGTAATAACCAAGTTGAACTCACCTCTTCGCACCTTAATCTACAAGAATGATAATAATACTATCGTTAAGTTACGAAAGGTACAACTATCGCACAACGAACGACAAACTTATTTTGTATTAAAACGGGCAGCATCTCCCCTATAATCCTTACTTCCTCCAAATTCAAGATAACACCAACAATACAAGAACAGAACAATAACAACATATATACATCATTTTCCAGCCCTATATACACCATCAAATACTACAAAACAGCCCAACACACCCCAATCTCTTCATACACAAAACGACCACCGTAGTAGTGTCAAACGACCCGGAAATGTTATGACGAATGACCAGCCAATCACCCTAAATTTATATGGTGTTTATAAACCCCCTTCCTCCTCCAAAACTCCACAAAACAGTAGTAAAACACGCAGCCCAACAGCAACACAAAACAGTCCACAAAACAGTCCGCTACAAGTGAATAACTCGAACTCACGGCTTCCGATCACCGTCCCGTGAATTCTTACAAGTATAGAACGACTTACCATGAATTTTCAGAAGAAAAACTGGATGAAAGAGAGCAGTAAACTCACCTTATTTGTTGGATAACTCAGCTCCTATCTTGGTTCTTCAAACTCTAGGTTTTACCTCCAATTAGAACTTGAAAGGGAGAGAAAATCAATTAGGGTTTGTGGGAAATTTTTGGGAGGATTCTTTGCAGAGCTTATGTCTGGTTATTATGCTCTATTTTAAGTCTAATATATGAAGAAAATAGTCCCTTAAAAGTCCTCTTTGGACGACCCGAAATGGCCCATTTTTGGGCTTTCATTTAAGCAAGTAGGTGACACACCTACTTGTCACCTAGCAGCTTGCGCAGTATCGTACAAATGCCCATATCTTTCTACTCCAATGTCGTATTGACAAACGGTTTAATGCGTTGGAAAATAAACTCATAGATCTTTAATTTGATGGGTGGAACACCCCATAACTCTAAGTATATTGGGAGAAAATCGCAGTTACATTTGACCCAAAATTTCAGTAAAACTTATGAGTGTAACTTGTGATGACTTTCATCGACTTTTGTTCCACAACTCGCTTGACATTAAAACATAACACACGGATGTCATACGACTAATATAAATCATAACATAATCTCCTTATCATATTAATCACCCTAGTCTCACCCCAAAGGTACATGATATAACATTCCCAACTTGTCGACTTTCGACGAAACATTGTTTTATTTAATTGCTTTAGCTTCTGAACTGTCCAACCCTCTTTGTACCTGTTGTTCATGATCTTCAATATTTGTAACCTCAGAGGTAACATGATTAACTTACTTTATATACTTTTAAATATTATCTCATCTTTGGTCCTACATTAGTTTGCTTACGACGCATTTTTACGTATGAAAATATAGGGTGTAACATCACTCCCCCCTTGGGAACATTCGTCCTCGAATGTGTACTCTTAGAGACTTTGGAAAATTTTGCCAAAGTATCCTTCGTACACTAGGTTAAAACCAACCTGCACGTAGCCAGAAACATACTATGCATGGCATATATGGCCAATCTTTATAAATAGCAGCAATTTGCCTCACCGACCATAAATCATAAATATTGAAAGTGAAAAATAAAAGCTTACCTGATGACCTGCTAGCCTACATAGAGCTATGTTGAAGCGTCCCATCTCGAACCATATCTTCAGTTTGAAATAGTGGGGGTATTTAGACTTCATTTCTTCCTCCGATTCCCACGTCATCTCTTCTACATTCTTGCTCCTCCATAAAACCTTTACGGAAGCTACCTCCTTATTTCGTAGATTGCGGATTTGTCGGTCTAGGATGGCAACTGGAATTTCCTCGTATGACAAGTCCTCTGTAATCTGTACATCATCCGTGGGCACCACTCGGGTAGGATCGCCAATGCACTTCCGTAGCATAGATACGTGAAAAACCGGATGGACAGACTTCAATTCTGAGGGCAACTCTAACTCATAAGCTACTTGGCCCACTCTCCGAATGATCCTATAAGGCCCAATATACCGTGGGCTAAGCTTGCCTTTCTTGCCAAACCTCATCACGCCCTTCATAGGTGATACCTTTAAGAATACCCAGTCATTAATCCTGAACTCTAAGTCTCGTCGCCGCACGTCAGAATATGACTTCTGATGACTCTGAGCTGTCAACAGTCGCTCCCGGATGAGCTTTACTTTCTCTATGGCCTGTTGAACCAGGTCTGGCCCATATAACCCAGATTCCCCAACATCAAACCACCCTATAGGAGATCTGCACTTATGCCCATACAAAGCCTCGTACGGAGCCATCTGAATACTGGAGTGGTAACTGTTATTATATGCAAACTCGACAAGAGGTAGATGTTCATCCCAACTTCTTTTAAAATCCAACACACATACTCGTAACATATCCTCGAGCGTCTGAATTATGCGCTCGGCTTGTCCATCAGTCTGTGGATGAAAAGTTGTGCTGAGGTTCACCTGAGTCTCTAGACCTCTCTGAAATGACCTCCAAAAATGTGCTGTAAACTGAGCCCCACGGTCAGATATAATAGAAACTGGTACTCCGTGTAGCCGCACTATCTCCTTAATATATAACTTGGCATAATCTTCTGCTGTATATGTAGATCTGACCGGTAGGAAGTGAGCTGATTTCGTGAGCCTATCGACTATCACCCATATGGAATCGAACTTACGATTAGAACGAGGTAAACCCGTGATAAAGTCCATGTTTATCACCTCCCATTTCCATGTCGGGATCTCTATAGTCTGCATTAGCCCTCCAGGCTTCTGGTGCTCTATCTTCACTTGCTGGCAACTAGTACATTGGGCGACAAACTCAGTAATGTTCTTCTTCATATCGTTCCACCAGTACACATCCTTAATGTCATGATACATCTTCGTCGATCCAGGATGGATGGAATACCATGAATAATGTGCCTCTGACATAATCCTGTCTCGTAGCCCTTCTACATCTGGAACACACAAACGACCCCTGTATCTGAGAACCCCATCTCCCTTGAGCTCTAACAATGGCTTCTTCTGTTGCGGAACTCGCTCTCTCAACTCGACCAACTCTGGGTCCTCGTACTGCCTTTCCTTGACTTCAGCTATGAGGGATGATTTTGCAGTGTTTTGGAGTACAACTCCACCATCCTTAGAATCTACTAACCGAACCCCCAACGAAGCCAATTGATGAATCTCTCTAGCTAATTGTCTTTTCTCGGGCTCTACATGTGCTAAGCTACCCATAGATCGGCGACTTAAGGCATCTGCTACAATATTAGCTTTCCCTGGATGGTAGAGAATGTTAACATCGTAATCTTTCAATAACTCAAGCCATCACCTCTGTCGCAAATTC
The DNA here is from genome assembly GCF_000715075.1 of Nicotiana tabacum. Taxonomy (NCBI): domain Eukaryota; kingdom Viridiplantae; phylum Streptophyta; class Magnoliopsida; order Solanales; family Solanaceae; genus Nicotiana; species Nicotiana tabacum. The sequence goes on along the minus strand of NC_134083.1, from coordinate 107,516,564 downwards.
AACTCTTTCTGCTTGAAGATATATTGTAGGCTTTTATGATCAGTAAATACATCAACATGAACACCATATAAATAATGCCGCCATATCTTAAGTGCATGGACAACCACAGCTAACTCGAGGTCGTGGGTCGGATAATTCCTCTCGTGCTTCCCCAACTGCCTTGAAGCATACACAATTACCTTCCCATGTTGCATCAGGACACATCCTAACCCGACACCTGATGCGTCACAATACACGGCATAACCCTCTAGACCCTCTAGAAGTGTTAGAACTGGAGCTGAGGTCAACTTGTTCTTAAGCTCTTGGAAACTCCGCTCGCAAGCCTCTGTCCATTGAAACTTAGTTTCTTTCTGTGTCAACTTCATCAACGGTGCCGAAAGGGAAGAAAAACCCTCTACGAACCTCCGATAGTATCCTGCTAAGCCTAGAAAGCTACGAACCTCTGTCGGAGTGGTAGGTCTAGGCCAACATTTCACGGCCTCAATCTTCTGAGTGTCCACCTTTATCCCTTCATCTGATACAATATGCCCCAAGAATGCTATAGACTTCAACCAGAACTCACATTTAGAAAACTTAGCATACAACTTACGATCGCGGAGGGTTTGGAGTACCGCTCGTAGGTGGTCTGCATGCTCATCCTCTGAACGGGAATAAACCGAAATATCATCAATAAATACTATCACGAACAGATCTAAAAATGGTCGGAATAGGCTATTCATCAAGTCCATAAATACAGTGGGTGCACTAGTCAACCCGAAGGACATGACAAGGAACTTGAAGTGGCCATATCGGGTCCTGAAGGCTGTCTTCGGAATATCTTTTTCCCGAACTCTGACTTGGTGGTACCCCAACCTCAAATCTATCTTTGAAAAGCATCTAGCCCCCTGCAACTGATCAAACAAGTCATCGATCCTTGGAAGTGGATACTTATTCTTAATAGTTACCTTGTTCAGCTGCCTATAATCGATACACATCCCCAGCGAGCCGTCTTTCTTCCGCACAAATAGTACTGGTGCACCCCAAGGTGAGGTACTGGTCCTGATGTAACCTTTCTCCAACAAATCTTTTAACTGCTCCTTCAACTCCTTCAATTCTCCAGGTGCCATTCTATTCGGAGGGACGGATATTGGTTGAGTTCCAGGAAGCAAATCGATGCTAAAATCAATCTCTCGCTCTGGAGGAATACCTGGAAGCTCATCTGGAAACACATCTGCATACTCTTTGACTACGGGAATAGACTGAAGTGTAGGTATCTCAGCATCTGCATCTCTAACTCGCACAATATGATAAATGCACCCTTTTGCAATCATTTTCCTCGCCTTCAGATAGGAAATAAACCTACCTCTGGGTGTTGGTGTATTACCTACCCATTCAAGGACTGGCTCACCCGGAAAATGAAATCTAGTTGCCTTTGCTCGGCAATCAACTGTGGCATAGCAAGCTGCCAACCAGTCCATGCCCATGATAGCATCAAAATCCATCATCTCTAGCTCAACTAGGTCAGCTGAGGTCTGATGACTACAAATTGTCACCGTACAACCTCGGTAAACCCGTCTAGCAATAATCGATTCTCCGACCGGTGTAGATACCACAAAAGGATCACTTAGTATTTCAGGTACTATACCAAACTTCCTCGCGACAAATGGGGTAATATACGATAAAGTAGATCCTTGGTCTATCAAAGCATAAGCATCGTGAGAGCAAATGGTTAATATACCTGTCACAACGTCTGGTGAAGACTCCTGGTCCTGTCGACCTGCTAAAGCATAGATACGGTTCTGATTACCACTTGAACTGGAACCTCTACCTCTGCCCCGACCTCTACCAGCCGAAGACTGAGACTCGCGCCCTGAAGGATGCACGGACATAGATGATCCTGTTGCTGAACTCGCTGGTTGTGCCATTCCCCCCGAATCTCTATTTGGGCGATCCCGCATCATATGCCCTGGACGCCCACATGTATAACAAGCATCAGAACCTGCTCGGCATTAGCCCAAGTGTCCTCTACCACAGATGTCACACCGTGGAGGAAATGACCATGTCTGCGCAGATCCTCGCTGTCGCTGCAAACCCGACGCCCATGAGCTCTCACCTGGTCCTGACTGAGTATAGCGGTCATACCTGTAACCCTGTAACTGAGGTGGCGGAGGCCTAGGTGGCCGTCTGAAGTACTGGGTCCTATAACTACCCTGATATTGCTCCTGAGACCTGGGAAATCTCATCCTCTTACCTTGCCCTTGCTCAGCCCTTTCTGTACCCTGCTGCCGATGCCTACCCCTTTTTATATTCTGGGCGAATGCCTGAATCCGGGAGATATCCATACTATCCTGCAATGCAGCGGTGGCACATGCCTCGGTTAACTCTAGGTCTAACCCTGCTATAAAGCTGTGAATCCTGTCCCGCATAGTAGCAACTGTGGATGGTGCATATCTGGCCAATGAGTCAAAACGGAGACTATACTCTCGAACACTCATATTACCCTGCTTGAGGGCTAGAAACTGATCGACTCGAGCCTGTCGGATCTCCTGTGGTAAGTACTGGTCAAGGAAGGCATCTGAAAAATTCTCCCAAATAGCTGGAGGTGCATCACGTCCCCTGGACCTCTCCCATCCCTCGTACCAAAGGATGGCTATATCTCAGAGTCAAAAAGCTGCTAGCTCAACTGCCTCTTTCTCCGTGGCATGCATAACACGAAAGATCCTGTGAAGCTGATCTATGAAATCCTGCGGGTCCTCCCTCTGATCTGTCCCCGTGAACTCTGGGGGACTCAAAGCAATAAACTCTCAGACCCTTGAACTCCCAGACCCCTCAGAAGTTCCTGCACTAGCTGATGCCCTAGCCTGTTGCTGGGTAGCTACCAACTGTGTCAACAAATGCACCGCACTCCTCAAGTCCTGATCTGATGGAAGTGGAGGGGGAACTGGATGTGCGGTTTCCCTAGGAATCTCCGTAGTTGGTGGAGGAGCCGGTAATGGCTGAGTAGGGGTCTCACCTTGAGCCTCAGACTGGGCCCCATCTACTGGGGGTACCCTGCTGGTCCCCTCACCTACTGCTGTATCTCTCCTCTGGCTAGCCGTAGTCTTCCTAGTCACCGTCATCTGTGCATGCAAACACCAACACATAAGTTTAATTCAAATTTCCTATAACTCAGTTCTGTAGCACGATTTAGATTTCAAAGAAGGGTAACCAACTCCTAAATGCCCTGTAGTGCCCTGCTTATATAATGTGGTGCACAACACATCTATAAACAAGACTCTACTAGACACGGCTTGTAGACTCCCTAGGATAGAACTGCTCTGATACCAAGTTTGTCACGCCCCGACCTGGAAGCGAGACTGGCACCCGGTGCCTCAACTAACCTAGTGTACCAAATTGAGACTAAGGGACTCTGAACACACAATATCATACTTTGGCCCTGGGGCCACCTTGCAAGACAATTTGCGAAGCAAAATATAAAATTGAATGGAAACTAGCGCTAACTAAACATCAATATAAAGCTAGGCTGAAAAGGCCGTCATAGCTACTACAGCTGACAAACCACCAAATTATACATACCAGGCCTACAAACCCAACATACTGCACTAACCAACAGGATATGTCTACAAGCCTCTACTGATAGATGTACTATGATCGGAACAGGGCCCCGACCTACCCATAACATATATACAGATATACATAAGATGTACACAAAAACTCTATACCTGGCAACTCCGAAAGACGTGGAGCTTACCGATCAGGCTGAACTCTGGAAACACCTACTGAGGAGGTATACCCGTCTGTCTATCTGAACCTGCATGCATGAAATGCAGCGTCCCCAGAAAAGGGACGTCAGTACAAAATAATGTACCGAGTATATAAGGTGATAACATAACTGAAAGTTGAAACTGAACTGATAATATAATAACTGAAAGTAATTGGGAGTCAAAGATGATCTGGAGATATACTTACCTGTTGATACTGACTCAACTCCTTCAATATAGTAAGTAAAATAATTATCCGGCCTTATCAGGCTCGGTATATATAACTACTCTGCCGTAGTAGGCTCGCTCATAGGCGCTCGGCCACAGTAGGCTCGGTATATAACTTTCCATCTGATCAGAGGTTGCCCAATAGGGGCCTGCCCATCGATTATAGCTCGATGGTAATGAAAATACTGTAATACTGTATATATAGGCTTGCTGCTCTCTTGACTGGAAGAAGACAATACTATATTGAATATAGAATCTCGATAAGGAATAATATTGTAACTTATGAGACTAGAATAGTGTGAATAAATTCATGAATATGAACTTCTCTTTTTGTCTCATTACTAACACATGTAGCTACGAGATCATGCCAAAATGAAGGAAGGCTTAGCCTTAACATACCTTATCACAATCTTTGTAATAACCAAGTTGAACTCACCTCTTCGCACCTTAATCTACAAGAATGATAATAATACTATCGTTAAGTTACGAAAGGTACAACTATCGCACAACGAACGACAAACTTATTTTGTATTAAAACGGGCAGCATCTCCCCTATAATCCTTACTTCCTCCAAATTCAAGATAACACCAACAATACAAGAACAGAACAATAACAACATATATACATCATTTTCCAGCCCTATATACACCATCAAATACTACAAAACAGCCCAACACACCCCAATCTCTTCATACACAAAACGACCACCGTAGTAGTGTCAAACGACCCGGAAATGTTATGACGAATGACCAGCCAATCACCCTACATTTATATGGTGTTTATAAACCCCCTTCCTCCTCCAAAACTCCATAAAACAGTAGTAAAACACGCAGCCCAACAGCAACACAAAACAGTCCACAAAACAGTCCGCTACAAGTGAATAACTCGAACTCACGGCTTCTGATCACCGTCCCGTGAGTTCTTACAAGTATAGAACGACTTACCATGAATTTTCAGAAGAAAAACTGGATGAAAGAGAGCAGTAAACTCACCTTATTTGTTGGATAACTCAGCTCCTATCTTGGTTCTTCAAACTCTAGGTTTTACCTCCAATTAGAACTTGAAAGGGAGAGAAAATCAATTAGGGTTTGTGGGAAATTTTTGGGAGGATTCTTTGCAGAGCTTATGTCTGGTTATTATGCTCTATTTTAAGTCTAATATATGAAGAAAATAGTCCCTTAAAAGGCCTCTTTGGACGACCCGAAATGGCCCATTTTTGGGCTTTCATTTAAGCAAGTAGGTGACACACCTACTTGTCACCTAGCAGCTTGCGCAGTATCGTACAAATGCCCATATCTTTCTACTCCAATGTCGTATTGACAAACGGTTTAATGCGTTGGAAAATAAACTCATAGATCTTTAATTTGATGGGTGGAACACCCCATAACTCTAAGTATATTGGGAGAAAATCGCAGTTACATTTGACCCAAAATTTCAGTAAAACTTATGAGTGTAACTTGTGATGACTTTCATCGACTTTTGTTCCACAACTCGCTTGACATTAAAACATAACACACGGATGTCATACGACTAATATAAATCATAACATAATCTCCTTATCATGTTAATCACCCTAGTCTCACCCCAAAGGTACATGATATAACATTCCCAACTTGTCGACTTTCGACGAAACATTATTTTATTTAATTGCTTTAGCTTCTGAACTGTCCAACCCTCTTTGTACTTGTTGTTCATGATCTTCAATATTTGTAACCTCAGAGGTAACATGATTAACTTACTTTATATACTTTTAAATATTATCTCATCTTTGGTCCTACATTAGTTTGCTTACGACGCATTTTTACGTATGAAAATATAGGGTGTAACATAGGCGTATATCCAGATTTGGATTTGGAGGTCCCTAGGTTGATTTGATGCATTTTGAAAGTTGAAAAGTTGAAGGTTTGGAATTTTGAGAGATTTGATCGGGAGTTGACTTTGTTAATATCGGGTTTGAATTTTGATTCTGGGAGTTGGTATAGCCCCGTTGTGTCATTTGGGACTTGCATGCAAAATTTAAGGTTATTTCGGGTTGATTTGATAGGATTCGGCGCGAGTTGTAGAAGTTGAAAGTTCATTAGTTCATTAGGCTTAAATTGATGTGCGATTCATGGTTCTGGTGTTGTTTGATGTTATTTGAGGCTTCGAGTGAGTTCTTATTATGTTTTGGAACTTGTTGGTATGTTCGGAAGGGGTCCCGGGGACCTCGGGTGTGTTTCGAATGGGCTGCGATCCATTTCTTCATGCTTTAGAGTTGCTGGTTTCTGGAGTGCCTGTTGTTCTTCGCGATCACGAAGACGTAGCCGCGATCGCAAAATTATTCTGGGAGCTCAGGGATTTTGTTCATCGTGGATGCGATTGTGGGCACACGTTCGCGATGCTTTAGCTGTCTGTTGTCCACATTCGCATCCCTATCTTCGCGTTCGCTTAATGGAGCTGGGGGGTGGTGGACTTTTACTCATCGCGTTCGCGGTAGTCAATACGTGTTCGCGAAGCCTATTGTCATTGTTCGTTGAGTTCGCGAGGTGTGTGTCGCAAACGCAAAGCTTTATTTTTACTAGGTAGCATTTTGTTCTTCGCCATCGCGAAGATTGTTCCGCGATCGCGTAAGAGAAATCACTGGGCAGAATATAAGTACTCTATTTCGAGGGCTTTTGATATTTTATCACTTTTTGAGATAGAGAGCTCGGATTTGGACGATTTTGGAGGGAACTTTCACGTGTTGGATTGGGGTAAGTGTTATTTACCCGGATTTGATTATATTTCTTAATTCCATCTTTGTTTTTATCATTAAATTAGTGATTTGAATTGGAGAAAATGAGAATTTTTGTAAAAACATTCAAAAATATAAAATGAGGATTTAAAGGACGATTTGATGTCGGGATTTGATAATTTTGGTATGGTTAGAATCCTATCGGAATAGGTGTTCAGATTTTGTAAATTTTGCCGGGTTCCGAGGTGTGGGCCTGGGTTGACTTTTTTAGTTTTCATTAAAGATCAAAGCTTTATTATCTAGAATTGTTTCCTATGGTTTTTATTTATGATACTGAGTTATTTTCGCTAGATTTGAGCCGTCCGGAGGTTTGTTTCACACGAAGAGGTCATTTTAGATTATTGATTTGGCTTCTTTGTGGTAAGTATCTTGCCTAACTTTGTGGGGGGGAGGGGAACTACCCCTTAGAATTTAAGTCGTTTGTGCTATTTGTTTTATGTGAAAGTTGTGTACGCGAGGTGACGAGTGCATACTCGGGCTTATATATGAAAATTGACTGGTTTAGACTCTTAGGCTTCTTTCATGTATTTATTTGGAATTGTTAGCTCATGTTATATCTTTTATTTGTCAAGTTTACTCTTATATGCTTTATTTGAAGTTGTTACCCCTTTTATCATTATGTGACTTCCTTTATTGTTGAGTTACTCTTAATTGGAATTGTTGTTACATGATATCCTTTTGTTGTCGGGTTATTCTAATGCATTTAGACGTAGTTTCTAGTTCGTGCCATCTCTTTCTTTGTTAGCCTATTTCATACACTAGAATCCAAAGTTTGCCATTTCATGAAAATACCTTCATTATCGAGTTTGTCCTTAAGAGATTAATTGAAGTTAAAGTTATTGAAAGTCATTAATCTATTTTAATTGAAGTTGTGTTTAAAGGGGGTGTTGTTCATAGTTGAGTTACTTTCCCGTTCATTTGGTTGTTATTGAGATTTTATACACATTGTGTTTTTAGTCATGGGCTATTTGTTGTGGAAATATTGATACTGTTGGTTATTTTGGAAAGGTTGTGGCCTATGGGCACTTTGTGGTACAAGTTGATATGTAGTTTTGTTGTGATGTTACCACATGTAAATTGTTGTGTGGATTGGTTGTTGTTATACGGAGCATAAGGATGGCATTTTACTATTGTTGTTATGTAGGGCATAAGGGTGGCATCTCACTGTTATTGATTGTGAGGAGCGATACGGGTGGCTATTGTGTTATTATCCTAGCGGAGCGATAAGGGTGGCTATTATGCAGGGTGACGCAAGTGGCTAATGATATTGTCAGGTGGAGTGATAAGGGTGGCTATCGGAGAGATAAGGGTGGCAATGTCAGGGATGATGTGTGATGGCCTAGGGGCATTATGTTGATGATATTCGTGTGATGGTGTGATTCTACTTGTGCATGTCATACACCTTACGTGACTTGTTGTGTTACTTTCAATAAGCTACTCGATGTCTTTGATATTACTTGTTGACTTGGGCTATAATAGTACACTCGCACAAGCATACATCGTAGCATGCAACTTATACTAGTTCAGGAGTACGAAACTTAACATTTATTGATCATGCCCATGTATTCTTGTATTATCTGCTTTCATGTTGATATTGAGCATGTGACAATGCCGGGCGGATTGTGATATTGCGCATGTGACCATGTCGGGCGGATTGTGACAGTGAGTCTGTGACCACGCCAGGCGAATTTTGATTGTGAGCCTATGATCATGCCGGGCGGATTGAGATATTGGCACGTGAGTTATCTGTGCGGTTGTGATTAGAAATGTGGGCACAAGGTGCCATGAGGGTCGAGACCCGAGACTTGTGATTATGAGACGAGGTATCTCAGAGTAATTTTTTTGCGAAACTTGAGTTAGAACGGCTTGATTAATTGGTTGTTATTTTTTTCCTTATTTGGTTTCAATGGTCCTTTCACGGTGTTCTTATTACTTTACTGTTTACATCATATGTTGATTCTTGTTGCCATTTACTGATTCCTGATTTCATTATTAGCTTTATACTTCTATACTACATATATTATTTTCACTAGTAGGTGTCTTGACTTGTACCTCGTCACTACTCCATTGAGGTTAGTCTTGATACTTACTGGGTACCGATCGTAGTGTACTCATATTATACTTCTGCACATTTTTGTGCAGATCCAGGTATTGGAGATATCAGACTCAGGCAGAGTTAGCTTATTGATCGCGAGGATTCAAGGTAGAGCTGCTTGGTTGTCGCAGTCCCTTGGAGTCCCTTCCTTTCATTGTACTGTCAGCTTGTTATTTGAACAATATTTTATTTCGATCTTTGAGATCTTTGCATGTATTCAGTTAGAGTTCGTGAATCTATATTACCTAGTCTTGGGAGGGTGTTATGATTATTGCCATGTAGGCTTATTTCGATTTTGTTTCGGTATTCATATTAAACTATATTTTAAATTATCATTGCTAAATTGGCTTAATTATTGTAAGTACTTGACTTACCTAGTCTTAGAGACTATGTGCCATCACGATACCTAAGGCGGGATTTTGGGTCATGACAAACTCGGAAGTGGACTGTTAACCCTTATACTTAGTAACAAGTGGAGTGTTAATCTATGTGTAGACTTCCATTAAGTGTATACAGGACTAAATATATGAATACAGTTAAGAATCATCATAAGTATGAACCTGCTAGTAGGATTAGTGAGGTTAACACACATGATATCTCCTCTGCTCCTTTGAACCATATGACTTATTTGTTTTGAGTTCTTGTATTGGCATGTTGGTGTTCTCATTACTTTCCAGCACCTGTGACTGATTTTATTGAGCACTATCAAGCTTGATAAAGTACATGATAGTGTATTACATTCTTGTATATGAACTATAATCTCTTTTGGTGTTATCTGCAGTATGAACAAGTATTTACAAGAAATATACATCTCTTTGTATGTTGTCATTAATGTTGTATTGGAATTTACACTGAGTGCCTCATAAGTACTTAAACTTGTAGGGAAGAGTAAGTGTAAGTAGTTAGGGGTATTTGGGAGTAGAATTTAGTTATTGGTTGAGATATTCTCCCTGACAAGAGCACTGCTCGGAGTCCTTGAGACTCTTATGAACTTTGAAGTGCCAGGGATCAAAGGGTATCTCGGCCATGAATAAAATTTTACCCTAAGCTTTTAATTATTGACATTTGCTAATCTCGTTAGGTTTAGTGTTAAATGAAAACAAAGGGTTTCACTGTAAATTGCTTTACTCTGTGTGACTTCACATTAATTTGCATTCCTAATTGTTACTGATTGTTATAGTTTTGACTTGGGCCCATATTGGTGTTACTTATGTTTAAATATTATAATGGTCCATATATCTAATAACCTTCTCCCCTTTTTTACGCATGTGTCTGAATTGGGCATGCCGAGTTCTCAAAGAACTCAGGCCCAAATGCTTGCCTGAAACTTAATGTCGTCTGAAGCTGCCGATATTCACTCACTGTCTCCTGGGTCTAATTCCTCTCAGGCACAAACCATGAGTACATTTCCTTTTCTCTATTGCTCTTATAAGTGTGATACTATTCTTATATGTATCAACACTGACGATATTGATTGAATATTTTGCTTTATTCCTTTGTGTTATAGTAATAACCTAGGCAAGCCTTAAAGATGTAGGTAAAACAAAGATATTGCAACTTAGTAATAATTAATTATTAATCGCTTATTTTATTCAACTTCCATCATTATTCTTGCTAACAAATTTTCATGAAGTTTTGAAACTAAGACAGATTTGCAAAGTCAACCGTCTCTCTTTCTAAAACAAGAAGGAAACTAGAAAACTCAGAAAATGATTTCACAAGTGGGTTATTTCTGCAAATCAAACAAACACTGTTGTAATTAAAAGATCTTCAAACGATTTCTTCAAATTCGAATATGAGGTTTGAAATCAAATTTCCAAGGTATATCTAAACCCTTTTTTTTTTATAAATGGTTCTTACTTTATACGAATAGCCACCTTGTTCAAAATCAAATGTTTAAAAACATAACCTCATTTTACTAGTAAAGTAAGTATTATAAACCTCCTTTTTTCTAAACATTCTTTTAACAAACATTTTTAAAGACTTTTCTCTCAAATAAAACCTACACCTTTTCAAAGCATATACATCACTTCTCTTTTAAAATTTATAGGTTTTAAAACGTAACATAAGGTAAGCCGCACATCTTTAAACACTAACTAAGTAAGATATAGACATCTAAATTCCCTGAACCTAGTCTAAGTCCTATGGAGCTACATTAGATAGATTCTAGGGGGTGCCTAACACCTTCCCCTTAGAAGAATAAGAACCCTTACCCAAATCTCACTGGTTAGCAGACTAATAGGATAATGATCTTAACCATTAAATAGGTACCCTAGTATACCTTTAAATATTAGGTGGCGACTCTCATTTATTATCAACAGGGAAACCACTTGTTGAATCTTGTTTTGACTCGTACAAAATAGGGTACAATACCTAGGAGCGTGATTTATGGCTCGATGAGTGGTTGGATGGCTATGTGATGAGTATGTTGTGACTGCGGAATGTGTTTAGATGGTTTGGATATGGCAGGAAGAGTTTGCTTGGGATGTGGAAAAGACTATTGGGTGCTTGATTTATGTCTTGATGTGTTGTACGGTCTCGAGTTATGAGCGTGTTAAGAGATCTTTCATGTTGTTCAAGTGCAGAGTGAAATAGATTCTTATCTTGTTGACGAGTTTAGACTCGTGAAGATTTAGTGAATGCATAGTGGTTGAGACTATGGTATGGCGTAAGAAGGTGCCAATTTGAGGCTAAGCAGGTGGATTATCTCCTGCGGGATGTGTTGAGGTTGTATGATCCCTATGATGTTTCTGTGAAGAGGTTTCTCTTACAGGTGAGTTATATGTGTTGAAATTTGAGTTTGGATCGGTTAAGAAAGTTGACTTGACTGTCACGAGGATGAATGCGAGCTTCGAAAATGATTTGAGGTATTTTAGGGTTGTGTTACATAAGCTAATGAAGGATTTAGTTAAATCTCAGTGTGGGATTATGGCAATAATAGAGTATGTGTATTGTGAGTTATCAAATGTTTTGTTCTATGGCTTTGGGCCAAGTGAGGGAGTCTGCTATCAACGATTTGATTGCATTGTTATATGTTGTATTGGTTTTGGTTTGAGGCATACTTGTGGATCAGTTATGACTTGCAGAAGTTGGTTTTGAGGATGACATAAGCAAGGAAGTTTCTAGATGTATGATGTATTACACCTTATGGATATATGGAAGTCTTGGAAAGGTCTAGGTTTGTTGTTCATGATGGATGTAATGTACTAAGAAAAGGAATTCACTCGGTTGCATAGAGGTGTGGATTACTTCTTTGGGTGTTGGTGTGCTAATAGAGCACAGGTCGTTTGGCTCATTTAGTGGTGCATTGAGATTTGAATAGGGTGGATGACTCTCGAGAACGTTCCGATGAGTTTAAGATTCATATGTGGAGTTTGAGGAATTTCGGGAATTTGTAAAAAAGCTAAGACCTGAGATTGTACTGGGTGGTGTTAGGATTGGCGGTATATCTGTATCATTAGAGGTTCTACATTTCAATATCAGAGAGGTTAAGGAAACAACTTTAGATTCACAAAAGGTCTTTTCAGAGTGAGTGTCTCGGTGTGGTACTTTTGGGGTGCTTAAGAGAAAATACATCGGCTTATGGGCTTTAGGGTAATGTGGTTTCATGCTGAGATCTCTTGTGGTGAGCATTGGGTTAAGGGTCGTAGTGTACTTGCAAGGAGAAGTCTTAACTTAAAGGCAATTCGGGAGGAACTCGGAGAAATAGAACAACTTGGAGGTTTATCAGATCAGCATGGTAATGGGTATAATCGGTTCTTTTGGTTTATGATGTGGTGAGTCTCTACAGGTGTTTTGTGGCAATACTCTTGGGTTTGGCGACCTGCGTGACTTGGTTGAGTTAGAGAGATTCAGTTCTGATGGCTTGGTTATGTGCATATGGGTTTCGTAGAGTTCTCGATAATTTCTACCACAATTTGAGGTGGATATTTTCTATCGGCATTAGAAGTATCTTGCGTGTTGTGATTTTCTCCTGGATGGGTTCAAGTGGAAGGTTTCTGACTGATCGAGTATGTATTCTACTTATGACTTAGAGTTGATAATGGGGTTCTCGTATTTCATATGATAGCATGATAGATGCGGTGCGTCGTGTGGGATTGAGGTTTGCATGTACTAGGTTGCGGTTCAGTTTTGAAGGAAAGGTTATAAACTTTAGACAGTATGGACAGTCTTAGATGTTTACATGAATGCTAGTACTATTTGGTATTACCTGAGAAGGGTGTGCATTTCAGAAGGCGCCTTGTGTTTTGATTTATGGATGCTTCATTGGTAGTGCGGTACTCGCCTTGTTGATCGATTATTGATGTTCGGATTTTGCTATATGGCACAAAAGAATTATGGAAGTATTTCTCGTATAATGATTATGTTTGAAGGATGTGTCAGTTATTTGAGTGGTGGTGATGGGATCAGGTCTAGTGATTCTTTTGTATTCTTGTGGTTTGGAGACTGGGAATCTCAGAGGCAGATTGTTTCTTGGTTGCAGACTGCAAAATATGGCCAAGTTAGCCAGCTGATGGTATGTGTTGCGGATAGGTTATAAACTCATTTCGAGAGGAATCGATTTGGATCCCATTGGTAGGACTAATGAAGATGTGTATTCTAAACCGGGTCGGATTTGTTTACTCAGCACAACTATTGTTGGAGGATATGGCATCGGTTAAAGTTGATCTTATTCGTGTCTATTAGGTCCCATGTATGGCTCTTTTATGCTACAATGGCTTGTGATTGGTTGGGTATTTGCACACATGGTGCGTTCTATCTCGGTCTTGTGGCAAAATTTGCGAGATGGCTCTTGGGGTGTTGAAGGGTTGATTGCACCTTGGTTAGTCTTTCCGGGTTGTGGTATATTGTGCTATTCATTTCTCCATGGTTATGGTCATGCACTTAGTGTATTTGATGTTGATTTGCGTATGGTTGTTGATTTTGAGCATTATGACTCGAGGTATTTCATGTGGACCGGTGTTTGAATTGGGTCACACATCGCGGTGAAGTTATGCTGGGATATGATCTTTTGTGTTGATTTCGTGTGCTTTGGTTCTCCTTTGGGTGATGGGCTCCTAGCATTGCGCTTGTGGTGGTATCTGTCAAGCTTGCAAGACGGTTCTCTCATTTGACTCATTTTCTATTTTTGGGTACATTTGAGTTGTTGCTTATTGGCGCGTGGATCGCACGGTTTGTGGCTCTAGGTAGTATTGGTTTGACATGTCACTAGAGTAGCCTGTATTTGATGGGACAAGGTCATTGGACCTGGAATGAGTTCTATCGGATTTGATTACGGTATAATTTGAAGGATAATATAGGAAGTCAGCTTATAATTTGGTAATGGATCTTATCAAGCGAGAGAGCTCCATGACTTGTTGATATGATGAGTGGTTATGAGTTTCTGCATGTTTCTTTCATCATCGGCAATATACTAAGGTTTTCAATGAGGTTTTAATTTGATATGAGGTTTATTACCGGTACCAGATTTATTTTTGAGCAGCTACTGTAATCGAAAATTATTGCTACGAGTATGTGATTTATGTGTTATATCATGTGATTTCATCTTGGGTTATGGTTATGGCTTAATACAGCTTGTTCGGACTTATACAGTGTATAAATGTGAGAATCAGGCCTTGTAATGGATTCCGAAGCGGATTTGATTCTAAGGTTTATGGACTAATGTTGAAGAGAAGATCTTCAGTTAGGTTGTGACTTATACGGATTGGGGTGACGCGGGATCACCCCCAGGTATGTGCAAGGTGAGTTTACACAGTGATTTGATGGCTTTGAAATGACTCTTGGCACGTTCGAGCACTACAAGAAAAGTTTCATTTACATGGGAATTATTTTAGGGATTTTAATGAAACATTCGCAGGTAAAATATATACCTGGGGATTTTCATGCAAACATAAATCCGCAGGAATAAAGGTCGTGGGTAACTATTACCTGCGAATTTTAAAGTCCCCAGGTACGTTACTTGGGGATAAATTGGCCGCAGGTGCATTAATTGGGAATGTTAAATCCCAATGTAAAATGCTTTCGGACTTTTCCGCAAGAAATACCAAAAAATCGTAAGTAAAATTTGGTAAAAAATTGTAAAAGAAAGAAATTTTCCTAGGAATTGTCATGGGCAAATATTCGCATGTAATTCTGCAGCAAAACCCCCAAGTAAATTTGCAGAAAATATTCAATAAAAATTCTGTGGGAAAGGGGAATTTCATGGGAATTTGATGTGATAATTTCGTAGGAGAATTCCTAACAAAGTCCCCATATAAATTCCCATGTACTGTATATTTGCAGGTAAATTCCCAACAAAAGATTATTTCGCTTTAGGCACTTCCCCATGAAAATCCACAAGTAACTTGTATATTTTTTAAAAGCAAATTTATCGGTATTTAGTCCCAAATTATATTTCACACAATTCAATGTACATATGATATTAATCCTATTTTTTCAAACAAACAACTCTGCACAAATCTGAAGCAATATAAAACCAAAATATGATGCATAAATTAATAAATAATAATGGATAATTCCTAAATGAAAAAAATAAAAAGTCTAAATTGTAAATCTTAAATAGTACTACCAAGTATCTCAATCCTAATCATACTCATCTACAGAGTTGTTGTTATCATCATTGTCACTCTGAATCTTGATTGTCTTCCGAAGATGAAAATGAAAAGTCTTAACTGTAAATCTTAAATAGTACTACCAAGTATCTCAATCCTAATCATACTCATCTACAGAGCCAAGACCTGCAACTCTTCCTTTTTTCTTTCTACCAACTGATAGCACTCAAATATCCATTTCACCTAATTGAGATAGCTCGCTAGCTGAATTAGTTTCTCCATCAACAGATGCACTTTAGGAAAGCTAATAATTCTTCTTTCTTTTTTTCAAACTTATTCTGCACAAAAGCATTGAAACAAATATTAGTGATTTTGCATTAAAACAAATATTAATAATTTTGACAACTGCTAGCAGTTAAGCACATCTTTCCCTGACATTTTAATTGGGCTGGAGAATACTAAAGAAAATGGAGCAAAGACTCCACACAAGTAATCAGATGTTTACCTGAATTAAACCAAAAAGGGTACTTAAGAATAGAGTCCAATATAATTAGTTTTCCGGGATTAACTAATATAGGCTGACGAGTATAAAAATATATCTACACTATCAAGTCACTTAAAAGGCAATTATATGCTTAAGTTAATGGTTCAATCAGAAGCTTTAATTTGATAAAGCTAGTAGGCCCAATTTAGAAAGATTAATATTACTCTTGCTTATTATCACTACAATAAAATAATGGCTAGTTGTCCACTTCCTTTTTTTTTATCTCCTTTTCTATCTTTTATTTTATGTTTTTCATAATGGTCTAATCTAAAGATCTGCCTAGGCCCTGATAAGGCATATTAATTACATAAAGCAAGTTTGTGCATAAGTTTGTTGGACTATTAAATTCTCTGCTCTTCTTGAAACAACCAATTATATATCAACTTAATAGAGTAATGACAGTTAAATAATTTCAATACATATATGTTGTAGAAGGAAGACTTACATAAGCACCTTCAACTTTCTCATTTATCCAACTTTTATCTTTCTCCTTTCGATGAGTGTGAAAATAAAATTCTAAAAATGAAGGATCTTTTCCAGTAGCTTCCTTCTGTAATTAAAGGAAGATATGTATGCTATCAACATTTATATGATCTATGTACTAGAAAAAATAAATTAAAAAGAAACTATATATTACCAATCTCTTCCAAATCACGCGATGAAGTATACAACCACCTGTATGAACCGAGGCACCTGCATTTGCACCGCGATTCTTTTTATTTTATTCCGACTTTAACTTAAATTGAGGAGACTCCCAATGCTCCTTCATCTCCTTGAATACTGCATCACCTATCCAATTTGGCTTCATCACAGACAAGTCCTTTCTAACATCTTGAAAAAGTTGGATCATTCTTGAAGATGCCCTTTTCTCAAAATTGTGTTGTATAGCATCATTATAATGAGGGAGCCATCTAAATTTAGTATTTTATAACACAACACATATAAACATAAAATCTGAATCGGTCCTATAAACTTACACACCAACATTTGTACATGAATCGTATTATAAACATCCTTACCTTGAATTCTTCAAACCACATATCCCGAGTAGGTTGTGGGAATTTCTTCCAAGAAGGTTTAGCCAGCTCAAATTTACTACGAATGCAACTAGCAATGCCTTCAATAACTGGCTTATGAGGATCAAACCTACATAAACCCTCAATGGTAGATAAATAATCAAAATGTTCGAAAACATACCTTCTAAATTAGTCATAGCAAGTAGGGTACTAAAGTAGGAACAACCAATATAATAACTTAAAGTAAAGGAAACTTTTACCAAGACTCAAGCTATTCAATTAACTCCAACAAAATAAAGCGAATGAATAATTCAAGTTTCTAAAGCTCAATAAAATATTAAAAAAATATAAATCCTCAAAGCAAGTCCAGCCATTATATGTCAATGGGTCTCTACAATTCACAATTTTTAAGGAGCAAATCTAGGCAGCACCTTTGCCCTGTATTGCAGCAGATTTTTGAGGTAGTAAACCACAGAACTGGACATCTTATTATAATAATTGTAGATATATCTCTTATCTTTTTATAGCCTTTTGAATCACCCCAATCCGAATTTTAGAGAACAAGTTATGCCCAAAACAGTAACTGCTGTCCAATTCAAAAACGGGATTAAATTTCTGATTTTAAATGACTAAAATTCACCATGCAAAAGATATACTAATTCACATATAGATAGAGTAAGAAACTTACTGCAAGTTTGAGAGAGTTTCTCCACAAAATCCAAAACCTAGGGTTTCCAAAATAAGCTCATTCCATCTTGATTCTTGAAGGTAAAATCCAAATCTTCCTTCAATAGGTAAGTAAATATGTTTTAATATTTTAAAACTTAAATTTTAATGATGGAAAAAGAGTTGCATGTATATGTGTTGAGCTCTTCAATGGTGTTTGATAGATGAAGGAGGAGGACAAGACTTTGAGAGATAAGGGGGGCTGCCAAACGAATCCCCCAAAGAAAAATCCTAGAAAGTTCTTTCTATCTAGAGTTAAAAGATTATGCTTTACAAATTTACACTATAACCCTATTTTACCTAGAATGGGTAAAGAATAGTCATTACTCTCTTAAAATATATATACTAGACCCATAAGATTCTTTTTTTTAATTTCTATTTGTCTTATTGGCCCTTAGAAAATCTCTACATCTCCTTAAAGGTCTGTCACTAGTATAAATTATTTTTTCATAAGTTAACTAAGCAATACATTCTAAAGTATCTAATGAACTAAATACAAATACATATTTGAATTAAATAAAAGAAAATCAATTCTATTAACAAAATAACTTTTAAATGACATGGAAACTTAAATTTAAAGAAAGGGTGAAAATATTTTAAACAACATATACATGATTAAAAAAATAGTCAATTAATGTATATAATATTTTATAAAAATGAGGGCGTTACAAAGACAAGAACTCAAATGATAAAATCATTCTCAAATAGATACATTCAAACCCCTAATGAAATAAGCCATGAACATGTTGCCACTAACAATTTGTCCGTGGAAAAATGTTGTGTTTCTAGCAGTGATTTTTAATATCAAAGAGTAATTGATTGGATGTCTTAGTGAGATTTATCGTTGTATATAGAATTGTGTTCGAAATAAATAAATAAATAAATAATTTCTCACTAAAAGAATTATTTTAATAAGATAAAACTATAATTAATAAAACAATACTTATAGTAATCTTACTGTCATCGAGGCCAAAAGCAATATATGGCAAAACATCATCACCTCAATGATAGTAAGATTACTATAAGTATTATCGTTGAGAAAACTAAGTATAAAGGTGATATATTAGTTTATATAAGTAAAATATTGCTTATATCACCTTTATATTGGTTTATAAACCAATAAACCAATATATCACTGTTATAGTCAGTTTACTCGACGATAATCATCTTGTTCTTTATATATTGCTTATATAAACTAATATATCACCTTTATAGTCAGTTTACTCGACGATAATGACTATAACAGCGAGTCCCTCTACTCCTTGATAATCATTAATTATAATATTTTTTAAATAAAACGCTCTGGAGAGGAGCGTTAGTAGACATGGAGTAGGCGAAGTGTATCGTTCGTAATACAAAGAAAGATATCATAAAAGTCAATTATTTGCTGATAATATACTTCTACAATGTATTTCACGTGACTCAATAACACATGAAATTCCCCAAATAATACCGTAAGTATATATATCCCCATGTAAATCCTCAAGAATAAGTCCCCATCTAAAATCGCAACAACTTTATTCCCATGTAATTCTGCAGGTAGTAATATCCCCAAATAAATCCCCAAGAACAAATCCTCAACTAAAATAGCATCAACTATATCCCCAAGTAATTCCACAGGTACGTATATCCCTTGGTAAATCCCCAAGAATAGATCCCCAGCAAAATTCGCAACAATAATATCCTCAAGTAATTTCCCAAGTAAATACTATCCCTATGTAAAACCCCATGTGATTATCCCTAGCAAAACTCGCAGGTAGATTACCTGGAGATATTCATGCAGATTATCAAAGGAAAAGTTTTTATTATTTTTTCGTTCTCGTTCCTGCGAATTTACCTGCGAATATGGTATATGCGTATTGAATTCCAACTAATTTCCCAAGTGTTATTTTCGCGCTAGATGGCGCTAAATATACCTGCGAAATTTCCTGGGAATTCTATTTTCGCAAATACAATAATCTTATATTTAGGAATTTTTGATTTTCCCATGAAAATCTGCATGTATTACCTGCAGAAAAAATTTCTATGTAAAATCCCCATGTAAATGACACTTTTCTTGTAATGGAGCACGAATGTATGTTTAAGTGAGGGAGAATGCAACAACCTAACCGGTTGTTATGAAATTTTCATTCCATTCAGCTATTTTAATTCTTAAGTAGCTTCCTATTATGTATTATGACTTGTGTGAATCATTGGTTTTGGTTTTTAGGTGATTCAGGATTGATTTGGAAGAATGATTCTCAACTAGGAAGCTTTAAGTTGGAAGAGTTGACCAAGTTTGACTTTTGTGTATTTGACCTCGGATCAGAAGTTTTGGTGGTTCCGTTAGATCCGGATGCTGATTTTAGACTAGGACGTATGCCCGGATTTGCATTTGGATGTCTCTGGAAGGTTTCGGTACTATTTGGCGAAAGTTGACAATTTGAAGATTTAAAAAGTTCATAAGTTTGAACGAGAGTTAACCTTGATGATATCGGGTTCAGTTTGTTATTTCAGGAGTTGTAATAGGTTCGTTATGTCATTTGAAACTTGTGTGCAAAATTTGAGTTCATTCCGACATGATTTGATATAGTTCTGCACGAGTTTTGGAAGTTGAAAGTTCGAAAGTTTATAAAGTTTGATTTGAGTTCCGAATCGTGGTTTTGATGTTGTTATGTGTGGTTTGAGGCCTCGAATAGGTTCGTGTTGTGTTTTGGAACTTGTTGGTATATTTGGACGGGGTCCCGAGGGGCTTGGTTGCGTTTCGAATCATTTGGGAACATGTTTGTTAATGCTGGTTTTGGCTGGGTTCTCATGTGACCGCACCTCGGGAAATTTAGACACAAGTGAGGAGCCGCAGGTACTGCAGGCATAGCGCATAAGCGCGATTTGGAGCTGGGGTAGGAGTCTGCAGATGTGGAGATTCCATCGCATCTGCGAAGGCGCAGGTGCGGTAGCATGGGTGCAGAAGCGGAAAGAGCGCAGATGCAGAGCATTTTCCTCGCACTTGCGACGTTCCAGAAGTGGAGTATATTCCACAAGTGCGAGAGGTCGTCTGGTTAGTTATTTCTGCAGAAGGGGAGAATTAGTCGCAAAAGCAACATCGTAAAAGCGGCTGGGATATCACAAATGCGAAGATGCCCGGGTAGAAGCTATATATCGAGGGCTTGGTCATATTTTTGCACATTTTGAGATTTGGAGCACAGTTTTGGACGATTTTGGAGAGGATTTTCACCACATGGATTGGGTAAGCATTATTGACTCGCTTTTGATTATTTTTCATGAATCTATCTTCGATTTTGGCATTTGGATTATGAATTTTAAAGACAACTTGGTGGTTTTTGTCTAAACTTCCCTAAATAGGTACAAACCTCCATAATATTACCTTGCCAAGTTTTAGCACAAAGCACGTTACATAGATTTTTAGAGGCCAAATACCTAGATAACCCCTTAAACTTGACACAATTTTTAAATTAAATAATTGTACAGACTCTTGTACTTAACAAAAGTATGTTTCCCGGCCCGTAGCTGGTCTCACAAAGCCGGGGTCTGTACTGTGGCAGGATATTATTCTACCACTAGATCATTGATACATTTTATTTTAAGAATATCTTTTATTTGATTTATACTCTTTAATTATATTTTCGCACAAAAATAACCGACCAAAGTTGGTCGGTTTTTTTAATATTTATTTTAATTAAAAAACCGACCAAAGTTGGTCGGTTTCTTGAAACATAAATTTTGCGGGACTCAAAAATAGTTTTCCGTATTTTTGCGCCAAAGAAAACCGACCAAAGTTGGTCGGTTTCGTAAAAAAAAATTAAAAAAAAATATTTTGAAAAACCGACCAACTTTGGTCGGTTTTTTGGTCGGTTTTTTGACCGACCAAAGTTGGTCGGTCGACCTTGGTCAGTTTTTACCGAATTTCTAGTAGTGAAATAGGTACAAACCTTCACAATATTACCTTGCCAAATTTTAGCACAAAGCACGTTGCATAGATTTTTAGAGGCCAAATACCTAGATAGCCCTTTAAACTTGACACAATTTTTAAATTAAAAAGCGCAATTTGGAGCTGGGGCAGTAGTTTGCAGATGTGGAGAATCCATCGCATCTGCGAAGGCGCAGGTGCGGTAGCGTGGGCGCATAAGCGGAAGGAGCGCAGATGCGGAGCATTTTCCTCGCACTTGCGAAGTTGCAGAAGTGGAGCATATTCCGCAAGTGCGAGAGATCGGCTGGTTAGTTATTTCTGCAGAAGCGGAGAATTAGTCGCAGAAGCGACACCGCAAAAGTGGCTGGGATATCACAAATATGAAGATGCCTGGGCAGAAGCTATATATCGAGGGCTTGGTCATATTTTTGCACATTTTGAGATTTGGAGCACAGTTTTGGGCGATTTTGGAGAGGATTTTCACCACATGGATTGGGTTAAGTATTCTTAAGTCGATTTTGATTATTTTTCATGAATCTAACTTCGATTTTGGCATTTGAATTATGAATTTTAAAGATAATTTGGTGGTTTTTGTCTAAACTTCCCTAAATAGGTACAAACCTCCATAATATTACCTTGCCAAGTTTTAGCACAAAGCACGTTACATAGATTTTTAGAGGCCAAATACCTAGATAACCCCTTAAACTTGACACAATTTTTAAATTAAATAATTGTACAGACTCTTGTACTTAACAAAAGTATGTTTCCCGGCCCGTAGCTGGTCTCACAAAGCCAAGTATTCAAGCGACACACTTCTGCCAAGTTGAAGTGTTTATTTGATCACTTGCAACGTTAAAATGTCTAACTTTCAAATAATGTTAAGTTTAAGGGGCTATCTAGGCATTTAGCCTAAAACTCACTAGTTCATACAGGCAGATGATGAATACATTGAAGATAGTAAAGAATAGCAATAGCAGAATAGGCTAGTTTAACAAATACTATAATATGATACATAGATGTTCTTGAAGCTAAAAAGCCATAAAGACCAGACTAAGTATGAATATGACTAATGCACAGTGAACTAAAAAGAACATGATGTAATAACAAGCAAACAATCATTAATACGTTTGTAAAACAACAACTCGTACCTAGTAAGTGAGACGAGAACTTAAGAAGAAAATAACTCACTACGAAGGTAGTGATAAGACTCCTGCTGATAACAGGTTTTGAAATTAATACAAAATAGAGCAATATAAAACTAGAAAATAAATAATAGATGTAGAGAGAAGGAGAAGGCTTTTCTTATTTCATCAAGCTTATTCAAGTATGTTCTTCCATAGGCAAAAAGTATCCTATTTATTGGATATAAAGTACATGCCAAAGGTCACATGAATTAAGTGACCATATTAAGTAGATACATGTGAAGACCGATAGGTTGTTTAAGTACCGGTCTTAATTTTTATGTTCTGAGACATCTCATAACTTCATTTGATATTTCTTGATTTGCGTGCATGATTCGTGTCGCCTTTCGGTTAACTTTTATGTCAAATTTTGAAAAAATAAAAATTTTGACTAAAAATGAGACTAGATTTAACCACGATCAATATTTTGTGTCAACGATCCCGGATCGTATTTTGACGATTCTGGTAGATTCGTTTGATATTTTTGGACTTGTACGCATATTTGGTTGGGGTATGGAGTGACCCGAACGTGTTTCAACGCATTTTGTATGAAATTATGAAAATTGAGTTTAAGTTGAAAATCCTTAAGTTTTGATGATCGATTCTTGTTATTTGATATTATTTTGATAATTTAAGATAGCGAGCAAGTTTGTATAATGTTATTACACTTGTGTGTATGTTCGGTATGAAGTCCGAGGGGTTCGAGTGAGTTTCAGGTGTATATCAGATGAGTTTGGTTGGTTTTAGGATTGCTGGTGCAATGCTGGTTCTGGTGTCAATCTGCAGATCTCGCATTTGTGGTCCAATGATCGCATTTGCGATAAGGGCCTAGTGGGTTGGTACTTTGTATTTGCGAATATTTGATCGCATTTGGAGACTCTGGGAGTTCGCATTTGCGACTATTGAGTCGCTTTTACGATTTAGAGTTCGGGGCTGGCAGCTTCCATATGCGAAGCTTAGCTCACATTAGCGGTTGAGGGGTGTATCGCATTTTCGAGAAATATGTCGCATTTGTGACTTTTATGCATGATATTTGCGATCAGTGTGTCGCATTTGCAGGCATCATATTTGCGAACAGTACGTAAAAGAGGAGAAAAAGGGACTTAGCTCATTTTACACTATTTCTCAACCCTAAACACTCTAGAGGCCATTTTTGAAGAATATTTTCTTCCCAAATTCATTGGTAAGTAACTCTAATTTATATTCTATCAATTTTCCATTACATTTCATGGGTTTGTTAATATCAAATCTTTGATTTCATGGTAGAAATTAGAGATTTTGTAAAATTCAGATTTAGATCTCAAATTAAGGTCGAATTTCGAAACAAATCACATAATCGAGCTCGGGAGTGGATGGGTAATCGGACTTTGGTCCGAATCTCGAATTTTGACCAAGCGAGCCCGGGGTTGACTTTTGTTGATTTTTTAAAAATGATCAAAATTGAACCTTTTTCATTCGTGGGTAGTTTCTAAAGCTTATTTTGAATGATTGATCGATAATTGACTAGATTGAGTTGGTTTGGAGGTTGTTCGAAAGGCAAAGCCGTGGTTGATTGATTGATTTGATAGCGGAGTGAGGTAAGTATCGTGTTTAACTTTAACTTGAGGGAATTAGGACTTATTGGTCTATTTGCTATGTGAACTATGTGTGGGGACGGTATATATGCAAGGTGACGAGTATATATGCATCGCCATAGGTTAAATCATGCGGGTGAAAGTTGATATATTGTACCATGTTGCTTCTTTACCATGCCTTCTATGCTTTAGTTAGATTGTTATTCTTTGATGGCCCGCTTCATGTTTATTGATTAATTTGAAGTTGTTGGGATATTAGAAGTTAAATTTGCATATCATAACATCACGATTGAAGTTGAAATTGGTTTCCCATCTTGCTAGATACTTTAGATTATTTTTGTTGCTTGGTGAAGAAAAGTAAAAAGCACGAAGGGTGTTGCCGTACCATATTTGCATATTGTTAACATTGAATAAGAGAATGTGATGATTAAAGCACAAAGGATGATGTCGTGCACTTGATTGCTTATTATTCATTTGTTATATCATGTGAGGATGATAGTAAAGCACGAAGGGTGATGCCGTGCCATTTCTTTTATCATATCATTATCATATGGTGAGGATAAAAGTAAAAGCACGAAGGGTGATGTCGTGCCTTTGTATTTATCATATTACATGGTGAGGATGAGAGTAAAAGCACGAAGGGTGATGCCGTGTCATTTGATGATTTTATTGCTTTACTTGGTTTCCGGATTTGTGAATTATTTGGTTGCATTGTTGTTCATTTCAGAAAGAGGATACTTGTTGATTTTGTACTTACCGTTCTTATATTAATCCCTTTTTACATGTTCCCTCCCCGTTATTATTTTAAATGCTCTACTTGTTATTTTTGTTGCCTTAGGTATATATTTGCATAGGGTTTTAGCAGGTGTCTTGTCATAGCCTCGTCACTACCTCGTCGGGGTTAGGCTCGACACTTACATAGTATATTGGGTCGGTTGTACTCATGCTACGCTTCTACACTTCTTGTGCAGATTCTGGTATTTGTCCCAGCGGTGCTCCTGTTCGAATCATATCTATATCTAGAGACTTGAGATAGACTTGCATGACGATCGCAATCCCTGGAGTCCCATTTCTTATCTAGATTTACTATTTATTTTGTTTCAAACAGTTGTACTTTCATTCATGCATTGGTTGTAGCACTTTTAGTATGCTCATGTACTTGTGACACCAGATTTTGGGTTTTGGCTAGTCGATTTCGGATTTATTATATCTACTTTGAAATTTTATAACTTTAATTTTTATTATATTGCTTTCAATTATCTAAAAATAATTAGTTGTGTACTTATGTTGGCTTGCCTAGCAAGTGGACGTTAGGCGCCATCACGGTCCCGCAATTGGGATTTCAGGTCGTGACAAGTTGGTATCAGAGCACTATGTTGCCTAGGTCTCACGAGTCATGAGCAAGCATAGTAGAGTCTGGAGGATCGGTACGGAGACGTTTGTACTTATCTTCTAGAGGCTATAAGGCCTTAGGAAAAATTTCGCTTCTTTCTTACTCTATCATGCGACTTTCTTCTGTCGCTGAAATTTGAATCATTCTATTCTTGTTCTCTCACGGATGGTGAGGACATGCACAACATCCACGGCGTCAGGAGCTGGAGCCCCAAGTTGCTGCCACTACCAGGGGTAGAGGTCGGGGCAGAGATAGAGGCAAAGGCAAGGGCAGAGCTCAGCCTAGAGCACGTGCAACAACACCTATTGCAGAGCCTCAGATCGAGCAGGAGGAGAAGGTCCCTGTTTAGACCATGCCAGTTGGACCAGCTCGGGTCCCGGAGGGGTTTATTGATATCCCAGTACTTAAAGATACTCTAGTCTACTTAGTGGGACTTATGTAGAGTGTGCCCCAGACCGGTGCATTTCCTGTGGCAACAACTGTCTCTCAGGATGGGGGAGGAGCCTAGACGCCCGCTAGTCACACACCATAGTAGATGGATCACGGTTATCAGACTCTTACAGTTCTACCAGTTATAGTAGTTCAGTATATTGTTGCTATACAGTCCGGAGAGATGCCCGCGATGTCTTCTGAGGGGATGAAGAGGTTGGATAAGTTCACTAAGTTATTACTATTCGATTTGGTGGTACACCTTCTGAGGACCCACATGATTTCATAGACCATTGCTATGAGGTACTGCTCAACATGGATATAATGAAGTCCAATGGAGTTGACTTTGCAGTATTTCATATGGTACGGCTGCACCAAGAGGTGGTGGCATGACTATGTTTGAGGCAGACCAATAGGTTCACCTCCGCTCACTTGGGATCAGTTCTCACAACTATTCTTGGAGACGTTCATCCCTTTTACTTTGAGAGAGGACTACCGCAGCCAGTTTGAGCGCCTATAACAGGGTAGTATGACTGTTACCCAGTACAAGACCAGATTCGTGGATTTAGCTCACCATGCAGTTATCTTGATCCCTACTTAGAGGGAGAGGGTGGGAAGATTCATAGATGGCCTTACTTTCGATATTAGGCTACAAATGGCTAGAGAGACTGAGGATGATATTTTCTTTACTCGGGTTGTAGAGATTGCTAGATGGATCGAGAGGATTCGTGGTCAGGGTAGAGAGACGACATCTGAGAAGAGGCCTTGTCACTTTGGTGGTTTCGGTGGTGCCTCGTTTGGAGGCAGGGGTTCATTTGGTAGAGGCCATCCTCCCAGGCTGATTCAGTCAGAGCTTCAGGCTGATTCAGTCAGAGTTTCAGGCCGATTCAGTCAACGCTTTAGGTAGCTCACTTATGATCAGTGTGTTGCATTTGCAGGTATCATATTTACAAATAAGTGTTTGCAAATGCGACACCTGCAACTGGGTAAAAGAGGGGAAAAACGGGACTTAGCTCATTTTACATTATTTCGCAACCCCAAACACTCTAGAGGCGACTTTTGAAGAACCTTTCCTTCCTAAATTCATTGGTAAGCAACTCTAATTCTTTTTCTATCAATTCTCCATTACATTTTATGAGTTTTTAACATTAAATCTTTGAATTTTATGGTAGAAATTAGGGATGTTGGAGAAAAATTAAGGATTTTGTAAAATTGAGATTTAGACCTCAAATTGAGGTCGGATTTCGAAACAAATCACATAACCGGGTTCAGGGGTGAATGAATAATCGGATTTTGGTTTGAGTCTTGGATTTCGACCAAGCAAGCCCGGGGTTGACTTTTTCAAAAATGATCAAATTGAACTTTTTTCATTCGTGGATAGTTTCTAAAGATTATTTTGAATTGTTTGTTCGATAATTGGCTAGATTCAGTTGATTTGGAGGCTTGTTCGAAAGGCAAGGCCGAGGTTGATTGATTGCTTTGGTTGCGGAGTAAGGTAAGTGTTATTTTTAACTTTGACTTGAGAGAATTAGGATTTGTTGGTCTATTTGCTATGTAAACTATGCGTCGGAATGACGTATATGCAAGGTGACGAGTATATATGCGTCGTCATGGGTTAAAGCATGCCGTTGAAAGTTGATATATTGTACCATTTTGCTTCTTTACCATGACTTCTATGCATTAGTTAGATTGTTATTCTTTGATAGTCCACTTCGTGTTTATTTATTAATTTGAAGTTGTTGGGATATTGGAAGTTGAATTTGCATATCATAACATCACGATTGAAGTTGAAATTGGTTTTCAATCTTGTTTGATACTTTGGATTGTTATTGTTGCTTGGTGAGGAAGAGTAAAAAGCATGAAGGGTATTGTCGTGCCATACTTGCATATTGTTAACATTGAATGAGCGAATGTGAGGATTAAAGAACGAAGGGTGATGCCGTGCACTTGTTATTATTCATTTGTTATATCATGTGAGGATGAGAGTAAAGCACGAAGGGTGATGCCCTGCCATTTCTTTTATCATATCATTATCATATGGTAAGGATGAGAGTAAAAGTATGAATGGTGATGTCGTGCCTTTGTATTTATCATATTACATGGTGAGGATGAGAGTAAAATCACGAAGGGTGATGCCGTGCCATTTGATAATTTCATTATTTTACTTGGTTTCCGGATTTGTGAATTATTTGGTTGCATTGTTTTTTAGGACTGATTTCATATATAAACAATAAAGTACAACAATGGAGGGGGACATAAACCTGACCTCCTGAAATGAAAGACCACTTAGTCATCCTATTCTGACAACCAAGTGAGCCCTGAATGCTATGGTAAGTTAGACCTATAGTGATGTGCCAAGTGTCTATCCAACAATGATAGTCACCCGGGTATACAAAAACAGAGTGAAGTAAGCCTAGGTCAGCTATACCAAAAGGTACTAGTAATCCTAAATCTACTAAGCAAATGAGTTGGAAGGTGATCTTCCATATACAACAAATTCTACATCGAACAAAAGAGTAGAAGATCCCTATGAGGTGAGGCAAAATACATGTGATAGTGGGGGGAACTATCTTCAACCTTGCTTTGACATTGATGTCAAAGAAAGCCAGGTTGAAGATAGCTAACAAAAAGGTCCATAGAATTGGACTGAAATGATGCTGCTGTCTGATCTTTCTGACATAAAAGAGTAAGCATTGTCCTGCTTCGGTTGCCCAAAGATCCTGTAGGCCTGCTAGTGGTGTCTTCTGAATTCTGGGGCTAGACATTTGTGGCTGCACTGAACAAGTCAGGGGGACTGGTCCCCTAGGTAATTCCCGGTGTTGAGGAACTGATGAGTAGGAGGCTGACTGGTAGTGGAGTGTCAGCATTGTTGATGTCTTCTGGTGGTGGCTGATGTATGGCATAAGAGGGCAATGGAGTTGAAGTTGCTGGTGACTGTTATTTGTGTGCATTTGAGATGTGATGCTCGTACAACCATGTGTTCAACAGTTGTGTGATTGGACAGTGAGTAAGAGTGTGTCATGAGGGACTTGGATGAATTGATGCAATTTCAGCAGAATGAGCATCATAGATGCTAATACCACACACTAAAAGTGCATCAATTGGCTAAGTCTATTGAAGGTACCTGCAAAACTGAGCAAACATGTTAGCAAAGAGGGAGCAGAAAGGCTCCCTATTCTGAGAAGAGGACTCTGTTTCCAGGTTCTTGTGGGTTCTGGATTCAGAGGTGGAATATTGAGTGGAGTTGAGTGTGAATGAGGATGGCAGGGGATAACTAGGGGTATCTTTGGTCCTGTTTGGCTACCTACTTGCAGGTTCTTGTGGATACTGAAGTAGGTTGTTTGGTTATTGTTGTGACTAGAAGGGTGAGAAGAGGGTGTGAAAAGTTGCATTGTTGTTCATTTCAGAAAGAGGATACTTGGTGATTTTGTACTTACCGTTCTTATCTTAATCCTTTTTTACATGTTTCCTCCCTGTTATTATTTTAAATGCTCTACTTGTTATTTCATTTGCTTTAGGTATATATCTGCACATGTTTTTAGTAAGTGTCTTATCATAGCCCAGTCACTACCTCGTAGGGTTAGGTTCGACACTTACGGAGTACATTGGGTCGGTTGTACTCATGCTACACTTTTGCACTTCTTGTGAAGATTCTGGTATTGGTCGCAACGATGTCTAGTGGTGCTTCTGCTCGGATCATATCTACATCTGGAGACTTTAGGTAGACTTGCACGACGATTGTAGTCCCCTTCCTTGTCTTGATTTACTGTTTATTTTGTTTCAAACAGTTGTACTTTCATTCAGACATAGGTTGTAGCACTTTTAGTATGCTCATGTACTTGTGACACCAGATTCCGAGTTTTGGCTAGTTGGTGTGAGAGTTATTATATCTACTTTGAAACTTTACAACTTTAATTCTTATTATATTGCTTTCAATTGTCTAAAAATAATTAATTGTGTACTAATGTTGGCTTGCCTAACAAGTGAACGTTAGACGCCGTTACGACACCGCAATTGAGATTTTGGGTCCTGACAATATATATATATATATACAAGAGGTTCATGGAATGCCATGTATGAATAGATTAGATGGACGGACACATTCTTTCGTCTTATTTATAAACACAAACAATAGGGATATTTTCTCTCTCTCAAAATTTATTTGCCAAAACCGCAAATTGCTATAAATTAAAGAAGTTGTCATTATGGAGAACCAATCGTCCATCCACATTTTCGGGATTTTGGGTTCGGATAAATATGATGTGGCCCCGTGGGACATCCAAAAATAGTGGAGAAAGAAAAATATGGAAAGAGAAAAGGAAAACCAGAAATTTATCAACATTTTTAGCAGGCCACGTAAACAGCAGTCTTTTGTCAGAGAAATCCTGAAAATCCATTTTCCTCCATGAACCAGTTATTCGCTGTTGCTACAACAGAAATGTCTCTACTTAGCTCCTCAATCTAGATTTTCCGGTTCTCTCTCTTCCCCCTAACACCCTTTGTCTTTCTCTCTCTAAACAGCGTGGCCTCTCGTCACCCTCTTCATTCTTTCTTGGCTTTTCCTTCTGTTACCATCAACTTTTCATTCTCAGTGTAAAAATAGACTCATAATAAAAACAATTCGAAAATCTGGGAAGGTCTTCATTTTTGGGTTATTGGAGATTTGCTCAATGCTTAGTGTCTTTCGTAAAGCTTTCACTTTGTTGTCTTCAAAGTGAACACTATGTTTGACTTGGTCCTTCATTGTCCAGGTCCCAAGGCCAAGGTATGACTTTCCATATATGTTCATAAATTTGTATATTCTTTGAGTTTGTGCCTGCGCTTCATATCTCTTGATTGAATTTTTATGATGGCTGTCAACCTACACATAACGCATTCTCCTTATCCGGGGTTGGGAAAGGCTATGCTTTCCAAGAGCAAACCGAGATAATCTATACATGGAGTATAGTTTTTGAAAATATTACTCTACCAATTATTAGCCAAACAGGGTAGAATTCTTGAGGATGCTATATCATTCCTTTTTTTTCTTTTCTGGTGGGTTGAGGAATACTTTTGGTAGTATATGCAAACTCTTTTGCACATGTAAGCAAGATCCCCCCCCCCCCCCCCCCCCAAACATTTGATAATGACTGCTTAATCTCTGTCGAGCTAACACAACCCAGAGATACTCTTAACATGGTGTGTGATATTCTCCGCTTTGGGTCAAGCCCGCATGATTTTTCCCAAATAACGTTACTCCATTAAGAGCTCCCAACACCTTATATGTAGGCTACCAATGTGAGACTTTATTCACACACCCAACAATCTCTCGCTCGAACTAAGTTTCACGTGGCTTACTACCACGATCCACGAGTCTATTTTCGATATTCACTGTGTGCCACCCATATTGTTTGAGTATTTATGGCAACCGAAGCCCGCTACTAGCTTTTTCTTGTCTGTGGGCATCTCTAAGCTCGTAAAGGGAAGTAAACCGAGCTCCACGCCATCACTCTGCCATCGCCGTACTCATCTCGCCGAACCTGGCTCTGATACCAACTGTTGATCTGAAATAGCCCAGAGATACTCTTAATATGGAGCTACAAATGTAGGACTTTGTTCGTATACCCAACGATCTCCCGCTCTAACTAAGTTCCACGTGGCCCACTACTACCATCCATGGGTCAATTTTCGTGATTCATTGTGTGCCACCCATATTGTTAGAGTATTTATGGCAACCGAAGCCCACCGCTAGCTTTTTCTTGTATGTGTGCGTCTCTAAGCTTGTAAGGGAAGTAAATCGAGCCCCACACCATCACTCAGTCATCGCCATACTCATCTCGCCGACCTGGCTGTGATACCGAGTGTTCTAAAACAACCCAAAAATACTCTTAATATGAAGCTACCAATGTGGAATTTTGTTCGCACACCCAACAACTCTAGTTCTAGCATTATTTAATCATAGTATTTCTTGCCAGTTTATGCTCAGGCGGTTGTTGGAGTGGACTGCCTTGAAATAATTGTCTTTTAACTATCTTTTTTAAAGCAAAGTAGTCCACTATGTGAATTAGAAACTTGTTGGAGGCGGCTATGTGAATCCTCTATCCATATTCAGGGGATTCATTATAGTTTGACTATTTTTATGGTGGCCGTCAACCGACCACTACCACATAGTGCTGCTTACTTAAGTTTGTCCTGGTGCTGCTTTCATCTGAATATCTGCTTTTCTTTCATGTTCTTTTATAGTCTCTGTGCATGTGTTTAGAATTCTCTAGTGACATATACTCAAATTAATTAGAACTAATTGTACTTTCTTAGAGGCAATGTCTTGGGAAGTGAACCTTTTTTCCTGATGTTCAACTTGCAGGGATATAATGTAATATCTCAAACGAGCTCTACCTGGTCCACTTTTACAGCATCTTATTTGCGACGACATTATTCTAATGTATCATATGCCTGTAACAAATCCATTCATATTTCATCAGTTTCTTTGCATCACAAGATAAACCGTCCATTTTCTGGAACAAATGGTGTCTGCAAAAGTATGCCATTTTCATCTTCCTGCGGTGGAAGAGGGGTTTGCATCTTAAAACACCAGAAGTCTTTGAGGAGTAAGTTTCAGATATATGCATCACTTGATGTTGCCAGTGCTGTTGATGTTATCAATGACCTCGGGTTGGACACTTTGACATTCTTAGCTGTGACTGTACTGGTTGTTCCTGCCTTCAAGAGCATAAAAGCTAGCCCTGTGAGTTGATTACAATATTCAAGTCCTTTATCTTTGTTAGCTTCATAATCAGCAACATGTGTGCAATATTGGTTACGCGTGTCTGTATCATAAGATAAGTACCTTATTATTAAAAATTTCCGCTTTTTTAAGCAAGTGCTATCTCCTTATGTTATTTGATACGTTAGTGAAGCTTCTCTTCATTTAGTGAATAAATTTTGCTGATGACTTTTGTGGTCAAATAAGGCCTTAGCTTTCGCCAAGATTACCTTTGTTCAACATTGAGGTATTAGTTTCCAGCTCAATCAGTATCAATGTTGCTGTAAAGCAGGTAGTTAGTTTGGGCAATGTAGATATGATCTGGTGTAGCCTAAAAAGGAAAGGCAGCCATGTACGTGATATTGATTTCTAAATATGCCCTTTCGAAATGAGGATATCCATAAATAAACTCGTGACAGTTTTTTACATCCCTATTCATGTGTCCTACATTTGGACAACATTGATCTAAGTGAATTATATGCCTTTACTCTGTATTGTCAAGATAGCGATGTAAACAATCTCAGTTCAAATTGTATCTTGGATTCTGTTCTAAGTTAACTTTAGAATGAGTAGGACCTACTTATCCATCTTACACCCTAGTTCAACCAAAGACTTATTTCCTTGAACTTGTTTTTTCCAATGAGAGAATAAAGCAGCTTTTGCCTTGGTGAAAAGAAACTTTGAATTGTGTATATTTGACATTTGCTATACTTGCTACCCTCTGAGTCTATCTATGAAACTCAGTTGCTAGTGTTCAACATAACATATCAATCTGCTGAAAACCTTAGTACTATAACAGCCATTTTTAGTACTTGCACCGGCACTTGAGTCAAAATTTACATAACCTAGGTGAAGTCTTTGATATATTTTACCACTCTTCAAGAGGGTATTTGATGAATTTGGCAAATAATCTACAGTTCAAAGTCTAACTCAAGGCTCTTATAGCACATCCACATTAAGATTTAAAACAATCAAGTGACTCTTCGGGCTAAATGACTCTTTGGCTTTCTTGACAAAAACATGAAGTTCCTAGAAGTGATTATATTTTTAATTACTTGACATGATGCCGTGAATTGGCCTCCCGTATCTGCAAACACTTACTTTCTCATAGTTTATTCGTGAAAGCATGGGATGAATTTATTTGTAACCTAGAAATTTGTTGGAATCGCATCAAATTGCATGTCACTGAAGTTGGAGATAGTGATTGAGTAGTACGAACTAAAAGTTGATCTCTTGTAGTCATGTGGTGCTAATCAGTTTATTGCTTTCAGATACTTGGTTTTTTCTTTGCTGGAGTTGTGCTCAATCAATTTGGGCTAATCAGAAACATCACGGATGTTAAAGTTCTTTCCGAATGGGGGATTCTTTTCTTGGTAAGCTCATTGGTTGCTGTCATCCCATTTTGAGGGTTTAACTGTGCATGTAATGCCTAACAATCTAGTATCATTTTCCTCTCTCGCTTCTTTTGTTCTTGTTCTTCCTTTTTTTTTTAAAAACCTTTTTACCTGCAGAGCTGGAATTTTCTGTTACTTATCCTAAGAACACTGAGAAATCTATTGATAGACTTGCATGATATGCGGTGCATATGGTAGTACCTGATATTGTATTCATCCCATTGCTTGCATTTTGACTTATGTGAAATAATTTGTTTTTCTTATGTACTGTGTATTCTCGGATATAAAGATCAATCCCAAACAATCAATTAAATCTATGCGGACAAGCAAAGACCATTTTAATTAAGATAGTGATTTTATTTTTGGTTGGATCAGAATTTTGTTTTGTCGTGGGGGGTGGGGGATGGAGAATGGAAGTGATAACCTATGTTTTATTATGTAACTTAAAACTTTTTTGTGTGCATTAATTTCTGGTGGGGTGAACATGTAGTTAATTCCTGCATTTACACCTAAAAAATCTTTCTTGTGTGCATTAATTTCTGGTGGGGTGAACATGTCGTTAATTCCTGCATTTACACCTAAAAATGATAAGTTAAGGGCTAAACTAAGGCTTTGATGGTTAATGTTTCAAAGTAACAGAAACATGCCCTATACATTATTTAATCTTGAAAAATAAAGGCTGATATTGCTGTGGTTTGCTAAAGTGGGACTATTGCAGGGTAAGGAAGCACAAAAAAGAAGAGAAAGCTTTATGTCTAGAACTTAGCTCTAAACGACTAGCAATATTTCTATGGAAACAAAACCCAAGTAATCTGTATTTCAAAAGGTTCTAGGTTTCTTTAGACCTTTCCAAGTTCTGTTACTGCCGTTTCAATTTATGTAAACCTATTTCCTTGTTAGTCTGTGCCAAAAAGAATGACCTCTTTCCTTATTTGGAAACAATTTATCTTTATGCAATGATTTATAGCCACACAAAATTTACGTGCCTCATTTTACACCACAAATTCAAAAGTCTTCTCTCTTTTCTTAAACTCCGTGCCCAGTCAAATTGGTTCACATAAATTAAAACGGAGGGAGTATATCTTAAATGGAGGAATATGCTCTGTGTTCCATCTGCTAGAATTTAAATGTTGCCCCCTTCATTTCTTTAACATCACAGGATTACAGATTCTACTTGTTAATTCAAAATTTTTCTCTTCTCCCATTTTCATCATATGCTGTATTCTTTCTCTTGTATTTCTTGGTTTTTGTTTGTTAAGAGTGTTGCAAGGCTGGATTTAACTGAAGGAAGTATCATTTTACAGCTTTTTGAAATGGGATTGGAGCTTTCACTTGCACGCTTGAAAGCTCTTGCAAAGTTTGCCTTTGGCATGGGACTGACTCAGGTATTTTGTCATAAATTTTTTTGAATCGCCACATTTGATAGATTACTTATATAATTCTACATCCCATGGCTAAAGACCATCTATTGTCTCAGCAACAGACATTTTATTCTATTAGATTTCCGTTAAGAAGTTACAATGCTTTTGCGGACAGGTTGTGCTTGAGGACAATGCATCTCCTTCTTGAGACCTTTATTACAGTTCTTGTCTGATATTTTAGGAATTAGCATGTGGCAGATATTACATGGGATATGGTTGTACATAGAGTAAAAGTTGATTCTCAGCTTTTGGAACCATTTCCTGGCCGTTAGGAGTTTGGATTCCATTGCATCTTTCCAATGAGACTAACAGGGTGTCGGGTATTGCTATCTATAGAGCTACCACTAAAATATGGTTCTCATTCCCCCTATCTTTCTTTTCTATCTTATTATGGTGGTTTCTGGCTCATGGATAGTCACTGTTGCATAACAAAATCTATAGATAAAGCTTAACGGATAATATACGGACAGATACACGATGTGTGTGTGTTGGAATCAGCCACTTTTATCAAGGCAGTCCTCACCTCATCTTCTTTGGTTCTTATTACATCAGTTTACTCTCTCATCTAAACTTTGTAGCACGTCTTGACATGAGCGTGGTTGATACATAGAGGCTTACACTCTGGTGTTGCTAGAGTACTATTTTTTTCTTCAAGCACCACCTGAGCTGATAGTAAATCACTCATCCTCTGCTCTATTTTAGGACAGAAGGATGTGATTCACTCTAGCAGCCAATTTCATTCTAGACCTGATTAAGGTACTACTATTAGTAGAAAATTCTGCAATGAAAACCTTGAACTAAACCAACAAGGGTGTGGTAGAGTGGTAGTCGGGCCCCAATGCGGGTACCGGACACCGGGTAGGAAACATAACCCAAAAAAAAAAACTTGAACTAAGAGAATGTTCAATCATGTTTTAGACTCTCATAATTATTTCGTTGATTTACAGTAACAAAAAAGATCTATATAGGTGATACTTACTAGTTAGGAATAGGCTTTTAAATATTACTCCCTCTGTCTCAATTTGTTTTAACCTTTTCGGAGTATGAGGGTCAAAGTTACTAATTTTCGGTATGACTTCGGACATAAATTCAGAAAGTTTTGAAATAAAATTACATATTTAGAAACCACATAGTACTATAAGTCACAATAATTAACAATTGTTGATTGACTTAATTATTAGGAAAGACTTGATTCTAATTGAGAAAGATTTCATTCTAATCGATTTTAATTGATTGTAATTTATTTTCCTTCCTAAAATAGTCATTGGACTTGGTGTATAAATATATTTGCTTAGGTATGTAAGAAATACACTGAAATACAAGAAGCCTTTTCTTCTTCTCAAAAATTTACATGGTATCAGAGCCATTGCTGCCTTTTTGAGGTGAGTTATCTCCCTCGCAGCACTAGGATTCCGTTTTTATCAAAGAGGTTGAGTTTTCTATCTCTTGGTGGCTGTCCGCAACACAAACCCCTTCTGGTTCCGTCGAGACAAATTTGGTTTCCGGTGAGGCAGATTATTTTTGAGCAATTTTTTTCAGATTTCCTTCTGATTGGGCAGAAAATATGGAGACATTCAAGGAGAGGTTTCTTGAGAAATCTTGTCTCCGGATGAAATTTAGCTTCTCCGTCGCCTCCTAGCCAAACTTGACTTCGGTAATGTTGCCACATCCAATTATGTGCAATCAGGTACTGCCTTTGCTGCTCACCTTAATTCTTGGATTGTTGATTCTGGTACAAATAGACACATGACATGCTCTTCTAAAGGCATTCAAAACTATTCTCCGTGTCTTAGAGGGATAATCTTAAAATAGCCAATGGTTCTTTAACACCTATCTCTGGAACAAGTTCTATCGTTTGTACTCCTAATATTAAACTATCATCCGTGCTCCGTGTCCCTGAGTTCCTTGTCAATCTTTTATCTGTTAGTGCCATCACCAAAGCTCTAAACTGTAAAATCGAGTTCTTTCCCGATCATTGTATTTTTCATGATCTTCAAACAAGGAAAAGGATTGGCAGTGGTAGATTCCAAGATGACTTGTATATATTAGATGGAATTCAAAACTCTAGTTAAGTCTTTTTTGGGGAAAGTAAGGATGTCAACCAAGAAATAATACAACATAGACGTTAGGACAACCATCATTCGTTGTTTTGAAGAGGTTATATCCCGATTTATTTTCAAGGACTCAATTTGAATCTTTGTTCTGTGACGCGTGTGAATATGCCAAGCATACTAGAAACTCTTATCTTGTGAGTGATATTAGAAGCACAACTCCGTTTATGACTATTCATTATGATGTATGGGGTCCTACACAAACTGTTTCTTTGTCTGGTAGTCGATGGTTTGTTACTTTCATTGATGACTGCACTCGAATGACTTGGGTATATTTGTTAAAGCCAAAAATGAAGTTTACTCTTGTTTTCAGTCATTTCATAGGATGATTTGTACTCAGTTTGATGCCAAAACAAAAATCTTAAGAACTGACAATGGCAACGAATACATGGATAAAAGATTTACTGCTTATTTGGAGTCCAATGGGATAGTCCATCAGATTAGTTGGCCTTACACTAGTGCACAAAATGGGTTCGATGAAAGAAAAAATAGGCATTTGTTAGAAGTAGCACGATCTCTTATGTTCAACATGCATCTACCAAAATGTTATTGAGGGATGCTATTGTCTATCTTATCAACAGAATGCCACTTAAAATCGTCAATTTTCAAAGTCCTCGGGAAGCTTTAATGGGTAAGAATGAATATACTGACCCTCCAAAGGTGTTTGGGTGTGTTTGCTTTATCCACACTAGAAATTCTGGGAAACTTGATCCTAGAGCTATAAAATGAGTTTTCATTGGGTTTTTTCCGACACATAAAGGTTACAAATGTTATCATCCTCCCTCTACGAGATCTTTTGTTAGTATGAATATTACTTTTCGAGAATCTAAGCCCTATTTCAGTATTATCGCATCACCTCTTCAGGGGAGAGTAATAAGGAGGAAGAGGTGATTCTAGCTAGTTCCATTACTGGACATCTTGATGACATTGTCACAGGGGAAAGTGAAATTGGAGAAAGAATTCAGGGGGAGACTATTGGGCATTTGGATAGGCCTGATTTGAAAACTTACTAAAGGAAAAATAGAGCAGAAGAAGCCATCATGCAATCTACCGAAGCTGAACCTTCTTCTACTGGTGAGTTATCTTCATTTCCTAATGAGTTAGATGAACCTATTGCTCACAGAAAAAGAGTCAGATCTTGCACCACCAAACACCCTTTATCTAATTTTGTCTCCTATAATTCTTTGTCTCCCTCCTATAGAGCCTTTGCCTTGTCTATTTCTTTTGTGTCTATTCCCCAGAATTGGAGGGAAGCTTTTGTAGATCCTAAATGGAAGCAAGCTATGATTGAAGAAATGAAGGCCTTGTCAAAAAATGAGACTTGGGAACTTGTCACTTCACCACCAGACAAGAAGTTGGTTGATTGCAAATGGGTCTTCACTGTGAAGCACAAAGCTGATGGCTCGATTGAAAGATTCAAAGCAAGATTTGTGGATAAGGGATTCACTCAGACTTATGGAGTGGATTATCAAGAGACATTTGCCCTTGTTGCTAAGATGAACACTATTAGAATTCTTTTGTCTTGTGCATCTAATCTTGATTGGGACTTGCAACACTTTGATGTGAAGAATGTATTTCTTCACGGAGACTTAGAAGAAGAGGTGTATATGGAGATTCCTCCTGGATTTGATACTGCACAAAGTCAAGGAAAGGTATGCAGATTGAAGAAAGCCTTGTACGGATTGAAGCAATCCCTCAGAGCTTGGTTTGACAGATTCTGCAAAGCAATGATCTCCTTTGGTTACCAACAAAGCAATGTTGATCACACCCTCTTTATAAGACATCATACAGGTAAACTCACTCTTCTCATAGTTTATGTTGATGACATAGTAATGACAGGAGATGACAAAGAGGAGATGGCCCGATTAAAAAAGTTGTTGGCACATGAATTTGAGATCAAGGATCTGGGAAAATTGCAGTAATTCTTGGGAATTGAGGTTGCTAGATCAAAAAGAGGAATCTTTATTTCTTAGAGGATGCATATTCTAGATCTCTTGAAAGAAATTGGTATGACAAGTTGCATACCCGCAAAATCTCCCGTTGAAAGCAATCAAAAGTTACAAAGCGGAGTTGGAGAGTCAGTTGATGAGGAGAGATATCAGAGGTTGGTTGGAAGACTCATTTATCTCTCCCATACTAGACTAGACATAGCCTATTCAACTAGCCTGATGAGTCAGCTAATGCATGATCCCCGAGATCCTCATATGCAAGTTGTCTTTTACATTTTTCGGTATCTGAAGTATGCGGAAAGGTCTACTTTTCTCCAAACATGATTACTTCCAAATAGAAGTCTTTACAGACGCAGATTGGGCTGGATTTCTTGGATGATAGAATATCTACATCCGGTTACTGTACGCTCATGGGAGGAAACTTAGTTACTTGGAGAAGCAAGAAGCAAAGTGTAATTGCTAGATCAAGTGCAGAGGCAGAATATAGAGCTATGGCCCAGGGTGTTTGCGAACTGCTTTGGCTACAAAAGTTACTAGAGGAATTGAGACTATCTGAAAAAGGAAAACTTCCCTTGTACTGTGACAATAAGGCTGCCATCAGCATAGCTCATAATCCAGTCCAGCATGACCGAACAAAGCATGTGGAAATTGATCGACACTTCATCAAAGAAAAAATTACAACTGGTGTCTTGAGTATGTTTAATGTGCCATTGGAAAAAAGTTAGCTGATGGGTTTACCAAAGGTCTCAACAAACGGACTTTTCATATGCTGGTTTGCAAGTTGGGCATGTGCGACATCTTTGCACCAACTTGAGGGGGAGTGTTGATTGACTTAATTATTAGGAAAAATTTGATTCTGATTGAGAAAGATTTGATTTTGATTGAGATTTAATTTTATTCTGATTGATTGTAATTGATTGTAATTTATTTTCCTTCCTAAAATAGTCATAGGACTTAGTGTATAAATACCTTTGCTTAGGGATGTAAGAAATACACAGAAATACAAGAAGTCTTTTCTTCTTCTAAAATATCTACAACAATTCAACATATCTAAAAACTATTTGCAAAAAACTACTTTCTTTCCTTCTCAAAAGAAAAATTAATAACTATTTGCAAAAAACATGGTCAAAGAAAACCTTATTTGACTTCCCAAATAGTAATAGGTTCATTCTTTTTGAAACAGAGGGAGTACTATTTTTGTTATTACTATTACTATTAAATATATAAAACTTATTTTCACTACTATTGTTATTTGATTTTGGCATGATGATGATATAAGTTGAGCCTAAAGAAAGAACTGGCCCTAACTTTGTTTAGGACTGAGACGTAGTAGTAGTTGTTGTACAGTAACGAAAGTGCAAAGCCAATGGTGTGTATAAATTGTGAACCTTCCTTATCACCGTGTCTCAAGAGATATCAGTTTATCCGCTTATGTTCCTTCGTCTGCCATTAGCATGATGGAGGAGCGAGGGCAGCTCCATCTCCTCCTTACCAGGTGGAAACAATCTCCTTCTTGTTACAGACATGCTTTTCAATAGAACGCCTCTCAAAGCCAGAGTTCCCACCCTTCTCTTTCTTTTTGACAAATTTCTATTTAAGTTCTGTTTAAGACTTCACAAATCATGATACACCAAGTGTTTCTTTTTCTGTTTTCATTACATGGTTGTGTGTAAGTTGGGGAACCCGTTAGCACTTGTTATTGTACTTTTATTTGTTTCAGTTGGTTTTCAGTGAAGGTTTTACTTTCTTAGCTAATATCTTTGTAATGAAATGCTAAACTTAAATCTGGATGAGCTATCTCTGGAGCAAAAAATTATTTGGGAAAAAGAAAGCATGATGATAAGGGGCCGAAAGGATCGGAGATGGGAGGAGAGTTTTTTGTTATACTTTTGGGAAAAAAGCATTTGCATTAGTACATGCAACATTGTATTCTTTGTGTTATTTTTTAGTTTACATTGTTTACACTATTTTATGCCCTTCATAATTTGAAATAGTTAATAAACAATATTGATTCAAATTGATGAGGAAAAGTTTGCCTCTTAAGCAGCTAAAAATTATGTCAGGCCCTAGTTTTACTTCTGTTCTGCATCTGAAGGATATTCGTACTCATGTACTGAGGTCTTTCTAACATCTTTTTATTGAAGGTTGTTATGAAAGTCAAGTATGTGCTATTTTTTGGTGCTCTAGTATAATGGAATGCTTGAAGTTTTATCTATTTGGTGAATTCCTTTAGGATATTTGTACCTAGGTACTATGAGGTCCTTCTAACATTTGCCTTGTATTTTCTTGTTTGTTATGTTGAAGGTTGTATTATCAACCCTAGCATTTACATCATTCGAGCTTCCACCTAATGATGCTATTGGAACAAAGATTCTGGAGTTTCTTTTTCACTCAAGGCCTGATCTGGTAAGTCTTCCTTTAGGAACTAATTGTACTGAAATACCTCTGTATAGTTGACAGAAAGGCCTTTATGGAAGGCTAGAAATATATATAGATACAGGAGTGTGCATGTGGTATGTTGGTATACCACTTAGAAGAAAGAAACCCGACTGGGTAAATAGTTAACCAGACACGACTAAGTAGTTTGTCAGTCCTTCCCTTCGTCTATTCTATTTAGCTCTTCGTCATTTCACCATGTTTTTTTTGGTTATATTGTTCTGTTGATTAGTCCCTTGTCATTTCACTTTCGTTCTCTTAAAGAAACCAGAAAGAATGGTGCTCCTTGCTAAATCACAATCATGTAATTGTTGTAGGAATCCATTACAGAGAAAGTTGGAGGTGACTTCACGTTGTTTTGCCTTCTTTCATCTTAATTTTTATATGCTACTGTACTTTACAATGACATCTGTGGCAGAACAGCATAGGCCACTGTGAATATCATT
This sequence comes from Nicotiana tabacum, assembly GCF_000715075.1. Classification (NCBI taxonomy): domain Eukaryota; kingdom Viridiplantae; phylum Streptophyta; class Magnoliopsida; order Solanales; family Solanaceae; genus Nicotiana; species Nicotiana tabacum. Next base: position 107,473,908 of record NC_134083.1, on the reverse strand, counting down.
CGTTTAGGTATATTCATATCGTAAAGGTCAACCAATATTTATGTTGTTTACTCATACAATTGATTTCCTGACCCTTCGCTAATCCTTCTCATTAGAAAGAAGCCTTTATTGGTTTTCTAAATCAATCAGTCAACAATCAGCTATGCTTGAATCTCAAGCTGGTTGAGACTTGGGCTTGAATATATGAATCCTTCGATATTCGGCCTTACTTAGGCTCGTTTCTATTGTTTTTCTTAATTTTCTGTCATATTTGAGCTGCCTTTGTTTCTCACACATAGTTAGAGAGAGAGAAAGAGAGAACAAATGTTCACAATTTTTAATACAGTCGGTGGTCGAAGACTAAACAATAAATAAAAACTTTCCATTTCTATGAGACAATTCAAACTTCTATGTGATAGTAGAGCAGGTAAAGGTTGTCACCACCACCCATCGAGAGAGAGAGAGAGAGAGAGAGAGAGAGAGAGAGAGAGAGAGAGAGAGAGAGAGAGAGAGAGAGAGAGAGAGAGAGAGAGAGAGAGAGAGAGAGGGAGGGAGGGAGGGAGGGAGGGAGGGAGGGAGGGAGAGGGAGAGGGAGAGAGAGTGTGTTCTGAATAGGCGTGTCGACGACTTAAATAATAAATTGAAGTATTCTATTTCTAACAGATGATACATTTCACAAAATATTTTCTTATGCTTGGCCGAAGAAAAATTATCAGGTTCGAAGGTGAAGTGGCATGTTGAAGATTTAAAATTAGTTAATAAAGAGTATTCCATCTTCAACAGCTTAAACATTGAGATGAGACGGTTCACAAATTCAATATTTGTATATGTGCCTCAAGTAAATTTACTTGTTGAAATAGTTTTGAGCATTTTCAGCTAGTGGTTAGGCTTATCTGCTCTAGGCTCTGAGGCTTGTCTGATTCAGGTTTCATTGGGTGTGAAAGGAAGGCGTCACCTAGAGACGTTAATAAGACTACAGAAAATAACTGCTGTAGCAGGTAGATCATGCAAGTCATATCTGGGGCTTGTGCAAGTCTTTAGAATCCCCCATCAGCCGGTGGTCCTAGAAGGCAAGGCTTCATAAGAAAGGACAGAAGGCTTCTTCCTTTTTCTTTTTCATATTAATTTATACAGTAAAATATAGATACTCAATTGGTACTTACTTACCAGCTACAGGCACCTTTATCCTCTTTCTGCTTCATCAGTGGCTTACTGGATGTAGTGATTCTTCTTTTTCCTTTTTTTATTTTTCGTAGAGATATAAACGATTCTTTTTCTCTTCTTCTTCTTCTTTTTCCTCTTTTTTGTCTATGGTCATAGATATTTATTAGGCACTTACCCACCATCTACACTCTCCTTTATCCACATTTTTGCTTCTTCATCAGTAACTTATTTAGGATGCAGGTGAATATTAGAAGTGTTGATGAGGCTGTAGTGATTGGTGCCGCTCTCTCTCTATCTTCTTCAGCTTTTGTTCTGCAGGTAATTTATTATGCTACAATGCCTGGTTTGTGAATGAACTCTGCAAATCCCTTTTTCTTGTTAAAGATTCATTTTTGCGGAAATATTTGGCATCCTATTAATGCTATTTTGAGTGTAAATCTGCAACAACTGAACATTGAACTTTTATAAGGAGATATTTATCATGTATCCCTTGTTAATGGCATTTTGGGTGCAACTTCTTTGATAACTTTAGTTACTGCTGACGAGGCTTCTGCTTATGATATGGCTGTGACTTTGTCTTGCAACTATCATAAAACTTCTCTGGTGTCTGACTCACTTCTATTTTATACTTCAATTCTTTTCAGCGATGACAAGACTAAGTTCTTTTGAAGTTTGCAAAGCAGATTGTGCACTTGATACATCTTATCAGATTTTGACCACTAGCATAGAACAGCATCCTGTAATTAAAATGTATCCCCTTCACACACTTCAGCGTCTATATAACTACAAATCATGTAGTTGCAGTCCTAGATCTGTTACAACTCTTAACACCATGGACCCGCTGTTTAGCTGATGCTGACTTACTCAGCTTCTCTTGTCCTCATTCCTGTTTATTTGCCTTTATGCGTAAATAGAAAGATTTTTTAAAGATTGAATTTTGGAATCGAGAGATTCTGTATGGTACTGACGGTTATGACTCTTCACTCTTAACTTTTTAAAATAATACAGAGATAGCATTCATCTTCAGGACAATCCGTATTGCCTGAGAGAATATGTTTCCCAGGAGACATCTGTTGCAATGAGAGAGAAGCTTCAGTAGCACCCTTTGTTTCCTGACATCTAGACCTTTTCAAGCTAATATTTATCGTGGCTTACTGGCTTTATATACTAGACTTACATAAAAATGGAATTTCCTACTGATGCTGAACCTGTTCTTAGAGAACTTTCATGTGTATTCTCATTGTTACCTCTAGTTTTCTTGCTTTAACTTTCTTCCTTTTTTTTTTTTACCCCTTTTAACTTTTCGAGAATAATTTCCAATAATGAAAAATAAAGATATCTTCTCTTTACTTGCTGAATTTATGTGGGGTTTACCCTATGTTAGCAGAAGCTGAAATTATTGCTTGTGAATAGATCGATGGGTTCTCTACTCATTTTGGCATAATTTTAGATTCTTGCAGAGAAGGGTGAGCTTCCAACAAGATTTGGCTCAGCTACTTTGGGAATACTTCTACTTCAGGTTCTATTTGCATCTTTACATTCAAGAAAATACATTTAACCCTCGAGGGGAAGTAAAAGAGAGACGAGAAATGAAGAACTAATAAAGGAACTAGAACTTTTGATATTCGTATAGGTCTACATGTTTGACATTTAAATGCTCTTAAGGCACATCACTTGCATTTGGAATGGCGAAAAGGTCTTGTTCCTTTTCTGTATTCTGTCCAAGGACAATGGTGTGAATATTCAAGGACATGTTGCCCGTTTAGTTTTCCTCATTTGTTCTATACTGCTTGATATCCGCAGGACATTGCCGTTGTGCCACTTTTAGTCATACTACCGGTGCTGGAGACCCAGGTACATGGAGCTTGGAAACCTATAATGTAAATAAATTTTCTTTGATGCAGTTAGTGGGAAAATATTAAGTAAATAAATTTTCTTTGATGCAGTTAGTGGGAAAATATTGAACTTAAAGTTGATGTCTAAGCATCATTATCTTAGCTAGTTACTTAGATAATTTTTTTCCCTGAAGGAAGAGAGGTAAAAATATCTCATACATGGACAATATGTTTAATTGCAAGAGCTATCAATGAGTCTTAATTTAGCAAAATTTGTTCCCAACTGAGTCTAAATTTCCTCTGCAGGGGTATGTGCATTAACTTTCCTTAAATTTTATACAGATGTATGATCAAGCTAACGGACTTGCCATTTCTTTTTTCTTGCACTACTGCTATATGTGTTTATGACTACCATGACCATGAGTATTGTTTGATCATCAAATTTCTGCAGAATTTGATAGAAGAAAGTATTTTGCCAATGCTTGCTAAAGAAAGTCTGAAGGCTTTAGGTGGACTGGGGTTGCTTTCTCTCGGAGGGAAGTACATATGGAGGCGAGTTTTTGAGGTGCTCATCCTTGTTCTTTGGCCAAGTATAAAATGTAACCAGGGGAGAATATAGGAGCAATGAATAGATACACTTATATTTTTGCTGCTGAAACAACAAATTGTGTTTATCGGTTATAGGTTGTTGCAGAAACGAGAAGCTCGGAAGCTTTTGTTGCACTCTGCCTTTTGACTGTTGCAGGAACATCACTTTTAACACAGAAGTTGGGCTTTAGTGACACGGTCAGATACATCTCAAACAAGTGATGCCAATTGAGGCAGATAGCAGTTCAGTTTATCATTTGATATTTATCCCATGGTGCAGCTTGGAGCCTTTTTAGCTGGGGCTCTGCTAGCAGAGACAAACTTTCGTACTCAGATTGAAGCTGATATAAGGCCATTCAGAGGATTACTTCTTGGACTATTTTTTGTGACTACCGGAACTTCTATTGATATGCAGGTATTTCCTCCTAAGTATGACCTTTGTTATGTACTGTAGTACGCACTCTTTGTGGGCCTGTAATCCTTTATCCATTTTCACATAATTCTTAATCTCATGCAGCTTCTTTTCCGTGAGTGGCCAAATGTGCTTTCCCTTTTGGCTGGTCTGATTGTTATCAAGACATTGATCATAACAGCAATAGGTCCCCGAGTCGGCCTATCCCTTCAGGAGAGTGTGAGAATTGGATTTCTTCTTTCTCAAGGAGGTGAATTTGGATTTGTGGTCTTTTCCCTAGCAAACAGGTGACTTTCATCTGAAGTTCTGTGAAGTAGAATTATTTTCTTCAATGTATTAACGATGCCATTTTATTGTAGGCTAGGAGTACTACCACTTGAGCTAAATAAACTACTTATTATTGTTGTTGTGCTGTCTATGGCACTGACTCCACTACTCAATGAAATTGGACGGAAAGCTTCTGAGTTTATTGTTGAGAAGTTTGACAAGGAGGATGTAAGTCTTTTACCAGTCCTTGAGTTTAAGGAGTGTTAAATATTGAAATGAGGCTGATTACGCCATGACCACTATCTCTCTCTTTGAATATTATCTCATTGGTTCGTCTCTCTTGAATCTTGAAATTTCAGATATGAAAACTGAGTTTACTGTTGCAGTGAATTAAATGCATTTTAGTTTCAGAAAACACGTTAGAATGCAAACTTAGTTGAGATTCGTGTGTTACACGTAAATATAATTTAGTAAAGATGCTTGATTGCCTCACCTGTTGAGGAAAAAAAGAGATGCTTTGTTGTCTTTCTCTTGAGGTTATTTGAAATAGAGCAGAGTAGTTATCTAGGGTCCTCATACTCTCTCTCCCTGATCTACGTGAATCAGAAGTTACTTATTCTAATAACTACTTATGTAAAGAAATATTCATGATCATTTCAGAGAACTGCTGAAATGGCAAATTTTGATGTGAGCGAACCAGTAGTTATCCTTGGATTTGGCCAAATGGGTCAGGTAATGCAATTGTCAATCACTGTTGATTAGTAAGAAGCTCTGCTTTGTTTTTCTGATGCTTTGTTCTTTTTTCTCTCCACACAGGTCCTCGCCAATTTATTGTCAACACCACTAGCTTCAAGTGACGGCGAGGAGTTTCGCTATGTTGCTTTTGATCTAGATCCTAAAGTTGTAAAGGTTATTTCATTTCATAGATTAAGTTGTCTGCTACTTGCAACATTGCATGTTCTTATTGGAAAATCAAAGGAACTGGTTAGTGATATTTTGTCCTTGTTACTGCACCAGGCTTCTAGAAACCTTGGTTTTCCTGTTCTCTACGGTGATGGTTCACGTCCTGCAGTTCTGCAGTCTGCTGGTATATCTTCTCCAAAAGCAGTCATGGTCATGTACAGAGGAAAAGATAGGACCACAGAAGCTGTTCAGAGAATTCGACTAGCCTTTCCAGCGGTACCCCCCCCCCCCCCCACCCTAGTGTATTGTGGGCTGAAATGGAAAAGTGGGAGAAAAAGTTAAATTTCACAAATTGAAGCAAGGATATTCCAGATCAAAATGGATAAGAAAATTTACATAGTAGAAAAGTACAAAGCTGTGACTAGTATTTTTGTGCATTGCTGGCGTTAGTCTGTTAGATACACTGAGCACGGGTGGACTCTTACTGACTCATCATAGTGTCATGTTCCGGGTCTATCACCTCTTGAATTCTGACCTTTTGCTATTTTTCGACTGAATGTCAATTTTTATAGGTACCAATATATGCACGAGCTCAGGACGTGATGCATTTATTAGATCTGAAAAAAGTAGGAGCAACGGATGCCATTCTTGAAAGTGCAGAGGTACAGCAATGGAAATTCTTCTTTTTCTTTGCTTCAGTGTATGTGGATTCTGATCACACCCTATATATTCCTGCAGACAAGTTTACAGCTGGGGTCGAAACTTCTAAAAGGGTTTGGTGTCATGTCTGATGATGTAACTTTTCTGAGTCAACTTGTTCGAGATTCGATGGAGCTGCAAGCCCAAGAGGTTGTTGATAAAACTGATGATCAAGTGTCTAAAGTTATGAAACCATTGCAGGTACTAATTAATCGTTAAAGAATGCAAGTTCATGCTTCATTTCTACATGTTTGAATGAATATTAATTATGATTTTACTAGTATTGGACCATTAAGATTGCATGTCTGTGGTGTGACATTATTTCTAGTACTAGTAGTCTGGCACTAGCTGGCATTCCTGTGAGGTGAACTAGGGTTTCGTAGTGGTCTAGCACTGATGATCAAGTGTTTTTGGTATTTCATCCTTATACTTTAATCAACTGTCCCAATATGTAGAATGCAATTGTATTTTCTATTTAAACATGCCTTTTTACTACTTAATGAGTGCTGATTACCTCTCCCATCAGGTAATATATATCCCCTATCCCATGATTTTTTCATTCGTGTGTTCCCTTTTCAATAGTTAATTTGGGTTTCACCATTTGCTGGTTCAAACCTTTTATATGCAGTTATTATTATTATTATTTTATTTTATCATGCAAAAGTATAAAATAAATCCTATAGACAACCAGATACTTAAAACTATTTTTGGAAGTCAAATGGGAAAAAAATAGGCTGGAGAAGTATTTGGTTAAAACTAATTTGTACAGGTAATGGTAGCACTAAAAAGAAAATAGAAGAGTAATAAGTAAAATGAGAAGTTAGGTAGCAGTACTTTTCAGTTGCTTTACCAGTTACCAAAAGAAAAAAAGAATAATGAGGAGTGTAAACTATTTATGCAAGAAAATGCCCAACTATAGAAGTGGATGAATTAGGTAATAAACACACGAGAGGGTTTTTCTTTTTTAAAGTCAAGTTTTCATTACTAAATACCAAAACAGTGTCAAAGTATGTACAAGTTGTCTCTCTCTCTCTATGTATATCAAATTGCCTATACTACATTATTCTTTGTTTACATAAAACATACAACTGAAATTAGATAACTCTTTTAATACTGTCTGTGAGAAGGCACGGGAGAAAATATGTTATTGATATTGGATGATAAATACAATACAAGAGGTCCCTATTTATAGCTATACACTACAAGGAGATATTACTCCTCTTCTAATGTGGGACAAGACTACACTATACATATCTATAAACTAACACTCCCCCTCAAGCCGGTGCATACACATCATATGTACCAAGCTTGTTACACATGTAACTAATACGAGAACCAGTAAGAGACTTAGTGAAAATATCTGCTAGTTGATCATTCGACTTTACAAACTTTGTAACAATATCTCCTGAAAGTATTTTTTCTCTGACAAAGTGACAGTCGATCTCAATATGTTTAGTCCTCTCATGGAACACCGGATTTGACGCAATATGAAGAGCAGCTTGGTTATCACACACTAGTTCCATCTTGTTGATTTCTCCGAACTTTAACTCCTTGAGCAACTGCTTGACCCAAACTAACTCACACGTCGCCATAGCCATGGCCCGATATTCGGCTTCGGCGCTAGATCGAGCAACTACATTCTGTTTCTTGCTCTTCCACGAGACCAAATTACCTCCTACTAGAACACAATATCCAGAAGTAGAACGTCTGTCAAAAGGTGATCCTGCCCTATCAGCATCTGTGTACCCAACAATCTGCTTGTGGCCTCGATCCTCGAATAGTAATCCTTTGCCTGGAGCTGACTTTATATACCGAAGAATGCGAACAACTGCATCCCAGTGACTATCACAGGGAGAATCCATAAACTGACTTACAACACTCACCGGAAAAGAAATGTCAGGTCTAGTCACTGTGAGGTAATTCAATTTGCCAACCAACCTCCTATATCTCGTAGGGTCTCTAAGAGGCTCCCCCTGTCCAGGCAGAAGCTTAGCATTCGGATCCATAGGAGAGTCAATAGGTCTGCAACCCATCATTCCAGTCTCCTCAAGAATGTCTAAGGCATACTTCCGCTGTGAAATAACAATACCTGAGCTAGACTGAGCGACCTCAATACCTAGAAAATACTTCAATCTGCCCAGATCCTTAGTCTGGAAGTGCTGAAAGAGATGTTGCTTCAGATTAGTAATACCATCCTGATCATTACCAGTAATAACAATATCATCAACATAAACCACTAGATAAATACACAGATTAGGAGCAGAATGTCGATAAAACACAGAGTGATCAGCCTCACTACGAGTCATGCCGAACTCCTGAATAATTGTGCTGAACTTACCAAACCAAGTTCGAGGGGACTGTTTCAAACCATATAGTGACTTGCGCAATCTGCACACACAACCATTAAACTCCCCCTGAGCAACAAAACCAGTTGGTTACTCCATATAAACTTCTTCCTCAAGATCACCGTGGAGAAAAGCATTCTTAATGTCTAACTGATAAAGAGGCCAATGACGTACAGCAGCCATGGACAAAAAGAGACGAACAAATGCTACTTTAGCCACGGGAGAGAAAGTATCACTATAATCAAGCCCAAAAATCTGAGCATATCCTTTTGCAACAAGACGAGTCTTAAGCCGATCAACCTGGCCATCCGGGCCGACTTTGACTGCATAAACCCAACGACAACCAACAGTAGACTTGCCTGCAGGAAGAGGAACAAGCTCCCAAGTGTCACTCGCATGTAAAGCAGACATCTCGTCAATCATAGCATGTCGCCATCCTGGATGAGATAGTGCCTCACCTGTAGACTTAGGGATAGAAACAATGGACAAAGAAGATATAAAAGCATAATGTGGTGACGACAGACGATGATAACTTAAACCGACATAGTGGGGATTAGGATTAAGTGTGGATCGTACACCTTTGCGGAGTGCAATTGGTTGACTAAGAGGAGACAAGTCTGCAGTAGGTGCAGAATCTGATGCGGGGCGTGAATCACCTGGGCCTGATGCTGGATGTGGACGACGATGATAAGTCAAGAGTGGTGGAGCTGCAGAAGGTTGAACTGGATTATGTGGAGGAACTGGAGCTATAGGTGGTGGAGCTACAACCGGAGCTGTAGGTGGTGGAACTGGAGCTATAGGTGGTAGAGCTACAACTGGAGCTATAGGTGGTGGAGCTACAACTGGAGCTGTAGGTGGTGGAGCTGGAGTGACTGAATCTCCAAAAGATGAAACTGGTAGTACCTCAGAAATATCTAAGTGATGACCCGAACCTGTGAAGTATGATTGGGTTTCAAAGAAGGTAACATCAGCGGACATAAGGTACCGCTGGAGGTCAGGAGAGTAGCATCGATACCCCTTTTGTGTTCTCGAGAAACCTAGAAATACGCACTTAAGAGCACGAGGAGCTAACTTATCTGTTCCTGGAGTAAGTTTATGGACAAAACAAGTGCTTCTAAAGATACGGGGTGGAAGAGAGAACAAAGGTAAATGGGGAAACATGACAGAGTATGGAACTTGGTTCTGGATAGCTGAAGATGGCATACGATTAATAAGATAGCAAGATGTAAGAACGGCATCCCCCAAAAACGCAACGGAGCATGAGATTGTATGAGTAGGGTACGAGCAGTTTCAATAAGATGTCTATTCTTTCTTTCAGCTACCCCATTTTGTTGAGATGTGTACGGACAAGATGTTTGATGAATAATCTCATGAGATTTCATAAACTGCTGAAATGGGGAAGACAAATACTCTCGGGCATTATCACTACGAAATGTGCGAATAGAAACCCCAAATTGATTTTGAATTTCAGCGTGGAAGGTCTGGAAAATAGAAAACAACTCAGATCGATTTTTTATCAAAAATATCCAAGTGCACCTGGAATAATCATCAATGAAACTGACAAAGTAGCGGAATCCTAAGGTGGAACTGACCCGACTAGGACCCCAAACATCTGAATGGACTAAAGTAAAAGGTGACTCTGCTCGATTATCAAGACGCCGAGGGAAATGGGAGCGGGTATGCTTACCGAGCTGACATGACTCACACTCTAGAGCTGACAAGTGAGATAAACCAGATACCATTTTCTGAAGTTTTGACAAACTGGGATGTCCCAACCGTTTATGTAATAAATCTGGTGAATCAGTAACAGGACAAGTTGTAGAAGGAAGACAAGATGTGAGTCCATGTGATTTAGCAAGGATAAGGTAATAAAGTCCGTTTGATTCACGCCCGGTACCAATGATCCGCTCCGTACTGCGTTCCTGTATAAAAACATGGTCATCAAGAAATAAAACAGCGCATTTAAGTGATTTGGCTAAGCGACTAACAACTATGAGATTAAAAGGACTATTGGGAACATAAAGGACTGAATCTAAAGGTAAGGAAGGAAGTGGGCTTGCTTGACCTATTGCAGTTGCCATGGTTTGAGACCCATTGGCCATTGTGACTTTTGGAAGAGATTGAGAATACGAAATAGTAGTGAAAAGAGATTTGTTACTAGAAATATGATCTGATGCACCTGAATCAATGACCCAAGACTCAGAGGATGAAGATTGGGAGAAACGAGTCACGCTATTACCTGTTTGAACAACAGAAGCTATCTCAGAAGATGTCTGCTTACATGCTTTATACTGAAGGAACTCAATATACTCTGCTAAAGAAACCATCCGACTATTCAAAGCATCGGTTCCCATGTCGCTATAATTTGTAGTAGTATGGTTAACTTGAAATAGTGGAAATATGTAACTCCTGTGAGAAAACTGAAGAAATAGCTTGAAAAACACTGTTTACACCAGGAAAACAGAACACTGTTCTGTGCCAGAAACACTGTTCACGCCGGAAACACTGTAGCTTGCCGGAAACACTGTAGCCCACCGAAAAATTCCAAAGTTGTCGGAATTTGTTGTAACCAGGATGGATAGACTCGGAATTCCTTTGCGAGCAAGCTGTCCTAAAGAAATATTTTCAAAAAATGGCCAGAAAGGTCACTGTTCACGCCTGAAAAATATAAAAGTGGCCGGAATTTGATTTGAATTAGATGGGTAGGCTCGGAATTTTGAGGAGAGCACACTGTCCTGAAGAAGCTTCGCAAAAAAATGGCCGGAAAGTGGCCGGAACCCTCGCCGGAAAAGTTGTTGCTGGCGTGTGGAGGAGCGTGACGGCTTTTCTGTCGGATAAAATTTCAGGGGTTGGTAGTCGGAGGGTGATCTACCTCGTGGTGGTGTTGGTTTTAGCACAACACCGACAGAAAATGACTTTCACTTAGACAAGCCTTAGGTCACCGGAAAAATTACACAATAACTAAGTTCTTTCTTCCCGGTTAACGCTGGAATGACGCATAGCGATCTTTTCTCACTAATGCTTTGATACCATGTGAGAAGGCACGGGAGAAAATATGTTATTGATATTGGATGATAAATACAATACAAGAGGTCCCTATTTATAGCTATACACTACAAGGAGATATTACTCCTCTTCCAATGTGGGACAAGACTACACTATACATATCATTAAACTAACACTGTCTAATCATTCTCATTATTGTGGAACAACTGTTTATTTCTATCATTCCATACGCATACAAAGAGAGTTTTAGTGTTAATCTTTCTCAAGCTTCCCTCCTGTCACTGCTGATCCAGTTCCACTGTCCTTGATAACACCCACAACCAGGACGCATTTTAGCTCGTCTCTGAACTGTGAAGTTAATCTGCAATGCAACAATAATACTATCAAAAGAACAACTATGCCCAATAAATTAAGACAGAGGGAAGTGAGAAATGTAGATAGTTGGCAAACTAAGAGTAAGAGTCCTCCATGGAAGATAAAGCATGCTCCTAATGAAAAAAGAAAAGAGTGTATTTTAGAATGATCACTCTCCTTTTGTACAGATTTTTACCGCTTCTAAAATTCAAACTTAAATTGTTAAATAAAGTGAAAAGAACAAAAAATGAGTATTCTGAGAATTAATTCTCTCTATTTTCTTGCGCAAAAAATAATTTAGTTTAAAACTTTTTACATCCATTGTTTTTTCTATAAAAATGACAATATTTATTGCCATACTCCATTGCTGCCATGTAATACACATGTTTTTTAGCTAGTAATATTTGAAAAGGGAGGAAATGTTAAAGACACAAATTGAGGAGAGCAAACGTGTTCCCTGAAGTAGATATTGTCCTACCTTGGGCACTTCCCTTTTTTTCTTTTTGTTCTTTGCAAATTGCAAATGAGAATGACAGCTGATTAATTGATTCCAAAGATCTAACCCAGTAGGTTTAAGGCACAAATTTTGATTTGTGCTCGATTGAGAAGGCTCTCTAAACTGTAGTTAGTTTGTAAAGATGATAGTCTTTTAACCACTTAGTATGTCCACCCTATTTTACTTTAATTTTACCACCATTTCAGGAGTCAAATATTCCACGTAACTTTTTATATTCTAAATGTCTCCTTTAGTATACAACAACAACAACAACCCAGTATAATCCCACTAGTGGGGTCTGGGAAGGGTAGTGTGTACGCATACCTTACCCCTACCCTGGTGTAGAGAGGCTGTTTCCGATAGACCCTCGGCTCCCTCCCTCCAACTCACAACCTCTTGGTTGGAAGTGGAGGGTGCTCACTATTAGAGCAACCCACTCTTGTCTGTCTCCTTTAGTATATATCTTTAAATTGGTCCTAGAACTATAACATATTAGTAAAAAAACGAATTAATCAATGTCCAAAACTAACCTTCTAATTGGTCTATTTACCTAAACAACCGTACTTGGTCGTGTACAATGAGACAGACACACAAGAGTATGTTAAAGTAAAAGGCTTCTGATCAGTTTAAGGAGTTTGTTTCTGTTGATTATGCTTATCACTCGGAGCTGCAACAAATTCTATGTTCTTTCATTGATTATTATGAGAAAGCTGGGATTAATATGGCTGTTAACGAAGTTGGAGAACATTTTATTAGGTAAGAGTTGCAGATTTTGTCCAGAACGGGAAACCCGCGCTATCACCCAGAATAAATGATACAACGCAGGATTTGATGGATAGAAGTTACAGTTCGGCTGCAGCTGATGAGTCATCTGACGATGGCGAGGGCAATCCATCTCGTGCTTTTGAAAACGAAAACCAGCTGTTTGAGGAGGCTGACATGGAGAATGCATTTCCAGCTAACTTGGAAGGTGGTGGTATGGAAAGTGATACAGGTGAGATCTCCCATCTAACTTAGAGTGGGCAGCTGCTTCTGCAACTGCCACTCTAATATAGGCAAACCTTGTATTTAGAGGCATTCAATATAGGTCCATTCCAATTTTTGACAGCTGTATTGTTTTCGAGCATACTAGGAAATTGGCGGTACATAATTGAACATTTGTTAGCAATCATATATTGTATATAGTCGAGTTTAAGGGACTGGGTACCCAATTTGGCTAGATTTTGTTGACTCACCTGAAAAAAATGTAAGGTATATTTAGTTATTGTTTTTAGTCTGCATCCAAAACGAGAAAAATTGTCAGGTGATTCAATTTTTTTATATTTTATAATGGTAACAGTTTTCTATATAGAAAAGTGCACCATACAAGTTGTAAAGTGACAGAATTACACAGTAAAATGCAAGTAAAGATCCTATGTGTCTACCAATAGTCTAGGACCTCAAAAATAGATTCAGCGTCTTCTAAATATTCTTGTTTACACCAAAAATAGAACAGCATGAAACAATTCATCTTCAGCTTTTGAATAGTGCTGTATTTGTCTTCAAAGCACTTCTGATTCCTCTATTGCAAGACAGTTACATGCTGAGACAATCTTCCATCTCTCTTTCTGACAGGATAAGTTGCCATCTTTGCTCCAACTAGTTAGCACATCAAATACCTAATTCCCCTCAAGTTGATGAAATTTTTTCAAAGCAGGTCAATCCATTTACAGTGTAAAAAGACATAGTTGATTGTCTCTGCTTGATTTCCACATAGGTAACATTTAGAACATAATTTGTCAAATTATCCTGCATCGAAGGGCAATTCTAGCAAGATGCCAAGAGCAGGCAACTTTGACTTTCCAAATCATCTTCCATGGCCAACATCCCACCTGATTGTTGGTATTCTCTATAAGCTGACTTAACAGAAAATCTGCCGCCTTGCCACATCATGGAATCCTCAACTACTGAAGAACCTCTGAATTGTGCAAGTGTGCTACAGAATTCTGTAATTCTGCCAATCTCCCAGTCATTTAATAATCTTCTGTAGGTAAGATCCTATCCTTGTTCTGCGATTCAAAGATTAAAAGATGGGGATTACTTTTTATCAAATTTCTGGTTCAAATTGTGATGTAATTTGGACGTCTCTACTTTACTCCCACCTCCTTAGAACGCTTTCATGCTCTACCTTTACTCTTGTAAAATGCAGCATAGCGACAAGGCAGAGGCCAGAGGATATGGAACATATGCTGTAAATGTAACTTTACAAGAAGCAGCAACTGATCAAAGGGTTTTAAGGAAAATAAAAGATACATACGATGTATGGACTCGAACACCAGTAGTGCTGGCATTGACTGAAACAAGAACTGTATGACCAGTCGCCGGCCAGAAGTTAGCATTCACAAGAAACAATACACCCCAAAAAACCTGATACATCCGATGAAAGAAGGCACAAATAATTACCGTTCGATGTGTTGATCTTCATTTTTCCAACTTCACTTCTTCTTGGGGAGAAAAGAGCGATTAAAAACAATTCATAACTATTCCACAGTAGACCATAATGTCTTCTTCAGTTAACCGATTGGAGAGTTCTAAAGGACCTAAATGTTGAATAGATCATTGTAAATGAGAGAGGAGAAAGAAGAGAGCTTTATTCAACATTCACTATTCACAACGCCTATAGAGAAGCTATTTGTAACTCAAGCAAAATGAATTAATAGTAATTGGGATAATAACTTTAACTTCTCAACTGATTCTATTCAAAGATTCCAACTGCTTTCCCCTTCGAAGTTTGCATGTTACAACTACCTCTCTCTAGAAAATCATCATTGTTTTCAATGAAAAAAAAAAGTGCCACCAGGATCAAATGACAATCGTGAACGATCAGCAACCATAAGTGTTTTAATAGGTAGTAAGATGTTCTTTGACACTGTCACTAAAAGTAATTGCACCTATAGAACTTGAAAAATTAACATTTTGAAGCATCTTCCTAACAATGACTAATTCATTATCAAAATCATCTTCAATTGTATTATCCTTCTCCTCTACAAAGTCAAAGTCCTATTTTTGTTCACTTCAAATTGTTGAAAATCCTCATTGCTTCTATAACTACCAGATAAATTTGACAATGGAATTTTCTCAATCACATATCATTTATATATGATGAAACCTTTCTTCCGGACATCTGAAAGACCTTCTCTTATTCATCTTGCTGAGCTCATCCTTCATGTCATTACAGTTATCAACTTCTGTAGTATAGCGCCCCGCACAATGTCCTACATACACGAGCTTGACTTATACTTGATTGCACGCAAATCAACATGTATTACTACATGTTTATTATTGAGAATAATGTGTTTGATATTTTGGGAAGATGTTCAATACTTAAATCTTATGTTTGGGAGGTGAGAACGACGTTTGATAATGGAGGGAGTTAGTTTGGAATGGATTGAAAGAGTAATTGGATTTTATCCCCCCAAAAATGTGGCGCAATGGCGTGGCTGAAAGCGTGGAACATTAGAGGCTGGCACAATCTATGTTGCTATGGCATTGAAGGCATCATGAACCATCAGAGTTTAGCTCCGTCTCCAGCATGGGCTGAAGGTCTATAAAAGAGTCTCACTTCGGGAATTTTGGTTCCAAAAAAGAAATGGGATCTAGGTCATGGCTTTAAACGCCACTTTTTCACCCCAACCCCCTTCCAATCGTCAACGGAAGTTGGACATGGTTAGTTTATGTTAGATTTATATTTGCTAACATGAATCTGTATAACCCTCCAAATCCCATGATTTGTCCAGAGATCTCAAGAATCCCAAGAATCCTTCAAAGTTGGTGTATGAGGGTAAAATTAACGAATGACCGACAGATATTCGTCGAGTTGACACGTGGCAGTAAAAGTAGGTAGGGTATGAGTCAGCAAATAGTTCTCACCGGTTACGAGCATGTGAACAGTATTGTGTGAGTTTCGAAGACATTGGAACCGGAGACGAAAAGTTTAAAAGTAAGATACCAATTGAAGAATGCAGCATTCAAGGAGCGACCGTTACAAAGAATCTTAGCATTTATACTCAGCTGGTATGTGGCTACCAAGAGGGGTCTTTATTCACATTAAAAAGGAGCTTGATTTGGAGATATTGTCTCTCCTAATTTAGCTATAAATAGAGACATCTGTATTCAGAAAAGGACACGAAATACATGTATGAAAAAAGGTTAAACTTATTCTCTTATTCCGTTAACATTATTTTACAAAGTACTTTGTTCTTGTTATTGTTCTTGCTACCGGAAAAGCACAATTCGAGGCTCAGGCTCGTCTCTTATTCAATTATTTCTTACTTTATTCAATTTTGTTCTTTATCATTTTATTTTCTCGGATTAATTTAATTCATGTCTCTATATACAAATTTAATTGTACCATTTTACGGGTAAATAATTTGGCGTCTATCGTGGGGCATAGACAATTGTGGTATTACTTTAATCCATTCATCTTTCACTAATGTATTTTGATGCTTTTCTTTAGTAAAACAAAAACAGATATGACACCTAATAATGTCAACAACTCGCTCAATGTTGGAACAAACAACGTCAATGAGCATGAGGACAATTTTCGTGGTGGAAATCAGCAGGAAGATTCTACTAGTGAAACCAGCAACGATTGGAATGAAGCAACTCCGGTCCGGGAAGAATAAATACTCGGCTTGCTAGGAGTCCTACCCCTGATGATAATGAACTCGTTGCCGATACTGTGAAAGTTTTGAGAGCACAATAAAGAAAAATCATGAATCATCTTTCTAGACAGGACTGAATAATGACTGAGCTACAACAATCACTAT
The DNA here is from genome assembly GCF_000715075.1 of Nicotiana tabacum. Lineage (NCBI taxonomy): Eukaryota > Viridiplantae > Streptophyta > Magnoliopsida > Solanales > Solanaceae > Nicotiana > Nicotiana tabacum. Next base: position 107,457,052 of record NC_134083.1, on the reverse strand, counting down.
CGATGGCCTCAAATAATTCCAATGGAGGAGTTTGAGTCCCTCCCAGCGTTCCTGCAAATTAGACAACACAAAGAACTAGTAACATCGCTTCAATAGAGTAGTTCGAATTCAATGATAATCAAGCAGGTGGAGCAGGCAGTGGATCCAAAAATGATAACAACACAAATGATCCTTTTAAAACTGAGCTCATGAAGTTCATGAGGGAAATGAATGATCAGATGGATCAAAATGCTAAAGAATTTCACTCTCGGATGGATCAGATCTCGGGGGTACCTCCGCTATTGAAGGACCCGGATTCAAAGAAGTATACTTAGATATCGTTCAAACCAAGTGCGGCCCCAGAGTTGATTCCAAAAAGGTTCAAGATGTTGGATATTCCGAAGTATGATGGACCATAGGATCCATAAGAGCACATCACAACTTACACTACAACTGTAAAGGAAAATGATTTGGCTCCATATGAGATCGAATCTGTTTTGCTAAAAAAAAATTGGCAAAACCCTAAGAAAGGGAGCTTTAACGTGGTATTCTCTTTTGCCTAAATATTTAATTGATTCTTTTGAAATGCTTGCAGATTTTTTCATCAAAGCTCATGCCGAGGCAAGGAAATTCCAATCCAGGAAGGCAGATATATTCAAAATCGCTCAAGGAGAATCTGAATTGCTTCGAGAGTTTGTGATCCAGTTCCAAAAGGAGATAATACTGTTGCTGGTAGTACCGAATGAATGGGCAGTAGAGGCATTTACCAAGGGCCTCAATCCTTTATGCCCCGATGCCTCGAGCAAATTAAAGGAGATCCTGTTGGAATTTCAGGCAACCACATGAGCAGATGTCTATAATCGTTATGAATCAAAAATCAGAATTGAAGATGATCAACTGAGTTACTCGGTGTCCTATAAGGGTCGTAATCTCTATCGTAATCATGAAAAGTTCCAAAATAATTCTGATGCAGACCGGAGATCATCCAGGAGCCGTTTCCAATCTTATTTATCAAATGAAAGATCTGATGGGCGTGCAACTAAAGGTTTTCAGTTATTGGAAAGATCTGGGATTTAGGATATCCCCGGTTATCAGATTAAAATTTCAACATTATTCTGGTAGAGTTGATTTCGGCGATGAGAAATATCAAGGAGGCAAGGTTCCCGAAACCGATTCGATTAGATCCTAATCAAAGGGATCCTAATTTTTGGTGTGAATTCCACGGAACACATTTCCATAAAACTGGGGAATTCCGACATCTTCGTGAAGAGGTTGCAATGCTATTTAAAAATGGTCACTTAAGATAATTATTATGTGACCAGGCTAAGAACAACTACTGGATGAGTTGAGAAGCAACGGAACCAGCAAAACCATCCATAGGGTCTCCCGGCCTAACGATTAACATGATCTTTGGTGGGGTTGAAGTTAATGGAGTGACGTTTTCGGTAGGTAAAAAGACAAATGTATCAGTCATTCATGGTAAGAGAATCCGGGAAGCATCAGAATATGATGAAATTACCTTCACAGAGGAAGATGCAGTGGCCTTATTTTACCGCACAATGATACTCTGGTAATATGTCTTGATGTTTTAGATTTTAAAATTAAACGTGTGTTGGTTGATCCAGGTAGTTCAACCAAAATCATGCAATTGAGGATTTTGGAACAAGCAAAGCTAACCGAAAATATAGTTCCGGCAACAAAGCTTCTGTACGGATTCAACGTAACAGGCGTAACGACCTGATGAGAGATCATGTTACCTACCAATGTCAAAGGGGTGACGAAAGTCACCTTGTTCAAAGTTTTGGATGGCGATATGAGCTACAACGTGATCTTGGGTAGACTATGGATCCATGAAATGAAGGCTGTACCATCAACGTACCATCAATTGCTGAAGTTTTCTACACCGGATGGAATTAGATGCAAAGGCATTTGTACAAAAATATGATAAGTGCCAGCGTCATGCTCAATTGGTGCACCAGCCGGCGAAGCTTTTGCATTCAGTGATGTCACCGTGACCATTCATGAAAGGAGGGATGGATATAGTTGGTCCTTTTCTTCAAGGGCCCGGGCAGGTAAAATTTCTTTTACTTTTGACTGATTATTTCACTATGTGGATCGAAGTAGGAGCTTTCAAGACGATTGGAGGGCGAGAAGTGATTGATTTCATTTGGGATCATATAATTTGCTAGTTTGGAGTACCAAAAGAAATTGCTTGTGACAATGGGCCACAATTTATAGGTTTCTAGATTACAAAATTTCTAGAAGGATTGAAGATCAAAAGGATCACTCCTCCCCATACCATCCAAGTGTGCGCTAACGGTCAAGCAGAGTCAACCAATAAGGTAATAGTTCAAAACCTCAGAAAGAAATTATAGTATAATAAAGGCAGCTTGCCAGAAGAGCTGCCAGGAGTATTGGGGGAATATCGAACGATGGAAAATTTGAGCACAGGAGAAATACCTTTTCCCCTTGTGTATTGTGCGGAAGCTTTGATTCCAATGGATATTGGAGAACCAATCATAAGGTATTCCTGATCAAACGATCAAGACAATGATATAACAATGTTGATTAAGTTGGACTTGCTTGAGGAGCGTCAGAACATAGCTTATGTAAGGATGGTGGCACAAAAGCAAAGGATGGAACGATACTATAATCAGAGAGAAAATCTTTGTTTTTTCAAAATCGGAGACTTGCTTTTACGGAAGGTAACTCATAATACCCGGGAAGTCAATGCTGGAAAGTTAGGACCCACATGGGAATGACCTTACCAGATTTAAGCTATAACTGGTAAAGGGTCATATCAACTGGAAAATCAAGATGGAATAAAATTACCAAGTAACTGGAACGTGACTCACCTCAAAAGATATTATTGTTGAAGATCTTAGATGATACTGAATGTATGTGATGCACTCTTTTTTTCTTTGTCCAGTTTTTGTCCCAATTGAATTTTTCTGGCAAGGTTTATAATGAGATAGCAACGTAAAGCATACTCCAAAGAAGGATAGTTAACAACAACAAGAACTCCAGTGTTCGAATTCTCATACTTTGCATCCGAACATTGGGGGAGGGGGGAACTATTGTATATCACAACTGATGTTAGGCATATTTCGATATGTGTTGATATTACTTTACCCATGTTTTAACTGCTTTTTGATGCTATTTGATCTTTAAAATGCCCAACATGGTTTAATTATTAGTTTTATGACTAAATGAGTTGTGTGTGATGATTTAGGGTGTTTGGAGTACAAAAATATGAAGAAAAGGTGCTCTAGCTAGAGGAAGAGGGGTTGGATGCGTCGCATCCAATCTAGAAAAAAAGCAAATTTCGTGCACCCTTAGCAGTGAAGACGGCCCATAGCATCCGCCTTAGCATCCGCACCTGGGCAAAGCTGAGATGGAGGAACAAAGGGTGGATGCGACGCATCCACCCTAGCATGCGAATCTGAGAAGTGGAGGACGAGGTGGATGCGACGCATCCACCCCAGCATCAATCCCTGTAGCCAAGTCGGATTAGGAATAGGAGAACTTTGGCCTACGACTTTTGTACGCAATATATAAGCCAAAAACGCCTCTTCTAGGGCATCTAACATATTGGGAAGAGAAAAAAAGCCACGACAAAGCTGTGGAGGCCGGAATTCATCAAGTTCCATCTTTCTCCCACCAAACTTAGTAATTTTTATGTTTCTTTGTATGATTTGTTGTTTGGCTACCATGTCTATATGGAGCTAAACTTCACGTTCTAGGGTTGTGGTTCTTTCATGACTATTGTTATTCGGATATTAATTTTGACTTCTTGATTTATCATATTAGTTTATTTATTTAATCTTGCGCTTAATTATTTGATTGCTTGATCACCAATTGAATATTATCTACGAATCTAGAATTGAACTCGAAAGTGGGAATTCTATATTGCATACAGGATTGAGTAGGGCAAGTTCTTGAACTCGGGCATCGGGGAACAGATTCGTGGTCAGGATAGACATATACCTAATTGCCTTGCTTGGTTGATTTACAGGAATTATAAATGCGTTCTTGTTGATTCTAACTCCATAGACATATAGGCGTTAGATTAGCTTGAATAGGCGAGTAAGAACTCGACAGATTTTTATGAGCAATATTAACCCTGTCAACCAATAAGCTAGATAAATTAGTTGGTCAATTCAATTTAAGAATACAATAGGATTGTTAGATAGCCCATAACCCTAGATCGTTTTCATTACATTGATATCATAAAAATCTGCTCTTTCTCTGTTCAAAGTTCATTATTTATATTTTTTATTTAATTAGTTTAGAATCAAATAGTTTTAGGTTTAATTCTTGTTTAGATAATTAGGATAGTCTAATTTAGTTAATAGTTAATCATAAGTCCTCGTGGGTTCGGCATCCGACTTTTAGCCACTTTATTACTTGACGACTGCGTATACTTGCGTGAGTGTGTTTGGTCGTAACAAGTTTTTGGCGTCGTTGCCGGGGACTTAGAAATTAGCTATTTTTCTAGATTAGACATTTTTTTTATCTATTCATTTTTTTTAGTTTAGTTAGTATTTGTTATTTATTTTAACATGGCATCTTGGAATGAAAATTATTCGAATGATGGTTATTCTTATTTTGATGATCCTTGTCCATATTGTGGAGGACCCCACTGGTGGAAAAATTGTCAGAATATTCCCGGGACCGATTTGTGCGCACAATCTCAATCCTTTGAGTGGAATATTTGTATGTGTGGTGGTCAAGATGGCCATTGGGATGGTTGTCCTAATCCTGTTCATCCTTCTCTGAGCCCTTATTATAATCTTTCTAATGATGTTTCTGAGTTTGATAGGGGCAATGAAGTGTAGGATATGGAACCTGATGCATATATTAGGGATATTCTGAGGCAAGTAGTAGAGCAACAGGATGAACTCAAAAAAGATATGAAAAGAATGAGGGCAACAATCACAAGAATGAAGGCCAATATGGAAGAATATAATGAAGAGAGCGAGTACCAGCAAGAAGATAATTTTGAAAAAGTGAAGATTTTGAGCCATATGTCGCTGGTGGAACAATCCAAAAGATTAGAAATATATGAGGCTCAACGTGAGGAAATTACAAATGAGATGAGATACTTTATAGAAGGAAGAGCCAAATTGGGACAAGAGATCGATAAATTTGGCACTACTATTCACGACTTAGAGGCTCAATTGAATACAAAGGTTGATGCGTCTAACGCCCAACAAAATAGTAATGAGTTGTGTAAAGCTGAAAATGAGCTTATACGCCAAATTGAGGAGCTAAAAGTGGAGAGCCAATCACTCGAGCATATTTTTGTTGATGATGCCCATGTTGAGAAAAGTACACTAGAGCCATGTGAGGAAGTAGATAATGTTATATTTGAAGATTCTTGTGTATGTAAATATGAGGATGTAAAGAGTAATACAATTCTAGAGTTAGGGCATATTGGTCCTCATTCCAATCATTTTTCCACATTGTGTTTAGATAGTAAGATAGTAATCAAGCCATATGAGCCTATGGGGGAGTCAAAGAGTGAGGATGAGAGTGCTTGTATTCTTGAATTTGTCATGCCAAAAAGCAAAAAATACATTCCTCATCTAAAGGCCGAGAAGTGTAGAGTGAAAAATTTATTACTTGGCCTTGTTATCATTGTAGCCCCACCACTGGAGCATAGCCGCAAACTGGATGCCATGTTAGGGGCTCAATTCATAAGTTCGAGGTGGAAGCAAAAAAGCGATTCACGTCATGTCGCGATGTTAAATCAGGCGCTTGTTGGGAGGCAACCCAGCTTTACTGCTTTCTTTTATTTTTGTTGACTTTCTATTTTATTTTATTTTTATTATTTTGTAGTATTTATTTTTGTTTTGTAGGATTATGAGCATAGGAAGCAAAGCCATTAGAAGAGTGCAAAAGCGAGCTAGATGGTGAGGACTAAGTGTGGGGTGCCCACACAAAGGACGATGCCTGGGGGAAGTCTGAGTACCTCGTGAGCCGCTATTGCTTCGGCCTTTGGCCTACTAGGGAGTCTCGTTTACCCTCTTATTATTTATAGTGTGCATTAAGGACATTGCAAAATTTTAAGTGTGGGGTGAGGAGATCGTTTGGATGAGTTTCTGTGCTATTTTAGCTTAGTTGTAGTACTCATTCTTAAGTGTAGTAGCTTTTGTGAAAAAAAAAAAGTAGAAAAATTGGACTTTTCCCGACGATTGATCTCCTAGACAGTTTTCTTGAGGGATTAAAGTCTAAACAAAAATCCAAAATATGTCTTTTAGCTTTCTTTAGGTAGTAGTAATCCCCTGTGATTTTTTTTATGCCTCGGTTCTTTTCCTTGGGATGTAGTTTGAACCGGGTAGCTTTTTTCTTTCCAAGTAGATTAGGAATTTAGGGAATAAAAGGAGCAAGAATGATGAACCTAGGCGCCCTTGACTTGTTTGATAGTAACATATTTATGCTTTTGTATGTGTAGTATCTTCTGTATGATTTGAATTTATTGATGATGCCTTGTTAAATTGGATAGCATGTTTTGTGGCGCCTATGTCTCGTTTACATGACTTATGTTCACCTTGTGTTTAATACTTAATATCTCGTGGCTCTGTGAATACTTGCATTGCTTGAGAGTCGGAATGTGATCGTCCTTAGTGAGTCATGTGCCATGTGTGGTGAGGTTTTTGTGTTGTCCATGTATTGTACTTGTGTCTAGAACTTGCCCGGTATGTGAGTTGAAGCGAAATTTTAGGTGATGCTCGGTTTGAAAAATAATTTTAGGCTTTCTTTGATCTTTTTGAGCTTATTGCTTATCACAAATAAAATCTATCCCTAGTTAACCCTTTTGAGCCTGTAGACCTGTTATTTGGTACCCACATTACAAGCCTATACCCTTTTTATTCTTAATTGACATTGTTTTGATCCTTTTACCTCTTAAAGCACTTTAATTGTTAGATGAGCGCTAAAAGAAGTAAGAAGGGACTAAGTGTGGGGTGACTTTTGAGTGGAACCAATGAAAGAAAGAAGGGTGCACTTATTTTGTAAAATAATACACCACTAGAGGAAATTGAAAAAACAAAAAAGAAGAAGAGAAAAACCTGGAAAAAAAGAAAGAAAAATATAGATGAATAAATTGTTGTCTTGTTCTTGCTAGTGGGTATGAATTAAAGTAGTGCTTAAAGAAAGAGGAAATATTGTTGGGGGTGATATTATTTGTGAAATTGAAATGGTGTTGAAGAATTTGCGCTTAAGTTATTTGATGATGTGTTAAAGTGCTTAGGAGGTTGAGTCACTATTCCTAAAATATATCCGACCCTTCTCTTAGCCCACATTACAACCATGAAAAAGTCCTAATTGATTTTAGATCGAGCGAGCTTACATTAGTAGAGATCTACATTAAGGGCAAGCCTATGGTACCAATTGCATGCATGTGACTTCTTTGTGAGAGTGAGCGATTTTCTTTGATATATGTGACTCATTAAAATATATTTGATCATGAGATTCGAATGTGTAGATTGAACTCGCTCTCTTGTTCTTGTTGTGAGGGCACATGGTTTCACGAGGGATAGGTACCGTTATTAGACTTCTCTATGATGTTGGGTGTTTAAGCCATGAGTGCATAGTGACATTGAGTCGGTTTTTGAGGTTAGGATTGTTGTGAGCATGTTGTCTTTGTTTGAATATTTTTAAAGAATGACATAAGTAAAGGGAAGTGTATGTGATGCATATTCTAGAGCCTAATTGTAGCAAATAACCATGGTCATAGGTGTAGTATGCTTTGAATGATAAGAGCTTAATTTTGTTTCGTATACTATAGTGATGGTTTGTTCGAGGACGAACAAAGGTTTAAGTGTGGGGTGCAACAGTAAAAGTGTCAAAGAAACCAGGGACTTCTAGAACCGGAAGCTGTATCTTGAACTTAAAAGTTTAAAAGTTCAGTTGTTTAGAAGGACCTCGAGTCAGGACTAGGGACTGAATGATCAGTCTCGAAGAAATAAGTAGTACAAGTTAGCCACATGTATTGGCAACTTTATTTACTTAAGTGAATGTAAAATTTTTGCTCATGTAAATATACTTTTGGAAATGAAAGCAACAAATTAAAGTCCTTTTGTATTTATTTTATTTCTTGTCCAAATGATACGATATGGTCTTTTTCATTTGAATGTTGCTTAAACTTCAAATGCTAGTGCCAGAATGAACAAGAGACGTCCTCTTCAAGAGCACCGTAAATATATGGGCCCTCTCTTATGAAACCCTCATAATTAATGGGTAAAAACCAGAAGTATGAATGCCCGGTTTTAAAGGTAATTGGATGTAGAAATTCCTGAACTTTATTAGTGGAAAATTAGAAAGATGTCTTTTGCACAGAAGTTAAGTAAAAGATATCTTTTATTTCAAAAATGCCGAAATCAATGGAGGTTCCGGCATAATTACAAAAAAGATAGAGTCTGAAGGATGTAAAGTCTCTGGTACATCTTTTGAAGGTGAAGGCTACACAACATCCGGTTCAGCACCTTCATCCTTATCCTTTTTTCTTCATCTTCAACTTCCTCCTCAGTTTTTGAGGACTCAGAGCAAGTGCTCGAGGAGCTTGAAGCAGTGGGCCGGGCAGGAATATTCTCGAAGGTGGTTGTCTCCAAATTAAGAGCTTCATCAATGCAGTCGTCTATATTAGAAATGCCTTCTCTAGCATCCTCCAAAATTTTCCTCCTCGTGTGATAGACTGCATGAATTTTCCCAAGCGGGAAAGAATCCTCTTGATCTTGGAGTTTAGCTTGGAGCTTTTGGATTTTAGACTACAACCGATCATTACCAACCCTCAAGATATCATAAGTCCGGAAAGGTCTATATTGGTCTTCGCATGTTCGCGATTCTGCTCAATCACCCTTTTGAGCCTTTCCTCCATTCTTACCTTCTTCTCGTCTGTTGCAGCAACTTCCTTAATTTTGGGAAGCAAGTGTGCTTCCAGGTTTTTGATTTTTTTCATGAAAGCAGACTCGTGTTCGGCTGCCGAAGTCATAACATCTTGTAGCTCAGCCCACTTAGTCTTCAACTTAGCAAGATCAACATGCAACCGAGTGGCCTCTTAGCTATGGGCCATTTTTTCCTACTCAGTTTGCTCCAATCAGGCCTCAAGTTTTCCCATCTGAGCAAGCCTTGTTTCTAAAGCCGGGATGCGTTCAACAAGTTTATCCCGTTCAATTGCAATTTGATCCCGTTCAACAACAAATGTCTCTTTTTCTAGGATCATCTTCTATAAGCCTTAGGAGGCGAGGAGGTTGGCCTATAAAGTCAAAAGGTTAGAGTTGCCAAAGATATTGGTTAGCAAGTGAAAACGGAAAAGAGAAGAATGAAGTGTTACCCGAGCAGAAAAATGCATGATGTTGTTGATTAAACATTCAACAAAGAGATTGTTCTAATTTTCTCCAGTCCTTATCCGAGGCCAATTGATTCAAGTAGTTGGCAACTCCCACAGGCTTGGAAAGCAAGTACAACTCATTCAAAACCGAAAAGGTAAAATTGCATTTACCATTGGGCTTTTAGATAGATGTCGTGAAGGCATTTTCTATATTTCCTTGATCGGGTGACCAAGGAGAACGCATATCTTCTTCTTGTTTGATTGGGGATGGTGGCGAGGTAGGAGCTGTAATGTAGCAGCTGGTGCTGAACTAGAAAGTGGAGAGACATCAGAAGTGGAACCCTTCTGACCAGAGGCAACAACTGGAGCCCGGAAGCGAGACTCAACATTCTCAACCAAGTCTAACTTTGTAAAGAATCCTTCTATATCCTCCGGTTGATCTGAAGGAGTTTTTATTTTTCTTCTTCTCTGAAGAGAAACCTCTTCATCATCGTCCTCAGTTTCTTCTTCGTAAGGACCACTGTGGCCGGTTTCATTTAAGATGAGAATGTCACGACCTAAAACCTAACCCGTCGTGATGGCGCCTATCTTGATACTAGGCAAGACGACATTTCCAAAAAAACACTTTCCACATTTAACAGAAATAAATTAAGACATTTTAAATGATTGGAGTTTTTCATAAAAACGGGGTAAAACCCAATGGCATAAGTGCGGAAAAAAATAGCCCGACATCGGGGTGTCACTGAGTACATGAGTATCTATACCAGGAGCAGTCTAATACAACATCTAAGGAGAAAGAACTGAAATGCGAATAAGATATTGAAGGAGAGCCAAGGCCTGCGAACGCCATGCAGCTACATTGATAGTCTTTGGAATCAGTTGCTCAAATATGAACACTCGCTACGACCGGGAATACCTGGATCTGCACACGAAGTGCAGGGTGTAGCGTGAGTACAACCAACTCAGTAAGTAACAAAGATAAATAAGGAACTGAGAAGGTAGTGACGAGCTATACAAATACAGTTCATTTTCAGTAATTCCAGCAAAGAATAAACATGCTTTCAAATCCGACAGTTTAAGTAAAATCAGTTTTATACAGTTAAAGTGCAGGTAATCCGAATATAGAATCTTTCAGAAATTTCACAACAATGACACATAGCAACTAAGTGCATCAACAAATGAAAAACAAGTACAGCCTCTCAGGGCAACCGTCACTCAACTCGTTACAATGGCTCAATCACTCGCCTTTCAGCCCTCAGTACTCACACTCAATAGGTACTTGCGCTCACTGGGGGTGTGCAGATTCCGGAGGGGCTCCTTTCAGCCCAAGCGCTATATCGCTGCGGCATGCAGCCCGACCCAATCATATAAGTAGCCATAAGACTCGTTGCGGCATGCAACTCGATCCACAATCCATAAATAGCCATAAGGCTTGTTGCGGCGTGCAACCCTATCCACAGTCCATAAATAGCCATAAGGCTCGTTGCAGCGTACAACCCGATCCATATACCCTCACATAGCTCATAGCTCGGCACTCAGGCCCTATCTCTATCACTAACCTCTCCAGCCCTCTCGACCTTTCAGAAATCATACAAATCAGCCAAATTTCTAGAAGACAGAGGAACATGTAAGTAACAATAAGCTATTCAACTTTACAGTCTCACGGGACGGACCAAGTCCCAATCCCCCACCGTGCAAGCCCACATGCCCGTCACCTAGCATGTGCGTCACCTCCAAAATTCGGGGTTTACTACCCTTAGGACCAGATTTAAAACTATTACTTACCTCAAACAGCACAAAATCCTACTCCGCAATGCCTTTTCCCCTCGAATCAATATCCACATGCCCTGAATCTAGCCACAAGTAGTACGATATAATTAATATAGGCTAAAAGAATCAATTCCACAAGAAAAATACAAAATTATAAGCCGAAATCCGAAATAGGCTCAACCCGCCCCGGGCCCACATCTCGAAATCCGACAGAAGTTACAAAATCCGAAAGACCATTCACTCACGAGTTCACTCGTACCAAAATTATCCAAATCCGATGTCAAAATCTCAATCAAACCCAAAAATCTTAGTTGAAGAACTTCTTCCCATTTTTCTCAAAATTTCCACCCAAATCCGAAATTAAAAGATGAAATTAGTGATAGATTAGTGAGATATAACCAAAATCAAGTGAAGAATCGTTACCCAATTAATGTCTCTGAAAATCCCTCAAAATCTCACCCAAATCCGAGCTCTCAAACTCAAGTTTTGATAAAATGGCCAAATCCTCATTTTTGAAATCTTATAATCTGCCCAGGCAAATCCTTCTTCGCGAACGCGACCACACCCTCGCGTTCGCGTATAACAAAAATCCCACTGACCAAAATTCCTCCTTCGCGAATGCGAGTGACCTCTCGCGAACGCGTGGCTTCCACTGCCTGCTGCTTCGCGAATGCGATCAGTACTACGCGAACGCATAGAACAAAGCCTTGGGGTCCCAGCTGCTCTACTTCCTCTACGCGAACGCGATGCCCCTTCATGCGTTCGCGATGCACTGTTGAACACACCTTCACGAACACGGCCCACACTTCGTGAACGCGAAGAGCAATTCTCCTCCTGTCTCCAGCTTCTCTTCGCGAATGCGGGACTCCACTCGCGAACGCGAAGAAGGAAACCATAACCAGAGACATGAGAAAATATGCAATTTCTCACATGTCCAAAAAGAACCGTTAACCACTCGAAATCAACCTTAGGTCCCCGGGACCTCAACTAAACATACCTACAAGTCCTAAAACACCCTACGAACTTAGTCAAGCCCTCAAAACACATCGAACAACGCCAAAAACAAGAATCACCCTCCAATCCAAACTTAATGAACTTGAAACTTCAAATTTCTACAACCGATGCCGAACCATACCAAACCACGTACGATTGTCCTCAAATTTTGTACACAAGGCACATTCAACATTTTGGACCTACTCAAACTTCTGGAATCGGAATTCCACCCTAATATCAAGTCACATAAGTAGAAACAGATACGGGGAAAGCAGTAAATAAGGGATCGGGGCTAATACACTCAAAATGACCGGACGGGTCGTTACACCCTCCCCCTCTTAAAACAATCATTTGTCCTCGAACGAGCATAGACACATACCTGAAGTGGTGAAAAGATGAGGATAATGACTGTGCATATCATGCTCGGTCTCCCAAGTTGCCTCCTCGACCGACTGACCCCTCCACTGAACCTTCACAGAAGCAATATTCTTCGACCTCAGCTTTCGAACCTGCCTATCTAAGATCGCTACCGGCTCCTCAACATAAGATAAATCCTTGTCCAACTGGACTGAGCTAAAATCCAACACGTGAGACGGATCACTGTGATACTTCTGAAGCATAGAAACATGGAATACTGGATGAACTCCTGCTAGACTGGGAGGCAAGGAAAGCTCATAAGCAACCTCCCCAATACGTCGTAATAACTCAAATGGACCGATAAACCTCGGGCTCAACTTACCCTTCCTTCCGAACCTCATAACACCCTTCATGGGTGACACCCGGAGTAAGACCGGCTCTCCAACAATAAATGCAACATCGCGAACCTTACGATCTGCATAACTCTTCTGTCTGGACTGGGCTGTGCGTAGTCTATCCTGAATCACCTTAACCTTCTTTAGAGCATCCTGAACCAAGTCTGTATCCAATAATCTAGCCTCGCCCGGCTCAAACCAGCCCACTGGAGACCTACACCGCCTACCATATAGAGCCTCATACGGTGCCATCTGGATGCTCGACTGATAACTGTTGTTGTAGGCAAACTCCGCTAGTGGCAAGAACTGATCCCACGAACCCCCAAACTCCATCACACACGCATAGAGCATATCCTCTAATATCTGAATAGTGCGCTCAGACTGTCCATCCATCTGAGGGTGAAATGCTGTGCTCAAGTCCACTTGAGTACCCAACTCATGCTGTACGGCCCTTCAGAACCGTGATGTAAACCGCGTACCCCGGTCAGAGATGATAGATACCGGTACGCCATGAAGCCTGACGACTTCGCTGATATACACTCGAGCCAGCTGCTCGGAAGAATAGGTAGTCATCACAGGAATGAAATGAGCTAACCTGGTCAGCCGGTCCACAATCACCCAAACCGCATCAAACTTCCACTGAGTTCGTGGAATCCCAACAACGAAATCCATAGTGATCCGCTCCCATTTCCACTCCGGAATCTCTAACTTCTGAAGCAACCCACATGGTCGCTGATGCTCATACTTCACCTCCTGGAAATTTAGGCACCGAGCTACATACTCCACTATGTCTTTCTTCATTTCCTCCACTAGTAATGTTGTCTCAAGTCCTGATACATCTTCGCGGCACCCGGATGAATAGAATACCATGAACTATGAGCCTCCTGGAGAATCAGCACACGCAACCCATCTACATTGGGCACACATAGCCTGCCCTGCATCCTCAATGCACCATCATCCCAAATAGTGACATTCTTAGCATCACCGTGCTGGACCGTGTCCTTAAGGATAAGAAGATAGGGGTCATCATACTAACGTTCCCAGATACGATCATAAAGAGAAGACCGAGAGACCACACAAGCCAACACTCGACTCGGCTCAGAAATATCCAATCTAACAAACTGGCTGGATAAGGCCTGAACATCCAATGCCAATGGCCTCTCTGCTACTGGAAGATATGCTAAGCTCCCCAAAATCTCCGCCCGGCGACTCAAGGCATCGACCACCATATTAGCCTTCCCGGAATAGTACAAAATGGTGATATCATAGTCCTTAAGAAGCTCCAACCACCTCCGCTGACGCAAGTTAATATCCTTCTGTTTGAACAGAACCTGCAAACTCTGATGATCAGTGTAAATCTTACAATGGACCCCATACATATGGTGCCGCCAAATCTTCAAGACGTGAACAATAGCTGCTAACTCAAGGTCATGGACAGGATAGTTCTTCTCATGAGGCTTCAAATGGTGCGAAGCAAAAGCGATTACTCTACCCTCCTACATCAGAACACACCCAATACCGATCCACGAGGCATCATAATACACTGTGTAAGAACTAGAAGCTGATGGCAGAACTAGAATTTGAGCCGTGGTCAAAGCAGTCTGGAGCTTCTAAAAGCTCTCCTCGCACTCCTTCGAACACCTAAAATGAGCACCTTTTTGGGTCAATTTAGTGAAGGGTGATGCAATAGATGAGAAGCCCTCCATAAAACGATGGTAATAACCATCCAAACCGAGAAAACTCTGAATCTCTGTGGCTGAGGACGGTCTGGGCCAACTCTGAACCACCTCTATCTTCTTCGGGTCTACCTGAATACCCTCACTGGACACCACGTGTCCCAAGAATGCCACTGAACTGAGCCAAAACTCACACTTGGAAAACTTTGCATAAAGCTTTTCCTCCTTCAACCGCTGTTACACAATCCTCAGATGCTGGGCATGCTCCTCCTGTCTACGAGAGTACACCAGGATGTCATCAATGAATACAATAAAGAACGAGTCAAGATAAGGCTGAAACACACTGTTCATCAGATGCATGAAAGCTGCTGGGGTGTTGGTCAGCCCAAAAGACATCACAAGGAACGCATAATGGCCATATCAGGTACTGAAAGCTGTCTTAAGAATATCTGAGTCCCGAATCTTCAGCTGGTGATACCCTGACCTCAAATCAATCTTGGAGTACACCATCGCTCCCTGAAGCTGGTCAAACAAATTATCAATACGCGGCAAATGATACTTGTTCTTGATTGTGACCTTGTTCAACTGCGTGTAATCAATGCACATTCTCATAGTACCATCCTTCTTCTTTACATATAGAACTGGTGCACCCCAAAGTGACACGCTAGGCTAAATATACTTCTTATCAAGGAGTTCCTGAAGCTGTTCCTTCAACTCCGCCGGTGACATACGATACGATGGAATAGAAATGGGCTGAGTGCCCAGCACCAAATCAATACGGAAGTCAATGTCCCTGTCAGGCGGCATGCCCGATAGGTCTGCAGGAAACACATTCGGGAAATCACATACCACATGAACAGAATCAATAGTAGGGACCTCTGCACTAACATCCCTGACTAAAGCCAAATAGTATAGACAACCCTTCTCAACTATCCGCTGAGCCTTCAAGTATGAAATCACTCTACTGGGAACATAGTCTATAGAACCACTCTACTCAACTCTCGGCAACCCCGGCATCGCTAACGTCATGGTCTTAGCGTGACAATCTAAAACAGCATGACATGGAGACAACCGATCCATACCTAATATCACATCAAAATCGACCATACTAAGCAGCAAAAGATCTACTCTGGTCTCCAGACCCCCAATAGTCACCACACATGACTTATATACACGGTCCACAATAATAGTATCGCCCACCGGGGTAGATACATAAACAAATGAAACTAGAGACTCACGGGGCATATCCTGATAATGAACGAAATATGAGGACACATATGAATAAGTGGAACCTGGGTCAAATAATACAGAGGCATCTCTATGACAAACTAAGACAATACCTGTAATCACAGCATCCGAAGTAATGGCATCTGGTCTGGCAGGAAGAGCATAGAAACAGTCCTGGCCGCCTCCTGATAGGCCTCCCCCTCTCGGGCAGCCCCTAGCTGGCTGGGCTTCGACCCGAGCTGGCTCAACGGGTGGTGAAGAAACTGGTGCTGATGTCATAGGCTGGATCCTCTGTTGAGCTGTACCTCCCACTAGGCGGGGACACTGCCTCCTCATGTGACCAAACTCTCCACACTCATAACAACTCTCCGGTGCTGGTGCTGGGGAATGAAGGGAGCCCCGAGCACCGGGATAATTGGTAGAAGGACCTGGCATAGACGAGCCCTGACCCGATGGAGCGCGGGACGAACTCTAAGCTGGGAGAGCACTAAGAGATGAATGGCCCTACTGATAACTGTGTGAACCATGGCCAAATGGTGCACCACGGTGAACTGGGCGAGCCTTCTGAGCATGTCTGAAAGAACGACCTCTACCGTAGTGGAACTGACCCCCAGAAGGAACACCGCTAAATCCACCCTAACCACGAGGCCTCTTGGCCTCCCTCTCGACCCGCTCCTGGCTGCGAACCATCTCAATCTGATGAGCAATGTCGACAACCTCATCAAAAGTAGCACCAGACACTCTCTCTCTAGTCATAAGCAATCGTAGCTTAAAAGTGAGGCCATCTATGAACCTCTTGATCCTCTCCCTGTCTGTTGGAACCAACCAGATAGCATGACGGGCCAACTCTGAAAATCTCATCTCATACTATGTCACAGACATATCACCCTGACGAAGCTGCTCGAACTGCCTGCACAGCTCCTCTCTACGGGACTGTGGCACGAGCTTCTCCAGGAATAGACCGGAGAACTGCTGCCATATAAGGGGTGATGTGCCGACCAGCCTACGCCTCTCATAAGCCTCCCACCAACTAAAGGCAGTCCCATAGAACTGAAAAGTAGTGAACAAGACTCCACCGGCCTCTAGAATACCTGCGGTACAGAGTATCCTCTAGCACCTATCCAAGAAGCCCTATACATCCTCTCCCTAGGCACCACTGAAATATGGAGGCTGGAGTCTCCCAAACCTCTCCAATCGACGCTGCTCATCATCAGGCATGACACGAACCACATAGTCCTGAGCAGCTGCAACCGGCTGGGCTGGTGGTCCCCCCAGTGTTTGGAATTCCTGTACCACCTGCTATGGTGTGCGGACGACAGGAGTCTGAGCACCTCCCCCAGCCTGAGAAGTGGCTGCTACGGCCAGAGCAGAGACTTCCTGGGCAAGACTGGTACACACGGTCAGGATCTGAGCTAAGTCCTCTTGAAGGCCTGGAATCATAATAGGCACAAGTGGTGCCTGAGCTGGTCACACAAGCTCGTCTACAACTAGAGCCTATTCCTGAACTGTGGCAACTGGTGGATCTGCAGGTGCTGCCCTAGCAGCGGTGCGAGCTGCACCTCTGCCCCTACCGAGGCCTCAACTGCGACTTCAGCCTCTCACGGCCCTGACTGGTGATACTGGTGACTGTCCATCCTGCCCCATAGTACATGTCCTCACCATCTGTGAGAGACTTAGAACAACATAAATTTAATTACCAGAATCAAAAGATTCGCATGACAAGAATTCAAGAATGTGAAATTTCCTAAGGGTTTGGCAGCCTCTCGAAGATAAGTACAGACGTCTCCGTACCGATCTGCAAGACTCTACTAAACCTGCTTATGACTCGTGAGACCTATGTAACCTAAGCTTTGATACTAACTAGTCATGACCCAAAACCTAACTCGTCGTGATGGTGCCTATCGTTATACTAGGCAAGCCGACATTTCCAAAAAAACACTTTCCACATTTAACAGAAATAAATTAAGACTTTTAAAATGATCGGAGTTTTTCATAAAAATGGGGTAAAACACAATAGCATACGTGCGAAAAATATTAGCCCGACATCGGGGTGTCACTGAGTACATAAGCATCTATACCAGGAGCAGTCTAATACAACATCTAATAAGTAAGAACTGAAATGCGAATAAGATAATGAAGGAGAGCCAAGTCCTGCGAATGCCATGCATCTACCTTGATAGTCTCCGAAATCAGCTGCTCAAATATCAACACCCGCTACGACCGGGAACACCTGGATCTGCATACGAAGTGTAGGGTGTAGCGTGAGTACAACCAACTCAGTAAGTAACAAAGATAAATAAGGAACTGAGAAGGTAGTGACGAGCTATACAAATATAGTTCATTTTCAATAATTCCAGCAAAGAATAGACATGCTTTCAAATCCGGCAATTTAAGTCAAATCAGTTTTATACAGTTAAAGTGCAGGTAATCCGGATATAGAATCTTTCAGAAATTTCACAATAATAACAGATAGCAACTAAGTGCATCAACAAATGAAAAACAAGTACAACCTCTCAAGGCAACAATCACTCAACTTGTCACAACATCTCAATCACTCGGTTCTTAACCCTCAGTACTCACACTCAATATGTACCTACGCTCACTGGGGGTGTGCAGACTCCGGAGGGGCTCCTTTCAGCCCAAGCGCTATATCGTTGCAGCGTACAGCCCGACCCAATCATATAAGTATCCATATGGCTTGTTGCGGCGTGCAACCCGATCCACAGTCCATAAATAGCCATAAGGCTTGTTGCGTCGTGCAACCCAATCCACATTCCATAAATAGCCATAAGGCTCATTGCGGCGTGAAACCCGATCCATATATCTTCACATAGCTCACAGCTCGACACTCGGGCCCTATCTCAGTCACTAACCTCTCCAACTCTCTCGGGCTTTCAGAAATCATACAAATCAGCCAAAAGAGATAATAACAAGTGTCAACAAGAAAACAAAAGGAAACAGAGATATGACTCGCAAGTAGCACTGTGACTGAGTTCAATACAGCAAATAGCAGTTAATCAACAAGTACTAGACCGCTGCGCGTCCCAATAGTGATAACATATGGCCTAAGCATGGTTTCTAACATAAATGGTAGTCAAATTTCTAGAAGACAGAGGAACATCTAATTAACAATTAGATATTCGACTTTACAGTTTACGGGATGGACCAAGTCCCAATCCCCTACGGTTCACTCCCATACGCTCGTCACCTAGCATGTGCGTCATCTCCAAAATAATCACATTATACCAAAATCCGGGGTTTCATACCTTCAGGACCAGATTTAAAACTGTTACTTACCTCAAACCGTGAAAATCCTACTCCGCAATACCTTTTCTCCTTGAATCAATCTCCACACACCCCAAATCTAGCCACAAGCAGTATGATATAATTAATATAGGCTAAAAGATTCAATTCCACAAGAAAAACACGAAATTATAAGCCGAAGTCCGAAATAGGCTCAACCTGCCCCCCGGGCCCACGTCTTGAAATTCGACAAAAGTCACAAAACCCGAAAGCCCATTCACTCACGAGTTCAGTCGTACCAAAATTATCCAAATCCGATATCAAAATCTCAATCAAAACCCAAAATCTTAGTTGAAGAACTTCTTCCCATTTTTCCCAAATTTTCCATCCAAATCTGAAATTAAAAAATGAAATTAGTGATAGATTAGTGGGATATAACCAAAATCAAGTGAAGAATCGTTACCCAATTGATGTCTCTGAAAATCCTTCAAAAACTCGCCCAAATCCGAGCTCTCAAACCCAAGTTTTGATAAAATGGCCAAACCCTCGTTTTTGAAATCTTATAATCTGCCCAGGCAAATCCTTCTTTGCGAACGCGACCACACCCTCGCGTTCGCGTATAACAAAAATCCCACTGAACAAAATTTCTCCTTCGCGAACGCGAGTGACCTCTCGTGAACGCGTGGCTTCCACTGCCTGCTGCTTCGTGAATGCATTGAACAAAGCCTTGGGGTCCCAGCTGCTCTACTTCCTTTACGCGAACGCGATGCCCTTTCACGCGTTCGCGATCCACTGCTGAACAAACCTTCGCGAACGCGGACCACACTTCGCGAACACAAAGAGCAATTCTTTTCCTGCCTCTAGCTCCTCTTCGCGAACGCGGGATTCCACTCGTGAACGCGAAGAAGGAAACTAGAACTGGAGACATCAGAAAATCTACAATTTCTCACATGTCCAAAAAACTCCGTTAACCACCCGAAATCGATCCGAGGCCCCCAGGACCTTAATCAAACATACCTACAAGTCCTAAAACACCCTACGAACTTAGTCGAGCCCTCAAAACACATCGAATAACTCTAAAAACACGAATCACTCTCCAATCCAAACTTAATGAACTTGAAACTTTAAATTTCTACAATCGATGCCGAACCATACCAAACCACGTCCGATTGACCTCAAATTTTGCACACAAGTCACATTCAATATTACAAACCTACTTCAACTTCCGAAATTGGAATCCGACCTTGATATCAAAAAGTCAACCCCCCGGTCAAACTTCCAAAAATTTGACTTTCGCCATTTCAAGCCTAAATTAGCTATAGACCTCAAATTACTAGTCCGGACACGCTCCTATGTCCAAAATCACCCAACGGAGCTAACAGAATCGACGGAACTCCATTCCGAAGTTGTCTTCACATAATTTCTAGTACGGTCAAAATCCTAAGACTTAAGCTTTTATTTTAGGGATTACGTGTACCAAAATACTCCAAAATCAAAAACAAGACCTCCCGACAAATCACATAAGCAGAAACAGACACGTGAAAAGCAGTAAATAGGGGATCGGGGCTAATACACTTAAAACGACCGGTCGGGTCATTACAGAGAGGCTTCTCCTAAGCCTCAACCTTGGAGGTTTGCAACTGCTGGAGGAACCCAACATGTTGCTGAAATAAGAGAAGAGAATGTTTGGTGAGAGTTGGAAATTATTTTAACAAAATGAAGAAGGATATCAAGAAAGCTTACGAGTATAATTCGAAGATTCAAAAGTAGGAGATGCTGACGCCGATAGAATGTCTCCGGGAGTGATGACAACAAACCTCTCCATCAAACCATAGTCGTTGTCATCATCAAAACTGGTGGCGATGGCATGGTGACCACGTTTGGTGAGTTTGATCATGCCTCCACGAAAACATTTAGGGGCGTAGAGGTTGATAAAATAAGCAAGTATAAGAGTTTCATCGGCCTGGGAACACAGGAACTAAAGACAAGCTACAGTTCGCCATATTGACGGTCCTACTTAAGCTAAACAAACTTGGTAGTTCCGACAAAACTCCAAGATGATGGGATCAATTTCCTTGCCAATCCTTAAAGTGAAATGGTACGTGTAAATGTACATGTACCCTGGTCTGAAGGAAATCATTTCCGCTTCATTGGGGCTGAAACCTCAATATTTGTCCAGCCACAATCCTCTTTTACGATAGGAATACTAGCCGGACAAATAGAAAAAGGTATTTACTAACAACTCTGTCTCTATTCTTTTTTGGGGTCAGAGGATCCTTTTGAACATGGAGATCTGTCTCACAACTTAACTGAGATGGGATGATCATGTTAGTAGAAGGTGGACTGGTATTGGGTTCTTTAGACTTTCTCTTCTTAAATGGGCCACCACCAATGTAAGTGTCCGTGTAACCAGAGGAAGAAATAGCAGAAGACATAGTGACAAAAAGTATGAATTTGGAAGTTTTCTAGGAAAATGCGAGTTGCAGAAAAGCTGTAAGAAACTTTAAAGAAGGAGGTTTATAAAAGTGAAAGATGAAAGTGGTGAGAAAGGGAGATGTTTATAGGCGGCAGAATGCAAGGCCATCATTACCTAGGTAAAATTACAGTGAATCTAATGATAAGTAATATTTATTAAATATATAAAAAATGAGACGGGTAATCCTAGACTACACCTAAGTGGGTTGAACTAGGAATTTGGATGTCTTGAGATAACGTGTCTCGCTTTATTGAGTTGATATATAGTATAATAATCGTATAATGATTGAATCGAGTCCATGATTGAATTGAGTCCAATTATGTAGATTGAATGTTGACGAACTTGTTGGATCATACATATTATTTTAAAAAAATTGAGTTAAGGATGTACGTTCTCTTGAGACATTTTCTAAACTTCATGTCTATGTGTTCCCAAATCATGTTAAAATGAGTGCGAGTTCGTAGGGTTGAGCGTGCTATACTACTCATGTTTTTAATGAAAATTATGTTTTGTGGTATCTTAAGCATGTAGTGATATATTTCATTAAATATACACGAGTTATGCTTTAAAGTATGACAATAGTACCTCATGTTATGTTTTATAAATGATTTATGAATTCTCAAGAATTATGAATATGTTTATGATAGAAGTCATATTTTCTACTTATGACAATTTTGGACTTCATGTTATTATTTCACACATGGATGTTGCTTTAATGAAGTTATGATTTTCATATGAGTCTTATGACATGTTTCTACTATTTATACCACGTTCCATTAGATAATGATATGTTGGATATCAAGACCGTTATAAAGTTATGTATAAGGAACAAAGGTACCACTTGATGTTTAAAATATTTTTGAGAATATCCTTAGGTCACTTGCAAAAGAGTTCAACGCCTAGAAACTACATGTGCCGATTTAATATTGTGTCATATTATATTATATGAATAATATTATATGAAGGTTTGGAGGTGGTCGGGTTATATTATACAAATATGGTGTCATATTATATTATATGAAGGTTTGGAGGTGGTCGGGTTGAAACATAATAATGCAACTCAAGGGAATTAAGTCTAAAAGCTAAGAAAACAAAAATGACTCAGAGATAGAACACTAGGGGTGCTCGCATCGTGACCCCTGGAGACGTCCCAGACCCTCCGGTCTCAATGGGAAACATTAATGGGAAGGGAGATGCATGCGGAATCATGAGCGGAGGAGAATCACATGGTCGGGACGCTTGCGATTTTGTTGGCATTGTGCCCAACCTCGACATCCAAAATCTGATCCTTTTTAAAGGCATTTCGGGCATACTTTTCTCATTCTCAATTCTTTCTCAAGGTTGAAGATCCCTCAAGATCTCTTGGATCCAAGGCTTCACCCACAAATCAAGGTAAAATTTACCTATGGATTTGTATTACTTTTAATACTTTAATACTAGTATTAACTCCTCTTGCCCACAGAACCTATATATTTTTGCATGCAACTTCCTCCACAAGCTGAGTCGAGATTTAATTTGGAGATCTCTTCTAACCAATCTATAAAAGTATGACCCAATACCTCATCAATCAGATAATGATGCAGGCAATCTCTGAGTAACTTCTTGTATCTTTTCCAAGCTTGACGAAGGGTCTCACCATCTCTTTGTTGAAACCCAAGAGTTTGGATTCTCAGTGACTTAGTTTTCTTCATGGGGAAGAACTTGATCAAAAATTTATGTGCTAGATCATCTCACATGTGGATGGAGTTCGCTGGGTCTTTCTGCAACCATTCATTTTCTTCCCCAATAGAGAAAAGGAAAACAAAGTCAGTCTGACATAATCCTTGGAGGCGTTCAGATAGTTATAAGTATCCGTAATCTCCAAAAAGTTCTATATGTGCCTATGTGGATCTTTATAAGATAGAACCACAAATTGCCCTGTGGACTGAATTAGCTATACTATGTACTACTTCAGCTCAAAGTGACCAGTTATGTCAGGCTTCACGATCGCCTAAGTCATATTTGAGAGATTAGGCCTTGCGGACACTATCATCGGTCTCTCATCATTTTCTGCCATCTCTATTGGCTGTGGTTAGACTACTATGCCTAACTCTACAGTTCTAGCTCTTGCTTCAGCCTCCCTCGTTAACTTGTAAAAGAGTCTTTCAGGTTCTGATTCAGGTTTATAAGGAGGAAGATCGTTCAGGTTGTTACTTCTTCTTAGCATTCAATGTGAACACCTATAAAAGCAAAAATAGTAAACAAATGAAAACTTGAACAAATAACGAATAACAACTTATTCCAGACAAATAGCTAATTTCTAAATCCCCGACAAAGATGCCAAAAATATGTGGGGCGAAATACACACACAAGTATACGTGATCGACAAATAATAATGTGATGAGAAAGTATCATCCCACAGGGATTTATGATTAAATGTTGTCTAAACTAAACTGATTATGAGCTAATTTTTCAAGCAATTTTGAAGAAGATGGTTGTGATTTTTATTATCGAAAATTATGACGAAAACTAAGAAGCATTCAATAGAACAAGAATGCAAGTAGAGAAAACAAACACTTAGGAGCGAATTCAATAAGGATGAGATATTCCGGGGTTATGGGATTGGCGTCTTTCCTATTGTGTTTTTCTGATTGATTTAACTACTTGATCTATCTGATTTGTTAATTAACAAGGTTTATTATGCTTGCAAAGTTCTTTGGACGCTTCGCTCGCCTATTCAAGCCAACCTAATACTATACGTCTATAGAATCAGAGTTAACAAGAATGCATGTATATCTCCTGAAAAAATAACCAATTGAGGCAACTATAAAATATGTTTATCCTAATTGCGGATCTATTCTTCGATGCCTGGATTTAAAAACTTACTCTATTCAATATTATATGCAATCTATAGTTCCCACTTTTGAGTTCAACTATAAATTCATAGATAGTATTCTACTGTTAGCTACACAGTAAAATAATTGAGTGCAAGATTGAATAAACAAACCAATATAATAGAATCGTGCAATATCATCAACCATCAAACAACAATATAATGATCCGACCAGTCGTTTTGAGCTTTAGCATTCTGTTCAGTGGTTTGAGGTCTCGACTAGCTTTATTTGATGTATTACAATTGTGTGTACGGTTGGTTTCGATGTTCGAGAGGTTGGGGATTGATTTGGAAGAGAAATTTTCATATTTCGAAGCTTTAAGTTGAAGAGTTGACCAAGATCTGAGTTTGTGTAAATGGTCTCAAATTTGTGTTTTGAGGGTTCCAATAAGTTCGTATGGCGATTTTGGAGTTGAGCATATGACCAGATTTCTATTTGGAGGTTTCTAGGTTTATTTGGCTTTTTTGGCGAAAGTTGGAAATTTGAAGGTCTAACGGATTTGGATTTTGGCTTTAGGACTTGAAATATGTCTATTTTATCATTTGAAACTTGTGTGCGAAGTTTGGTGTCATTCCGGGTTGATTTGGTAGAAATCAGATGCTTGGTTGTAATTTCGAAGATCTTGAGTTTCATTATGAGTTTTTATGCGTTTTGGTGTTTGATTCGTGATTTTATAGTTATTTTGATGATCCGAGTGTGAGAGTGAATTCGTATGAGTTTTATGTATTTGTTGGTATAGTTGGATGGGGTCCCGAGGGGCTCGGATGAGTTTCAAATTATTTTCGGGTTGGATTGGGAATTTCTGCCAGGGCTGGTGCTGTTGTTCTAGCAATTGCGAGAAACATGTCGCATTTGCGATGTCATATTTGGTTTTGCGAGTCTGGTTGAGCTGAGTAGTGTTCTTATTTGCAAGATGGGAGTCGCATTTGCGACGGTGGGTGGATCATTTTTGCAAGGCCAGGCGTCGCTTTTGCGATTTGGCCATCTAGGGAAGGACTTCGTATTTGCAAAGTCTATTCCACAATTATGACTTTTACTACGTTAGTGTGCGTCGCATTTGCGAACTTGAGGTCGCATTTGCGAACCTCTGGTCGCAAATGCGACATCTACAACTTAACATATAGCTGGGATTTTGGGATTGTCTCATTTTATCACATTTTGAGCTTTAGACTCGGTGGGAGGCGAGTTTTGGAGGGGATTTTCACAAATAACTATTGGGTAAGTGATTTTCACTCAACTTTGATATTATAACTTGATTTCCTGTGGATATTAATATAAAAATCATGAAATTGAAGGAATGTTTTGAAAAATAAAAATTTGAGATTTGAGAGTCGAATTGGACCCGGTTTTGAAAACTAATCATATATTTGGGCTCGCAGGGTTATGGGTAGTTGAGATCTACCATTCAACTCGAGTTTTGACAAGGTGGGTCTGGGGTTGACTTTTGTTGACTTTTGGGAATTGGGTAAATATTGTCATTTTATTTATTGAAATTGAATCCTTTTACATTGTTTGACGTTATCGAGTCATTTTTGTCAGATTTGAGCCGATCAAAGGTGCTTTTCTAAGGAAAGACTATATTTGAGTATCGATTTGGTTTGTTTGAGGTAAGTGTCTCGCATAGCTTGGGTTGAGGTAATGTTTCCTACTATTTGATGTTGTTTGCTACATGTGGGGTCGCTGTATATATGAGGTGACAAGCATATGTACATGTTTCATGGGTATTCGTGCTCGGGGTAGATTATAGCTTACTCTATGCCTTATTTGGTTGTGTGTTTTACTTGATTCAATGTGTTATTAAATTAATCGACTCCGTGAGTACTATAGACCATGCTAGAGGAATATTGAGGCTATTGGTACTTTATGTTGAACATGATGATCAAACCTTGACGCTTGTGCTATATTTACTATGGGGATAGACACACGTAGGCTATGAATACACATGCGGACTTGATCTTGTAATGTAACTTGATTGGGACATGTACACTCTGTGATGCATATGTGATCCTTTGAACGACTGGACTTGGTTGCTGTAATGATCCGACAAGTTGTTTTGAACATTTGCATTTCGTTAAGTGGTTTAAGGTCTTGAGTAGCTTCATATTATGCATTATGACTTGCGTGTACGATCGGTTTTGGATTTTGTGTGGTTCAGATTGATTTGGAAGAATGATTCTCATTTTAGAATCTTAAAGTTAGAAGAGTTGACCAAGTTTGACTTTGGTATATTTGACCTCGGATCGGAGTTTTGGGCGTATGCCCGGATTTACATTTGGATGTTTCTACAAGATTTTGGCTCTAATTAGCGAAAGTTGGCAATTTGAAGGTTTAGAAATTTTCTAAGTTTGATCGAGAGTTGACTTTGCTACTATCGGGATAGGATTTTAGTTTTGGGACTTAAAATAGGTCTGTTTTATCATTTAGAACTTGTGTGCAAAGTTTGGTCTCATTCCGGGTTGGTTTGAGGGGAATCAAATGCTTGATTATGATTTTGAAAGTCTGTTTCTTGTGATTATTTTGAATTGTCTGTTTTTAAATCAACTTAAGGTTTTATTTCATCCTTTTTTGCACTCCTTTGCTACGGGTGGGGCCTCACCAGTGGTAGCGGTGACAACCCCTCTTACCCCCTTTGTTCGGCTTCGTGGTGTTTTGTGTGTATTTCAGGTTAGGGCCCGTGGCTATTAGCGGCGAAAGGGACGTGTGTGTGCAGACATTGAAGAACAACTTGGGCGAGTGTCAGCAGGGGGCGGCGGGAGTTGGACGCAAACGTGCTAGGTGGCCTCAACATCGTCGTATATACCAAGACAATTCCAAGGTTAGATTTCTGCCATCTTAGTTCGTATTAGTTTATTCACCGTATTAGTGTGCGTGTTGTTGCAACTTGTCTTCTTCTGGTGTGGTATGTTGCCTTGTATGTGATAGTGATTCCCCTTACTCTGTCATAGGTATAGTGGCTGTGGTCTGGGATGGTCGAGTGAGGTCATGTCCTCGAGAGGAACGGGGGGTTGGGCGGGAGGTAGGGCAGGGGTTAGGGGGTGGGGCGGGAGGCAAGGGAGGTAAAGGGAACAAGGGTGTTTGTAGGTCGAGAATTGGGTCATGGAACGTAGGTACATTGACGAGTAAGTCTATAGAGTTGGCGAATATCCTCCAGAAGAGGAGAGTCAATATAGCGTGTGTCCAGGAGACAAGGTGGGTAGGGTCGAGGGAGAAGGACGCAGACGGGTATAAACTTTGGTACTCAGGAGTCCAGAAAGGTAAGAATGGAGTAGGAATCTTGGTGGATAGGGAACTTAGAGAGTCTGTGGTTGAGGTTAGATGAGTGAATGATAGATTAATGATTATTAAATTCTTTCTTGGAGAGTGCACCCTAAACATCGTTAGCGCCTATGCGCCGCATGCGGGCCTAGATGAGGAGGTTAAACGACGCTTCTGGGAGGGGTTAGATGAGATTGTGCGCCAAGTTCCGCCTGCTGAGAATCTATTCATAGGAGGGGATTTCAATGGGCGTATTGGATCGACCGTAGGTGGTTATGGCGAGGTGCATGGAGGCTTCGGTTTTGGGTAGAGAAACAGAGGAGGTACATCGTTGTTGGACTTCGCTAAGGCTTTTGGGTTGTTGATTGCAAACTCTAGCTTTCCAAAGAGGGAGGGGCATTTGGTTACTTTTCAAAATGCGGCGGCGAAGACTTAGATTGACTATCTCCTCCTCAGGAGGTGTGACAGAGGGTTTTGCAAGGATTGCAAGGTGATTCCGGGTGAGATACTTGCGACGCAGCATAGGCTCTTGGTGATGGACGTTGGTATTATGTTAAAGAGGAGGAAACGGTCTGCTCGAGGAAGACCGAGAATCAGGTGGGGATCCTTAACTAAGGATAAAGCCCAAGAGTTAGAGGGGCGGTTGTCGGCTATGGGAGCGTGGAGGAGCAGTGGTGACGCTAGCACTATGTGGTCAGCGACAACAGACTAAATTAGGGAGGCTTCGAGAAAGATGTTAGGGGTCTCGACGGGCGTCTCTGGTGGGCACAATGGAGACTGGTGGTGGAATGAAGTGGTCCAAGGTAAAGTGGAAGCGAAGAAGGCAGCATACCTGACACTAGTGGTGAGCATAGGAGAGGAGGAGATGAGAGCGTGCATGGAGAGGTATAAGGTAGCTAGGAAGGAGGCTAAGCTGGCGGTCAGGAAGGCTAAGAGTGCGGCTTATGGTCGTATGTACGAGGAACTGGGGGAAAAAAGGCGGGGAGAAGAAGTTATTCCGGCTGGCCAAGTTGAGAGAGAGAAAGGCTCGGGATTTGGACCAACTGAGATGCATCAAGGACGAAGATGGTAGAGTATTGATGGAAGATGCCTAGATTAAGAAGATATGTCAGACTTACTTTTATAACCTTCTGAATAAAGAAGGGGATCGGGATATTGTGCTAGGCGAATTGGAGCATTCCGAGAGTCACCATGACTTTGGGTACCGTAGGAGTATCGAGGTCGAGGAGGTAGTGGGAGCTATGCGTAAGATGAGCAGGGGCAGAGCGACCGGGCCAGACGAGATTCCGGTGGAATTTTGGAAGTGCGTGGGAGAGCAAGTTTGGATTGGTTGACTAGGTTGTTTAATGTTATTTTTAAGGCGAAGAGGATGCCGGATGAGTGGAGGTGGAGTACGGTGGTTCCATTGTATAAGAACAAAGGTGATATCCAGAGTTGTAACAATTATAGGGGTATCAAATTACTGAGTCATACAATGAAAGTGTGGGAGCGGGTGGTTGAAGCGAGGATGAGGATGATAATGTCTATATATGATAACCAGTTCGGGTTCATACCGGGTCGTTCGACTACAGAAGCTATACACCTTGTTAGGAGGTTGGTGGAACTTTACAAAGAGAAGAAGAAAGATCTGCACATGTGTTTATTGACCTAGAGAAAGCGTATGACAAGGTACCTAGAGAAGTTCTCTGGAGATGCCTGGAGGCAAAAAGTGTGTCGGTTCCCTACATTATGGCGATTAAGGACATGTATGATAGGGCTAAGACTCAATATAGAACAGTAGATGGCGACTCTGAGCATTTTTTGGTTGTAATGGGGTTACACCAAGGTTCTACGCTCAGTCCGTTCTTATTCGCTCTGGTGATGGACGCGTTGACACACCATATTCAAGGGGAGGTGCCATGGTGCATGCTATTCGCCGATGACATAGTTCTGATTGATGAGTCGCGAGCCGGTGTTAACGAGAGACTGGAGGTTTGGAGACAGGCTCTTGAGTCTAAGGGTTTCAAGTTGAGCAGGACGAAGATGGAATACTTGGAGTGTAAGTTCAGCACTGAGCCGGTGGAAGTGGGCATGGATGTGAGGCTTGAATCATAGGTCATCCCGAGTAGAGACAGCTTCAAGTACCTTGGTTCGATTATCCAGGGGGGAGGGAATATCGATGAGGATGTCACACACCGTATTGGAGTAGGATGGATGAAGTGGAGGTTAGCATCTGGAGTCCTGTGTGACAAGAGAGTGCCACCGATACTCAAAGGTAAGTTCAATAAAGCGGTGGTTAGACCAGCCATGATGTATGGGACTGAGTGTTGGCCCATTAAGAACTCACATATCCAGAAGATGAAAGTAGCAGAAATGAGTATGTTGAGGTGGATGTGCGGGCACACTAGGATAGATAAAATTAGGAATGATGATATTTGGGAGAAGGTGCACGTGGCTCCCATTGATGACAAGATGCGGGAAGCGAGGCTTAGATAGTTTAGACATGTTTAGAGGAGAAGCCTAGATGCTCCGGTACGGAGGTGTAAGCGGCTGGTTGTGGAGGGCATGAGAAGAGGTAGAGGGCGACCTAAGAAATATTAGGGAGAGGTAATCAGGGTAGATATGGCGAGGGTCTAGATTTTTGAGGACATGACACTTGATAGGAAGATGTGGAGGTCGAGTATTAGGGTTGTAGGTTAGGAGGTAGTTGAGTCTTGCCTTACTTCGTACCATTGTGGGACTAGCCAGGTAGGATTTTTGTCTAAGATAGCTAGTGGAAATGTTGTATCTTACTATTTTGCTTTTCAGTGCAGGACCTATTTACTAGCTATCGCTTTCGCTTTTGCTTTGCATCTTTCTTTTGGATTTTATGGTGTTCTCATTTTTCCTATGATTGCTGTGGTGATACTAATATTGTCTCCTTTTGTCCTTTTGTCTTTTTGTTTTCTTGGGCCGAGGGTCTTTTGGAAACAACCTCTCTACTCCTTCAGGGTAGAGGTAAGGTCTGCCTACACACTACCCTTCCCAGACCCCATTAGTGAGATTTTACTGGGTTGTTATTGTTGTTGTTGAGTTTCGTTACAATTTTGATACGTTTTGGTGTTCGATTCGTGGTTATATATGTTATTTTGATGATCCGAGCATGCGAGCGAGTTCGTATGAGGTTTATGTACTTGTTGATATGATTGGATAGGTCCCGAGGGACTTGGGTGTATTTTGGGTCATTGGTTGAGAGACTAGTTAAGTTAATGAATTGGAGTTTAACCATGGTCAACATCGGATAAAGACGACCCCTTTTTGGTGTTTTCGGTGTGCGAGAAGGTCCGTAGCTTATTTTATGATTGAAATGCATATATGGTTTGTCTTTGAGAGTTTTCAGATGAGTTTCGGGGTGGTTTCAGATCATTTTGGTTAAGTTTGGGATTGCTGGTGTTGGTACTTTGCAATTGCAAACTTTTTGTTGCAATGGTAAACTCTGTATTTGTGAATATCTGGTCACAATTGAGAACCTTGGTCACAATTACGAACCTACGGTCGCAATTGCGAACTTGTGATCGCAAATGCGACATCTGCAGTTGGGTTAAGAGTTGGAATTTCGGGATTTTAGCTCATTCTTTCATATTTTGAAATCTAGATTCGGTGGGAGGCAATATTTGGAGGGAATTTTCATACATAACCTTTTGGTAAGTGATTTTTGCTCAATTTTTGATGTTATAAAGAGAAAATTTGGGGATTTTTGACTATGTTTTGAAAAATTAAAATTTGAGATTTGAGAGTCGATTTGGACTCAGATTTGAAAACCAAACACATATTTGGACTCGTGGGGTTATGGGTAGTCAAGATCTACCCCTTTACTCAGATTTTGACCGGGTAGGCCCGGGGTTGACTTTTATTATTTTTGGGGAATTGTATAAAGATGTTAACTTTATTAATTGAAATTGGTTTCTCTTATATTATTTGATGTTATTAAGTCATTTTTGGTTAGTTTTGAGCTGAACGGAGGTGAATTTTAAGGAAAATGCTATTTTGAGTGTTGAATTGGCCTAGTTGAGGTAAGTATCTTGCCTAACTTTGTGTGGGAGAATTACTCCTTAGGAATTGATCTAATTGCATTATTGGTTCTATGTGAAAAGACAGGTACATGAGGTGATAAGTATGTACACGGGCTAATGTGTGGTAATTGACCAGATTAGACTCTTAGGCTATTAATATGCATTGAATTGAAGTTGTTGTTATATGAAGCACATCTCATTGTTGATTTACTTCTCGTACTTTTGTGTTGTTGTTGTAATTCTTATATACGTTGTTGTTAAGCCGTGGGCTATGTATTGTTGTAGCATTGGTATTGTTGTTTGAGAAATATTATGGCATATGGGCACGTGGTATGCGGTTGATTGTTGTGTTGTGATTGAGATGCGCTTGCTGCGATATAAGGGTGATGTGAATATTGATGCCCATGCAGCATGATAAGGGGCTTATGCGCATGGTGCAACTAAGGGGAAATACTTCATTGTGATGCACACGTGGAGAGATAAGGGGCTAAAGCCCATAAAGCTATTTCGAGAAAAATATTTTAAATTTGAAACTCACGTGGCATCATAAAGGTGAATTTTGAATTATGATTTGTGATTATGTGGTGTGGTACATCGGGGTGATTCTTGTTGTTATTCTTGTGTTGGAACATTTTATGACTTCCTTGTGTGTGTCATGCATTTTACATGTTTTGTTGTGTTATTTCTAATGTGCTAATCTGTGTCTCTGTTAGTACTTGATGATTTGGTTGCCAAAGTGGAATTTCCTACGTGGAGTTGTTATCTCTTATTCTGTTGAGTTGTTTGTAACATAACGGATTAAAGTAAAATAAAGTTGTTGTCATGCTTTACTTTAATTATTTTTTGTTAAATCCGTCTTGAACATGTTATTGGTAACTGATTCGGGTACGATATACATGGTGGCACAAAGTCTTTGTCGTGCGAGGGTAACTTAAATTGTTGCACGAGGTATTTGCCATGTGAATGTGACTTATATTGTGGAACGAGGTCTTTGCCGTGTGAATATGACTTATGTTGTGGCACGAGGTCTTTTCTGTGCAGGTGTGACTTATATTGTGGCATGAGGTCCTTTCCGTGCGAGGGTGATTGATAATGTGGGCACGAGGTTCCATATGTGTGTGCTTCAATTGTATGACTTATCGTCGAGACTGGACCTTTATTTGTTCTAAATAGTTATAATTTATTTGGATGAGATTCAGTTGTTGCCTTATGTTATTATTCCTGTTGTCGGTCATTGTCATTTTGCACAGGTTATATTTAACTAGTGAGTGTCTCAACTTGAACCTTGTCACTACTCCATTGAGATTAGTCTTGATACTTACTAGGTACGAACCGTGGTGTACTCATACTACACTTCTGTATATTTTTATGCAGATCCAGGTGTTGGAGGCCGCAGACCCAAGTTGTGAGAGTTTCTTTGATCGCAAGGGTTTAAGTAGAGCTGCATTGTTCGTCGCAATCCCTTGGAGTCCTTTCCTTACACTTATACTGACAATTCTCTATCCGAACAATATTGTACTTGAGCTATTTTATGTAATCAGTAAGAGCTTGTGACTCTATATTACCTAGTCTTAGGGATTTGTTGTGATTATTATCGTGTTGGCTGTATCACCTTTATTTCCACATTTGTATTAAATTCTGCTTCATAATATCATGTTTATTTAGTTTAACTGTTGTAAGTGATTGTCTTACCAAGATTTAGAGGCTAGGTGCCAACATGATGCTTAAGGAGGGATTTTGGGGTCGTGACAAGTTGGTATCAGAGCTCTAGATTTATAGGTTCTATGAGTCATGAGAAAGTATCTAGTAGATTCTTGCAGATCGTTATGATGACATCCATACCTATCTTCTAGAGGCTACAAGGCATGTAGGAAACTTCCCATATTTCTTTCCTATCGTGCGGCATTGATTCAGCTTGAAGCATATCTCTTAATTTCTTTCCATCCACTCATTTGTTATATTGAGCACTCAGTATCAGCTAGGCATCGACGGCTTGTGATGTCATGGATGAGGTGCCATATGTATTCTCTGTGTTGTGGAGATAGGCCAGTCTAGAGGACTTAAGGCTAGGCTCAAACAACAGCTTGGGCTCGGTGGTTTCTATTGTGTGAGTACGTGCTTTTGGACTTATATGTCTGGTTGTTCCCTTAAGAGTGGGATCGATGGCTCAGCGAGTGGTTGGATAGCTATATGAGGAGTATTAAGTAGTTGGGGACTATGCTTATGTGGTTGAGATGTAATGAGAAGAATTGTACTGGGGATGTGACATACGCTTGATTTTTGTCTTGATGTGTTGTGCAGTCTCGGGTTATGAGCGTGTTGAGGAATCTGTCATGTTGTTCATTTATGGAATAAAGTATATCTTTATGTCTTGTTGACGAGTACAAACTCGGGAGGATTTAGTGATTGCATAGTGGTTGTGACCATGATAGGGTCGGCGAGTGATGCCAGTTTGATCTAAGCAGTTGGGTTATCGGATGTTATGTTCTATGGCTTCAAGCCTAGTGGGGGACTCTGCTATCGACAACTATCGGCAATTAGATTGCATTGTCATGTGTTATATTAGTTTTGGTCTGAGGCATAATTGTGGATTCCCCAGATTTGTACATGGCTAAGATCTGAGATTTGCATTGGGTAGTGCTGGGACTTGCGGTATTTCTGTATCATTAGTGGTTCTACATTTCGGTATTAGAGAGGTTAAAGAAATAACTTCAGATTCACAGAAGATCTCTGCAAGGTGGGTATCTCGGTTGCACCATTATTGGGTGCTTAAAAGGGAATACAGTGGTTTATGGGCTTTCGGACGACGTGGTTCATGCTAAGATCTCTTGTGGTGAGCTTTGGGTTAAGGATCATAGTGTACTGACAAGAAGGAGTGTTGAGTTGAAGGTAAGAGGAGAGGAAACCGAAGAAATAGGATAGTTTGGTAGTGGGTTGGATTAACATAGTAATAGAAGTGATCAGTTTCTTTGGTGTGATAAGACTCTACAGGTATTTTGTGGCAATACTCTTAGGTTGAGCGATCTATGTAACTTGGTTGAGTTAGAGGTATTCAGTTTTGATGGCTTTGTTATGTGCTAATGGGCTTGGAAGAGTTCTTGATAGTGTCGATCATGGCTTGGGACGGATGTCTGCTCCCGACATGAGGAGTATGTTGCGTGTTGTGATTTCTCTCTTGGATGGGTGTAAGGCCCCGTAAAATTTTACTAAAACCCGGGATTTCGTGGTGACGAGGTAGGCTAATGTGTTAAGGATTATAGAGTATGTTGGGTAGTTGAAGGAATTGTTTTGCAGAACATGGCATTTCTGCGGTCCATTATGCGACCGCAGAACTACTTCATGGACTGCAGATCCGCCGCGGAGTGGAGCAGAAAAATGGGTCAATTTTGGAAGTCGTTATGCGGTCAACTATGCGATTGCATAATCATTTCGTGGGCCGCACATCTCTCGTAGAACTAGCATGAGAAAACTTCGGAGGAAGATTTTGCGGCGAATTATACGATCGCATAACTGATCTACGCACCGCAGATCTATCGTAGACTTGACCAGGCTAGCCCAATTTTTGAGAACCATTTCACAGTCCACTTTGCGGGGCGCAGACCTGATCTGCGGTGCACTCTGCGACCGCAGGGTTGAGTTCAGAGGGTCCAATTTCTGATTTTATAACCCAATCCCATTTTTATAAAATAACCTTGGGGGTTATTTTAGAAGGTTCAAACAACTATTTTAGAGAGAGGAATGTGCTCTAGAGTGAGAGAAGGAATCCCTAAGCTATTTGTTCATCAATCCTTGTTCAAGTCTTGGAGAATTCATAAGGAAACCATGCTAGCTGTCTTCTAAAGAGGTAAGGTTCTAGCCCTAGCTTTCCATTTCGAATTTGGGGTAGAAGATGGGTAATGGGGAGTGTGATTCTTGGGTATGAGAGTGTTATTTATCCATGCATGTACCATCAAAGTTTGTGGGAAGGTTGTTGAGCCCAAATGGATAAACATTGGGTTGTGGGATGAAGGAATCCACCATACGAGAACCTTGAAATCATAATGCACACCTAGTGCTTGATAAAATGCTTAAACGAGCCGAACCCCCGAATATCTTCCTAATTGTGGTTCAATTTTGCTATGTCTCTAAATAGATTGAAGTTTCTAGAATTTTTGGATCATTGTAATAATTTAAGGAAAGCTCAAGTGAGGTATGCTGGCTAAATTTCTCTCTTAGAATTGAATCCCATGATGTTCTTATAAGTCTCAAGTATAATGGGCCAAGTTATTATTTCTCATGTTCCGAGTTATTCATTATAAATTTGACTATTCAGAATAAATTTTCTGTCTAAAGATATATGTTCAAAATATTGTCCGAATGCTCTTATCATATTATGTTATCCTTCAGGAATGTATTCAAATGTGACCAATGTGTCGGAATGTTATGAATTCAATCATGTTTCAATTGCAAGTTATTATGCCAAATTGTGGAAGAAAACTCAATGTGCCTAAGACTCGTATTTGCTCATATGTGTACTAAAAGTCGTGGTTACAGATGCCTTATTGTTGATAATCCTTGATGATGTTGGAAATTAAAGGGGTGAGCATGAAATATGAAATACGGCCGACGTTCCAAGAATGATATTGCATTTGTGGCATATTATTGGTTTGAGATGTGGGAGGAGTCCCGTGAGGAAGGGAGCCCTCCGGCGAGGTGGAGTGAATTTGCCGATGTATTCATTGATAATTTCTTGCCTGCCGAGACTAAGGCAGCCCATGCCGCTGAGTTTGAAAGCCTAAGACAAGGTAGCTTGAGTGTGTGGGAGTACCATATGAGATTCGCACCCCTTTCCAAATATGCTATTTATATGTTGCCCACTATGGATGCTAGTGTGCGTTGGTTTGTGCTGGGCCTCAACCCCTTGGTTATTAATAAGGCCACTACAACTGCCTTGATTTCTGATATGAACTATGGGAAGATGGTGGCATTTGCTCAAGCCATAGAGACCCGCAAATTGAAGAATAGAATGGAGCGAGAGGGTAGCAATAAGAACCCGTTCCACTGGCAACTTTGGTGGTTATTCTGGCAGTGGTGGTGGTAGGCCGACATTTAGGGGAGGGCCATCAGGGCCATCCCACTCCTTTGTTTAGTCTTCAGTCAGTGCATATCTACCAGGGCCCAGTCAGGAGCAGTGGAGCCATTTCAGGCCTGGTCAGGGCAATAGGGGATCCTACCAGTAGGGTCGGCCTGGTGGGAGATTCAAGCAGCAGTGGCGACCCCCATGCCCTAGGTGTGGGAAGATGCACTTAGGGGTACGCTACATGGACCTACCCCTATGCTACGGGTGCGGTATGATGGGTCACATTCAGACGTATTGTTATTTGTCTCGCCAGAGGGTGGGCAAGGGTACAACACAACCAACTAGTTCTGCATCTACTACATTCGTAGCACCTTCTCTAGCTCGAGGCCCTCCAGTACCCACAGGGCATGGGTCAGCTAGGGGTGGTGCATAGAGTTCGGGAGGATCCATCCGTTTCTATGCTATGAGGGGTCGCTAGAGTTTGAAGGCTTCTCCAGATGTTGTCACAGGTGTATTGGCCATCCAATCTCATGATGTATATTCTCTGATTGATAGAACCGGAATAGCTCTGTGAGCCGTTCTCTGTATCTACTCCGTTTGGTGAGTCTATTCTGGCCGCGCGGGTTTATAGGGATTATGTTGTCACGGTGCGTGGTCGGGACACCATGGCCAATCTCATTGAATTGGGGACGGTTTATTCTGATGTAATAACAGGGACATACTGGCTTTATTCATGTTTTGTCAAGCTTGATTGTCGAACCAGAACCGTTAGATTTGAATTTTGAAATAAGCCAGTTATTGAATGGAAGGGGGATGATGTGGTGCCGAAGGGTAGGTTTATTTCTTACTTTAAGGCCACAAAGTTGATCAACAAAGGGTGTATTTACCATTTGGTATGGGTTACGGATACCGATGCTGTGACACCTACAGTTGAGTCCATGCTAGTTGTGAATGAATTTCTAGAGGTCTTTCATGATGAGCTCCCTGTATCCCACCAGACAGGGAGATTGATTTTGGGATTGATGTGATGCTAGGCACACAACTTAGATCTAATCCACCCTACAGAATGGTACCGACAGAATTGAAAGAACTAAAGGAGTAGTTGAAGGATTTGTTAGAGAAGGGTTTCATCCGGCTGAGTGAACCTTGGGGCCCACCGGTCCTCTTTGTAAGGAAGAAAGATGGGTCAGTTAGTGAAGGAGGGGTAATTGTGCAAAAATATGGCTGAATCATCGCTTGTTGTGGAGGTCAAGGAGAAACAATACAATGATCCGTTTTTGGTACAATTGAAGGAGGGAATTCATAAACATAAAACCATGGCTTTTTCTCTTGGCACGAATGATGGAACACTAAGGTACCAAGGGCAATTATGTGTTCCAAATGTAGATGGTCTCCGGGAAAGAATCATGACCGAGGCTCACCATTCTAGGTATTCCGTGCACCCATGCTTTACAAAGATGTACCATGATCTTAAGGAAGTCTACTAGTAGAATGATATGAAGAGGAATGTAGTAGACTTTGTGGCAAGATGTTCAAATTGTCAGCAAGTGAAGGCCGAACACCAATGGCCCGGTGGGTTGGCACAGAACATAGAAATTCCAATGTGGAAGTGGGAGATGATCAATATGGACTTTGTGGTAAGACTACCTCACACTCCTCGCAAGTTTAACTCGATTTGGGTGATGGTGGATCGACTTAGGAAATCAGCACACTTCTTACCTATTAAGGCTATCGACACAGCAGAACAGTATGCCTAGTTGTATATCAAGGAAATAGTCAGGTTGCATGGCACTCCAGTTTCAATTATCTCAGATCGGGGGCACAGTTCACGGCTAATTTTTGGAAGAAAATTTAGCAAGGTTTGGGTACTCAGGTGAATCTTAGTACAACCTTTCATCCACAAACCGATGGGCAAGCAGAGCGGACTATTCAGATGCTTGAGGACATGTTGCGTGCTTGTACTCTTTATTTTAAGGGTAGCTGGGATGATCATTTGCCGCTCATAGAATTTTCCTACAACAACAGTTATCATGCTAACATTCAGATGGTACCGTTCGAGGCTCTATATGGAAGTAGGTATATATATCCCATTGGGTAGTTCGAGATTGGGGAAGCAGAGTTGATAGGACCAGACCTCGTGCATCAGGCTATGGAGAAGGTTAAGATCATTACGCAATGATTGAAAAATGCTCAGAGCTTAGAAGTCCCATTTGGATGTGCGTCGTAGGGATTTGGAGTTTAAAGAGGATGATTAGGTATTCTTGAAGGTTTCCCACATGAAGCGGAAAATGCGGTTTGGTAAGAAAGGGAAATTGAGTCCGAGGTACGTCGGACTGAACAGAATCATTTAGAGGATTGGTCGGGTGGCTTCCAAGCTTGAGCTACCACCATATATGTCATTGGGCACCCGACATTTCATGTATCTATGTTGAAGAAGGTAATGGGAGACACAACACTCATTGTTCCGATTGAGACTATGGAGGTTAATGAGGAATTGACTTATGAAGAAATTCCAGTTGCCAATCTTGATAGGCAAGTCCGAAAGTTGAGAAATAAAGAAATTGCATTTGTAAAAATGCTATGGAGAAACCAATAGGTTGAAGAGGCCACCTGGGAGGCCGAGGATGTGCTGAAGAAGAAGTGCCCTCATTTGTTCGAATAACTATCTATTTAGGTAGTGGTGTTCTATGAAAATGTTAAGAGCTTACTTCTATGAATTATGTATCACTTGTACAGTTAATGTTAAGGGTGTTCCTTTCTGGTAATGTATTGCTTATGAGGCCACATTTGGTGTTGTTTTTATGTTATGTTACGTCATTGAATTATGTATATGTTGTTAGGATTAGTATCTGGGATTCTCTGTTAGGTGGATAGGCCCATTTATAAGGGAAACTCTGCCGAACTTTCTAGAGATTTGGGGAGTTAGTCAAAAATTTGGAATTGTGAGTGTGTGAATTAAGAGTTGAATCACATTGGATACTGATGGCGGATTTTGACCCTCATTTGAGGATGAATGATATTAAGCAGGGGAGGATGTAAGGCCCCGTAAAATTTTACTAAAACCTAGGATTTTGTGGTGCCGAGGTAGGCTTATGCGTGGCACAGACTTTTTGGGTTATACAGTACGTCGGGGAGTTGAAGGTAAATTTTGTAGAACATGGCATTTTTGGGGTCCATTATGCGACCGCAAAACTACTCCGCAGACCGCAGATCCACCGCTGAGTGGAGCAGAAAAATGGGCCAATTTTGGAAGTCGTTTTGCGGTCAACTATGTGACCACATAATCGTTTCACAGGCCGCACATCCATCGCAGAACCATCATGAGAAAACTTCAGAGGAAGATTCTACGGAGCAATATATGACCGCATAACTGAGCTACAGACCGCAGATCTATCGCAGACTGGACCAGGCCAGACACATTTTGGAGGACTATTTCTTGGTCCACTTTGCGGGCCGCAGACCTGATCTGTGGTGCACTCTGTGACCACAGTGTTGAGTTCGGAGGGTCTATTTTCTGATTTTACAACCCGATCCCATTTTTATAAAACAATCTTCGGGGTTATTTTAGAAGGTTCAAACTGTTATTTTAGAGAGAGGAAAGTGCTATAGAGTGAGAGAAGAAATCCCTAAGCTATTTTTTCATTAATCCTTGTTCAAGTCTTGGAGAATTCACAAGGAAACCATGATAGTGGTTTTCTAAAGAGGTAAGGTTCTAGCCCTAGCTTTCCATTTTGAATTTGGGGTAGAAGATGGGTAATGGGGAGTGTGATTCTTAGGTATGAGAGTGTTATTTATGCATGCATGCACCATCAAGGTTTGTGGGAAGGTTGTTGAGCCCAAATGGGTAAACATTGGGTTGTGGGATTAAGGAATCCACCATAGGAGAACCTTGGAATCATAATGCACACCTAGTTCTTGATAAAATGCTTAAACGAGCTAAACCCCCGAATATCTTCCTAATTATGGTTCAATTTTTCCATGTCTCGAAATAGATTGAAGTTTCTAGGATTTCCGGATCATTGTAGTAATTTAAGGAATGCTCAAGTGAGGTATATTGGCTAAACGTCTCTCTTAGAATTGAATCTCATGATGTTCTCGTAAGTCCCAAGTATGATGGGCCAAGTTCTTATTTCTCATGTTCCGAGTTATTCATTATAAATTTGACTATTCCGTATAAATTTTTTGTCAAAAGATATATGTTCAAAATGTGTTACCAAATGCTCTTATCATATTATGTTATCCTTCGAGAATGTATTCAAATGTGACAAATGTGTCGTAATATTATGAATTCAATCATGTTTCAATTGCAAGTTATTATGCCAAATTATGGAAGAAAACTCAATGTTCCTAAGACTCTTATTTGCTCATATGTGTACTAATAG
The DNA here is from genome assembly GCF_000715075.1 of Nicotiana tabacum. NCBI lineage: Eukaryota > Viridiplantae > Streptophyta > Magnoliopsida > Solanales > Solanaceae > Nicotiana > Nicotiana tabacum. The sequence continues at coordinate 107,416,002 of NC_134083.1, read as the reverse complement.
TCGTGGTTAGAGATGCCTTGTAGTTGATAATCCTTGATGATGTTGGAAATGAAAGGGGTGAGCATGAAATATGAAATACGGCTGACGTGCCAAGAATGATATTACATTTGTGGCAACTAGTGCCGATGAAATGAAAAGATGTGTAAGAGGTTATGAAATGAGCTGAAAAAACCTTATATAATGAACATTTTGGGAGTATCGTTAGTCACTAAGGAAGGGTAGGTTGAAATAACCTAACCCCGAAACTACATGTGCCAGTGTAGGAGTGATTCAAATCCCCGTAATGATGTGTTGCAAATATGGATGAGATCGATGTGCTGAGATTATTTCCCTTAATTGGGATGAGATGATTGTTAGTGGAATGTGATGTCGATCCACATGACATTATGGTGAGACGGCCTAGCCAATTGGGTCGAGATCGGATGCCATGCCGCGTACATGGTGGTGATTGTGACTTTGATTGTGATTGGATGTGTTTGGGTGAGACGGCCTAGCCGATCGGGTCGTGATCGGACTCCGTACTAAAGTCACGGTGGTATATCGGTACTAAAGATCTCCCAACCTAAAATAGTGAAAGTTACTTGAAAACTTATCTTGCTCCTAACTTGATGCTTTGGTATTGCTTGAGGCTTCCATTGATGCTATGATTGTTTCTCCTTGTATTGTTACTCGTTCTATTAAGGGGGTGTTTAGTCTTACATACTAGTTCTATTCCATATGTACTAATGTCCCTTTTGTTGGGGGAGCTGCATCTTTAATGGATGCAGGTGGTTCCACAACAGGTGGAATTGGTCACTGATAGCGGTATACCCTCTTCCCAGCTGACTTGGTGAGCCTCACTTCATTTCGGGGTCGTGTATCTTTTGTTCCTCATGTATTATATTTTGAGGTATAGCTGAGACCTTGTTACCTGCACTATCATAGTACTTTTTTCTTTCTGTTAGAGGCTCCGTAGACATAGTGTGGGTTGTTCATTGGTGTTGCGAGAGTCAAACTAGAATGTTGTATTTGTACCACAGGTTCCGCTTCTAAACTATGAATGTGTAATGTAATATTTTGGAGACTTATAAATTACGTGACTAATGGTAATGAATTGGTGTTTTTCACATGATCTTCTCATTGTCTAATTAATGAAATGTATATTCTCTTTATTCATGGGTAAGTCCAGGTAGACGGCATTGTATAGGCTTGCTTGACTAGGGTATCTCGGTCGAGCATCGGTCGTGCTCCTCGCGGTCGGGGTGTGACAAACTTAGTATCAGAGTCTACGATTTTAAAGTGTCCTAGGATGTCTCAGATCTGTGTCTAGTAGAGTCCTTGTTATCGGTGTGTTGTCCACATCTATAATTTGGAGGCCACTTGGGCATTTAGGAATAACACCTTTCTTTGATGTTCTAGATCGTGCGATAAAGCTGATTGTAAGACTGTTCCTCCTTTAACTCATGCATTGCTCTAATTTTCAGTACATGGCACCTAGGAAGAAGGCAAGAACTAGCCAAGGAGCCAATGCCACCCCAGGGGTGGCAGTTGATTCTTTAGTTGATGATGCGGGTGAGCACCCTAGGGGTGAGGATATTCCCCCAACTACTACACTACCTGATTCTACTACTCCTGCTCAGACTGCACCAATTACTACACCTACTAAGGGTGCAACGATTCCTCCAACTGATATTCCAGTTCCACCTCCAGCCCCAGCTTCCTGTCCCGGTGTTTCTGAGGGGGGCCTTAGGGGAGCCATACATATGTTAGCTCAGATAGTGGCTTCCCAAGCCTAGAGATCGAATGTTGCACCTATTTCTTCCTATCAGCCATGGGATTCTGCTAGTTCCAGGGTGAACAAGTTTCTTCAGTTAGATCCTTCAATGTTCACGAGTACTAATCCCGAGGAGAACCCTCAGGACTTCATTGATGGGATGCACAAGACTCTTCGAGTTATGCGTGCTACTAAGACGGTGGCAGTGGAGTTGGCCTCCTACCACCTGAAAGAGGTGGCATATTCTTAGTTTGAGCTGTAGGAGGAGTCCCGTATGGAGGGGAGCCCTCTGGCGAGGTGGAGTGAGTGTGCTGATGCCTTCATTAATCATTTCTTGCATGCCGAGACTAAGGCAGCCCATGTCACTGAGTTTGAAAGCCTGAGACAAGGTAGCCTGAGTCTGTGTGAGTACCATATGAGATTCACGCGCCTATCTAAATATGTTATTTACATGTTGCCCACTATGGATGCTAGAGTGTGTCGGTTTGTGCAAGGCCTTAGCCCCTTGGTTATTAATGAGGCCGCTACAACTGCCTTGAATTCTGATATGAACTATAGGAAGATGGTAGTGGCATTTGCTCAAGCCACAGAGACCTGCAAATTAAAGAATAGAATGGAGCAAGAGGGTAGTAATAAGGCCCGGTCCACGAGCAACTTTGGTGATTCTTATACTGGTGGTGGTAGGTTGACATTTAGGGGAGGGTCATCAGGGCCATCCCAGTCCTTTGTCTTCAGTCCGTGCATAGCCATCGGGGTCCAGTCAGTAGCAGTGGAGCCGTTTCAGGCTCGGTCAGGGCAACCAGGGATCTTACCAGCAGGGTCGGCCTGGTGGGAGATTCCAGCAGCAATGGCGACTCCCATGCCCTAGGTGTGGGAAGATTCACTTTGGGGTGTGGTACATGGACCTACCCATATGCTACGGGTACGGTATGAGGGATCACATTCAGAGGGATTGCCGTTCGTCCGGCCAGAGTGTGGGCAGGGGTACGACACAGCCAGCCAGTTCTGTAGCTACTACATCCGCAGCACCTCCTCTAACTCGAGGCCCTCCAGCACCCGCTAGGTATGGGGTAGCTAGGGTTAGTGCCTAGAGTTCGGGAGGATCTAACCGTTTCTATGCTATGAGGGGTTGCTAGAGTTCAGAGGCTTCTCTAGATGTCGTCACAGGTATATTGACTGTCCAATCTCAAGATGTATACTCTCTTATTGATCCCGGTTCCACTTTGTCCTATGTCACTCCTTATGTTGCTATGGAATTTGGGATAGAATCAGAACAGCTTCATGAGTCGTTCTCTGTATCTACTCCAGTTGGTGAGTCTATTGTGGCTGCGCGGATTTATAGGGATTGTGTTTCCATGGTCCGTGGTCGGGACACCATGGTCGATTTCATTGAATTGGAGATGGTTGAGTTTGATGTAATAATAAGGATGGACTGGCTTTATTCATGTTTTGCCAAGCTTGATTGCCGAACCAGAACCATTAGACTTAAATTTCCAAATGAGCCAGTTATTAAATGGAAGGGGGATGATGTGGTGCTGAAGGGTAGGTTTATTTCTTACCTTAAGGCCATGAAGTTGATCAACAAGGGCTGTATTTACCATTTGGTCAGGGTTACAGACACCGATGTTGAGGCACCTACATTTGAGTCCGTGCCAGTTGTGAATGAATTTCTGGAGGTCTTTCCTGATGAGCTCCTCGGGATCCCACCAAACAGGGAGATTGATTTTGGGATTGATGTGATGCTAGACACGCAACCTATATCTATTCCACCCTACAGAATAACACCGACAAAATTGAAGGAACTAAAGGAGCAGTTGGAGGATTTGTTAGAGAAGGGTTTCATCCGGCTGAGTGTGTCACCTTGGGGAACACCGGCCCTCTTTGTAAGGAAGAAAGATGGGTCACTGAGAATGTGTATTGACTATCGACAGCTCAACAAGGTCACAATCAAGAATAAGTACCCACTGCCAAGGATAGATGACTTGTTTGACCAATTACAGGGTGCTAAGTACTTCTCCAAAATTGATTTAAGATGCGGGTATCACCAATTGAATATCATGGAGCAAGATATTTTGAAAATAGCTTTCAAGACCCGGTATGGGCACTTTGAATTTTTGGTGATGTCTTTTGGGCTAACAAATGCCCCGACAGCTTTCATGGATCTTATGAATCGAGTCTTTAAGCCTTTCCTTGACTCCTTTGTGATAGTTTTCATTGACGATATTCTGGTATATTCATGAAGTCGAGAGGACCATACCGATCATCTCAGGGCAGTTCTACAGGCTCTGTATCAGCACAAGTTGCATGCAAAGTTTTTGAAGTGTGAATTTGGCTTGAATCTGTCACATTATTAGGTTATGTCATCTCCAAAGAAGGAATTAAGGTTAATCCTCAGAAGATTGCTGCTGTGAAGAATTGGCCAAGACCTACAACTCCAACAGAGATTCGCAGTTTCTTGGGCTTAGCTGGGTATTACATGAAGTTTGTGGAAGGGTTCTCTACTCTTGCCTCTCTATTGACTAAATTGACGCAGAAGGTAATTAAATTCCAATTGCCAGATGCTTGTGAAAAGAGCTTCCAGGAGTTGAAATCAAGATTGACTACGACACTGGTGTTGACCCTACCAGAGGGTACATATGGGTTAGTGATATATTGTGATTCGTCAAGGATCAGACTTAGGTGTCTATTGATGCAACATGGCTAGGTGATCGCTTATGCCTCTAGGCAACTCAAGAATCATGAAAAAAACTATCCAACACATGACTTAGAACTTACGGTGGTCGTTTTTGCGTTAAAGATTTGGCGTCGTTATTTGTATGGGGTCCATGTGGATATATTCAAAGACCATAAAGCCTTCAATATATTTTCAAACATAAGGAATTGAATCTGAGGCAGAGAAGATGGCTTGAGTTACTCAAGGACTACGACATCAACATCCTATATCATCCGGGGAAGGCTAATGTTGTAGCGGATACTCTTAGGCGGAAATCTATAGGTATTCAACCAAAGGAGAACCTTGAAATCATAATGCATACCTAGTGCTTGATAAAATGCTTAAATGAGCCGAACCCCCGAATATCTTCCTAATTATGGTTCAATTTTGCTATGTCTCTAAATAGATTGAAGTTGCTAGGATTTCGAGATCATTGTAGTAATTTAAGGAAAGATCAAGTGAGGTATGTTGGCTAAACTTCTCTCTTAGAATTTAATCCCACGATGTTCTCGTAAGTCTCAAGTATGATGGGCCAAGTTCTTATTTCTCATATTTCGAGTTATTCATTATAAATTTGACTATTTCGAATAACTTTTTGTGTCAAAAGAAATATGTTCAAAATGTGTTCCGAATGCTCTTATCATATTATGTTATCTTTCGGGAATGTATACAAATGTAATCAATGTGTCGTAATATTAAGAATTCAATAATGTTTCATTTGCAAATTATTATGCCAAATTGTGGAAGAAAACTCAATGTGCCTAAGACTCTTATTTGCTCATATGTGTACTAAAAGTAGTGGTTAGAGATGCCTTGTTATTGATAATCCTTGATGATGTTGGACATGAAAGCGGTGATCATGAAATATGAAATACGGTCGACGTGCCAAGAATGATATTACATATGTGGACACTAGTGCCGATAAAATGAAAAGATGTTTAAAAAGTTATGAAATGAGCTGAAAATCCCTTATATAATGAACATTTTGGGAGTATCGTTAGTCACCGAGGAAGGGTAGGTTGAAATTACCTAACCCCGAAACTACATGTGCCGGTGTAGGAGTGATTGAGGGGAAAATTCCCATAATAATGTGTTGAGAATATTCCCCTTAAATAGGATGAGATCGATGTGTTGAAATTATTCCCCTTAGTTGGGATGAGATTATTGTTAGCGGAGGGTGATGTCGATCCACATGGCATTGTGGTGAGACGGCCTAGCCGATCGGGTCAAGATCGGATGCCATGCCGTGCGTGATGGTGATTGTGATTGTGATTGGATGTCTTTGGGTGAGACGGCCTAGCCGATCAGGCCGTGATCGAACTCCGTGCAAAAGTCACGGTGGTATATCTGTACTAAAGATCTCCCAACCTAAAATAATGAAATTTACTTGAAAACTTATCTTGCTCCTAATTTGATGCTTTGGTATTACTTGAGGCTTCATTTGATGCTCTGACTGTTTCTCCTTGTATTATTACTCGTTCTATTGAAAGGATGTTTAGTCTTACATACTAGTACTATTCTATATGTACTAGCGCTCCTTTTACCGGGGGCGCTGCATCTTTAATGGATGCAGGTGGTTCCACAACAGGCGACATTGATCAGTAATAGCGATACACCCTTTTCCCAGCTGACTTGGTGAACCCCACTTCATTTCGGGGTCGTGTATATTTTGTTCCTCATGTATTATGCTTTGAGGTATAGCCGAGGCCTTATTGCCGGCACTATCGTAGTACTCTTTTATTTCTGTTAGAGGCTCCGTAGACATAATGTGGGTTGTTCATTGATGTTGGGAGAGTCAAATTAGAATGTTGTATTTGTACCAGAGGTTCCACTTCTAATCTATGAATGTGAAATTTAATAATTTAGAGACTTATAAATGACGTGACTAATGGTAATGAATTGGTGTTATTAACATGATCTTATCATTGTCTAATTAATGAAATGTATCTTCTCTTTATTCATGGGTAAGTCCGGGTAGAAGGCATTGTATATGCTTGGTTGACTGGGGTATCTTGGTTGAGCACCGGCACACTCCCCGCATTCGGGGCATGACAATGGGGTCAAGTGGAAGGTTTCTGGATGATAGAGTATGTATCTTGTTTGTAATTCGAAGTTGATAATGGGGTTCTTGTATTTTCCTATGATGGCATGATAGATGTGGTGCGTCGTGTGGGATTGAGATTTGCATGTTCAAGTTTATGGTTCAGTTTTGAAGGGGAGGTTATGAGTTCTAGATAGCACAAACCGTTTCATATGTTTAGAAGAATGCTAGCACCATCTGGTATCACTTATGAAGGGTGCGCATTTTAGAAGGCGCTCTGTGCTTCGACTTGCGGATGCTTGACTGGTATTATGGTAATCGCCTGGTTTATCGACTTCTAATGTTCAGAGTTTTCTCTGTGGCACGAATGAATTATGGAAGTATTTCTCGTGAGATGATTGTGTATGAGGGATGTTCTAGTTGTTTGAGTAGTGGAGTTGGGATCAGACATGACGATTCTTGTATTTTAGGGATTTGAAGACTAAGAGGATTCTTAAAGGCAGATTGTCCCATGGTTGCGAATGGTGAAGGTATGTTAAGAGGTTGACGTCTAATTGTATGTGCTATGGATAGGTTATTATGGACTTTTCGGAGATTATCTACAAATTTTTGGAAGATCGGAATTAATGTGGAGGCCACTAATAGGCGTAACGAGAATGTGTATTCTACGTCGAGTCGGTTTTAGTTACTCAGCCTCTGCTATTGTGCAGGGATGTGTTATTGGCTGGAGTTGATCTTATTCGTGTTTTGAGAGTGCTCCATGTTTTACTCTTCTATGATACGATCAGTTATGAGACTGTTGACTCTTTACACACATGATGCAATTTGTTTTGGATTTGGTAGCGAAATGCGAGCGAGATAGCTCTTGGGGTTTGGAATGGTTGATTGCGCCTTGGTTACGGTCTTCCTATCTTTGATATATTGTGTTATCCATTTCTTCATGGTTATTGTCATACGCTTTGCGTGCTCGCTGTTGTTATTATACACGTGCTGGGTGAGTGTGAAATTTGGGCAATAGGTATTCCATGTGGACCGATGCTTGGATTGGGTCACGCATCGCAATGGAGTTATGTTGGGATATGGTCCTCCGTGCTTATTTCGTGCATTTCGTTTCTCGTTTAGGCGATGGGTGCATAGGATTGTGCCTTGTGGTGGTATCTGTTGAGCTTGCGGGATGAGTCTCTCACTTGATTCTCCTTCCATCATTAGGAAAATTCGGGTTGTTGCTTGTTTGGTGCACGGATTGCACGGTATGTGGTTCGAGGTGGTGCTGGCGTGGCGTGTTGGTTGAAGACTAAGAGGATTCTTAGAGGAAGATTGTTCCATGGTTGCGGATGGTAAAGGTATGGTAAGAGGTTGACGGCTAATTGTATGTGCTATGGATAGGTTATTATGGACTTTTCAGAGATTATCTACTAATTTTTGGAAGATTGGAATTAATGTGGAGACCACTAATAGGCATAACGAGAATGTGTATTCTACGTCGAGTCGGTTTTAGTTACTTATCCTCTACTACTGTGCAGGGGTGTGTTATTGGTTGGAGTTGATCTTATTCATGTTTTGAGGTGCTCCATGTTTTACTCTTCTATGATACGAATGAGATTTTTGGACCTGGAATTTTTTCCATTATATTTGGTTGAGGTATGTTTGGAAGAATGATGTAGTTAGTCAACTTAGATTTTTGGCTATGGTTATTGTCGGGCCAGAGTGTTCCATGACCTATTGATCTGATGGGTGGTTACAAGTTTCTACGTTTGTCTTTCATCATTGGCAGAGTTCCAAGGTTTAGAACGAGGTTTTATTCGTTATGAGGTTTGTTACCGGTACCGGGTTGGTTATTGAGCAACTATTGTGTAATGACCCAGCCGGTTGTTTTGAGCATTGTAGCCCCGTTAGCCCATTTATCCCTTTTTCTATGTTCATTTGTGGTAATGTGACTTTCTGGGGTGGTTGGTTTGATTCCAGGAATGATTCAAAGTGAATTAGGACTCTTAGTCCTAAGGTTGGAATCTTAAGTTAGCAGAGTTGACTGGAGTTTAATTTTTTTATAGACGACCCTGGAATGGAGTTTTGATGGTTCTGATAGTTTCGTATGGTTATTTTGGACTTAGAGGTATGTCTGGATATTGATTTAGAGGTTTGTAGGTCATTTAAGCTTGAATTGCCGAAAGTTGGAAAGTTGAAGGTTAAGAAATTTGATCGAGAGTTGACTTTGTTGATACCAGGCTCGGATTTTGGTTTCGGAAGTTGAAATAGGTCTGTTGTGTCATTTATGACATGTGTACAATATTTGAGGTCAATCGGAGTTGAATTGGTGTGGTTCGGCATTGGTTTTAGAAGTTGGAAATTCATTAGTTTTATTAGGCTTGAATTGGGGTGCGATTCACGATTTTAATGTTGTTTGATGTAATTTGAGGCTTCGACTAAGTTCGTATCATGTTTTAGGATGTGTTGGTATGTTTAGATGGCTCCCGGGGTCCTGTGGTGAGATTCAGATTGATTTCGGATTAGTTTTGGATGTAGGGACTTGGCTAAATTTTTCCTATACCTGGTGTGATTGCACCCGCGAGAATGGGGCCGAAGGTGCGAAGTCGCAGAAGAGAAAAGCTTGTCACAGGTCTGAAGGCTGCCTAGACTAGGCAGCGGCCGCAGGTGCAAGGCATTTTTCGCATATGCGGGCCGCATGTGCGTAAGAGGTTCCGCAGAATCGGATTTGGACTGGATCAACTGGGGACCGCAAATGCGGATGTATTTCGTAGGTGCGGACGTGCAGAAGCACAAGATGGACCATAGGAGCGAACCCGCAGAAGCGGGATTGGGACGCAGAAGCCGTAGGTCAGGTTTCTAGTGGACTTCACAGAAGCGACGGATTTTCCATAAAAGCGGGATCGCAGGTGCGGATACTCTATTCGCCGATGCGGGAAGGCTAGGCAGAAGGATATAAATGAAGGGTTTTGTATTTTTCTTTCATTTTGGACTTGTGGAGCTCGTCTAGGGGCAATTTGTGAGAGGGATTTCACTATAATTGATGAGGTAAGTGACTTTTAATTATTTTTGTCCATAAATATTGAATACCCATTGATTTTTGACCTAAATTATATGTGTTTGAGGTGAAATTTGGGGGGATTTTGGACTATTTATTGGAGAGTGAGATTTGGGGATTTGAGGGTCAATTTGTGGTTGGAATTGGATAATTTTGGTATGGTTGGACTCGTAATTGAATGGTGTTCGGATTTTGTGAATTTTGTCGGGTTCCGAGGTGCGAGCTCGGAGTTGACTTTTTGGGTTGACTATTTGATTTTTGTTAAAGATCTTATCATATGGAATCAATTCCTATAGCTTGTATTGATTATACTAAGTATTTATCTTGATTCGCGTTGTTCCTAGTCTGATTTGCGAGGTAAGGGCTTGTTGGAGTAGTGAGTTGTGCATTTTGAGGTAAGTAACACTTCTAAACTTGGAATTGAGAGTATTTATCCCTGGAAAATATGTTATTTGTGTTGTGTTGGGGTGACACACATGCTAGTTGACGGGCGTGTGGGCGTGTACCGTGGTAACGATGATCTGGGTGGATTTTTTTAATGTGTTGCTATCAAGTCTTGTTTATTCCGTGTAATCCCTACTTGTTAGAGTAATTGAATTGTGATTCATGTTAGAAACCATGTTTAGGATATGTGCTTATTCTAATGAAACCTAGTGAGGTTATTTCTGTTATTTTAAGTAATTTGCTTTAACTGCAATTGTGTACTCAGTCATGATCCTTCATTTGCATATCATATCTTTGAGTTATGGAAGTTTCTCTTAGCTATACACTGTAATTGTCATTATCTTACATGTGTTGTCATAATATTGGTTCTGACTGTATCCTTCTGAGCTCGTCACTGTTTTCAGCCTAAGGTTAGTCCTGTTACTTATTGAGTACAATAGTATACTTGTCTGCCATTCGCGCGATTGTAGAAATTTTTTAAACTTACTTAATATTAATATCATAATTAAAAAAATATTTTTTTATTAAGCATCCCTTTGTGATTCTTGTAATACCCTATGTGAAATTCTTTGACAGAACAACATATCTGAGAAACATTCAAGATTAAATATAACACGTACATTTAAATATGTATATTTAAACTTAAATAAAAAACAAAAAAAAAATTATGAAAAATTGAAAAAGAAAGTAATGTAAAAATATAGGCAATGTAAACCTAGGATGTCGCCCACCTTTTTCTTAGTCTGTAAAGCCTATATCTCTTAGTATTTATTTCTTAATATGAATTTTTAACAATTATGTTTCATAAGGTTGACATTTTCTTATTTGTGTCAAATTAAAATTAAATAAAAAATGTAAAAGGAAAAAGAAACGAAGAAGGAATTGAAGAAGGAAAGAAATGGAAAATAAGAGAAGAAGAGAACTAACAAAAATTTGGGGACATTATCTCATGAACACCCCTTAGTGTACTATTAATTTTATAGGTACTTAAAATTAAAATGCCACCAACCTGAACATAAGTGCCAAAGGTTTACATGGCCACCTTGTTATCTTTTAGTCAGAGCTCTGATTCGAGTTCATTTAATATCAAAGACAATATAATTACGCACATGGCCACCTTGTTATCTTTTAGTCAGAGCTTTGATTCGAATTCATTTAATATCAAAGATAATATAATTATTCTGGACGGGTACTTTACTAAATACGCTGAATAATTGAGGTCGTAGCGTATTGATTGTTACTCATCAAATTTTGCTCTCTAATAGAATGCACACTCGTGACCACATTAAATTGCATTAGGAGAAAATCACCAAAGAATAATCACATAGGCTAAGTCTTAAGAATCTGAATGAAACATGAGAAACCTTTTCCAGAATATACTTTTTTTTAAGGTTTCAATGCAAGGCAAATATATAGAATAAGAACTTCCGCCAATTCTAGATTGGACATCCTACACTTATTTTAAGCATTATTTAACACATAAGATACTGAAGCATTAATAAATCTACAAATTAAAATGTATTTTTTTGGTTTCTTCCTTCTTCTTTCCTTTCTTTTTTTGATTGGTAGTAAACGAAGTGATCTCTGGACAAATAGTATAGAGATAAAGTTATCTCTCCTTACTTTGGGTAGTCTTTGTCAAGAAATTAAGGACATCCCTTTTGAAATTAAGGACATCCCTTAGGAATTTGGATTGAGTTGTAAAGATGAGATAGTTTCATCTTTTCTTCACCCAACTTCCTTTAAAAAATTGCATATTTTTATTGATCGGGGAATAGTTACGTTTTCAACTACTAATCTCTGAAGCATCCCGATCGATTCCATAAATCAGCATTTTTTAAAATCGGAATTGTAGAGTCACATAGTAAAACCCACGAAGGAAGGAAAAAAACTATATAATACTTTTCTATTTCATTATGGCAAAGGCAAAATGACACACCCTTTATGAGGTGTCAAGCCATCCACGTTGCATTGCCAGTTGGTAGTATTTGTTGGTCTCATGAAGCCATCATAAAAAATAGTATATAATGGCTACAATTGCAAGCCGTTAGATGGCAGATTGTTTCATTAGATGGAAACAACCGGCTGTCAAGCATGAACATGTATGTTGTGGATAAAATGGATGTGCACTTGCATTTTGCTAGTGAGGAAGAAGAACAAAAGGACTGATTAAATTAACAAATGAGGAAATTAAAGGAATTTGATCAAGTCACACGCAAGGTTTCATACAAAAATTTCGACAAATTTAATAAAACATAACACAAACACTTTATGAGAAAAAAGCGAAAGAATATGATAGATGCCTAAGAATTTTCGGTCTTTGTGGGTGCTCTCCTTCTCCAAAAGTTTATTTTGCTCTAAAATAGTCCTTGCAATATCATCTTCAGATCAGACGTTTGCTAGGCTTAAGCCATCTCACTAAAAGAAGAAACCAATTTCTCTAACTCAAGCACCACTTCCACGCTATGTCCAGGTATGCTCTCAAAAGTATTGTATTATAGGCAAGATAGAGTTAAACATTAGAAGACTATGTCTACCTAATTTAAGCTTTCAAGGAAGATACAAGCAGCAAAAATAGTGTAACAGCGAAGCAAGAATCACATATCTTAGTACTTCCTAATTATCAAGACATATTTTTCAATTCTCTGTTCACAGATAGAATAACATATAATCTCACAGTCAATTGTCAAATTATATTCCCGTTCCAATTCCTAAATGCTTAGATTACCTAACAGTTATCGTACTTCGACCGCAAGGAATAACTTGCGGAATGCATAGTTGAACATAATCCGAAGATATTTACTTGCAACCATAGTATAACAACATCAACTTCGAATCGCAAAATATGTTTGGAAGCCTTACAATCTGTCTGTCAAAGCAGTCGAAGTTCAATCAATGGAGGGCACAATTCTATGAGTGCCAACATAGAAAATGTAGTTGATCACAAATATAACACAATAAAGAATTAGGGGTTATGGACTTGAAAAGTCATAACCCGAATGAAGATGTGGGAATTAAACCGGAAAGATGGAATTTCTAACTCATCAAATAATTGGTATTATTAAAATGAAAAGTCATAACCCCCCCCCCCCAATGAAGAGGTGTGAGTTATGGATGTGGACATTTTAAAAAATAAGATAAATGGGAAAAATAGAGAAAAGATTTAAATAAAGGAGAAAAAAAATATAAATAAGATTTTTATACTATGGAAGATGCCACATCACCTCCATTATGACCTGCTTTATATAGATATATAGATTGAGTCGATTGTATTCATACTACACTCTGTACTTTGTGTGCAGATCCAGGTACATCTCGACTCGTGATTCATAGATCGTTGCCAGTACTTGCTTGGAGACTTCAAGGTAGCTGTTATGTCGTCCTCAGACCTTGACTCTCTTTCCTTTATTTTTCTTCACTACTGTTCTATTATTCCGACAGTTGTAGTAGAGTTTTAGTTTATGTTGATACTTAGTAGTGCTCATGTACTCGTTGACACCAAACTTTGAGGTGGTTATAGTAGCATTTCAGTTATCTTTATCACATGTTTATGACATTTTCCGCAATTGAGTTTATTGAGAAGTGTCTTATTCAAATATTTTAGTTGTTATATGATTGTTGGCTTGCCTAGAAAGTGTGTTAGGTGCCATCACGATAGGTTGGAATTTTGGGTCGTGACAAGTTGGTATCAGAGCACTATGTTACTTAGGTCTCGCGAGTCATGAGCAGGTTTCGTAGAGTCATGCGGATTGGTTTGGAGACGTCTGTACTTATCTTCGAGAGGGTACCAAACCATTAGGAAACTTCACTTTCTTGTATTCTTGTCATACGGATTGTTAATTCTGGAATCTGATCTTCTACTCTTCTATTCTCTCACAGATGGTGAGGATACGTGTGACCGGATTAGGCGGACGACCACCAGTACCACCAGCTAGGGCCGCGAGAGGCCGGGACTGCGGTAGCGGCTGAGGTGTGGCTCGTACTACAACTGGAGCAGCACATGTGGGACCACTAGTTTCTCCAGCTGAGGAGCAGACACCAGATGTAGTTGAGCCGGTGGGACCAGCTCAGGCACCAACTATGCCTATTTTGACTATGTGCAGGAGCTGGCTCAGGCAGTCTCTATTCCAGCTGCATCAGCGGATGCCCAGGATGTTATAGACAGATGCCAGCGGATCCTTCGCCCAACAGGTAGTTTGGAGACCAGTGGAGTTTGATTTACTACTTTTTAGCTGACAGGGCAACATATAAATGGTGGGATGCCTATGAGTTGGGCAGGCTAGCTGATGCGGCACCACTTAAATGGCATGAGTTCTCAGTTCTCTTCTTAGAGAAGTTTATTCCACTGACTCGCGGGGAGGAGTTCCGTAGGCAGTTTGAGCAGCTACGCCAGGAGAGTATAACAATGACTCAGTATGAGATGAAGTTTGTAGAGTTGGCTCATCACACATATGGTTGGTTCCCATTGAGAGGGAGAAGAATTTGAGGTTCATTGATGGCCTTAACTATGGATTACGCTTCATTATGGCTCAGGAGGTTATGATGGGTGCGAGGTTTGACCAGGTGGTCGATATTGCTAGAAGCTTAGAGCTGGATCGCAGTCAAGAGTGTGAGGAGTTGAGGCCAATAGGCCTCATGGTTCAGGTGGTTTCAGCAGTGCCTCATCTTGGGGACAGTCCTATCACAGCAGGGGTCATCCTTATAGGACCGCTTAGACGGCTCGTCCAATTCATCATGGTGCATCAGCTAGCCATGGTTCATACAATGTTCGTCTAGGTCAGTAATCCTTCAATGCTCTCCCAGCTCAGAGTTCATCCCGTGCTCCATCAGTTCAAGGTTCGTCATTACCTGGTTCTTCTAGTGGCTATTCTGGTTCTCGGGGTCCGGTACAGTCCCCGCCACCATTTTTGGATCGAGGTTGCTATGAGTGTGGAGAGTTGGGGCACGTGAGGAGGTATTGGCCCCGTCTAGTAGGAGGTCCAGTTCAGCAGAGAGTTCAGGCTATGACTTCTGCACCAGTTACTTCACCATTCGCTCAGCCAGCTCAGGGTAGGACTCGGGTAATTCAAGGTCACCCTAAAAGGGGAGGTCGATCACATGGAGGTCAAGCTCGATACTATGCCTTTCCCACCAGGCCAGAGGCAGTTGCTTCAGAGGCAGTGATCACATGTATTATTTCAGTGTGCCACAGGGATGCTTCCATATTATTTGACCCAATTTCCACATATTCATATGTACCATTGTACTTTGCTCGCTATTTGGGTATTCCCGATGATTTCTTAGTTATGCATGTTCATGTATCTACACTGGTGGGTGATTCTATTATTGTGGACCGTGTGTATCGGTCGAGTGTGATGACTATTGTGGGATTAGAGATGAGAGTTGATCTCTTACTGCTTAGCATGGTTGATTTTAACGTGGTTATAGCCATGGATTGTTTGTCACCATGTCATGCTATTCTGTATTGTCACACTAAGACCGTGATATTGGTGATGCCGGGATTGCCTAGGATTGAGTGGAGAGGTTCTTCAGATTATGTTCCTAGTAGAGTGATTTCATACTTGAAGGCTCAATGGATGGTTGAGAAGGGATGTTTGGCATATTTGGCCTTTGTGAGGAATGTTGGTTCTGATACTCCTACTATTGATTCTGTTCCGGTAGTGCGAGAATTTTCGGACATATTTCCTGCAGACCTGTCCGGCATGCCGCCCGACAGGGACATTGATTTTGGTATTGGCTTGGTGCCGAGCACTTAGCCCTTCTTTATTCCTCCGTATCGTATGGCACCGGCAGAGTTTAAGAAATTGAAAGAACAACTTCAAGAGCTATTCGATAAGGGATTCATTAGGCCTAGTGTGTCGCCTTGGGGTGCACCGGTTCTGTTTGTAAAGAAGAAGGATGGTACTATGCAAATGTGCATTGATTACAGGTAGTTGAACAAAGTTACAATTAAGAACAAGTACCCTCTACCACGCATTGATGACTTATTTGAATAGCTTCAGGGTGCTAGAGTATTCTCTAAGATTGATTTGAGATCTGGGTATCACCAGTTAAAGATTCAGGATTCTAATATTTTGAAGACAACATTCAATACCCGCTATGGTCACTACGAGTTTCTTGTGATGCCTTTTGGGATGACCAATGTCCCAACAACATTTATGCATCTGATGAATAGTACATCCCAGCCATATCTTGATTCTTTTGTCAGAGTATTCATTGATGATATACTAGTGTACTCACGCAGCCAAGAAGATCATGAGCAACATTTGAGGATTGTACTCCACACCTTGAGGGAGAAGAAGCTTGATGCTAAATTATCCAAGTGTGAGTTTTTGTTTGATTCTGTGGCATTCTTGGGGCACGTGGTGTCCAATGAGGGGATCAAGGTAGATTCGAAGAAGGTTGAGGCAGTTCAGAGTTAGCCTAGACCATCTTCAGCTACTGAGATTAAGAGTTTTCTTGGCTTGGCCGGATATTATCGTCGTTTCGTGGAGGGTTTCTCGTCCGTTGTTGCACCTTTGACTAGATTGACCCAAAAGGGTGCCCCATTGAGGTGTTTTGATGAGTGTGAGGAGAGCTTTCAGAAGCTCCAGACTACTTTGACCACAACTCCAGTTCTAGTTTTGCCTTCAACATCGGGTTCATATATGGTTTATTGTGATGCTTCTCGGATCGGCATTGGGTGTGTCTTGATAGAGGAGGGTAGGGTAATTGCTTATGTTTCATGCTAGTTGAAGCCCCATGAGAAGAACTACCTCATTCATGATTTAGATTTTGTAGCCATTGTTCATGCATTGAAGATTTGGATGCATTATCTCTACGGTGTTTCTTGTGAGGTATTTATAGATCATCAAAGTCTACAACACTTGTTTAAGCAAAATGATTTAAATTTGAGGTAGCGGAGATGGTTGGAGCTGTTAATAGACTATGATATCACCATTTTATATTATCTCGGGAAGGCCAATGTGGTGGCCGATGCCTTGAGTAAAATGGCGGTGAGTATGGGTAGCCTTGCATATATTCCAGTTGGTGAGAGACTGCTAGCATCAGATGTTCAGGCATTGGCTAATCAATTCGTGAGGTTAGATGTTTTGGAGCCTAGTCAGGTTCTAGCTTGTGTGGATTTTCGGTCTTCTTTGTATGATCACATCAGAGAGCGTCAGTATGACGACCCCTATTTGCTCGTCCTTAAGGACACGGTGTAGCATTGTGAGGCTAAAGAGGTTTCTATTGGAGACGATGGGGTGTTGCGGTTGCATGGTCAGATTTATGTGACCAATGTGGATGGGTTGCGTGAGTTGATTCTTGAGAAGACCCACAGGACGTGGTATTCCATTCATCCGGGTGCCGCAAAGATGTATCAAAACTTGAGGCAGCACTATTGGTGGAGGAGAATGAAGAAATATATAGTAGAGTATGTGGCTCGGTGCTTGAATTGTCAGCAGGTGAAGTACGAGCATCAGAGGCTAGGTGGTTTGCTTCAGAGACTTAGTGGAAACGGGAACGTGTTACCATGGACTTTGTTGTTGGGCTCCCACGAACATTGAAGAATTTCGATGCAGTTTGGTGATTGTGAACTGGTTGACTAGGTCCGCACATTTTATTTCGGTTGTGACTACCAGTTCTTTAGAGTGGCTGGCTGAGATCTATATTCGTGAGATTGTTCGTCTTCACGGTGTGCCGGTGTCCATTATTTCTAATCGAGGCACACAATTCACATTGCAATGTTGGAGAGCAGTGCAGCGAGAGTTGGGCACATGGGTTGAGTTGAGTACAATGTTCCACCTCCAGACGGACGGACAGTTCGAGCGCACCATTCAAATTTTGGAGGATATGCTACGCGCTTGAGATATGGATTTCGGGGGTTCTTGGGATCAACTTCTGCTGCTTGCAGATTTTGCCTACAACAACAACTATTAATCGAGTATTAAGATGGCTCCTTATGAGGCCTTATATGGGAGATGATGCCGATCTCCAATGGGTTGTTTTGAGCTGGGATAGGCTAGGTTGTTGGGTACTGATTTGGTTCGGGATGCCTTGGAGAAAGTCAAGTTGATTCAGGATCAACTTCATACAACACAGTCTAGACAGAAGAGTTACGCTGATCAGAAGGTACGTGATGTTGCATATATTGGTGGAGAAAAGGTATTGCTTAGAGTTTCGCCCATGAAGGGTGTGATGAGATTCGGGAAGAAGGGCAAGTTGAGCCCTATGTATATTTGCCCTTTTGAGGCGGTTGAGAGGATTGGAGAGGTGGACTACAATCTTGCATTGCCACATAGTCTATCGGGTGTTCACCAGTGTTTCATGTTTTTATGCTCCGGAAGTATTTTGGTGATCCGTCTCATATTTTGGATTGCAGCACGGTTTAGTTAGATGGAGATTTGACTTATGATGTGGAGCCGATGGCTTGGATCGACAGGTTCAAAAGTTGAGATCAAAGAATATAGCTTCAGTAAAAGCTCAGTGGAGAGGCCAACCAATCGACGAGGCTACTTAAGAGACTGAGCGGGAGATACGAAGCAAGTATCCACATCTATTTGAGACCCAAGTATGATTCTAGACCCGTTCGAGGACTAACATTTGTTTAAGAGGGGGAGAATGTAAGGACCCGACTGATTGTTTTGAGCGTTATAGCCTCGTTCCCCCATTTATCGCTTCTTCTATGTTCATTTGAGGTTATGTGACTTCTATGTTCATTTGAGCTTAAGTTGGCAGAGTTGACTGGAGTTTGACTTTTGTGTACACGACTCCGGAATGGAGTTTTGATGGTTTTGATAGCTTCGTATGGTGATTTTGGACTTAGGGGTATATCCGTATATCGACTTAGAGGTCTATAGGTCGCGTAGGTGTGAATTGGCAAAAGTTGGAAAGTTGAAGGTTTGGAAGTTTAACAAGTTTGACCGAGAGTTAAATTTTTTGACACCGGGCTCATATTTTGGTTCCGAGAGTTTGAATAGGTCCGTTGTGTCATTTATGACTTGTTTGCAAAATTTGAGGTCAATCAGAGTTGGTTTGATATGATTCGACATTGATTTTAGAAGTTGTAAGTTCATTAGTTTCATTAGGCTTGAATTGGGGTGCTGTCACGCCCCATCCCCGGGAAGCGCGACCGGCGCTCAACTGAGTGAACCCTGCCGAGCAAGCCTGTTAGATACTTTCTACCCAATTAACCCATGATCAAGAAAAGACGTGATTTCCCTAATTATACAGTAGGAATCTCATTCATACAATCCTAAATCATTTCATTAGTCATTGCACCTTTAAGTCTCAAAATACACATTTCTTAAAGTCTTAGAAGAACAAGTGATCAACACAAAATACACATTTCTTAAAGTCTTAGAGGAACAAGTGATCAACACAACATATACTTGTTTAACATTCCCAACACTCATACACAACCCACATAGTGTCTACAGAGCCTCTAAAGATACAAAAGAGAGTAAAGATGTTACCAGCAACAAGGCCCAGTCTATACCTCAAAAAGTGACCATAATATAAACAAAAGATACAACACATGACCCCAGAATGAAATGGGGCTCATCGAGTCCGCTGAGAAGAGGATGCAGCACTATCTGAGATCCGCAATGTCTGCTATGTAACCACCTACATCCGTTTAAAGATACAGCGCCCCCGAAAAAAAGGACGTTAGTACCGTCTAATAGCACTAGTATGTATAGCTAAACACCAACTCAATAGAATGAATAATAATACAAGAGGGGCAATCAAGAATTCAATAAGGCTTCAAATAATAGTAAAACAACAAGTTAAGGATCATATACATTTTCGAGTCAATTTCCATATTATTAGGTTGGGTGGTCTTTAGTACCGATATTTCTCAATTCACAATACCTCCGTATTCTTACACGGAGTCCGATCTCGGCCCGATAGGTTAGGCCATCTCATTTGAGACATTACCACAATTTCATTATAATTTCCCGCACAGTGCCACCATGTGTGCGGCATGGCGGCCGATCACGGCCCGATCGGCTAGGCCATCTCATTTGAGACATTACCACAATTTCATTTACAATACCACCGTATTCTTACACGGAGTTCGATCTTGGCCCGATCGGCTAGGCCATCTCATTTGAGGCATTACCTTCTTCAGTCAAACATCGCACATCGAACATCTTTCATATACTTTCAATTCATTGGCAGCAGTGATTACGATTACAAAGTCATTCTTGGCACTTGGCCGTATTTCATAGTTCCAGTTCCCTTTTCGACCCTCAAGTATCATTATCATTATCGTCATCAATAGGGCTTCCCATTCAAGACATTAATTCACATATGAGCAATTTGGGAAATCTCAGGCACATAGGGGCCTTTCATACAATTTGGCAAAACAACCTTTATTTCAATCTTGACATGAAGTCTTAACATTCCTAACACATATTCCACATTTTGAACATATTCTCAAATGGCAAGATGACATGATGAAGCATTTAGCATACACATTGAACAAACATCCTTCAACCCAACCACATTAGGAAAAGCCAATTCAATAATGATCAAGGACTTACTCCAATTACATGAACGCCGTGGGATTCGATTCTTAGAAGAAGTGGGGTTTAGCCAACATACTTTACCTCAATTGAGCCTCTTAAAACTCTAAGATGTTTCGTACTATTAGCAACTTCAATCTATTTTAGTAATATAACAAAATTGAACCAAAATTAGGAAGATGAACATGGTTTTGGCTCATTTGAGCATACTACCAAACACTAGGTGTGCATCAATGCTTTAAGGCTCTTTTGAGGAAGATTCAATCACTTCCCAACCCAATTTCTACCATTATTAGCTCACAATCTTCCCACATACTACAAGGATACATGCATGCAAGGTAAGCACTCCCATCTACCTTACTAATGGCCCATTCTAGTTACATTTTGAAATTAAGAGTTTGTGTGATAGAATCTTACCTCTTAGGAAGAATACCTAGGTGCCTCTCTTGATAATCTTCAAGATTTAAGTGAGAATTGAAGAACAATTTGATGAAGATCACTTCTCCCTCTAGGAGCCTCTCTCTCACTCTAAAAATGTCAGAAAATATGCTCAAAATAGTCCATGGGGTGTATTTTAATGAAATAGGGTCGGGTTTAAAAACCCAAAAAATGAAGCTCCGGAACGGGTTCTGTGGTCACATATGCTACCGCATAATGACCGCGAAAATGGGGGACTGGAACTGGAAAAGAACTGATCTAGTCTGTGGTCACTATGCGACTTCGCAGACCTGTTCTGCGGTCGCATAATGCACCGCAGAACGGTTCTGCGGTCGCATAGTGGCCGCGAAATTAACATCCAAATTGGCCCAATTAACTGCCTCACTCTGCGGCCATTATGCGGTCCGCAAAGTGATTCTACGACCATTATGCCTTACAGGAGTGATTCGTGATTTTGATATTGTTTGATTTGAAGCTTCGACTAAGTTAGTATCATGTTTTAGGATGTGTTGGTATGTTTGGATGGGGTCCCGGGGGCCTCGGGTAAGATTCAGATTGATTTTGGATTAGTTTTACACTTAGGGAGTTTGCTGAATTTTTTTGATGCCTGTTGTAATCGCACCTGCAAGAATAGGGCCACAGGTGTGAATTTACAGAAGCGACAGGCTTGTCACAGGTGCAGAGGCTGGCTAGTGGCCGCAGGTGCGAGGCTTTTTCTGCATCTGCGGGCCCGCATGTGCGTAAGAGATTCCATAGATGCAGATTTGAACTGGATAGACTGCGGGCCGCAGATGAGGATGTATTCTGCGGTGCGGATGCGCAGAAGCGCAAGATGGACTGCAGAAATGTTAGGTCGGGTTTCTAGTGGACTTCGTAGAAGCAAAGGATTTTCCGCAAAAGCGGGACCGCATGTGCAGATACTCTGTCTGCATATGTGGGAAGCCTGAGCAGAAGGATATAAACGAAGGGTTTCATATTTTTCTCTCATTTTGGACTTGTAAAGCTTGGCTAGGGATGATTTTTGACAGGGATTTCACTACAATTGAAGAGGTAAGAGACTTTTAATCAGTTTTGTCCATAAATATTGAATACCCATTGATTTTTGTACCTAGATTATGTGTGTTTGAGGTGAAATTTGGGAAATTTTTGGACTATGTATTAAAAAGTAAGATTGCAAATTTGAGGGTCAATTTGTGATTGGAATTAGATGATTTTGGTATGGCTGGACTTGTAATTGAATGTGAGTTCAGATTTGTTAATTTTGTCGGGTTCCGAGGTACGGGCCTGGGATTGACATTTTGGGTTGACTATTTGATTTTGGCTAAAAATCTTAGCTTTATCGTATGAAATCGATTCCTATAGCTCGTATTGATTATATTAAGTTTCTTATGGCTAGATTCGCGTCGTTCGGAGGTCGATTCGCGAGGCAAGGGCTTGTAGGAGTAGTGAGCTGCGCGTTTTGAGGTAAGTAACGCTTCTAAACATGGAATTGAGGGTATTTATCCCTGAAAAAAGTGTTATTTGTGTTATGTTGGAGTGACACACATGCTAGGTGATGGGCGTGTGGGCGTGCACCGTGGTAACCATGATTCGGGTGGATTTTTGTAATGTGTTGCTATCAAGTCTTGTTTATTCCGTGTAATTCCTACTTGTTAGAGTAATTGAACTACGATTCATGTTAGAAACCATGTTTAGGCTATGTGCTTATTCTGTTGAAACCTAGTGAGATTATTTATGTTGTTTTGAGTTATCTGCTTTAACTGCAATTATGTACTCAGTCATGATCCTTTATTTGCATATCACATCTCAGTCCCTGTTATCATATATTATTACATCACATGTTATTATTGTTTGGACTGAATAGTACGAGACTGTGAGCTTTTGAGACTTGAGAGATTGACGACTGAGGTGGGCCTGAGAGTCGGGTTGTGAATGTTATTATGTATCGGGCTGCATGCTGCAACAAGACTCATTGGCTTATTTATTATTATAGATCAGGTTGCACGCTGGAGCAGGCCTTATAGGCTTTATATTACTGCTTGTGCAGGATCTGCCCCTCCGGAGTCTGACATATCAGCAGTGAGCGCATGCATAATTATATATACACGTGCTTTGGTTAGGGGCATTGATGCGAGGCACCCGTACAGTGCTGAGTGATATTGTGTGTGTCATGAGAGGGTATTTGTGTAAGGCCCCGTAAAAGTTTGCCTAAAATCCCGGGTTTGCGTGGTGCTGAAGTAGGCTTATGTGTCGACGATTGTAAAATTTTGGGTTGAACACTGTGCTGGGGAGTAAAGGAAAAGTTTTGGCAGAAAAAGACATTTTTGCAGCCCACTGTGCGGCCGCAGAATCACTATACGGGCTGCAGAATGGCCGCAGAGTGAAGCAAAAAACTGGGCAAGTTTGGATGATATTTTGTGGTCAATTATGCGACCGCAAAACCGTTTCGCGGGCCGCACATCGATAGCAGAATCAGCATGGGATCTTTCGAAGGGGAGTTCTGCGGCGCATTATGCGATCGCAGAATTGGTTTGCGGACCGCAGACTAGTTGCAGAGTGGATCAGTTACGCCCAGTTCTGGAGGGCCATTATGCGGACCGCATATCCATTCTGCGGTCACTTTGCGACCGCAGATTGTGTTTTAGAGTTTCATTTTTATGGTTTTATAAACCCGACCCCATTCTTATAAACAATATTAAGGGTCATTTTAGAAGGTTCAAACTTACATTTTAGAGTGAGAAGAAGGTGGTCTAGAGTGAGAAGAGGATTTATAAGTCATTTGTTCATCAATCTTTGCTCAAACCTTGAAGATATCTCTAGGGTAAATCACAAGGTCTTCCATCAAAAGGTAAGATTCTACACCCTAACCCTTAATTTCGAAATTTAACTAAAAATGGGCAATTAGGAAAGCAATTCTTGGGTGTGGGAGTTGTTTATTTTACATGCATGTACTATCTAGGGTAGTGGGAGGATTATTGAGCTCTTTTGGGTGAACTTTGGGTAGTGGGGTGAAAGAATCCACCATAGGAGGACCTTGAAATCTTAATGCACACCTAGTGTTTGATAAAATGCTCAAGTGAGCTGGAACTATGAACTCCTTCCTAATTTGCGTTCAATTTTGCTATATCTCTAAATAGATCGAAGTGGCTAGGATTTTTAGAACATTATAGTAAATTAAAAAGCTCGAGGCAAGGTATGTTGGATAAACTCTTCTCTTTGAATTGACCCCGCAATGTCCTTGTAAGTCTCGTGATGCTCTTTATAAATTGAATTTTTGTCAAATAAGCCTTGCATCAAAATAATTATGTGTTCAATATGTATTCCAAAGATTCTTGTTATATTGAGTTAATGTTTGAGAATGTGGTTTAAGTATGGGCTGTGTATTATTATGTTATGATTTAAAAACGTGTATTTTTACTGAAAGCTATCATGTCAATTGTGTAAGAAGTCACATGTGCCTAAGACCATAAATTGCTCAAGTATGTGTTAAAGCCTTAATTTGAAAGGCCTTGTTGTTGATTATCCATGATGAATGGGTGAAAGTGAAATAGTGAGCATGAGTTATGAAGTATGACCAACGTGCCAAGAATGATACTGTGTATGGCCAATGGTGCCAATCGAATGAATGACATGTAAAAGAATATGAATTGAGTGGTCAATACTTTTAATAATAAATGCATTGGGAGTATTGTTTAGCCATCGAGGAAGGGTAGGTCGGCACAACCTAATCCCGAAACTACACGGGCCGGTGTAGGTGTGATTGAGGGGTAAATTCCCATGTTAATGTGATGAGATTGTTTCCCTTATATGGGATGAGATTGGTGCGTTGAGATATTTTCTCTTAGATGGGATGAGATTGTTGCTAGCGAGAAGTGATGTGATGTCGACACACACGACATTGTGGTGAGACGACTTAGCCGATCGGGCTGAGATCGGATGCCATGTCGTGCACATGGTGGTATTGTGAGTATATGTCTCGGGGTGAGATGGCTTAGCCAGTCGGGCTGAGATCGGACTCCGTGCAAAGATACGGTGGTGTATCGGTGCTAAAGATCTCCCAACATAAATTACTGAAATTTACTTAAAATTTATCTTTCCCTTAACTTGATACCTTGTCACTGATTGTGTCTCTTATTGATTTCATGTTTTATTCTACGTTTATTGTTGCTCGTTCTATTGAGAGGGTGGTTAGTTTTACATACTAGTACTATTCCATATGTACTAACGTCCCTTTTGCTGGGGGCGCTGCATCTTTAATGTACGCAGGTTGTTCCATAGCAGGTGGTACTGATCAGTGATAGAAGCACACCCTCTCCTCATATGATTTGGTGAGTCCCACTTCATTTAGTGGTCCTGCATCTTTTATCCTTTGTACATAGCATTTTTAGGTATACCCGGGGCCTTGTTACCTACACTTTCATAGCACTCTTTTGTTACCGTTAGAGGCTCCGTAGACATAGTGTGGGTTGCATATGTTTTTGGAAGGTTAAAGTAAAATGATGTAATCGTGTTATCTATTCCACTCTAACAATGATTGTACAATGTACTATTTTGGAGACTTGTTAATCTCGTAACTAATGGAAATAAACTAGTATTTTCCATGTCATGCTATCTAATTAATAAAATGTATTCTTTCCAATTATTCATGCATGAATTGGGTAGAAGGTGTTGTAAATGCTTGCTTGATCGGGGTATCTAGGTTGAGTGCCGGTCGCGCTCCCCGAGGTTGGGGCGTGACAAACTTGGTATTAGAGACATGGTTTTAAAGTGTCCTAGGATGTCTCGGAGTCATGTCTAGTAGAGTCCTTCTTATCGGTGTGTTGTCGACCACACCCATAATTAGGAGGCTACTTGGGAATTTAGGAATAATACCCTTCTTTGATATTCTAGATCATGCGATAAAGCTGATTGTAAGATTGTTCCTCCTTTAACTCGTGCTTTGCTCTAACTTTCAGTACATGGCGACTAGGAAGAACGGAAGAACTGGCCAAGGAGCCAATGTCACCCCAGGATTGGCAATTGATTCGATACTTGATGATGCAGGTGGACACCATAGGGGTGAGAATATTCCCCCGACTACTACACTGCTTGATTTTACAACACCTGATCAGACTGTACCTATCTCTACACCTACTAAGGGTGCAATGATCCCTCCAACTGATATTCCAGTTCCACCTCCAGCCCCAACTTCCAGTTCTGATGTATTTGATGGGGATCTTAGGGGAGCCATACAGATGTTGACTCAGATAGTGGCTTCCCAGGACCAAAGATCAAATGTTGCACCCAGTTCTTCTATTCAGCTAGGAGATTCCACTAGTTCCAGGGTTAACAACTTTCTCCAGTTGGACTCTCTAGTGTTCACAGGTACTGATCCCAAGGAAGACCCCAGGACTTTATTTATGAGATGCACAAGACTCTCCGAGTTAGGCGTGCTACTGAGACAGAGGGAGTAGAGTTGGCCTCCTACTGCCTAAAAGGGGTGGCCTATTCTAGGTTTGAAATGTGGGAGGACTCCCGTGAGGAGGGAAGCCCTCCGGTGAGATGGAGTGAGTTTGTTGATGCTTTTATTGATCATTACTTACCTGCCGAGACTAAGGCAGCCCGTGTCGCCGAGTTTGAGAACCTGAAATAGGGGAGCATGAGTGTGTGGGAGTATCATATGAGATACGCGTCCATCTACATGTTGACCACTATGGAAGCTAGATTGCACTAGTTAGTGCAGGGTCTTAGCCCCTTGGTTATAAATGAGGCCGCTTTAGCTGCCTTGAATTCTGATATGAACTATGGTAAGATGGTGGCATTTGCTCAAGCCACAGAGACCAGCAAACTGAAGAATAGAATGGAGCGAGAGAGTAGCAATAGGGCCCGGTCAGCGGGCAACTTCAGTGGTACTTCTGGTGGTGGTGGTGGTAGGACAACTTTCATGGGGGGTCATTAGGGTCGTCCCAGTCTTTTGCTCAGTCTTCAGTTGGTGCACCACCATCGGGGCCTAGTCAGCAGCAGGGGAACCATTTTAGGCCCAGCCAGGGCAACATGGGATCCCACCTTCAGGGTCGGTCTAGTGGGAGATTTCAGTAGCAGCGGAGGACCCCATGCCCTAGGTGCGGGAAGATGCACTTTGGGTCCTGCTACATGGACCAACCTATAAGCTACGGGTATGGTATGGTTGGCCACATTCAGAGGGATTGTCGTTCGTCTCACTTGAGCATGGGTAGAGGTACAACATAACCAACAAGTTCTGCAGCTACTACATCTGCAACACCTCCTCTAGCTCGAGGTACCCCAACACCCACAGGGTGTGGTGCAGCTAGGGGTGGTGCACAGAGTTCAGGAGGACCCAGCCATTTCTATGCTATGAGGGGTCGCCAGAGTTTAGAGGCGTCTCCAGATGTTATCACAAGTATATTGACTATCCAATCTCATGATGTGTATGCTCTTATTGATCCCGGTTCCACTTTATCCTATGTTACTCCCTATGTTTCTAAGGGATTTGGTATAGAACCGGAACAACTCCATGAGCCGTTCTCTGTATCTATTCTGGTTGGTGAGTCTATCGTGGCTACGCGGGTTTATAGGGATTGTGTTGTCACGGTGCGTGGTCAGGACACTATGGCCGATCTCATTGAATTGGGGATGGTTGGTTTTGATATAATAATCGGAATGGATTGGCTTTATTCATGTTTTACCAAGCTTGACTGTCAAACTAGAACCGTTAGGTATGAATTTCCAAATGAGTCAGTGATTGAATGGAAGGGGGATGATGTGGTGCTGAATGGTAGGTTTATTTCTTGCCTTACAGCCACAAAGATGATTAACAAAGGGTGTATCTACCATTTGGTCCGGGTTATGGACACCGATGTTGAGGCACCTATACTTGAGTCTGTGCCTGTTGTGAATGAATTTCTGGAGGTCTTTCCGGATGAGCTCCCTGGGATCCCACCAGACAGGGAGATTGATTTCGGGATTGATGTGATGCCGGTCACGCAGTCTATATCTATTCTGCCTTATAGGATGGCACTAGCAAAATTGAAGGAGCTAAAAGAACAATTGGAGGATTTGTTAGAGAAGGGTTTCATCCGGCCAAATGTGTCATCTTGGGGCGCACCAGTCCTCTTTATAAGAAAAAAAGAAGGGTCATTAAGGATATGTATTGACTATCGGCAGCTCAACAAGATTACAATAAAAAATAAGTACCCACTGCCAAGGATAGATGACTTGTTTGATCAATAGCAGGGTGCTAAGTACTTCTCCAAGATTGATTTAAGATCAGGGTATCACCAATTGAAGATCAGGGAGCATGATATTCTGAGAACATCTTTCAGGACCCGGTATGGGCACTTTGAATTCTGGTAATGTCTTTTGGGCTAACAAATGCCCCGGCAGTTTTCATGGATCTTATGAATCGGGTCTTCAAGCCTTTTCTTGACTCATTCGTGATAGTGTTTATTGACGATATCCTTGTATATTCGCGAAGTCAAGAGGACCATGCCGATCATCTCAGGCCAGTTTTATAGACCCTGTATCAGCACCAATTATATGCGAAGTTTTTAAAATGTGAATTTTGGCTTGAATCTATCACGTTCTTGGGTCATGTTATCTCTAGAGAAGGAATTGAGGTTGATCCTAAGAAGATTGCTGCTGTGAAGAATTGGCCTAAACCTACTACCCCAACAGAGATTCGCTATTTCTTGGGTTTAGCTGGGTATTACAGGAAGTTTGTGGAGGGGTTCTCTACTATTGCCTTTCCGTTGACTAGATTGATGCAGAAGGCAGTTAAGTTCCAATAGTCCGATGCTTGTGAAAGAAGCTTCCAGGAATTAAAATCAAGATTGACTACGACACCGATGTTGACCCTACCAGAGGGTACGGATGGGTTGGTGGTATATTGTGATGCTTCGAGAATCAGACTTGGGTGTGTATTGATGCAACATGGCAAGGTGATAGCCTATGCTTCTAGGCAACTCAAGAATCACGAAAAGAATTATCCAACACATGACTTAGAGCTTGCGGCGATGGTATTTGCATTGAAGATTTGGCATCATTATTTGTATGGGGTACATGTAGATATATTCACGGACCATAAGAGCCTATAATACATTTTCAAATAGAAGGAATTGAATCTGAGGCGGAGGAGATGGCTTAAGTTACTCAAGGATTACAACATCGATATGCTGTATCATCCGGGGAAGGCTA
The DNA here is from genome assembly GCF_000715075.1 of Nicotiana tabacum. Lineage (NCBI taxonomy): Eukaryota > Viridiplantae > Streptophyta > Magnoliopsida > Solanales > Solanaceae > Nicotiana > Nicotiana tabacum. The sequence continues at coordinate 107,386,869 of NC_134083.1, read as the reverse complement.
ATATTGTGGCGGATGCTCTTAGCCGTAAATCTATGGGTACTTTGGCTCACTTGGAGGCATATCAAAGGCTGTTAGCCAAGGAAGTTCATCGGTTGGCTAGTTTGAGAGTTCATCTTGTGGAGTCTAGGGAAGGAGGGGCGATTGTGCAAAATAGGGCTGAATCGTCACTTGTGGTGGAAGTCAAGGAGAAGCAACTCAACGACCCATTGTTGGTACAACTGAAGGAGGGGATTCATAAACATAAGACCATGGCCTTTTTTCTTGGCATGGATGATGGTACCCTAAGGTACCAAGGGCGTCTATGTGTTCCAAATGTGGATGGTCTCCAGGAAAGAATCATGACTGAGGCTCACACTTCTAGGTATTCCGTGCACCCGGGATCTACAAAGATGTATCATGATCTTAGGTAAGTCTATTGGTGGAATGATATGAAAAAGAATGTAGTGGACTTTGTGGCAAGATGTCCAAATTGTCAGCAAGTGAAGGCCGACCACCAGAGGCCCGGAAGTTTGGCACAGAACATAGAAATTCCAATGTTAAAGTTGGAAATGATCAACATGGACTTTGTGGTAGGACTACCTCACACGCCTCATAAGTATGACTCAATTTGGGTGATTGTGGACCGACTCACGAAATCAGCTCACTTTTTACCTGTTAAAGCTACCGACGCGCAGCGGAACAATATGCTCAGTTATATATCAAGGAAATCATCAGGTTGCATGGAACTCCAGTTTCTATTATCTTAGATTGAGGGGAAAAGTTCAAGACTAATTTTTGGAAGAAGTTTCAGCAAGGTTTGGTCACTCAGGTGAATCTTAGTACGACCTTTCACTCGCAGACTGACGGTCAGGCAGAGCGGACTATTCAAACGCTTGAGGATATGTTATGCGCTTGTGTTCTTCAATTCAAAGGTAGCTGGGATGATCTTTTTCTGCTCATAGAGTTTGCCTACAACAACAGTTACCATGCCAACATTCAGATGGCACCGTTTGAGGCTTTATATGGTAGGAGATGTAAATCTCCCATTGGGTGGTTCGATATTGGGGAAGCGGAATTGATAGGGCCAGATCTCGTGCATCAGGCTATGGAGAAGATTAAGGTCATTACAGAACAGTTGAAAACTGCTCAGAGTCGTCAAAAGTCTTATTTGGATGTGTGTCGTAGGGATTTGGAGTTCAAAGAAGATGATTCTTGAAGGTTTCCCCTATGAAGGGTGTAATGCAGGGTGGTAAGAAAGGGAAATTGAGTCCAAGGTATGTCAGACCGTACAGAATCACTCAGATGATTGGTCAGGTGGCTTACATGCTAGAACTACATCAAGAGATGTCTTTAGTGCACCCGGTGTTTCATGTATCTATGTTGAAGAAGGTGGTTGGAGATCTGTCGCTTATTGTTCCGGTTGAGACTATTGAGGTTAATGAATAATTGGCTTATGAAGAAATTCCAGTTTCCATTCTTGATAGGCAAGTTCGAAAGTTGAGGAGCAAAGAAATTGCCTCCGTTAAAGTGTTATGGCGAAACCAACAAGTCGTAAAGGCCACCTGGGAGGCCGAGGAAGAAATGAAGAAGAAGTAACCTAATTTATTTCAATAGCTATGTAATTGTATCCATGATGTTAAGAGCTAATTTTCTGCAAATCATGATTCCCCATGTACAACTTATATTAAGAATACTCTTTCTTGGTAATGCAATATTTATGGCGTTGTTGTAGGTGTTGTTTCCGTATTATTTTGCATCGTTATGTTGTAGTTGTGATGTTAGTATTGGTTTCTGGGATTCTCTGACAAGGAAACTCTGGCAAAAATTTTGGAAATTTGGGGAGTTAGTCGAAATTTGGCAACTGTTGAGGTGTGTCATAGCAGTTGAGTCACATAAGTTTCTAAAGGTGGACTGTTGTCCTCATTTGAGGATGAATGATCTTAAGCGGGGGAGAATGTAAGAACCCGTACAATTTTGCCTAAAAACCCGGGTTTGCGTGGTGCCGAAGTAGGCTTATGTGTTAACGATTGTAGAGATTTTTCACGGGTCGCAAGCTCGCCGCGGTACGGACCTTTTGGGTTGAACAGTGCGCTGGGGAGTAAAGGAAGTTTTTTGGCAGAAAAAGATATTTTTGTGGCCCACTATGCGGCTGCAGAATCACTATACGGGCCGTAGAATGGCCGCATAGTGAAGCAGAAAAATGGGCAAGTTTGGATGTTATTTTGCGGTCAACTATGCGACCCTAAAACTGTTTCGCGGGCCGCACATCGACCGCGGAATCATCATGGGATTTTGCCAGAGGGGAGTTCTATGGTGCATTATGCGACCGCAGAATTGGTCTGCGGACCGCAGACTGGTCACATAGTGGGTCAGTTACGCCCAGTTCCGGAGGGCCATTATGCGGCCCATTTTGCGGATCGCATATCCATTCTGTGGTCACTTTGCAACCGGATATTGTGTTTTGGAGCTTCATTTTTTTGGTTTAATAAACCCGACCCCATTCTTATAAAACAATGTTAAGGGTCATTTTAAAAGGTTCAAACTTACATTTTAGAGAAAGAGGAAGGTGGTCTAGAGTGAGAAGAGGAGTTCTAAGTCATTTGTTCATCAATCTTTGCTCAAACCTTGAAGATTTCTCTAGGGTAACTCACATGGTCTTGCACCAAAAGGTAATATTCTACACCCTAACCCTTAATTTCTGAATTTAACTAAAAATGGGCAATTAGTAAAGCAATTCTTGGGTGTGAGAGTTGTTTATTTTACATGCATATACCATCTAGGGTAATGGGAGGATTATTGATCTCTTTTGGATGAACTTTGGGTAGTGGGGTGAAAGAATCTACCATAGGAAGACCTTGAAACCTTAATGCACACCGAATGGTTGATTAAATGCTCAAGTGAGCTGGAACTATGAACTCCTTCCTAATTTGTGTTCAATTTTGCTATATCTCTAAATATATCGAAGTGGCTAGGATTTCTGGAGCATTGTATTAAATTAAAAAGCTCGAGGCAAGGTATGTTGGCTAAACTCTTCTCTTAGAATTGAACCTCGCAATGTCCTTGTAAGTCTCGTGATGCTCTTTATGAAGAATTTCAGATGTTGGAGATTGGGTTCTAAGGGTTGTGAACTAAGGTAAAGATAAGGATCTTTAGTTAGTTTTTATTGTCGGACTTATATGGATTGGGGTGATGTGAGACCACTCATGGGTATGGGTATGGGTATGGTGAGTTTATACAGTGATTTGATGGCTTTGGAATGACTCTTAGCACGTTCGAGGACGAATATATGTTTAAGTGGGGGAGAATATAATGACCTGATCGGTCGTTTTGAGCAGTTACATTTTGTTTCGTGGTTTAAAGTCTTGAGTAGCTTCATATGATGTATTATGACTTGCGTGTATGATCGGTTTTGGATTAGTAGTTCAGATTGATTTGGAAGAATGATTCTCATTTTAGAAGCTTTAAGTTAAAAGAGTTGACCAAGTTTGACTTTTATGTATTTAACCTCAAATCGGAGTTTTGATGGTTTCGTTAGGTACGGATGGTGATTTTAGACTTGTGTGTATGCCTGGATTTGCATTTGGATATTTTTAGAAGCTTTTGGCTCTAATTGGCGATTGAAGGTTTAGAAATTTTCTATGTTTGACTGAAAGTTGACTTTACGACTATCGGGCTAGAATTTTAGATTCGGGACTTGAAATAGGTCTGCTTTATCATTTAGAACTTGTGAGCAACGTTTGGTCTCATTCCGGGTTGGTTTGACGGGAATCAGATGCATGGTTGTGATTTTGGAAGTTCTTGAGTTTCATTATGATTTTGATGCATTTTGGTTTTTGATTTATCATTTTATATGTTATTTTGATGATCCGAGTGCTCGAGCGGATTCGTATCAGGTTTATGTACTTGTTGATATAATTGGATGGGTTCCCGATAGGTTCAGGTGTATTTTGGGTCACTGATTGACAAACTAGTTAAGTTAATGAATTAGAGTTTGACCATGGTCAAAATTGGGTCAAGATGACCTCTTTTCAGTATTTTGAGTACGCGAGTAGGTACATTGCGTGTTTTATGACTGAAATGCATATATGGTATGTGTCAGGGAGGTTCCGGATGAGTTTCGAGGTGATTTTAGTTCATTTAAGTGAAGTTTCAGATTGTTGGTGCTGGTACTTGGCAATTACGTACTTTTTGTTGCAATTGCGAACTCCTCATTTGCGAACATCTGGTCATAATTGCGAAACTTCATTGCGAAACTTCGTCGCAATTGTGAAACTGCGAACATCCGCAATTGCAAACTTGTCGTAAGTGCGACATCTGCAGCTGGGTTAAGAGTTAGAATTTTGGGATTTTAGCTCATTCTTTCATATTTTCGAGGAAATTTTCACACATAGCCATTTGGTAAGTGATTTTGACTCAATTTTTGATATTATAACTTGATTGTTTATGGATTTTAGCATTAAAAAATATGGGATTTGAAGAGATATTTTGGGGATTTTTGACTATGTTTCGAAAAATAAATATTTGAGATTTGAGAGTCGATTTGGATTCGTACTTGAAAATCAAACACATATTTGGACTCATGGGGCTATGTATTGTCAAGATCTACCCCTTGACTTGGGTTTTGACCGAGTGGGCCTGGGGTTGACTTTTGTTGACTTTTGGAGAATTGTGTAAAGATGTTAACTTTATTAATTGAAATTGGTTTCTTTTGCATTGTTTGATATTATTAAGTCATTTTTGGTTAGATTTTAGCAGAGCGGAGGTAAAATTTAAAGGAAAAGCTATTTTTGATTATTGATTTGGCCTAATTGAGGTAAGTATGTTGCCTATCTTTGTGTGGGAAATTACCCCTTAGGTTTGGTCTAATTGTATTATTTATTCTATGTGAAAAAATATGTACATGAGGTGACGAGTGTGTACACGGGCTTATGTGTGGTAATTGACCGGATTAGACTCTTAGGCTTATAATATGCCTTGAGTTGAAGTTTTTGTTATATAAAGCACATCTCATTATTGATTTACTTTTCGTACTTTTGTGTTGTTGTTATAATTCATTTATACGTTGTTGTTGATTCGTGAGCTATGTATTGTTGTGGCATTGGTATTGTTGTTTGAGAAATGTTGTGGCATATGGGAACGTGGTATGCAGTTGATTATTGTGTTGTGATTTAGATGCTCATGCAGTGACATAAGGGTGGTGTGAATTGTTGCACCCTATTTTGCACAAGTCAAAATAACATACAACTTATAGCACTCTACAAGATTATTTAGAGTTTAGAGTCGCCACCTAGTATTTCAGGTACACTAGGACACCTATACTACACTATATAATGTACACGAAATTATGGTCTGCGAAACCATTGAGATTCCACGTAAGGGTTCAAATTATCTCGAGGGGAAGGTGTTAGGAATCCCTCAAAATCTACAAAATATAGTTCTGGTGGACTCGATCAAATAAATAAGGGGCTGAGAAAATAATGATTAATTTGATATATACAAGGAATAGTAAAGGTTGTTTGAAGGAAGAATAATTGAACATGAGTGTCAAAATAATAGATTATATACAAAGGGTGTGAAGTAAGTTTATGCCAATTATATCTTGATGGCTTGGCAAAAGGTAAAGAAAATATGTAGTAACAAGTAGGGTATATGTAAATTAATTAGATGAATCGTAGTTAAATAATGCACTTGAAAGAATTTGATTTATGTGCAGAGGTAAACATTTTTGACTGATAGGAAACTTATTATAAAATGATTGGCCGAAAGTGAGAAAAAATTACCTTTCAATAGTTTTTATGTAATGAATAAGGTAAAAAAGAGTTGGTTTAACATTACTAGAAAATTAAGAAAATAAATTAAATAAAGAATAATTAATTATGACAAACGAATAATAAAATATTTATATTTATGTGCATATGTAGTAAAAGGTAAATGAAAAAAGTGTATGTAATAATTTACATTTTGAAAATCGGTGCACAAGACCTAAAGAAAAAAATTTGGTACTTTAAAGAATAACTTAAGTAAGTGAAAAATGGATAAAGTATTTATTTGACTAAAGTGCAAAATGAAATAAAGAACAATAAACAATAAACAAGACAAGGTTAAATGATATGCAAACACTATGTCTTGCGCTTTTAACTTAAGTACTAAAATATGAAAGGATTTTATTTTAAAATGAATGAACAAAATATAAGAAGTTGTTAAAGAAATAAAGATACGAGAGAATATGTTGTATAACAAACTCAGCCCAAAGAACTAATCTAATATTAAGAAATTGGTTTGTTGCATGACTTCATCGCTAGCTAACGAAGAGTTGATACATAAAACTAATTATCTCAAATATAATAACAATCAAGTAAGAAAAACCAATTATTTTCATGAAATTATATAAAACCTAACTAGATTATTTTATAAGCATATATTTACATTTGAAACAAGTTAATTAATAACAAAACATATTAATCGCATTATGTAATCACTAGAGCGCATTCAAATGCCTAAACATTAAAGCAAGTTATTCGAATTATTTTTTAGGACGTGTTAAGCAATATAGTTGATTTAATACATAGAAATATTATCCTATGTGTGATAAACCAATGGATAAACTATAAATAAATAAGAATTCTACAACCCAAAGTAATATTTTCACTATACTTGAGAGCTTTTGTACATCCGAGATGGGAAGTTACGAAGCGGGGATTTGACAGGGATATCGAGTCAACCCGAACATCAGCTTTCGAAAGCAGCTTCATATGATTGTACCTCGCAAAAGAGAAGTAAACATGCTAATGAACTAATATATAGTAAAAACAAATTAAGTATTACATATTTTGAAATGATTTTATTTGAAAATAATTTTAGAAAATTGTTGTTTCGAAATGATTTGAAAAATTCTTTTGGAAAATTATTTATGTTTTTGAAAATGTTTTGGGAAGCTCGGATCGTGTATGCCGTAGAAAATAGACATTAGAATGTGAACGCTGACTTGGTTGCAACTTCGGCGGCCAACCGCATTGCCTTCCAAAGCGCAGATTATTACATTCTCGTCTTTTATTTTTCTTTGGTTTTCGTCATCGCTTCATAAAATATATTTTTGTTCCGGATACGAAGGACAATGTAGTATCTTGTCCTCTATCAGTCAAAGTATTATCACAAGGCCTCAAAAATTTATATCTTTTTCATAGGCCTCACAACATAATATTTCTCCACTAGCCTACAATTATCAATCACAAAAAAAACCGGTAAAGACAACACCAACATAGTCAAACTAACAATAGAACCAAAAAAGTAGCAGCAACGCTGCTATCTCGATCCCAATTTCCCTCTGTAGGATGTCATGATGGCACCTAGTCTTTACGACTAGGTAAGCCTAACATTCAATATAATTTGACAGGAATAATCAGCAAAATACTAAAACACAAGTCTGAATAACTGACATAAACTCCTGAAATAGAATTAATAACAATACACTCCCCAAAATCGGTGGAACTGACTCATAAGCTCTACAGAGTAAAATTAGAGTAACTACTATATCACTTTCTGGAAGAGAATACAATAGTAAATAAGAATAAGCGAAGGTGACTCCGAGGCCTACAGACATGGAGGAGGTATACCTTGAAGTCTCCAAGCAGCAACACAAATCAACTTTAGCGTCCTCCACGGGCAGACGTACCTGGATCTGCACAAAATTATGCAGAAATATAGTATGGGTACACCATAATGGTACCCAGTAAGTATCAAGCCTAACCTCGGTAGAGTACTAACGAGGCCAGGTCAAGACACCTACTCGGATATAAATAAACAGAATAAAACCATAAGAACGGATAATAATAAAAAATAGAAAAAATAACTGATACGAAACAAGATAATAGCATGAACTAATACCGCAAATTAAACATGGAAATAACATAAAAGAAGCAGCTAAAGAGAACCAGAATGATCATATACGGACAACAACTGCTAAACAAGGAAGAATAAAACAACAAGAAATATTCCCACCAAAACTACTTGCAAAACGAGATAAACAACAAGAATCGCAATGAGGTACCGCCTCTTGTACAATAAGAATCACCACCGAGGTATTGCCTCGCATATATATAACAAGAATTACATCCGAGGTACCTCCTCGTATTCACAATTTACAATCCCAATCACAAACTTTTCTTATACCGCCGCGTGAGCCTTACATTTGAAATAGGTTTTGAAAACAGTTTTCTCGAAATAGCTACAGGCACTTTAGCCCACCTTATGACGTCGCTTGGCTTCACGTAGTTCCCCTACAAGCAATACGTACATAAGTTGTCATGACCCCAATTTTGCTCAGTAGGATATCGTGATGGCACCTAGTCTCTAAGACTAGGTAAGCCTAACATACATTCAGAATATTACTGAGATAATGATAAAGCCATCAGATAACTCAACAACTATCACAAAAGAACTCTGTAACTCAACAGAAACAAACTCCTAAAATTCGGTGATATCAAGTTACAAGCTCTACAAGAGTATACTAAACATCCCTATACAACAGTATCTATAAAAGTAGAATGAAATAGAACAAGATAGATGGTGACTCCGAGGCCTGCGGACGCCGACAGGTATACGTTGACGTCTCCAAGTCCGAACTCGACTCATTAGTGCCTAGGCTGGTAAGATGTACCTGGATCTGCATAAAATGATGTGTAGAAGTATAGCATGAGTAAACCATAACGGTACCCAATAAGTGCCAAGCCTAACCTCGGTAGAGTAGTGACGAGGTCAGGTCAAGGCCCTATTGGAATAAATAAGAAAAAATCAACAAGTATATGACAGTGTAATAATGATAAACAATGGAAATGAAACAATGAAGAAATATACCAAGAATAGCTACACTAAACTAAGGCAAATAAGGCATCACGGAAGAAAACAAAGAACAATATCTCAAGGAAACAAAAGCAACCAAAATACAAGTGATGTAATAGAAAAATATCAACAAGAATCACTACCGAGGTACCGTCTCGTAGTCTCATATCACAAACAATTCAAAATCTTTTGTTATATCACCGCGGGAGCCTTGCATTTAGTTTTGAAAATTATTTTTTCCGAAATAGCTTCCTGTATTTTAGCCCACCTTATCACACCGCGTGGCTTCAAGTAGTTCCCCTACTAGCAACACGAGTATCAAGCCCACCTTATCTCACCGCATGCATTTCAACCCCAATCATTATACCACTGTGTAACAACCCGGTCGGTCATTTTGAGTATTATAACCCCATTCCCTCATTTACTGCTCAATTTATGCTTTACAGTTGTTATGTTATTTGTCGGGGTAACTGTTTCGGGTCCGGTGAGGTTTTGGAATGAATTGGAACACTTAGTTCCAAGGTTTAAAGCTTAAGTTAAAATAGTGACCCGATGTCGACTTATGTGTAAACGACCCCAGAATAGAGTTTTGATAATTCCAATAGCTCCATATGGTAATGTTGGACTCAGGAGCGTGTACGAAAAATTATTTGGAAGCCTGTAGCTAAATTAGGTTTGAAATGGCTAAAATAGAAATTTAAGTTTGGAAATTTGACCGGGGAGTTGACTTTTATCGGGGCCGGAATCCGATTCTGAAAATTGGAATACCTTAGTTATGTCATTTATGACTTATGTGCAAAATTTGTGGTCAATCGGACTTGATTTGATAGGTTTCGGCGTCGAATGTATAAGTTGGAAATTTTTAGTTTCATTAAGCTTGAATTGGGGTATGATTCGTGGTTTTAATTTTTTTTGATATGATTTGACGTTTCCACTAAGTTCGTATGATGTTTTAAGACTTGTTGATGTATTTGGTTGAGGTCCCGGGGGCCTCGGGTGAGTTCCGGGATCGTTTTCGATCATTTTTCCTTGTTTTGCAACTGCTAGAACTGGTGTCTGGTGTTGTTCTTTGCGGACGCAGAGGGTCTAACGTGTTCGCGAAGAAGGATTTTTAGGCTACCGGGATTTTCCCATTGCGAACGCGATGATGGAGATGCAAACGCGAAGAAGAGGCTGGGGAAGCCTACGCGAATGCGAGTGGGCAGACGCGAACGCGAAGAGGAAGGGGAGCTGGGGGCCTGCCTGGCGTTAACCCTTCGTGAATGCGGCTCGTGGCTCGCGAACGCAAAGGGCAGAGCTCGGAAGGCTTCGCGAATGCGACTAGGAGGTCGCGAATGTGAAGGAGAAAATTTTGGCAGTACATTTTTGTGCTTCGCAAACGCGAAGCAAGGGCCACAAACACAAAGAAGGAATCGCTGACGAATTGGAGCTCGGGAAAAGGTAAATTTTGGGAGATTTTCAAGGAAAACAATGGGGTAAGTGTTCTTAACTCAATATTGGTCAAACTACCCGAATCCATGGTTGTTTTTATTATTTGATTGGTGTTTTTAGTTAAAAACTTGTGAAAACCCTCTTGGTTTAATTTGAACATTTGAGGGTCGAGTTAATGTCGGAATTTGGTAAAATTTATATGGTTGGACTCATGGTTGAATGGACGTTCATATTTTATAACTTTGGTCAGGTTCCGAGATGTGGGCTCAACGAGCGATTTTTGAGTGCAATTTCGGATTTTGTTGGAAAATTTATATTTTCATATGGAATTAATTCCTATAATTTGTATTGACCGAATCAAATTATTTGTGACTAGATTCGAAGTATTTGGAGATCGATTCGTGAGGCAAAGGCATAGCAGAATAAAGAATTACACGGTTTGAGGTAAGTAACAGTTCTAAATTAGGTCCTAAGGGTATGAAACCTCACATTATGTGTTATATGATCGGTTTTAAGGTGACGCACATGCTAGGTGACGGGCGTATGAGTGTGCACCGTAGGAATTGTGACTTGGTAAAATTCCATGGAACTATGTAATTGAATAATCTGCTGCTATCTGTACATTCTCCATGCATTAGAGAAATCGAACCACAAATCATGTTTAGATTATGTTTTGGCACTGTAGGGACCCACAAAGGTCGTGTACATATTGAATTACCTGCTAAATTATTGTTTTTTACTCATTCACAATTTACTTGTTTATTTTATCTTAGTCTCTATTGTTCATTATTAATGTATCATATCATTGTTGTTTGGGCTGATTTTCATTATTATTGAGAGCCCGAGAGACTGGAGAGATTTATGACTGATTGAGGCCGAGGGCCTGATTGTGAGATATTATACTATAGCACGTGAGTTATCCGTGCAGAACGCGAGTTGTCCGTGCGGATCCGTATATTATACTATAGCACGTGAGTTGTCCGTGCAGATCCAGATATTATACTATAGCACGTGAGTTGTCCGAGCAACACGTGAGTTGTCCATGCGGTTCCAGATATTGATACTATAGCACGTGAGTTGTCTGTGCATCATGTGTGTTATCCGTGCGGATTATAGCGCTTGGGCTGAATGAGCCCCTCCGGAGTCTGTACACACCCCTAGTGAGCGCAGGTACCTATTGTTACACTTCAGCTATCATATGTCATTGTTTTAAAAATTTCTGAGATATATTATCTTATGTTTCAGTTGAACATGACATGAAATTACTGTTTTGGCCTTAAATGTTGAACTTGAAAGCATGCCTACCTTATTATGTTGGAAATTACTATAATCGGACTCAGCTGTGAAGCTCGTCACTACTTTCAGTTCTTTATTTATTATTGTTACTTGCTGAGTTAGTTGTACTCATACTACACCCTGTACTTCGTGTGCAGATCCAGATATTTCCGAACACAGTGGGTGTTGATTTCTTCGCACTGTTGATTATCCGGAGATATCGAGGTAGCTGGCGGTGTTTCGCATACCTTGTCTCTCCTTCCTTATCTTCTTGATTACTGTATTTGGTCTCAAACTATTATAGACCGTATTTTCCAAACTTATGATGTATAGATGCTAATGTACTCTGTGACACCCCAATAGTTGGGAATTCCGCATTTTATTTTTGGGTTTTCTATCCAGGTTATGCGAACTTTTACTACTAAAGCTGCTTTAAATTCATTCTTGCTAAAAGTGTTTGGAATATTTGAGAGAAATCGGCTTGCCTAGTACCACGTTAGGCTCCATCAGGACAGGTTAGGATTTTGGGTCATGACAAGTTGGTCTCAGAACCTAGGTTACATAGGTCTCACGAGTCATGAGTAGGTTTAGTAGAGTCTTGTGGATCGGTACGGAGATGTCTGTACTTATCTTCGAGAGGCTGCCGAACCCTTAGAAAAACAATTTTCACTTTCTTGTATTCTGTCATGCGAATTTTTTGATTCTGGAAATTAAATTTATGTTATTCTATTCTCTCACAGATGGTGAGGACACGTACTACCGGATTGGACGGTCAGCCACTAGTGCCACCAGTTAGGGCTGCGAGAGGTCGGGGCTGTGGTAGAGGCCGAGGCTGAGGTAGAGGTCGAGGTGTAGATCGTACAACAGTTGAAGCAGCACCTGCAACACCACCAGTTGCTCTAGCTCAAGAGCATATTCCAGATATAGTTGAGCCGGCGGGACCAGTTCAGGCACCAGTTGTACCTATTGTGATTCCAAGCTTTCAGGAGGCTCTAGCATAGATATTGACTGTTTGCACAGGCCTTACTCAGGTGGTTTCGGCTCAGGACGTACCAGGCATTTCTCAGGCCGGGGGAGGTACTCATACCCCCGTTGCCCGTCTTCCAGAGCAGGTAGTGCAGGGACTTCAGATACCAGGGGCACTATCAGCCCAGTCGGGTGCAGCTGCTTAGGCCCTTGTAGTCCCTATTATGGCAGATGATGTACAGAGGAGACTTGAGTGATTTGGGAGGCTTCGATCTCCATCATTTAGCGGTGTTGAGTCATAAGATGCTCAGGGTTTTCTAGATAAGTGTCAATGGATGCTTCAGACGACGGGTATTCTAGAGACTAGTGGGGTCTCATTCACTATTCAGTTTTCTGGGGCTGCCTTCATATGGTGGAAGGCTTATGAGAGGCGCAGGCCGGTCGGTGCAGTACCACTTACATGGCAGGGGTTCTCTATTCGCTTTTTGGAGAAGTTCGTGCCGCAGTCTCGTAGGGAAGAGCTGCGCAGACAGTTTGAGCAGCTTCGGCATGATGGCATGTCTGTGATCCAGTACGAGATGAGGTTTTTTGAGTTGGCTCATCACGCAGTTTGGTTGGTTCCCACTTATAGGGAGAGGATTTGGAGGTTCATTGATGGCCTCACGTATCAGCTACGGTTGCTTATGACTAAGGAGAGGGTATCTGGTGCCACTTTTGATGAGGTGGTTGACATTGCTCGGCAGATAGAGGTGGTCCGTAGCCAGGAGCATGGTGAGAGGGAGGCCAAGAGGCCTCGAGGTTCGGGTGGTTCTGGTGGGATACCTTCTGGAGGGCAGTCCTACCACAATAGGGGTCGCCCTTATAGGCCCACTCAGATGAATCGTCCAGCTCATCGTGGTGCATCAGCTAGGCACGGTTCTTACAGTGATCACTCAGGCCAGTCTTCATTCAGTGCACTACCAGCGCAGAGTTATCACCATGCCTCATCTGCTCAGGCTTCTACAGGTAATTCCTTGGGTTATCAGGAGCAGCAGTTCCGTTAGAGGAGGGGTTGTTTCGAGTGCGGAGAATTTGGTCATTTCAAAAGAGATTGTCCTAGGCTGTTGAGTGTGTATCCACGTAGAGTTCTCGACCGATGGCACCAGCACCAGCAGTTACACCACCCGCTCAGCCAGTTAGGAGTCGTCCAAGAGGGGGAGGCCGATCAGGTGGCGGTCAGGCTCGATTTTATGCTTATCCTTCTAGGCCAGATGTCGTTGCTTTAGATGCAGTGATCACAGGTATTGTTTCAGTGTGCCACAGGGAAGCTTCTATATTATTTGACCCTGGTTTTACTTATGCGTATGTATCATCGTACTTTACTCATTATTTTGATATGCCTCTTGAGTCCTTAGTTTCACCTGTTCATGTATCTACGCCGGTGGGCGATACTATTATTGTGGACCGTGTGTATCAGTCATGTATGGTAACTATTGGGGGACTGGAGACTAGAGTTGATCTCTTATTGCTTAGTATGGTTGATTTTTATGTAATCTTTGGTATGGATTGGTTATCTCCATGTCATGCTATTCTGGACTGTCACGCAAAAACCGTGACGTTAGCGATGCCGGGTTTGCCGAAGGTCGAATGGAGAGATTTTCCAGATTATGTTCCCAGTAGGGTAATCTCTTATTTGAAGGCCCAACGTATAGTTAGGAAGGGGTGTTTTTCCTATTTGGCCTTTGTAAGAGATGTTGATGCACATACTCCTACTATTGATTCTGTACCGATAGTGCGAGACTTTCCGTATGTATTTCCTATAGACCTGCCGGGTATGCCACCCGACATGGATATTGATTTCGGTATTGACTTGGTACCGGGCACTCAACCTATTTCTATTCCTTCGTATCGTATGGCACTAGCTGAATTGAAAGAATTGAAAGAGCAACTTCAGGAACTTTTTGATAAGGGGTTTATTAGGCCTAGTGTGTCACTTTGGGGTGCACCAGTTCTATTTGTGAAAAAGAAAGATGGTACTATGCGGATGTGTATCGAATAAAGGTAGTTGAACAAAGTTACAATCAAGAATAAGTATCCTCCGCCGTGTATTGATGATTTATTTGACCAGCTTCAGGGAGCAAGGGTATTCTCCAAAATTTATTTGAGATATGGGTATCACCAGTTAAAAATTCGGGACTCGGATATTCTAAAGATGCCATTCAGGACCCGGTATGGTCACTATGAATTTCTCATGATGTCTTTTGGGCTGACAAACACCCTAGCAGCATTTATGCACTTGATGAATAGTGCATTCCAGCCATATCTTGATTCATTTGTCATAGGGTGATTGCCTATGCGACCAGACAGTTAAAGGTACATGAGAAGAATTATCTAGTCTACTACCTTGGGTTAGTGGCTATAGTTCATGCCTTGAAGATTTGGAGGCATTATTTGTACGGTGTCCATTGTGAGGTTTATACAGATCACCGAAGTCTACAACATCAGTTTAAACAAAAGGATCTTAATTTGCGGCAGCGGAGGTGGTTGGAGTTGCTTAAGTATTATGATATCACCATTCTCTATCATCCTAGAAAGGCTAATGTGGTGGCAGATGCTTTGAGTCATAAGGCAGAGAGTTTGGGCAGCTTAGCATACTTACTGGTAGCAGAGAGGCCTTTAGCCTTGGATGTTCAGGCCTTGGCCAACCAGTTTGTCAGACTGGATATTTCCGAGCCTGGCCAAGTTTGGGGTTGTGTGGTTTCTCAGTCTTTTCTTTATGATCGTATCAGAGAACGTCAGTATGATGACCCTCATATGCTTGTCCTTAAGGTAACAGTTCATCACGGTGATGCCAAAGAAGTCACTATTGGGGATAACGGTGTATTACGGATGCAGGGTAGGCTATGTGTGCCTAATGTAGATGGATTGTGTGATTTGATTCTCCAGGAGGCTCACAGTTCGCAGTATTCCATTCATCCAGGTGTCGCGAAGATGTATCAGGATTTGAGGCAGCACTATTGGTGGAGGCCAATGAAGAAAGATATAGTTGGGTTTGTACCTCGTGTTTAAATTGTTAAAGGTGAAGTACGAGCATCAGAGACCGGGCGGATTGCTTTAGAGACTTGAAATTCCGGAGTGGAAGTGGAAGCGTATTACCATTGACTTCGTAGTTGGGCTCCTACGGAATTTGAGAAAGTTTGATGCTGTTTGGGTGATTGTAGATCGGTTGATCAAGTCCGTACATTTCATTCTAGTTGGTAGCACTTATTCTTCGGAGCGGTTGGCTGAGATTTTTGTCCGTGATATTGTTCGCCTACATGGTGTGCCAATGTCCATCATTTCGGATCGGGGCACGCAGTTTACATCACAGTTTTGGAGAGTAGTGCAATGAGAATTTGGTACACAGGTTTAGTTAGGTACATCATTTCACCCTCAGATGGACGGACAGTCCGAGCGCACTATTCAGATATTGGAGTATATGATACGCGCTTGTGTCATTGATTCTGGGGGTTCTTGGGATTTAATTTCTGCCACTGGCAGAGTTTGCTTACAATAACAGCTACCAATCGAGCATTCAGATGGCTCCGTATGAGGCTTTATATGGGAGACGGTGTCGGTCTCTGGTGGGTTGGTTTGAGCCGGGTGAGACTAGGCTAATGGGTACTGATTTGGTTCAGGATGCTTTGGAGAAGATTAAATTGATTCAGGAGCGGCTTCGCACGACATAGTCTAGACAGAAGAGTTATGCCGACCGGAAGGTCCGTGATGTTGCTTACATGGTTGGGGAGAAGGTTCTGCTCAAGATTTCACCCATGAAATGTGTGTTGAGGTTCGGGAAGAAGGGAAAGTTGAGCCCCCGGTATATTGGGCCGTTTGAGGTGCTTAAGAAGATTGGAGATGTGGCTTATTAACTTGCATTGCCGCTTAGTCTATCGGGTGTTCACCTAGTGTTTCATGTATCGATGCTCCGGAAGATATCAGGGATCCGTCTCATATTTTGGATTTCAGCACAGTGCAGTTGGATGGTAATTTGATTTATGATGTAGACCTGGTGGCCATTTTAGTCCGGTAGGTTCGAAAGTTGAGATCAAAGAATATATCTTCAGTGAAAGTGCAGTGGAGAGGCTAGCCAGTCGGGGAAGCTACTTGGGAGACTGAGCGGGAGATGCGGAGCAAATATCCACACCTATTTGAGACTCCATGTATAATTCTAAACCCGTTCGAGGACGAACGTTTGTTTAAGAGGGGGAGAATGTAACGACCTGACCGGTCGTTTTGAGTATTACAACCCTGTTCCCTCATTTACTGCTCAATTTATGCTTTATAGTTGTTATGTGACTTGCCGGGGTGATTGGTTTGGTCCAGTGAGGTTTTGGAATGAATTGAAACACTTAGTTACAAGGTTTAAAGCTTAAGTTAAAATAGTGATCGGATGTTGACTTATGTGTAAACGACCCCGGAATAGAGTTTTGATAATTCCAATAGCTCCGTATGGTGATTTTGGATTTAGGAGCGTGTCCGGAAAATTATTTGGAAGCCCGTAGATAAATTAGGCTTGAAATGGCTAAAATAGAAATTTAAGTTTGGAAGTTTAACCGGAAAGTTGACTTTTTGATATCGGGGCCGGAATCCAATTCTGAAAATTGAAATACCTTTGTTATGTCATTTATGACTTGTGTGCAAAATTTGAGGTCAATCGGACTTGATTTGATAGGTTTCGGCGTCGAATGTAGAACTTGGAAATTTTTAGTTTCATTTAGCTTGAATTGGGGTATGGTTCATGATTTTAGCGTTGTTTGATGTGATTTGAGGTTTCGAATAAGTTTGTATTATGTTTTAGGACGTGTTGGTGTATCTGGTTGAGGTCCCGGGGGCCTCGGGTGAGTTCCGGGATGGTTTCAGATCATTTTTCCTTGTTTTGCAACTGCTAGAACTAGTGTCTGGTGTTGTTCTTCGCGAACGCGAAGGGTCTCACACGTTCGCTTAGAAGGATTTTTGGGCTGCCAAGATTTTCCCATCGCGAACATGATGAAGGAGACACGAACGCGAAGACGAGGCTGGGGAAGCCTACGCGAACGCGAGTGGGCGGACGCGAACGCGAAGAGGAAGGGGAGCTGGGGGCTTGCCTGGCATTAAGCCTTCGCGAACACGGCTGGTGGCTCGCAAACGCGAAGGGCAGAGGTCGGAAGGCTTCGCGAATTCGACGAGGAGGTCGCGAACGTGAAGGAGAAAATTTTGGCAGCATATTTTTGTGCTTCGCGAATGCGAATCAAGGGCCGTGAACGCGAAGAAGGAATCCCTGGGCAGAAAGTTTAAGTTCTGAAAATGAGACTTCCATTTTTGACAAATAGGAGCTCGGGAAGAGGCGATATTTGGGAGATTTTCAAGGAAAACAATGGGGTAAGTGTTCTTAACTAAATATTGGTCAAATTACCCGAATCCATGGTTGTTTTTAACAATGAATTGGTGATTTAATTTGGAAAATTGTGAAAACCCTCTTGGTTTAATTTGAAGATTTGAGGGTCGAGTTGATGTCGGAATTTGGTAAAATTTGTATGGTTGGAGTCGTGGTTGAATGGGAATTCATATTTTGTAACTTTTATCGAGTTCCGAGACATGGGCTCCATGGGCGCGTTTTGAGTGCAATTTCGGATTTTGTTGGAAATTTTGTATCTTCATATGGAATTAATTCCTATGTTTCGTATTGACTAAATCGAATTATTTGTGACTAGATTCAAAGCGTTTGGAGACCGATTCGCGAGGCAAAGGCATAGCAGAATAAAGAATTACACGATTTGAGGTAAGTAACATTTCTAAATTTGGTTCTGAGGGTATGAAACCCTGGATTATGTGTTATATGATCGTTTTTAAGGTGACTCACATGCTAGGTGATGGGCGTGTAGGCGTGCATCGTAGGAATTGTGACTTGGTCAAATTTCATGGAACTATGTAATTGAATAATCTGTTGCTATCTGTATATTCTCCATGTATTAGAGAAATTGAACCACAAATCACGTTTAGATTATGTGTTGGCACTGTAGTGACCCACAAAGGTCGTGTACATGTTGAATTATATGCTAAATTGTTGTTTTATAGTCAGTCATAGTTTACTTATTTATTTTATCTCAGTCTCTATTGTTCATTATTGACGCATCATATCACTATTGTTTGGGCTTATTTTTATGATTATTGAGAGCCCGAGAGACTGGAGAGATTTATGACTGAGTGAGGCCGAGGGTCTGATTCTGAGATATTATACTATCACATGTGAGTTGTCCGTGCAGAACGTGAGTTGTCCGTGCGGATTCATATATTATACTATAGCACATGACTTGTCCGTGCAGCACGTGACTTGTCCGTGCGGATCCAGATATTATACTATAGCACGTGAGTTGTCAGTGTGGATCCATATATTGATACTATAGCACGTGAGTTGTCAGTGTATCACGTCAATTGTCCGTGCGGATTATTGCGCTTGGGCTGAAGGAGCCCCTTCGGAGTCTGTACACACCCCTAGTGAGCGCAGGTACCTACTGAGTGCGGTGCTTAGTGTTGAGCTAGTGGAAGGGCTGAGTGACTGTGGTCCTGAGAGGATGCATTTGATTTCATTATTGTTGCACTTCAGCTGTCATATATCATTGTTTTGAAAATTTCTGAGAGATATTATCTTATGTTTCAGTTGAACATGACATGAAATTACTGTTTTGGCCTTAAATGTTGAATTTGAAAGCATGCCTACCTTATTATGTTGGAAATTAATGTAATCGGACTCAATTGTGAAGCTCATCACTACTTTCAGTTCTTTATTTAGTATTATTACTTGCTGAGTTGGTTGTACTCATACTATACCCTGCACTTCGTGTGTAGATCCAGATGTTCCCGGACATAGTGGGTCTTGATTTCTTCGCACAGTAGATTATCCGGAGATTTCGAGGTAGCTGTCGGTCTTTCGCAAACCTTGTTTCTCCTTGCTTATCTTCTTGATTACTGTATTTGATCTCAGACTATTATAGACCGTACTTTCTAGACTTGTGATGTATAGATGCTCATGTACCCTGTGACACCCCGATAGTTGGGAATTCCGTATTTTATTTTTGGATTTTCTATCCCGGTTATGAGAACTTTTACTACTAAAGTTGATTTAAATACATTCTTGCTAAAAGTGTTGGGAATATTTGGGAGAAATCGGCTTGTTTAGTACCACGTTAGGCGTCATCGCGACATGTTAGGATTTTTGGTCGTGATATACCGCATGTGTATCAATATCACAACGTATCAAAAATCATACCTCAAATGCCAAATATCACAACTTGCCAAAGAAGTCAACAATACTAGTGTTTTTACAATAAATAGCCCATGACTCAACCACAATATACAACGGGTGTGAAGTAAGATTATATACAAAGGATGTGAAGTAAGTTTATGCCAATTATATCTTGATGACTTGGCAAAAGGTAAAGAAAATATGTTGTAACAAGTAGGGTATTTGTAAATTAACTAGATGAATCGTAGTTAAAAAATGCACTTGAAAGAATTTGATTTATGTCGAGAGGTAAAGAGTTTTGACTGATAGAAAACCTATTTTAAAGTGATTGGCCGAAAGTGGGAAAAAATTACCTTTGAATAGTTTTTATATAATGAATAGGGTGAGAAAAGAGTTGGTTTAACATTACAAGAAAATTAAGAAAATAAATTAAATAAAGGACAATTAATTATGGCAAGTGAATAATAAAATATTTATATTTATGTGCATATGTAGTAAAAGGTAAATGAACAAAGTGTATGTAATAATTTACATTTTGAAAATCGGTGCACAAGACCTAAAGAGAAAATTTTGGTATTTTAAAGAATAAGTTAAGTAAGTGAAAAATGGATAATGTATGTATTTGACTAAAGTGCAAAATAAAATAAAGAACAATAAACAATAAACAAGACAAGGTTAAATGATATACAAACACTATGTCTTGCGCTTTTAACTTTAATACTAAAATATGAAAGGATTTTATTTTAAAATAAATGAACAAAATATAAGAAGTTGTTAAAGAAATATTGATATGAGAGAATCTGTAGTATAACAAACTCATCCCAAAGAACTAATCTAATGTTAAGAATTTGGATTGTTGCATGACTTTATCGCTAGCTAACGAAGAGTTTATACATAAAACTAATTATCTCAAATATATTAACAATCAAGTAAGAAAAACCTATTATTTTCATGAAATTGTATAAAAGCTAACTAGATTATTTTATAAGCACACATTTACATTTGAAACAAGCTAGTTAACAACATAACATGTTAATCACATTATGTAATCACTAGAGAGCATTCAAAGGCATAAACATTAAAGCAAGTTATTCGAATTATGTTTTAGGACGTGTTAAGCAATATAGTTGATTTATTTCCTTGATATATTATCCTATGTATTATAAACCAATGGATAAACTATAAATAAAAAAGAATTCTACAACCCAAAGTAATATTTTCGCTATACTTGAGAGTTTTTGTACATTCGAGAAGGGAAGTTACGAAGCGGGGATTTGACAGGGATATCGAGTCAACCTGAACATCATCTTTCGAAATCAGCTTCATATGATTGTACCTCGCAAAAGAGAAGTAAGCATGCTAGTGAACTAATTTATAGTAAAAACAAATTAAGTATTACATATTTTGAAATGATTTTATTTAAAAATGGTTTTAGAAAATTGTTGTTTGGAAATGATTTGAAAATTTTTTGGGAAGCTCGGATAGTGTATCCCGTAGAAAATAGACTTTAGAATGTGAACGCTGACTTGGTTACAACTCCGGCGGCCAACCGCGTTGCCTTCCAAAGCGCAGATTATCGCATTCTCGTCTTTTATTTTTCTTTGGCTTTCGTCATCACCTCATAAAATATATTTTTATTCCGTATCCGAGAGATAATGTAGTAT
This sequence comes from Nicotiana tabacum, assembly GCF_000715075.1. NCBI lineage: Eukaryota > Viridiplantae > Streptophyta > Magnoliopsida > Solanales > Solanaceae > Nicotiana > Nicotiana tabacum. Next base: position 107,365,473 of record NC_134083.1, on the reverse strand, counting down.
CTTGTCCTCTATCCGTCAAAGTATTATCAACAGGCCTAAAAAATTTATATCTTTTTCATAGGCCTCACAATATTATATTTCTCCACTAGCCTGCAATTATCAATCACAAAAGAAACTGGTAAAGGCAACAACAACATAGTCAAACTAACAATAGAACCAAAAAAGTAGTAGCAACACCGCTGTCATGACCCCAATTTCTCTTCGTAGGATGTTATGATGACACCTAATCTTTACGACTAGGTAAGCCTAACATTCAATATAATTTGAAAGCAATAATCAATAAAATACTAAAACACAAGTCTGAATAACTGACATAAATTCCTAAAATAGAGCTAACAACAATACATTCCCTAAAATCGGTGGAACTGACTCATAAGCTCTACAGAGTAAAACTAGAGTAACTACTACATCACTGTCTGAAAGAGAATACAACAGTAAATAAGAATAAGAGAAGGTGACTCTGAGGCATACAGACGTAGAGCAGGTATATCTTGAAGTCTCCAAGCAGCAACTCAAATCAACTCTAGCGTCCTCCACGGGCAAAAGTACCTGGATCTGTACAAAATTATGCATAAGTGTAGTATGAGTACACCACAATGGTTCCCAGTAAGTATCAAGCCTAACCTCAGTAGAGTAGAAACGAGGCCAGGTCAAGACACCTACTAGGATATAAATAAGCAGAATAAAACCATAAGAACGAATAATAATGAAAAGTGGAGAAAATATCAGATAGGAAACAAGATAATAGCATGAACTAATACCAGAAATTAAACATGGAAATAACATAAAAGAAGCAGCTAAAGAGAACCAGAATGATCATATACGGACAACATGTAATGACTTGACCGGTTGTTTTGAGCTCTAGCACGTTATTCAGCAGTTTAAGACCTTGAGTAGTTTCACTTCAGGTATTATTACTTGTACGTGTGGTCAGAATCAATTTTCAGGAAGCTCGGTGTTGATTTGGAAAGAAAATATTTTATTTCGGAAGCTTTAGGTTGGACGAATTTTCTAAGGATTGACTTCTGAGTAAACGGCCTCAGAATGGAATTCTGACTATTCCAATAGCTCTGTATGGTGATTTTGGTCTTAGAAGCGTGTTCGGATGTTGATTTTGAGGTCTGTCAGTCATTTCGGCGTTAATTGGTGAAAGTGAAAAAATTGGATAATTTTTGGGATGTTTGACCGGGAGTGGACTTTTTGATATCGGGGTTGAATTTCAATTACGAAAATTTGAGTAGGTCCGTAATGTTAATTATGACTTGTGTACAAAATTTGAGGTCAATATCGAATGTAGAAGTTTGAAGTTTTAAAGTTCATTAGGCTTGAATCGATATGCAATTCGTATTTTTAACATTGTTTAATGTGATTTAAAGGCTCGACAAAGTTCGTATATTTTTTTGGAACTTGTTGGTAAGTTTGGTTGAGGTCCCGGGGGCCTCCTCAGGTTGATTTCGGATGGTTAACGGATAAAAAATGGGACTTAATGCATTGCTGAGGCTGGGACTCTTCTGGTGTGATCGCATCTATGAGGGGTTGGCCGCATGTGCGGCTGGGATTGTGCATATGCAGAGCTGGGGCTAGCCTGGGGTGGACGCAGGCACGGAGGAAAATCCGCATCTGCGAGCTCGAAGGTGCGAGAATGGCCTCGCAGATGAGGAGTGGTGAGGCGAAGGCTATTTCTGTAGAAGCGGATCAAGGTCCGCAGGAGCCCGTCCGCAGGTGCGGAACCTGGAGCGCAAGTGCAGGCCCTGGGGGACTTAAGTGATTTCGCAGAAGCGGAGGTTTTTACAGCAAAAGTGGTTCTGCTTGTGCGGTGAATTGGCCGCAGGTGCGAAAATCCTGGGCAGATATATTAAATCGAGGGTTTGCCATTTTCTTCATTATTTGAGATATAGAGCTCGGATTGAGGCGGAATTTCGAGGGTTTTTCAGAGGAAATATTTGGGTAAGGATTCTTGACTTATATTTGATTAATTTCCACTAAGATATCATTTATTCTTCCTTTAATTAAGGATTTGGGTTGTTAAATTTGTGAAAAAGGTAGAAAAATCCTTAGGCTGAATTTTGAGGTTTTGATCGAGAATTTTGTATTGGATTTGAGTAATTTTGGTATGTTGGACTCGTGGTCAAATGTGTGTTCGTATTTTGTGACTTTTACCCGATTCCGAGATGTGATCCCGGGTTGACTTTTTGCGCCGAGTTTTCAATTCTTTGTTAAAGTTGTAGTTTCATTAATTAAATTAGTTTCTTGTAGTTACATTTATAGTATGTAATTATTTTGGCTAGATTCGAGCCGATCGGAGTCGGAAAGTTGAGGGAAAGGCATTCTTATCTATTGATTGAATGAGATTTGAGATAAGTGACTTGTCTAACCTTATGTGGGGAAAATTCTTTTAGGATTTGGTACCGTTATAACAATTTGTGATATGTGAGCATCGTGTACGTGAGGTGACGAGTTCTTATACAGGCTAATTATCAAAATTCTGGTTCTTGCTGAGTAGTTTTCTTTTAAATTCATTAACTGAGTTGCCTTAGCATGTGTAGATGTCATGTTTAGCCTAGTATCGCATGTCTACGTGTCTCAACCCTTACTTGAAATTTGTGCAACATGTTTAGTTGAATTACTTGCTTCCGTGATCATGTATTCAGTCTTTAACTGTACCATTCCTTGCTGTAACTTCGTTGTTCCATAGGTTATGAGTTGTGCATTAACTTTTGGGACTACGAGGCGGTACCTCAGGATATCCCCCTGTCGTGTATTTACTTTTGGGACTATGAGACGGTACCTCGGGAGATCTCCCTGTTGTGTATTAAGTTTTGGGACTACGAGACGGTACCTTGGGAGATCCCCCTGTTACTTATTTACTTTTGGGACTACGAGGCGGTAACTCGGGAGATCCCCCTGTTGTGTATTTACTTTTGGGACTACGAGGTGATACCTCGGGAGATCCCCCTGTTGTATATTTACTTTTGGGACTACGAGGCGGTACCTCGGGAGATCCCCCCTGTTGTGTATTTACATTTGGGACTATGAGGCGGTACCTCGGGAGCGCCCCTATTGTTTACCTCTATTCGATGTGCTGTTACCTTTCTGTAATTTCTCGCTGTTCATTTCTCAGTCATTTCATTGTAATATTATGTTATCTGCCTCATCTCCTTTTATTTCAGTAAGGCCCTGACCTGACCTCGTCACTACTCTACCGAGGTTAGGCATGTCACTTACTAGCTATCGTTGTGGTATATTTATACTATACTTCTGCACATCTTTTTGCGCAGATCCATTTTCTTCCTACCAGACTAGATACAAGTGAGTTGGACCATACGTGGAGACTTCAAGGTATATCTACCAGCGTCCACAGACCTCGGAGTCCCCCTCTATTCTTATTATGTTGTTTCCCTTACTCTCTTTAGACTCTGATGTATAGAGACACTTAGCATTTTTCTCTTAGAAGCTTGTGACTTATTTCTACCGGGTTTTGGGAGTTGTAATTATTTAAATCGTAGTTCTTGTTTATATTTCATATGTTGAGATATGAGTTGAGTTTTATATTCAGTTATTCCGCAAATTATTAGGATTACCTAGTCTTAGAGACTAGGTGCCATCACGACATCCTACGGAGGGAAACTGGTGTCGTAACAAGTTGGTATCAGAGCTCTAGGTCATAGGTGTTATGAGTCACAAGCAGGTTTTGTAGAGTATCATGGATTTGTACGGAGACATCTGTACTTATCTTCGGGAGGCTATGGAACTATTAGGAAAAGCTTCACTTCTTTGATTCCTTATCGTGCGAGATTTTGACTTCGTGTTCTAAATGTTTGTCTTTTTATTCTCTCATAGATGGTGAGGACACGTACAGCTGGATCAGATTATCAGACACCCGCCCCCCAGCTAAATCCATGAGAGACCGGGTCCGGGGCTGGGGTAGAGGCCGAGGACGTCAACGTGGTGCAGCCAGAGCACCCGCACGAGCTATTATAGAGAAGCCACCAGTAGCTCGAATTGGAGAGCAGGCACCTGAGATGCTGGTTACTGCACTAGCCCTCTAGGAGACTCAAGCCAAGTTTCTGAGCATGTTCAGTACCTTGGCTCAGGCAGGATTAGTACCACTTGCTCCTGCCACATCTCAGGCCGGGTGTGGGGCACAAACTCCCGTCGCCGGTACCCCAGAGCATCTGGTCCAGGTCGACCAGGTTCCAAAGGTCATACCAATGCAACCGGTAGCTCTAGTTTAGCCCGAGGTTGGGGGAGCAGTTTCTTAGGTAGAGCAGCTCAGGCTCGAGAGGTACAAGAAGTACCACCCTCCTACTTTCAGTGGCTTGGCGTCAAAGGATGCCCAGGGTTTTCTTGAGGAGTGCCACCGTATCCTCCGTACTATGGGTGTTGCAGAGTCTAGTGGGGTTTCTTTCACTACATTCTAGCTTAGAGGAGCGACTTATCAGTGGTGGCAAGCATATGAGTTGGGTAGTCTGGCTGAGGCAGCTTCACTCACTTTGACTCAGTTCTCAGATATGTTCTTGAGGGAGTATGTTCCTAGAGTCTCAGAGATGCATGGCGCGTAGGGTTTGAGCAGTTGCGCCAGGGTTCTATGACCATGTCACAGTATGTGGTCTGATTCAATGATTTGGCTAGGCATGCACCAGCCTTGGTTGCTACTGTTCGGGAGCGGGTTCGTCGATTTATTGAGGGGCTCAACCCTAGAATCAGATTTAGCATGGCCCGAGAGTTGGAGATGGATATTTTGTACTAGCAGGTAGTAGGGATTGCTATGAGGTTAGAGGGTATGCTGACTCCAGAGAGGGAGGAGAGAGAGGCCAAGAGGTCTCGAGAGTTTGGCACTTATAGTGGTACTCGTGCCCCAGCTGCAGCTCATCAGGGCAGGGGTTATATGGGTCGCCCTGTTCATTCAGCACTTCCAGCTGCCATCGGTTCTCTGGTCATTCCTAGTCCCCAGGATCCCTATTATGCACCGCCAGTGTCTAGTGTACCTCCTGTATGGGGTACTTTCAGCGGTCAGTTCAGTCGATCAGGCCCGAGCCACCCGCAACAGCCACATCCACCGAGAGATTTTTTTGAGTGTGGTGACACTCGTCATGTGGTGAGGGATTGCCCCAGGCTCAGAAAGGATGCACCTCCATAAATTTCTCAAGCACAGTGTGCTCCACCGGGTCCTCAGGCTATTATTACAGCACCAGGTACCACTCCACCTACACCACCAGCTAGAGGTGGAAGTCAAGCAGGTAGAGGTCGCCCTAGAAGGGGGAGGCCAGGACAGATATTATGCCCTTCCTGCTAGGACGGAGGCAGTTGCATCAGATTCTGTCATCACAGGAATTGTTCCGATCTGTCATAGAGATGCATCAGTCTTATTTGATCCAGGATCCACTTATTCTTATGTGTCATCTTATTTTGCCCCGTATTTGGGTGTATCCCGTGATTCTCTAAGTTCACCTATCTATGTGTCTACACCCGTGGGTGATTCTATTGTTGTTGACTGTGTGTATCGATCGTGTTTGATTGTTCTTAGTGGTTTTGAGACCAGAGCTAATTTATTATTGCCCAGTATAGTGGATTTCGATATTATTTTGGGCATGGACTGGTTGTCGCCCTATCACGCTATCCTTGATTGTCATTCCAAGATGGTGACATTGGCTATGCCAGGTCTACCGCGGCTAGAGTGGAGAGGTACCTTAGATCATGTTTCTAGCAGGATTGTCTCATTTCTTAAGGCTCAGCGAATGGTTGAGAAGGGATGTGATGCATATCTAGCCTATGTGAGGGATGTTAGTATTGATACTCCTACCGTTGAGTCTGTTTCGGTAGTGAAGGACTATTCAGATGTATTCCCGGCGGATCTTCCGGGCATGCCGCCCGATAGGAATATTGACTTTGGCATTGGATTGTTATTGGGCACTCAGCCCATTTCTATTCCACCTTATCATATGGCCCTAGCAGAGTTGAAAAAATTAAAGGAATAGTTGCAAAAGTTGCTCGATAAGGGCTTTATTCGACCCAGTATGTTGCCTTGGGGTGCTCCTGTATAGTTTGTAAAGAAGAAGGATGGTTCTATGCGAATGTGTATAGATTATTGCCAATTGAATAAGGTTACAGTGAAGAATAGGTATCCATTGCCATGTATTGATGACCTATTTGATCAGCTTCAAGGTGCTAGAGTGTTCTCTAAGATCGACTTGCATTCAGGCTATCATCAGTTAAAGATTCGGGAGCCAGATATCCCGAAGATTGCTTTCAGGACTCGGTATGGTCATTACGAGTTCTTTGTGATGTCTTTTGGACTGACCAAGGCCCCAGCAGCATTCATGCACTTGATGAACAATGTATTTCAGCCCTATCTTCACTCTTTTTTCATTATGTTTATTGACGACATTTTGGTATACTCCCAGAATCGGGAGGATCATGAGTAACACTTGAGGACTATGCTTCAGACTTTGAGATAAAAGAAGTTGTATGCAAAAATTTTGAAGTGTGAATTATGGCTAGAGTCAGTGGCATTTTTGGGTCATGTAGTGCCGAGTGAGGGGATCAAGGTAGATCCGAAGAAGATTAAAGCAGTGCAGAGTTGGCCTAGACTATCCTCAGCTATGGAGATCCAGAGTTTTCTTGGCTTGGCGAGGTAATACTGTCGATTTGTAGAGGGTCTCTCGTCTGTTGCAGCACCTATGACCAGATTGACCAAGAAGGGTTCTCCGTTTAGGTGGAACGAGGAGTGTGAGGAGAGCTTTCAAAAGCTCAAGACTGCTTTGACTATAGCCTTAGTGTTGGTGTTGCCTACTGGTTCGGGGTCCTATACGGTATATTGTTATATGTCACGCATTGGTCTCGGCGTGGTGTTGATGCAGGATGGTAGGGTGATTGCCTACGCATCTAGACAGCTGAAGGTGCATGAGAAGAATTATCCGGTCCACGACCTCGAGTTAGCAGCTATTGTTAATGCCTTGAAGATCTGACGACACTATTTGTATGGTGTTGCTTGTGAGATTTTCACCGATCACTGGAGTCTACCTCATATGTTTAAACAGAAGGATCTTAACTTACGACATCGGAGATGGTTGGAGTTTCTTAAGTATTATGACATCACCATTCTCTATCATCCCCGGAAGGCGAATATGGTGGTCGATGCCTTAAGTCGCAAGGCGGAGAGTTTGGACAGTTTAGCATATCTACCAGTAGCAGAGAGGCCTTTAGCCTTGGATGTTCAGTCCTTGGCCAACCAGTTTGTTAGATTGGATGTTTCCGAGCCGAGCAGAGTTTTGGATTGTGTGGTTTCTCAATCTTCTCTTTATGATCATATCAGGTAGCATCAGTATGATGACCCCCATCTACTTGTCCTCAAGGACACGGTTCAGCTCAGTGATGCCAAGAAAGTCACTATTGGGCATGACGGTGTATTACAAATGCAGGGAAGGCTATGTGTGCCTAATGTAGATGGCTTGCGTGAGTTGATTCTCAAGGAGGCTCACGGTTCATGGTACTCCATTCATCTAGGTGCCGCGAAGATGTATCAGGATTTCAGGCAGCACTATTGGTGGAGGCAAATGAAGAAGGACATAGTGGAATATGTAGCTCGGTGCCTAAATTGTTAGCATGTGAAGTATGAGCATCAACGATCGGTGGATTGCTTCAGAAGCTAGAGATTCTGGAGTGGAAATGGGAGCAGATCACTATGGATTTTGTTGTTGGGCTCCCACGGACTCAGAGGAAGTTCGATGCAGTTTAGGTGATAGTGGATTGATTGACCAAGTTATCTCATTTCATTCCTGTAGTTACTACTTACTCTTCGGAGCAGCTGGCTCAGGTTTACATTCGTGAAATTGTCAAGCTTCATGGCATACCGGTATCTATCATCTCTGACCGGGGTATGCAGTTTACATCACAGTTCTGGAGAGCCGTACAGTGTGAGTTGGGTACTCGGGTGGAGTTGAGTACAGCATTTCACCCTCAGACAGACGGACAGTCTGAGCACACTATTCAGATATTGGAAGATATGCTCCGTGCGTGTGTGATGGATTTTGGGGGTGCTTGGGATCAATTCTTGCCACTTACGGAGTTTTCCTACAACAACATTCATCAGTCGAGCATTCAGATGGCACCGTATGAGGCTTTGTGTAGTAGATGGTGTCGGTCTCCAATGGGTTGGTTCGAGACGGGCAAGGCTAGGATATTGGGTACAGACTTGGTTCAGGATGCCTTGGAAAAGGTTAAATTGATTCAGGATCGATTTTGTACAACCCGGTCCAAGCAGAAGAGTTATGCGGATCGGAAGGTTTGTGACATTGCATTCATGGTTGGGGAGCGGGTCTTGCTCCGGGTTTTTCCCATGAAGGGTGTTATGAGGTTCAGAAAGATGGGCAAGTTGAGCCCTAGGTATATCGGGCCTTTTGAGATTCTTGAGAGGGGTGGAGAAGTGGCTTACTGACTTGCACTACCACCTAGTCTCTCTGCAGTTCATCTAGTATTCCATGTTTCCATGCTCCGGAAGTATCACGGTAATCCGTCCAGTGGCCATTTTGGACAGGCATGTTTGAAAGTTGAGGTCAAAGAGCATCGCTTCAGTGAAGGTTCAGTGGAGGGGTCATCTGGTTGAGGAGGCAATTTGGGAGACCGAGCATGATATGCGCAACCGTTATCCTCATATTTTCACCACTTTAGGTATATCTCTATACTTAGTCGAGGATGAACGTTTGTTTTAAGAGGGGGAGAATGTAATGACCTGATCGGTCATTTTGAGCTCTAGCACGTCGTTCAGCGGTTTGAGACCTTGAATAGCTTCACTTCATGTATTATGACTTGTACGTGTGGTCGGAATCGAATTTCGGGAAGCTCAGAGTTGATTTGGAAAGAAAATGTTTTATTTCGGAAGCTTTAAGTAGGAAGAATTTTCTAAGATTTGACTTCTGAGTAAACGACTTCGGAATGGAGTTTTGATGGTTCCAACAGCTCCGTATGGTGAGTTTGGTCTTAGTAGCATGTTCGGATGTTGATTTGGAGATCCGTTGGTCATTTCGGCGTTAATTGGCGCAAGTGGAAAAATTGGATGATTTTTGGAAAGTTTGACCGGGAGTGGACCTTTTTATATCCGGGTTGGATTCCAATTCTAGAAGTTGGAGTAAGTCCATAATGTCAATTATGACTAGTGTGCAAAATTTGAGGTCAATCAGACTGGATTTGATAGGTTTCAACATCGGATGTAGAAGTATGAAGTTTTAAAGTTCATTAGGCTTGGATCGATATGCAATTCGTATTTTTAGCATTGTTTAATGTGATTTAAAGGCTCAACTAAGTTCGTATGATGTTTTAGGACTTGTTGGTATATTTAGTTGAGGTCTCGGGGGGAGGGGGGGAGGGGGGGCCTCGGGTTGATTTCGTATGGTTAACGGATCAAACCTTGGACTTAGTCAATTGTTGAGGTTGGGAATTTTCTGGTGTGATCGCACCAGCGAGGGGTTGGCCGCAGGTGCGATGCACCAGCGAGGGGTTGGCCGCAGGTGCGATGCCGCAGGTGCGGCTGAGATTGTGCAGATACGGAGCTAGGGCTGGCCTGGGATGGATGCAGGCGCAGAGGGAAATCCGCATCTGCGGAGTGGTGAGGCGAAGGCTGTTTCCGTAGAAGCGGATCTAGGGCCGTAGAAGCGCGTCCGCAGGTTTGGAACCTGGAGCGCTGGTGCGGGCCCTGGGGGACTTAAGTGATTCCGTAGAAGCGGAGGTTTTTACCACAAAAGAGATTCCGCAGGTGCGGTGAATTGGCCGCAAGTGCGAAAAGCCTAGGCAGATTATATTAAATCGAGGGTTTTCCATTTTCTTCATAATTTGCAATATAGAGCTCGGATTGAGGCAAAATTTCGAGGGTTTTTCAGAAGAAACATTTGGGTAAGGATTCTTGACTTGTTTTTGATTAATTTCCACTAAGATATCGCTTATTCTTCTTTTAATTAAGGATTTGGGTTGTTAAATTTGTGAAAAAGGTGGAAAAATCCTTAGGCCGAATTTTGACGTTTTTATCGAGAATTTTGTATCGAATTTGAGTAATTTTGGTATGGGTGGACTCGTGGTCGAATGGGTGAACATATTTTGTGACTTTTAACTGATTCCAAGACGTGGGCCCGGGTCGACTTTTTGGGCCGAGTTTTGAATTCTTTGCTAAAGTCGTAGTTTCAGTAATTAAATTAGTTTCTTGTATTTACATTCATAGTATGTAATTGTTTTGACTAGATTCGAGCCTATCGGGGTCGGAAAGTCGAGGGAAAGGCATTCTTATCGATTGATTGAGCGAGATTTGAGGTAAGTGACTTGTCTAACCTTGTGTGAGGGAAATCCCCTTAGGATTTGGTACTGGTATAACAATTTGTGATATGTGAGCGCAGTGTACACGAGGTGACAAGTACGTACACGGGCTAATTGTGGAAATTCTGGTTCTTGCTTAGTAGTCTTCTTTTAAATTCCTTAACTGAGTTGCCTTAGCATGTGTAGCTGTCATGTTTAGCCTAGTATTGTATGTGCACGTGTCTTAACCCTTACTTGAAATTTGTGCAACATGTTTTGTTGAATTACTTGCTTCCGTGATCATATATTCAGTCTTTAATTAAATGATTCCTTGCTGTAACTTCATTGCTCCATAGGTTATGAGTTGTGTATGTACTTTTGGGACTACAAGGCGGTACCTCGGGAGATCCCCCTGTCATGTATTTACTTTTCAGACTACGAGGCGGTACCTCGGGAGATCCCCCTATTGTGTATTTACTTTTGGGACTACGAGGCAGTACCTTGGGAGATCCCCGTGTTGCATATTTACTTTTGGGACTACGAGGAGGTTCCTCGGAAGATCCCCCTGTTGTGTATATACTTTTGGGACTACGAGGCGGTACCTCGGTAGATCCCCATGTTGCATATTTACTTTTGGGACTACGAGACGGTACCTAGGGAGATCCCTCTATTGTGTATTTACATTTGGGACTATGAGGCGGTACCTCGGGAGCGCCTCTGTTGTTTACCTCTATTTGTTGTGCTGTTACCTTTCTGTAATTTCTCGTTGTTCATTTATCAGTCATTTCATTGTAATATTATATTATCTGCCTCATCTCCTTTTATTCCAGTAGAGCCCTGACCTGACCTCGTCACTAGTCTACTGAGGTTAGGCTTGGCACTTACTGGGTACTGTTGTGGTGTACCCATACTACACTTCTGCACATCCTTTTGTGTAGATCCAAGTTCTTCCTACCAAACCAGATACCAGTGAGCTGGACCGTACGTGGAGACTTCAAGGTATATCTGCCAGCGTCCATAGACCTCGGAGTCCCCCTCTATCCTTATTATATTGTTTCCCTTTCTCTCTTTAGACTTTGATGTATAGAGATACTTTGCAATTTTCTCTTAGAAGCTTGTGACTTATTTCTACCGGGTTTTGGGAGTTGTAATTATTTAAATCGCAGTTCTTTTTTATATTTCATATATTGAGATTTGAGTTCAGTTTTATATTCATTTATTATGCAAATTGTTAGGCTTACCTAGTCTTAGAGACTAGGTGCCATCACGCCATCCTACGGAAGGAAATTGGGGTCGTGACACAACAATTGCCAAACAAGGAAGAATAAAACAACAAGAAACGTTCCCACCAAAACTACTTGCAAAATGAGGTAAACAACAAGAATCACGACGACGTACCGCCTCTTGTACAATAAGAATCACCACCGAGGTATTGCCTCGTGTATATATAACAAGAATCACAACCGAGGTACCGCCTCATATTCACAATCTCAATCACAAACTTTCCTTATACCGCCGCATGAGCCTTACATTTGAAATAGGTTTTGAAAATAAATTTATCAAAATAGCTACACACACTTTAGCCCACCTTATGACATCGTGTAGCTTCACGTAGTTCCCCTACAAGCAACACGCACATAAGTTATCACGATCCCAAGTTTCCTCAGTAGGATGTCGTGATGTCACCTAGTCTCTAAGACTAGATAAGCCTAACATACATGCAAAATATTACTGAGATAATGACAAAGCCATCAGATAACTCAACTACTATCACAAAAGAACTCCGCAACTCAACAGAAACAAACTCCTAAAATCCGGTGATATCAAGTCACAAGCTCTACAAGAGTACACTGAACATCCCTATACAACAATATCTATAAAAGGAGAATGAAATAGAACTAAATAGAGCGTGACTCTGAGGCTTGCAGACGCCGACATGTATACCTTGACGTCTCCAAGTCTGAACTCGACTCACTAGTGCCTGGGCTGGTAAGAGGTACCTGGATCTACACAAAAAGATGTGTAGAAGCATAGCATGAGTACACCACAATGGTACCCAGTTAGTGCCAAGCCTAACTCTGGTAGAGTAGTGACGAGGTCAGGTCAAGCCCCTATTGGAATAAATAAGAAAAACATAATAGGTATATGACAATGTAATAATGATAAACAATGTGAATGAAACAAGAAGAAATATAGCAAGAATAGCTACACTGAACTAAGGCAAATAAGGCATCACGAAAGAAAACAAGGAATAATATGCCAAGGAAACAAAGCAACCAAAACACAAGTGATGTAATAAAAAAGTATCAATAAGAATCACTACCGAGGTACCGCCTCGTAGTCTCATATCACAAACAATTCACAATATTTCCTTATATCACCACGGGCGCCTTGCATTTAGTTTTGAAAATCATTTTTCCCGAAATAGCTTCCCGCATTTTAGCCCACCTTATCACACCGCGTGGATTCAAGTAGTTCCCCTACTAGCAACACGAGTATCAAGCCCACCTTATCTCACCGCATGCATTTCAACCCCAATCCTTATACCACCACATGCGTATCAATATCACAACGTATTACAAATCACACTTCAAGTGCCCAATATCACAACTTGCCAAAGAAGTCAACAATTCTATGTTTCCACAATAAATAGCCCATGGCTCAACCACAATATGCATAGAGTCTCAACAGTAACAACCAAAAGTGAATACTTAACAACAATGGTATTTCACAACTTTACAACTTTGCCTCAACGTGAATCACGACTTTTATAACTCAATACCAATTTCAACAAGAAGTTATTCCAAGAAATAACAACTTCAAGTAAGGAAATCAACGGTTAAATAATGAATAATGAATAGAGAAAACAATAACTTCAACTAAACATGTAAATACAATTAACAAGTATGAGATAAGACAAGTAAAGCATGTGAAGATAGACTAATGATGATGAATATAACATATTATGGTAACTCAATTAAAGGCATGAAAGGAATCTACACAGCTAAAATCGGTAAATTACTACATTTAGCCCGTGTACACACTCATCACTTTGCATAAATGGCTTCCACATATCATAATTTACACGAAACAACACCAATCCTAAGGGATAATTCCCTACACAAAGTTAGGGAAGACACTTACCTCAAAACACGCTAACTCAATATACTAGTAAGCCTTTTCCGCGATTATCCAACTCCGAACGACTCGAATCTAGCCAAAACAACTTCATACCATAAATATAAACTATAGGAAGCTATTTCGAACAATAATGTTACAATATTTAAAGAGAAACAAAAAGTAAACTCAAAAAGTCAACCCTGGGCTCGTGTCTCAGAACCCGGCCAAACTTACAAAATCTAAATACCCATTCGATAATGAGTCAAACCATACAAGAATTATTCAAATCCGACTTCAAATCACTTTTCAAATCCCCAAAATTTAGTTTAAGAAGTTTCACAATTTTCCCCAAATTTTCCAACTCAAACCACTAATTAATGACAAAATTAACGAAGGATTCAAGTAATATCCAGATACGCTCCTAAGTCAAAAATCACCATACGCAGCTATTGGAACAGTCAAAACTCCATTCCAGAGTCACTATACAAAAGTCAAACTACGGTCAACTCTTTCAACTTAAGCCTCAAACTTAGGGACTATGTGTCCCATTTCACTCTGAAACTCACCCGAACCATAACCAAACGCCCCCGAAAAGTCACATAACCATAACATAACATAGAGGAGGCAATAAATGGGAGATCGGGGCTAAAATACTCAAAATGACCGGAAGGGTCATAACATCCTCCCCCTCTTAAACAAACGTTCATCCTTGAATGTATATAGAGACATACCTGAAGTTGTGAAAAGATGAGGATAACGGATACACATATCATGCGCTGTCTCCCAAGTCACCTCCTCGTCTTGTTGACCTCTCCACTGAACCTTCACTAAAGCAATGCTCTTTGACCTCAACTTTCGAACCTGCCTGTCCAAGATGGCCATCGGCTCCTCAACATAAGACAAATCCTTGTCCAATTGGACTAAGCTAAAATCTAACACATAGGACGGTTCACTGTGATACTTCCGAAGCATGGAAACATGTAATACCGGATGAACTGTAGCTAAACTAGGTGGCAATGCAAGCTTGTAAGCCACCTCACCAATCATCTCAAGAATCTCAAAAGGTTTGATATACCTAAGGCTCAACTTGCCTTTCTTCCCGAATCTCATAACACCCTTCATGGGCGAAACTTGGAGCAATACCAGCTCTCCAACCATGAATAAAACATCACGAATCTTTTGATTTGCATAATTCTTCTATCTAGATTGGGCTGTGCGAAGTCGATACTAAATCAACTTAACCTTTTCCAAAGCATCCTGAACCAATTCAGTACCCAATAACCTTGCCTCACCCGGCACAAACCAGCGCACCGGAGACCGACACCGCCTCCCAAACTTCGCAAGCGGCAAGAACTGATCCTAAGAACCTCCAAACTCCATAACATAGGCATGAAGCATATCCTCCAATATCTGAATAGTGCTCTCAGACTGCCCATCCGTCTGAGGGTGGAATGTTATACTCAACTCAAATCGTGTGCCTAACTCTCGCATCACTGCTTTCTAAAAGTGTGATGTGAACTGCGTTCCCTAATCTAAAATAATAGACACCGGCACACGGTGAAGGCAAACAATCTTGCTGATATAGATCTCATCCAACCGCTCTGAAGAATAGGTAGTCCCAACTGGAATGAAATGTGCAAATTTAGTCAACCTATCCATAATCACCCCATACTACATCAAACTTCTTCTGAGTTTGTGGGAGCCCAAAAACGAAATCCATGGTAACTCGCTCCCATTTCCACTCAGGAATTTCAAGCCTCTCCTGGTCACTGGTGCTCGTACTTCACCTGTTGACAATTTAAGCACCGAGCTACATACTCCACTATGTCCTTCTTCATCCTCCTCCACCAATAATGTTGCCTCAAGTCCTAATACATCTTAGCTGCACCCGAATGAATGGAGTTCCGCGAACTGTGGACCTCCTGAAGAATCAACTCACGCAAACCATCCACATTGGGCACACATAGTCGGCCCTGCATCCTCAACACACCATCATTCCCAAAAGTAACCTTCTTGGAGTTGTCGTGCTGAACTGTGTCCTTGAGGACAAGCAAATGGAGGTTGTCATATTGATGCTCTCTGATATGATCATATAGAGAAGATCGAGAAACTACACATGCCAGAACTAGACTCCGCTCCAAAACATCCAATCTAACAAACTGGTTGTCCAAGGCCTGAACATCCAATGGTAATGGCCTCTCCGTTGCCGGTAAATATGCTAAACTATCCAAGCTCTCCGCCTTTCGACTCAAGGCATCGTCCACCATATTGGCCTTCCCCGGATGATACAGAATTGTGATTTCATAGTCCTTAAGCAACTCTAACCATCTCCGCTGCCACAAGTTAAGATCCTTCTGTTTGAGCAGATGCTGTAGACTTCGGTGGTCAGTATAGACCTCACAAAGGACACCGTACAAATAGTGTCGCCAAATCTTCAAGGCATGAACAATAGCTTCTAATTCCAGGTCATGGACATGATAATTCTTCTTATGCACCTTTAGTTGTCTAGACGCGTAGGCAATCACCCTACCGTCTTGCATCAACACCGCGCCGAGGCCAACAGATGATGCATCACAATACATAATGTAAGACCCCAAACCCGTAGGCAACACCAACACCGGGGCTGAAGTAAAAGGAGTATTGAACTTTTGAAAGATCTCCTCACACTCCGCAGTCCACCTGAACGGAGAACCCTTCTGGGTCAATCTGGTCATAGTAGTAATAGATGAGGAACCCTCTACAAAGCGACGGTAATACCCTGCCAAACCAAGAAAACTCCAGATCTCAGTAGCTGAAGACGGTCTGGGCCAACTTTGAACTGCTTTAATCTTCTTTGGATCTACCTTGATCCCCTCACTCGATACCACATGACCCAAAAATGCCACTGAATCAAGCCAGAATTCACACTTTGAAAATTTTGCATACAACTTCTTTTCTCTCAAGGTCTGGAGCACAATCCTCAAATGATACTCATGATCCTCCCGGCTCCTGGAGTACACCAAGATGTCGTCAATAAACACAATGACGAATGAGTTAAGATAGGGCTACAATAAATTGTTCATCAAGTGCATGAATGCTGCTAGGGTGTTGGTCAGCCCAAATGACATCACAAGCAAGTTGTAATGACCATACCGAGTCCTGAAGGCAGTCTTTGGAATATTCGGATCTTGAATCTTCAGTTGATGATAGCCTGACTGCAAATCAATCTTTGAGAACACTCTAGCAACTTTAGCTAATCAAATAGGTCATCAACACGTGGCAATGGATACTTGTTCTCTACCATAACCTTGTTCAACTGTCGATAATCAATACACATGCGCATAGAACCGTCATTCTTCTTTACAAACAAGCCCGGAACACCCCAAGGTGACACACTAGGCCTAATGAAACCCTTATCAAGTAACTCTTGCAACTGCTCCTTTAACTCTTTCAACTCCACTAGGGCAATACAATATAGTGGAATAGAAATGGGCTGAGTGCCTGGCAACAAGTCAATACAAAAATTGATATCCCTATCGGGAGGCATACCCAGGAAATCCACCGGAAATACATCTGGGTAGTCTCTCACTACCAGAACTAACTCAATGGTAGGAGTGTCAATACTGACATCTCTCACAAAGGCAATATATGAATCACACCCCTTCCCAACCATCCGATGTGCTTTAAGGAAAGACACCACTCTGCTAGGAACATAATCCAAAGTACCCTTCCACTCCAACCACAGTAAACCTGTCATAGCCAATGTCATCATCTTGGCATGACAATCAAGAATAGTATTATAGGGAGACAAACAGTCCATGCCCAAAATAACATCAAAATCTATCATACTGAGCAATAATAAATCAACTCTAGTCTCAAAACCACCAAGAACAACTAAACACGACTAATACCCACGGTCAACAATAATGGAATCTCCCACAGGCGTGGATACATAGATAGGAGAACTCAAAGATTCATGGGATATACCCAAATATGGAGCAAAGTAAGATAATACATATGAATAAGTGTAGCTTAGATCAAATAAGACTGATGCATATCTACGACAAATCGGAACAATACCTATGATAACAACCTCTGATGCAATTGCCTCTGTCCTACCAGGAAAAGGAAAACATCTGGCTTGGCCTCCCCCTCTAGGGCGACCCCTACCCGCCTGACCTTCACCCCTAGTTGGCTAAGCAGGTGGAGTGGAAACTGGTGCGGTAACCATGGCCTGAGAAGTTTGGGGACCCTGTGGAATACGTGGAGCCTAAGTAGTCTATGGAGATGCACCCCTCCTGAGTCTGGGGCAGTCCCTTGCTATATGATGAGTATCACCACACTCAAAGCAAGTTCTCAGAGGATGTGGCTGCTGAAACTGGCTCAGGCCTAGTCGGCTGGACTGACCGCTGAAAGCACCTCATACAGGAGGTGCACTAGACAGTGGCGGTGCATAATGGGCAACCTAAGACCTAGGAGTAGCCGGAATAACACTAAAAGCTGGAAGTGATGAATGAACAGGACGGATCATATAGCCTCTACCATTACGAACTGCAACTGGGGAACGAGCACCACCATATATGCCAGAATATCGAGGCCTCTTGGCCTCCCTATCCTCTCTCTCTCGGCCCCGCATACCCTCCAATATCTGAGTGATCTCTACCACCTACTGGTATGGGGTATCAATCTCCAACTCTCGAGCCATGCTGAATCTAATACCATAGTTGAGCCCCTCGATAAATCGACAGACTCGCTCTCTGATTGTGGAAACTAAGGCTAGTGCATGTATGGACAACTCCCTGAACCTGACAGCATAATCCGACACGGTCATAGACCCAGGAACAACTTCTCAAAATCTATGTGCCATGCATCCCGAAGGCTCTATGTAACAAACTCTCTCATGTACATCTCAGAAAACGGAGCCCAAGTAAGTGAAGCTGCCTCGGCCGGGCTACCCAACTCGTACGCTCGCCACCACTGATATGTCGCTTCTTTTAGCTGGAACATAGTAAAAGCAACCCCATTCATCTCCATAATACCCATATTGCAGAGGATACAGTTGCACTCCTCAAGAAAACCATGTGCATTGTCTGAATCTAAGCCGTTTAAAGTAGGAGGGTAGTACTTCTTGTACCTTTTGAGCCTGAGTTGCGCCTCCTTAGATGTTGCTGCCCTAACCTCAGGCTGAACTGGGACAAACGGTTGCACTAGTATGACCTCTAGGACCTGGTCAACATGGACTAGCTGCTCTAGGGTACGGTCAGAGGGTGTCTGTGCTCCTCCCTCAGCCTGAGATGTGGCCGGTGCAAGTGGAATCAACCTCTCATGAGTTAGAGTACCAAACATGCTCATGAACTTTGCGAGAGTCTCCTAAAGCGCATGGGTAGCAATAGGCATCTCAGGTGCCTGCCCTGCAACTGGAGCTACTGGTGGCTCCTCTGGCGTAGCTCGGGCAGGTGCTCTGGCTACACCACATGCCCGTCCTCGGCCTCTACCCTGGCCCCGTCCTCTCGCAGCACTAGCAAGGGGCGCGGGTATCTGATCGTCAAATCCACCGGTGCGTGTCCTCAATATCTGTGAGAGAATAGAAAGACAAAGGTTTAGAATTCGATGTCAACAAACTCGCACGATAAGAAATCAAAGAAGTGAAGTTTCCTAACAGTTCCATAGCCTCTCAAAGATAAGTATAAACATCTCCGTACCGATCTGCGAGACTCTACTAAACCTGCTTGTGACTCATAATACCTATGAACCTAGAGCTCTGATACCAACTTGTCATGAACCTAATTTCCCTACGTAGGATGTCGTGATGGCACCTAGTCTCTAAGACTAAGTAAGCCTAACATACATGTAGAATGTAACTAAGATATTGATAAAGCCCTCAGATAACTCAACAACTATAACAAAAGAACTACACAACTCAACAGAAACAAACTCCCAAAATCTTGTGATATAAAGTCACAAACTCTACAAAAGTATACTGAACATCCCTATACAACAGTATCTATAAAAGGAGAATGAAATAGAACTAGATAGAGGGTGACTCTGAGGTCTACGAACGCCGGCAGGTACACCTTGAAGTCTCCGAGTTAGAACCACTTACCCAAATGATTTCCTTGAAAATTCCTCGAAAATGTAAGGCCCCGTAAAAATTTCACCTAGAACCCAGACTTTTTGGGTTGTACAGTGCGAGGGGAGTTGGAAGAAAAGTTTTGCAAAATAGGGCATTTTTGAGGTCCACTATGTGGACCGCAGATCCGCCGCAGTATGCAACAGGGCCTAAGCCAAATTTTGAAGAGAATTTTTTTGGTCAATTATGCGGCTACATAATCATTTTGCGGGCCGCACAATCTGTCGCATATCCATCAAGAAGAATTTTTGAGGGAGACTTCGCGGCGCGTTATGCGACCGCATAACTATTGTACGGGCCCCATAACGACCGCAGACTTTACTAGGTCAAGCCCAGTTCTAGGACCATTTTTGCAGTCCCTTATGCGAGCCACATACTCATTTTGTGGTCTGGTCTACGATCGCAGACCCAGTTTTGTAGGCTTAAGTTTGGAAAACTTTTACCCGACCCTATTTCGATAAATAGACTTAAGGGTCCATTTTGAAGAAGAATTTTGATATTTTAAGAGAGAAGGAGGACCTAGAGAGAGAAGGAGGAGCTCCAACACCTTCCACATAAATTCCTTGCTCAAACCTTGGAGAATTCACTAAGAAATCTTGCAAAATCGTCTACTAAAGAGGTAAGGTTCTAGCCCTAGCCTTCAATTTCGAAATTTAGGTTGGGAATAGGTAACGAGGAAAATGGTTTTGAGAATAAGAGTTGGTTATTGATGCATGCATGCTCCAATGAAGGTGGTAGGGAGGTTGTGGAGTATACATGGGTGACCTATTGAAGTGGGGATTGCTTGTGGGGTGAAGGAACATCACCATACGAACCTATAATCGAATATGCCCGCCTAGTATTTGATGAAATGCTTAAATGAGCTGAACCCACGAATATCTTCCTTATTATGGTTTAATTTTGTTATGTCTCTAAATAGATTGAAGTTGATAGGATTTACCGAACATTGTATTAATTTAAGGAAAGCTCAAAGCGAGGTATGTTGGCTAAACTTCTCTGTTAGAATCGAATCCCTCGGTGTTCTCGTAAGTTTCGAGTATGAAGGACCAAGCTCTTATTTCTCATGTTCCGAGTTATTCCTTATAAAGTTGACTATTCCGAATAAGCTTGTGTTGAAAGATATGTACTAAAAATATGTGCCAAATGCTCCTATCATATTATGTTCTCCTTCAGGAATGTGTTCAAATGTGACCAATGTGTCGAAATATTATGATTTCAATCATGTTTCAATTGCAAGTTATTATGCCAAATTGTGGAAGAAAAGTCAATGTGCTTAAGAATCATGTTGCCCATATATGAACATAAAGTCGTGATTATAAATGCCCTTATTGTTGATAATCCATAATGATGTTTGAAAGAGAAAGGAGGGAGTATGAAATATGAAATACGGCCGACGTGCCAAGAACGAAATTACACTTGTGGCCACTAATGCCAACGAAATGAAAAGATGTGTGAAATATTATGAAATAAGCTTTAATTACTTTTTATAATAAATATTTTAGGAGTATCATTTAGTCACCGAGGAAGGGTAGGCTGAATTAACCTAACCCCGAAACTACATGTGCCGGTGTAGGAGTGATTGAGGGGTAAATCCCCGTATTGATGTGATGAGATTATTCCCCTTAGTAGGGATGAGAGTGATGTGATGAGATTATTACCCTTTATTGGGATGAGATGATTGCTAGCAAAATGTGATGTCAACCCACATGGCATTGTGATGATACGACTTAGCCGATCGGGCTGAGATCGGACGCCATGTCGCGCACATGGTTGTGTTGTGATTGTATGTCTCTGGGTGAGACGGCTTAGCCGATCGAGCCGAGATCGGACTCCGTGCTAAAACCATGATGGTGTATCGGTGCTAAAGATCTCTAAACCTAAAACATTGTTATTTACTTGAAATTTATCTTTCTCTTAACTTGACATTGTTATATTTTTTTAGGCTCTCATTGATTCCATGCTCTTTCTCATTGTATTGTTACTCGTTCTATTGTGAGCGTGTTTAGTCTCACATACTAGTACTATTCCATAAGTACTAACATCCCTTTTGCTGGGGGCGCCGCATCTTTAATGGATGCATGTGGTTCTATAGTAGGCGGCATCGATCAGTGATAGTGGTACACCCTCTTCCCAGCTGACTTGGTGAGCCCCACTTCATTCCGGGGTCTTGCATCTTTTGTTCCTTATGTATAATGTTTTGAGGTATAGTCGGGGCCTTGTTGCTGATACTATCATAGTACGCTTTTGTATCCATTAGAGGCTCAGTAGACATAGTGTGGGTTGTATATTGGTGTTGGTAAAGTCAAACTAGAAATGTTGTAATTTGTATCACATGTTTCCACCTCTAAACTATGAAGGTGTAAAGAAATATTTTGGGAAACATTGAATGAAGTTCTAATGGTAATTAAATTGATATTGTTCATGTAATCTTCTCATTGTCTAATTAATGGAATACATCTTCACTTTATTCATGGTTAAGGTCGGGTAGGAAGCATCTAGTAGGCTTGCATGACTAGGGTATCTTGGTTGAGCACCGGTCGCGCTTCTCGAGGTCAGAGCATGACAGCAAAATCGCCACAAACCGAGCTCTCTAGGTCCAAAAGATGAAAATGAGAATAAACCCTCAAAGACCCATTTTCTACCCAGCGATTCTCGCTTCTACGATGCCTTAGCCGCATCTGTGGCTCCGCAGGTGCGGCCCTCACATAGGCCTCAGAAATCTCGCACCTGCGAACCACTAAGTGCACTTGCGCTTCCGCTTCTATGGAAGGATAGCCGCTAGTGAGCGTACGCTTCTACGCATCCCTGACCGCACCTGCGGTCCCAGCTGGGTAGCACCACTTTCGCTTCTGCGGCTCGAGGGCCACTTCTGCGGTGCCGCACATGCGGCCCAAAGTGCGCAGGTGCGATTGCACCAGACACAACAATGGTTCAGCAATAAACCAAGGTCCAAAATTATTTGATTTCAATCCAATTCATATATGTCACGCCCCGACCACGAGGAACGCGACCGACGCTCAACCGAGATAACCCAGCCAAGCAAGCCTGGTAGAGTTCCTTCTACCCAACTCACCCATAAATAAAGAGAGGGTAAACTTCATTAATTATCACCAAGAGGGTTCATGAACAACACTAATTCCATCACTATTTGTTACTTCATTTATAAACTCTCAAGATACATACACTTTCATAGTTGAAGTGGAATATGTAATACACATACGACATTACTATCTTGACCTTCCCAATACCAATACACAACCCACACCATGTCTACAGAGCCTCTAATAGATACAAAAGAGTACAATGATAGTGCTGGCAACAAGGCTCCAGCTATATATCAAAACATAATACACATACAACAAAAGATGTATGACCCCTAAATGAAGTGGGGCTCACCAAGCCAACTGGGAAAAGAGTGTACCACTATCACTGGTCGATGCCCTCCACTGTGGAACCACCTGCATCGATTAAAGATGTAGTGCCCCCAGAAACAAGGACGTTAGTAGATGTCAAATAGTACTAGTATGAAAACCAAACACCTATGCAAGGACTTGGAAATACAACATGAATATGATGAATCATGGTAACAATAAAAGGCTTAGTTAGCCATTAAAGCCATAACAAATTTATTAAAAGCTTTCAATAACATTTATAAATTCTTAAGTCGGGGATCCTCTACAACTACCTTTACACAAAGCGGCTATGCCGCCTCACCCCAATGTATGAGGGTGGAGGTACAATCACAATACTAGAAACTCTACACATTGGGAATTCCAATTCTTAAAGAAGAGTTTAGCCAACATACCTCACTTGAGCTTCCTTACACTCTAAATGTTCCGGAATTCTTAGCAACTTCAATCTATTTTAGAAATATAACAAATTGAACCAAAATTAGGAAGATGATCATGGTTCTAGCTCATTTGAGCATTTTATCAAACACAAGGTGTGCATAAGGTTTCAAGGCCCTTTTATGGAGAATTCCATCATCCCACAACCCAATATTTACCATGCCTAGTGCAACAATCTTCCTACATCCCTTTATATCACATGCATGTAAATAAACAACCCTCCTGCCTAGAAATTATCTTGCTAATTATTCAATTCTACACAAAATTCGAAAGTGAGGGTTAGAGTGTAGAATCTTACCTCTTGGATGAAGACCTAGTGAGTTTCCTTTCTTAATCTTCCAAAACTTGGGCAAGAATTGAAGAACAATTATTGAAGAATACCTTCTCACTCTAGGGCACTCTCTCTCACTCTAAAATATCAGATTATAGTTCGAAAATAGCCCAAAGAGTGTATTTAATGAAGTAGGGTCAGGTTTTAAAAATCTAAAAATGGAGCTCCGGAACGGTTCTGCGGTTGCATATGCGACTGCATAATGGATATGCGGACCGCATGTCGGTCGCATAATTGCTGACAAAAATGATCAAAAATCATCTGTGTATGCGGTCCGCATAACTGTTATGCGGTCGCATAGTCGACCGCATAGCTGCTACCAGAATGGCCCTCTCTTGCTCACTTCTGCGGCCATTATACGGCCCATGAAACATTATTTTCTTTGCAAATTTTACCGGGCTTTACACTTAAGTACTTCAAAATTTTCCGAGTTGTTATAACTTTCCACTCAACACTTGCAGCTGGCTTCTCCTTTCTCATCCCCGTTTCTATATTCATCTCGAAAGTTACAGTCTACTCACCCACTCTAAGCATGAGCTTTCTCTCATGTATATCTAATATTGCTCTACCCGTTGCTAAGAATGGTCTTCCTAAGATGAAGGGGACCTCCTTGTTCTCATCCATATTCACTACTATAAAATCTATAGGAAATACGAATTTATCTACTCGAACTAAGACATCTTCCACTATCCCCTCGGGTATCAGAGTCATTTGATCTGCCAGCTGCATAGATATTGGCATTGACCTTATCTCTCCAATCTCCTTCTCCAGTTTTCTGTAAATAGATAGAGGCATTAAGTTAATTGAGGCACCAGAATCACATAAAGATTTATCAAAATTAATAGAGCCTAAAGAGCAAGGTATAGTAAAACTCCCTGGATCTCCACACTTTTGTGGGAGTTTATTTTTCAATATCGTGCTGCACTGCTCTGTGAGCTTGACCACTGAGGTTTCTTCTATCTTCCTCTTCTTTGTTAGGATCTCCTTCAAGAATTTGGCCTAAGCTGGCATTTGGGAGAGCATTTATGTGAATGGCAAATTTACATTAATCTGTTTCAGTATATCCAGAAATCTCTCAAATTACTTGTCCAGCTTTTCTCTATAAAGCTTTTAAGGAAAAGGTAGAGAAGGTATATGCTCGCTCTCATTAGATTCATCCCTTCTCAAAGTTTCCTCCTTCTTTTTGTCAGCTGCCTTCTTGCCTTTCTTCTTCTTATCAATATCATTCTTCAGCTGCTCCCCACTTTCTTTTGCAATTGTGACATCTTTCTGGATTGGGGTGGGATCTTTCAACACTTGCCCACTTCTCAAAGTTACAGCATTCACTGTTTCTTTGGGATTCTTTTCAGTGTCAGTAGGGAGAGTGCCTGGGACTCTCTCAGATAATATTGTCGCAATCTATCCCACTTGTCTCTCCAAGTTTCGAAAACCAGTGCCCAATTCTTTGATAGCTGCCCTGTGAGCGTCCAACCTCTCATCTGTCTTGATAATGAAGGCCTTCATTAGATCTTCTAGACCAGGCTGATTGGACTGTTGAGGTTGAAACTGCTGCCTTTGTTGATTTTGGAAGACTAGAGCTCCTTGTCCCTGAGGTCTAGAGTTATTTTGTTGCCACGCATTTGCACTACCTCCAGGTGAACTCCATGAAAAATTGGGGTGCCTCTAACCCATTGCATTATAATTTTCCACAACATTCACTTCCTCAGTTGAGGCTTGACACTCATGAGTAGGATGTCCTCTTCCACATATATCACAAGCTGCATGAGGCTCACTTTGTATTGTAGCTAAGGTCAGCTTCCGTACTTCTTTATCCATAGCATCAAGTTGTACTTGCACATATGTGTTAGCATCAACCTGGTGAACACAGGTCGATCTTCTTCTTTCATCACTCTCAGAAGGCCACTGATTTGCATCTTCAAACAACTCATCAAGAATTGTGACTATCTCCTCTGGAGTCTTCTTCATCAAAGGGCCTCCAACTGCATTGCTCAATGTTCTACGTGAGGCCGGTGTCAATCCATCCCAAAAGTCTTGGAGTTGCATCCAGAGTTCAATTTTGCTATGTTGACACTTTCTAACAATCTCCTTAAACCTCTCCCATGCTTCAAAAACAATTTCATTCTCTTTATGGCAGAAGTTATGTATTTCTCTTCTAAACTTGCCCGTTTAAGCTGAGGAGAAATATTTATCAAGAAATTTTCTGGTCATCTCCTTCCAAGTTCTAATTAATCCCGTAGGCAAGCTCTGAAGCCACTACTTAGCATCATCTTTGAGTGTGAAGGGGAATGCCCTTAAGTACACTGCATCTTGTGACACACTATTTGTATTGAAAGGTGTTCATAATCGTCCATTAGATGTGTGTTTGGATCTTCGTTTGACTTCCCTCTGAAGACACAACAATTCTGAAGGGTTTGAAGCAACCCTTGCTTTAACTTGAAATTGTTTGCTGCAATTGGAGGTGGTCTAACACTTGATAAACCTTGATTGTAGACTGGTCTAGCATAATCGCCAAGTGGTCTCCCAGACATGGGAGCTATATTTCTGAACTGGTCTGCACCCCAAGGTTGATTTTGAGCAATTCTCTTACCCCTCTCTTCTTCATAGATAATTTGTGCATCTCTAATAGCCGCTTCCTTAACATCCCATGCAGCTTGTTCTCGTCATTGGGCTGCTTCTCTTGCAGCCAAATCTACATTATCTTCACCATTTCCAGCCATAAGTTCTTTGGTTGAGGATTTCCTAACCTTTTTTAATGTCTCGGTGAGATTTCTTTTCTTCCTCAGCTGTCGCAGTTGTTTTTCAATTTTTGGCTCGTATGGTAGCACTTCCTTCGCAGAAGTTTGAGTCATGCACCAATCTCACCTGTAACCTGCGCATAGTCAAAGAAACACCAAACATAAAAAGAGAAAAATAAAGTAAAAATAAATAAAAAATTCCTGAATTAGCACTACAAACTATTTCAAACACTATTGATTGCCAATCACCAGCAACGACGCCAAAATTTGACGAGCGCAAAATACCACTTAAATTATGCATGCTAGTCAAAGATAGTATAATATAATATCGTATCCAATGGGATTGGGGTTAAACAGTATTTTTGTAGTTTCTAGTATGATTGCTATCCAGGAGAATCAACAATCGAGATTTATATCATGAATAACTAAAATTAACTAAGAATCTAAATCTATTGACTCATGATTATCGAAACAAGGAATAACCAAAGAAGGTTATCAATGGGAGAAGATAGGGTTTTGATAGGATAGGTGCAAGATAATTGTTTGGGATCTAACTCTAGATAATTCACTTTTAATATTCAAGCGAGTCTCTCGAATTCACTCAATTATTAGTTCAAACGTTCAGCAAAAACTCCACTCTCGATTAAGTTTTAACCATACAAGATGAACCAATTTAAGCACGTGAAGATATGCAAGAATGCGTAGTGGATTGGTCTTTAGGAAAACCTCTCTCGATTATCCTCCTACCTAGGTTTAATCAATGATTCAACTAGCCTCTTTCGATTACTAAGAAAAAATAATGAACTCAACCAACAAGATAATGCAATGATATCACAAATTATGCCTCTCTCGATTACATGAACTAGTGAATGTAGATGCAACAATTAAATCATCCAAAAATGCTTCAATACATAAAACTAGAGTTATAATCCACAAACAATCATCAATATACCAAATCCATCAAACCCTAAAGAGAACTACTCTAAAGATATGGAGTAATTCATCACAAATATGTTTAAAGTAAAGGAAAACATAAAACGATCCAAACTCGAGGTCTTGAGTGAGGATTGAATGATGAACTCCTTGTGCTTTTGCGTCTCCAACTCCTCCTTAGCCTCCCTAGGTCTCCAATGTGTCAAAAGTCCAGAAAATAACATTTTTTCATGTATTTATACCAAGTAGGGTCGGGCCCAGACGAAATCACCTTCTCCTAACCGAAATAGGAAAATTACTCTGTAAAAATTGCACAGGCGCCGCATGGGGCGAAGTGCCATGCGGGGAATTAGTGGAGAAATCCAGAGAGTTGTTTCTGATAGGAAGCAGGAGATTGTACACGCGCCGTAGCAGTGGGGTTTTCTCAGAGTACGGAAGTTTCCTTGCTTTTTGATATACAGATGTGGTTCTCGACCCTCGAACCCGATCTCGGCTTAATCCCTTGAGCTTTTACTCAGACTTCAGAGCTTCAAATCACTCAAATTTATTCCATAACATCTACATAGCTTGGAATCACTCCTACAAGGCATAAAAGACACAATAAGTGCAAAACATTATCAATTAAAGCTCAAAATGAATAAAGTGCAGTAAATTGGAGTGCAATAAGCGACTAAAATACGAGATTATAGCCTACCATCAGTAATCACTAGAGTGCATTCAAGGTCCTAAACATTAAAGCAAGTTATTTGAATTATTTCTTAGAACGTGTTAAGCAATATAGTTGATTTATTACCTAGATTCATTATCCCATGTGTGATAAACCAATGGATAAGTTATAAATAAATAAGGATTCTACAACCCAAAGTGATATTTTCACTATACTTGAGATTTTTGTACATCCGAGAAGGGAAGCTACGAAGCGGGGATTTGACGGGGATATCTAGTCAACCCAACATCATCTACCAAAAGCAGCTTCATATGATTGTACCTCGCAAAAGAGAAGTAAACATGTTAGTGAACTAATATATAGTAAAAATAAATTAAGTATTACATATGTCACGACCCCAAATCCCAACCCGTGGTCATGGCGCCTAACACACTTTCTAGGCAAGACGAAGATAACAATATTGAACCATAATAATGAAATTTATAGAAATAGCATAAAGTCTGAAGTCTCTATATAACAAAATACCGCTAAAATATGATAAATCTCCCAGAAACTGGTAAATACAGAGTCATGAGCTCTACAACGAAAATACAAGTCTGAAAACTAAATAGTAATAATGTCTGAATAAAAAACAACAGTACGTAAGAAAATAGACGCCAATACTGCAGGCAAGAATGCAGCTCTACCACTTCTCTCGATACTCAGCTCAACAAGCAACCCCGCTACTGCTAACTGGTCCCAACACCTGGATCTGCACAATTAAGTACAGAGTGTAGTATGAGTACAATCGGCCCAATATACTCAATAAATATAGTAACTAACCTCGGCGAGGTATAAGAACCAAGAATTATAAATGATACCTGCTATGACCTGTACAGTTTCATAAGTTTAACAAGTACATAACAAAGATGCAATCAAGTCATAAAGCACAGAAAGAACGCTTTGTGTATGTCTGCAATTACTCTAGTTCTCTGTCCAGCCAATGATACAGCATATAAAGATGATATGCAAATAAATCAGGTAATTAACCATGGAAATTTGCAAGTAAAGATGAAATGAAAAATCCAAAACAAACACTGGCCAGATTTTCCTCAACAATTCCATATCCTTACCAAACCACTGATCAACTTCCTACAATATGTGTGTACACCATCAAGAGAGAAACATAAGAGGGTGACCCTAGGGGGATGTTTCCATATCCACACGTTGCACGGACATCTCATGTGTTGTACGGACAACTCATGTGTTAATAGTATTAACCGCATGGACAACTCACGTGATGCACAGACAACGCACGTGCTAATAATATCAATATCTGGATCCACACGGATAACTCACATGTTACACGGACAACTCACGTGCTAATAATATCATCCGCACTCACGTGCCAATGATCACAATCCACCCTGTGTGGTCACAGGCTACCAGTCCCGATCATAACTTAAAGAAAGAAAATATACGAGAATACATGTACATGATCAATGATTATCAAGTTTCATACTCCTGGACTGGTGTAACAAACATGTTATAGTGTAGGCATGTGCAATGTGTGCTATCACAACTAAAACAGACAATTTCATCATGAAATAGCAGTTTACCAGGTTCAATCGGGAAAATAACATCAATGAAATCTCAAATGTGGTACAAATAGCTCACAGAGGGGTACAAATTGGAGGAACATCTCACCTTGAAGCTTAGCAATCAATTCAAGGCATGTCATAGCCTAAGCACTACCTCATGCCATATATTAAGCACTACCCCGAGCATGTAAATATTTCCCGGTGCACGCATATGGTCTCAACCCCACACATATGCGCCACTCATAGCACGTAGCTATCACAAATAATTCAGGCAACTAGTGCCCCGAACAAGTTTAGAAAAGATACTTACCTCAAGCAAGCAAAATCAATCCTCTACCAAGCCCTTCCCATGTATATCAAGCTCCGGACGGCCTAAATCTAACCAAAATAACTTAATACAATCAATAATAGCTAAATGAAACAATTCCAAGTGATAAAGCTAAAGTCTTGAATCAAATATGCAAAGTCAACCACAGGCCCGCACCTGAATCTCGACAAAATTCACAAATTTCTAGCACCCATTCAATTATGAGTCCAACCATACTAATTTTATCCAATTCCATCCATAAATCGACCCTCAAATCATCAAATCTCACTCTACAATGCCATGGTCTAAAAGCCCCAAATTTCACTTCAAATTCACATAATCTAGATGTAATAATCAATGGATAATCAATATTTATCAACAAAAGTGATTAAACTTTACTTACCTTTTCAATTATAGCAAAAACCCTCTCAAAAATCTCCCTTAGACGAGTTCCAAGTCTCCCAAAATGAGAAAAACAATGAAGCCTTTCAAAATATAACTTTTCCAGGGGTTTCGCACCTGCGGTCCAAGTACCGCTTCTGCGGCCGAAATTGCGCATTTGCGCACTTCACTTAAATTCTTCCACATCGCTCCTACGGTCCAAAACCTACTTATGCGGGTCCGCACCAGCAGAAGGTTTTCGCATCTGCGGTCCTAGCCCTGCCTGACCTCTTCCACTTTTGTGATCACTTATCTACATCTAGGGACACACGGAGGCGGTCAATCTTTGCGCCTGCGACCTTTAATAGCTAGCCTAAACACGCTCCTGCAATCAAATGGTCTGCATCTGCGGACATCCCCTGGGCTTTCCCACTTTGCTTTTGCGACTCTCCAGCCGCACTTACGGCTGCGCATCTGCGTCCAAGCCCATCACAGATGTGCTTACACCAGAAGCCTTACACCTTCGGCAATCAACACCAATTCCAAAAGTGATCTGGTAACCATCCGAAACACCCTCGGGACCCAATCCAAACATACCACCAACAAGTCCTAAAACACAATATGAACTCGCTTGAAGCCTCAAATCACATCAAACAACACCAAAACCACGAATCGCACATCGATTCAAGCCTAATGAACTTCCAACTTCGAAAACTAATGCCGAATCAAATCAAACCAATCCACGAATGTGCTCAAATTCTGCACACAAATCATAAATGACACAACAGACCTACTCCAACTCCCGGAGCCAAAATCCAAACCCGATATCAACAAAGTCAACTCTCGGTCAAATCTCTCAACCTTCCAAACCTTCAACTTTTCAACTTTCACAAAAAAGCCTCAAACCAACCTATGGACCTCCAAATCAATATCCGGACATACGCCTAAGTCCAAAATTACCATACGGAGCTATTAGAACTATTAAAACTCCAATTCGGAGTCATACACATAAAAGTTAAACCTGATCAACTCTTTCAACTTAATCCTTCGACCATGGAACTAAGTGTCCCAATTCACTTCGAATCATCCCCGAAACCAAACCAACCACCCCGACAAGTCACATAACCACAAATGAGCATAGAAGAGGCAAGAAATAGGGGAACGAGGCTATAATACATAAAATGACTGGCTGGGTCATTACATTCTCCCTCTTTTAGACAAACGTTCATCCTCGAATGGGTATAGAATCATACCTAGAGTCTTAAATAGGTGTGGATAACTGCTCTGCATCTCTTGCTCGGTATCCCATGTAGCATCCTCGACCAGCTAACCTCTCCATTGCACCTTCACTGATATTATGTTCTTTGACCTCAACTTCTCAACCTGTCGGTCCAAAATAGCCACCTGCTCCACATCATAAGTCAAATCCCCATCTAACTGAACCGTGATGAAATCCAAAACATGTGACGATAACCATAATACTTCTGGAACATAGAAATATGAAACACTAGGTGAACACCAGATAGACTAGGTGGCAAGGCAAGTCTGTAGGCCACATTTCCAATCCTTTCAAGAACCTCAAAAGGTCCAATATACCGAGGGATCAACTTGCCCTTCTTCCGGAACCTCATTACACCCTTCATGGATGAAACTCTAAGCTAAACCTTCTCACCCACCATGTATGCAACATCACTAACCTTTCTATAAGTATAACTCTTCTGTATGGACTGCACTGTAGGGAGCCGCTCTTGGATCAACTTTACCTTCTCTAAGGCATCACGGACTAAATCAGTTCCCAATAACTTAGCCTTCGCAAGCTCAAACCAACCAACCGAAGAACGACATCTCCTCCCATATAAGGCCTTATAAGGATCCATCTGAATACTCAACTGGAAGTTGTTATTGTAGGCGAACTCTGCTAATGGAAGAAACTAATCCCATGAAGTCCGAAATCCATAACACATGCAAGTAACATATCTTCCAAGATTTGAATGGTGCGCTCGGATTTTCCGGTCGTCTGAGGATAGAATGTTGTATTCAACTCAACCTGTGTGCCCAACTCTCGCTACACTGCTCTCCAAAACTAAAATATGAATTGCATGCCTCGATCAGAAATTATGGAAATGGTCACGCCATGCAAGCGGATAATCTCTCGGATATTTATCTGAGCTAACCGTTCTGCAAAATAGGAAGTCACCACCGAAATAAAGTGTGCAGACTTAGTCAACCGGTCCACAATAACCCATATTGCGTCAAATTTCTTCAAGCTCCGTGGCAAGCCTACCACAAAATACATAGTGATGCGCTCCTACTTCCACTCCAGTATATCCAATCTCTGAACCAACCCTCCTAGTTTCTAATGCTCATACCTCACATGTTGACAATTCAAACATCGAGAGACATAAGCAACGATATCCTTCTTCATTCTCCGCCACCAATAGTGTTGTTTCAAGTCACGATACATCTTCGTAACACTTGGGTGAATGGAATAGCAAGAACTGTGAGCCTTCTCAAGTATCAAATCTCTCAACCCATCAATATTTGGAACACAAAACCAGCTTTTAAGCCGCATTACACCATCATCACCAATCACAACCTCCTTGGCACCACCCTACTGCACCGTATCCATCAACACTAACAAGTGAGGATCATCAAACTGGCAGGCCTTGATACACTCCAACAACGATGACTATGCCACAATACAAGCAAGAACATGACTGGGCTATGAAACATCCAATTTTACAAATTGATTGGCCAAGACCTAAACATCTATGGCTAGTGGCCTCTCTACTACCAGTAAATATGCCAAACTTCCCACACTCTCCACCTTCCTACTCAATGCATCGGCCACCACATTGGCCTTCCCCGGATGATATAATATGGTGATATCATAGTCTTTCAGCAACTCTAACCATCTTCGCTATTGCAAATTAAGATACTTGTGCTTCAACAGGTGCTGGAGACTCTGATGTTCAGTATAGACCTTACAATGAACACCGTATAGATAGTGCCTCTAAATCTTCAATACGTGAACAATAGCTACTAAATCTAAGTCATGCATAGAGTAATTCTTCTCATGAGCCTTCAACTAATGAGACGCATAGGCAATCACCCTACTGTCCTACATCAATATTGTGCCAAGCACAATACATGATGTATGACAATACACGATGTAAGATCCTGAACATGTAGGAAACACCAACACTGGGGTTGTAGTCAATGCAGTCTTGAGCTTCTGAAAGCTCACCTCACACTCTTCGGACCATCTGAATCGAGCACCCTTCTAGGTAAATCTAGTCAAAGGTACAGCAATGGACGAGAAGCCCTACACAAAACAACGATAATAACCCGCCAAATCAAGAAATCCCTGAATCAACGTAGCTGATGAAGCCCTTATCAAGCAACTCCTGAAGCTGTTCCTTTATCTCTTTCAATTCTGTTGGTGCCATGCGATATGGTGAAATAGATATAGGCTGAGTGCTCGCCTCCAGATCAATACCAAAATCAATGTCTGTGTCATGTGGCATGCCCGGCAGGTCAGTAGAAAAAACATCCGGGAAGTCTCTCACTACTAGAGTTGACTCAACTGTTGAAGCATCAGCACTAACATCCCTCATGAAGGCCAAATATGTCAAACATCCCTTACCAACCATCCGTTGAGTCTTCAAATATGAAATCACTCTATCGGGAACATAGCCCAGGGAACCTCTCAACTCAACCTTAGGCAACCCCGACATCGCAAACATCACGGTCTTAGCATGATAGTCCAGTATAGCGTGACATGGTGAAAACCAATCCATGCCTAAAATCATGTAAAAATCAACCATGCTAAGCAGTAAAATATCAACTCTCGTACCTAATCCCCCAATAGTCACTACACATGACCAATACACACGGTCTACAACAATATAATCACCCATCGATGTAGATACATGAGCATGCATAACTAAAGAATCACGGGGCATATCCAAAAAATAAGCAAAGTACGATGACACATATGAATAAGGGAAACCAGGATCAAATAATATCGAAGCATCCCTGTGGCATACTGAAACAATACCTTTGATCACGGCATCGGAAGCAATTGTAACAACATCTATCCGGAAGTGCATAAAAACGGGCCTGACCACCACCTGATCGACCTCCACTCTCTGGGGCGACCCCTATCTGACTGGGCGGGTGGTGGTGAAGTAACTAGTGCTAAAGTCGATGACTGATTCACCCGCACACCTCAAACTGGAACCAACATAGCACATAACCGTGCAATCAACTAATTAATAGTGGACTCCCCACTTGGCTCGAATCCATAGACCAAAAGGATTGGAGTTAAACAGTATTTTCATAGTTTATAGCTTGGTTTCTATCCAAGAGGATCAACAGTTGAGAATTATGTGATTAAAAACTAAAATTAACTAAGAATCTAGAGCTAATTGACTATGACAATCGCAACAAAAATAAGCAAGGAAGATATCAATGGGAGAAAATAAGAGTTGATTGGATATATGCAAGATAATTGTCTGGGATTTAACTCTAGTTAATTCACTTCTAATGTTCAAATAAGTCTCTCGAATTCACTCAATTATTAGTTTAAACGTTTAGTAGAAACACCTCTCTTGATTAAGTCTCAACCTCACAATGTGAACCAATTTAAGCTCGGTGAAGATATGCAAGAGTTTGTAGTGGATTGGGTTTTAGGAGAACCTCTCTCGATTATCCTCCTAACTAGGTCTAAACAATAATTTAACTAGCCTCTTTCAATTACTAAGAAGAATTAATGAATTAAACCAACAAGATAATGCAAAGATATCACAAGTATACCTCTTGCGATTACATGAATATGTGAATATAGATGAAACAATTAAAACACCCAAAATGCTTCAATGCATAAAAACTAGAATTAATATCCATAAACAAATATCAATACACCAAATGCATCAATCCCTAAAGAGAACTACTCTATAGATATGGAGTAATTTATCACAAATATAAAGAAAGCATAAAACGATCCAAACTCTTGTCTTGAGTGAGGATTGAATTACGAATCCCTTGTGCTTTCGCTTCTCCGCCTTCTCTCTAGCCTCCTTAGGTCTTAGATGTGTCAAAAGTCCTAAAAATAATGGTTTTACATGTATTTATACCAAGTAGGGTCGGGCCCAAACGAAACCACATTTTCCTACGCGAATTAGGACAATTACTCTATAAACCTTGTACAAGCGTGCCGCATGGGGCGATGCGCCAGGCGGGGCCGCAGTGGAAAACTTCAGAGAGCTCAACAATTCACAAGCAGCAGTATTTGTACTAGCGCGTCGCACAGTGCATCACATAGTGCGTCGCATTAGTGCAAATTTCTCCGGGTACAGATTTTGCTTCAATTTTGACATCCAAACTTGGTCCTCGACCCCCGAACACGATTCCGGCTTAATCCCTTGGGCTTTTACTTAGACTTCAAAGCTCCAAATAGCTCAAATTCATACTGTAATATCTACATAACTCGAAAACCGACTACAAGTCATAAAATACATAATTAGTGCGGAACACTAGCAATTAAAGCTCAAACTCAATTAAAGTGCAGTAAATTAGAGTGCAATAAATGACTAAAATACGAGATTATAGCCTACCATCAGAAATCTCTCTTGAGATGTCTCAAGTCCCCGCACTCAAAACAACCTCTCCTCTGAGGGAGCTGCTGACCCTGACAATCTGAATAGCTGCCCAAGGAACCCTGTGCAGATGAGGCATGGTAAGAACTCTGTGCCGGTAACGCACTGAATGATGATTGAGTTGGGCGTGTACTGTAGGAACTGTGGCTAACTGAAGAACCATGAGGAACATGGAGAGCTGCCTGAACGGGTCTATAATGACGACCTTTGTTGTAATGGGATTGGCATCCAGATGAGGCATACTAAAACCACCTGAACTATGAGGCCTCTTGACCTCCCACTCCTCACGCTCCTGCCTGCGAACTAGTTCTAAGCGTTTAGCAATCTTGACCACCTGGTCAAACCTAACATCAGTCGCAACCTCTCAAGCCATACTAAAATGTAAACCATAGTTGAGGCCATCAATGAACCTCCTAATCTTCTCCCTCTCAATGGAAACCAACCATACGGCATGACGATCCAAATCTGCGAACCTCATCACATATTAAGTCACTATCATACCTGTCACGCCTCAACCTCGGGGAGCGCGATCGGCGTTCAACAGATTTAGCCTAGTCGAGAAAGCCTATGTAGTGTCGTCTACCCCACCCGCCCATGAATATGAGAAGAATACATTTCATTAATTAGACAGTAAGAGGTCATGTGGATAACACCAGTTCATTTCCATTAGTTACGTCATTAACAAGTCTCCAAAACAGTACATTGTATTATCATAGTTAAAGTGGAACAGATGATACGATTACAACATTTTTAGTTTTAATCTTCCCAAAAACAGATACAACCCACACTATATCTACGGAGCCTCTAACATGAATAAAAGAGTGCTATGATAGTGCCGGCAACAATGCCCTGGTTATACCTCAAAATGATATGTACAAAGGATAAGAGATAAAGACCCCAAAATGAAGTGGGGATTACCAAGTCAGCTAAGGAGAGGGTGTGATGATATCATTGATCAATACCACCTGCTATGGAACCACTTGCATCCATTAAAGATGCAGCGCCCCCGGCAAAAGGGATATTAGTACATATGGAATAGTACTAGTATGTAAAACTAAACACCCTCTCAATCGAATGAGAAACAGTAAACGGAGAATAAAACATGAAATCAATAAAAGACTCAAACAGTATCAAGGTTTCAAGTTAGGGGAAAGGTAAATTTCAAGTAAGTTTCATTAATTTAAGTTGGGAGATCTTTAGCACCGATACACCACCGTGTTTTAGTACGGAGTCCGATCTCAGCCTGACCGGCTAAGCCGTCTCACCCCGAGACATACACTCACAATACCACCATGTGCGCGACATAGCATCCGATCTCAGCCCAATCGTCTAAGCCGTCTCACCCCAATGTCGTGTGGGTCAACATCATATCACTTCTCGCTAGCAATAATATCATCCCATTTAAGGGGAAACATCTCAACACACCAATCTCATCCCATATAAGGGGAAACAAACTCATCGCATTAGCACGGGGATTTACCACCCAATCACTCCTACACCGGCACGTGTAGTTTCGGGGTTAGGTTGTTCCAACCTACCCTTCCTCGGTGGCTAAACGATACTCCCAATAGATTTATTATAAAAAGGATTTACCACTCATTTCATAATATTTTTCATATCATTCATTTCATTGGCACTAATGGCCATGACGCAATATCATTCTTTGCACGGTGGCCGCACACCATATTTCATGTTCTTTTCTTTCACTTTCAAATATCATCATGGATAATCAACAACAAGGCCTTTCAAATTAAGACTTTAAACACATATTTGAGCAATTTAGGGTCTTAGGCACATGTGATTTCTTACACAATTGACATGATAGCTTTCATTAGAATCACGTTTTTAAATCATAATATAATAACATACAGCCAATACTTAAACCACAATCTCAACAGTGACTCAATATAACAAGAATCTTTGGAATGCATATTGAACACATATTTATTTTGACACAAGGCTTATTTGGAATAATCAATATATAATGAGCATCACACGACTTACAAGGATATTGTGGGGTTCAATTCTAAGAGAAGAGTTTGGCCAACATACCTCGCTTTGAGCTTTTCTTAATTCACTACACAGTTCCGGAATCCTAGCAACATTGATCTATTTAGAGATATAGCAAAATTGAACACAAATTAGGAAGGAGTTTGTAGTTCCAGCTCACTTGAGCATTTTATCAAAAAACTAGGTGTGCATTAAGGTTTTAAGGACCTCCTATGGTGGATTCATTCATCCCACTACCCAAAGTTTACCCAAATGACCTCAACAATCTTCCCACTACCCTTGATGATATATGCATGTAAAATAAACAACTTCCACACCCAAGAATTGCTTTGCTTATTACCTATTTTCAGTAAAATCACGAAATTGAGGGCTGGGGAGTAGAACCTTACCTCTAGGATGAAGACCTAGTGAATTTTCTTGTGAATTCTTCAACTTGGAGCAAGAGTTAATGATCAATAAGCTTAGGAACTTCCCCTCTCACTCTATGGTAAGCTCTCTCTCTAAAAATATCAGATTTTTGCTTCAAAAGTGACCCTTTGCCTCAATATATTGAAATAGGGTCGGGTCAAAAATGAGAAAAAATGAAGCCCCAATGCAGATATATGGTCACTTATAAGACCGCATAATGCTTTTGCGGTCCGCATAATGGCCCTCTGGAACTGGGAACCCCTACCTCACTCTACGATCGGTCCGTGGTCCGCAGACCTATTCTCCGATCGCATAATGCGCCGTAGAACTTTCCTCTGGAATTCTTTTGTGCTGGATCGGCGAGGGGTTATGTGACCCGCAAAATGATTATGCGGCCGCATAATGGTCCAAAACTTTTGCCCAAATTTTTGCCTCGTCTGCAGCAAATAAGCGGTCCGCATATCAGTTCTGCGACCGCAGAATTGACCGCTGAAATGCCCTGTATTTTAAAAACTTTTCTTAAACTCCCCAATGCACTGTTAGACCCAAAATATCCGAGTCGTGGCTCGCAAGTGTCATGCCCCGAACCATGGCCTAGGCATAACATGGCACTAGATGCCTGACTGCATATGACCGAGCGAACCAACTGTATGGGTGGATCAACATGTGGTATAACTGTAGGCTAGATATAAATATATAACATGATGATCTACTAAAGAGTTTGACTGAAATATCATAGATGCAGAAAATACTGAAAAGTCTGCAAGTGTAAATGAGTAGCTAACAAGGCTAACACATAAAAGGCTGCTAACATCTGACTGACTGAACTATAGTCTACGAAGCCTTTAAGAATACCGAAATTCTAACTATTTACCGGGACAAGCTCCCCGGCATACCTTACTAACTGAAAATACTATAAACACTAAAGACTAAAAAAAAGGGATAATGCCCCGAAAGACTGGGGCTCACCAGTAGTTGATACGAGAATTCCTAGCAAGCAGAGTCGTCAACCTGTAAATCGTTACTTGCATCGTGAGATGCAGGCCCCGAGAAAAAAGGGACATCAGTACATTTGAATTGTACTGGAATGTAAATCAACTGAAAGAAGGAACTGTAAATACCGAAACTGAAACTAAACTAATAATTGATAACTGAGAACTGAACAAGGAAGTAAGGATATGAATACTCCCTCTTCTGAATGATGAACAACCTGTTTATCTGATAAACTATGGCCTCAGGCCCAATATATATGTGCATAAGCTACGGCCTCGGGCCCAAGTATACGTATACATAACTATGGCCTCAGGCCCAAATATGCATAAAGCATGAACTACGGCCTCAGGCCCAAATACAGGTGTTCAACATTCAGGATTTAAAATAAGGAACTAAGAATCACACTGCAATATATAATACTGAAATGTTGAACCCCACTAGGTTACATGATACTGAAATGCTGAATAAGACTCGATTGGAATATGTATTCATAATAAAATGATCTGTCATACCTGAGACTCATAGGATATTGAATGAAGTATGAAACCATGTCATCTAGAGAATAGAAGTTATACAACTATTCATGGAACTGAGGCATAATTATTTTCTGAGGAAATTCATAATAGTCGTAAGAATGCGACGTAGGGAGAATCATAAACATTCTCAAACATAGAGATTTAGCCTCACATACCTTAGATCTGACCCCTTTTTTAAGAGTATCACGATGTTCGTTGCCTCGCTCAACGATAATCTACGCCAATATATATATATCAAGAGAAACCAATATTATTACTAATTCTCCTGTTTAGTAACTTAGGAATTTTATCAAACACCTTATGGGTGTATAGCCTCATAACCCTTAGTAATTGGTCTTTTCTTCACCACGTTCTCATTCTACTACTTCTAGGTGATTCTACAATCCCAAATAGATGTAACTAACACCATTTCTCATCACCCAAATGTTTACAACAATCATAATTCAACAATCCAAAACCCTAGCATAGTTCT
Source organism: Nicotiana tabacum (assembly GCF_000715075.1). NCBI lineage: Eukaryota > Viridiplantae > Streptophyta > Magnoliopsida > Solanales > Solanaceae > Nicotiana > Nicotiana tabacum. Next base: position 107,325,102 of record NC_134083.1, on the reverse strand, counting down.
TATGGTTCTCTTTATCAAACCTATTTACTATTCTCCCAACAAAACTCATCAATTCATAGTTATAAATGATTAGGGAGTAGAAGCACTACCTTTTCAAAGTTCACTCCTCTTGAATTCGAGTTCTAGGGTTTCCTTTCTCAATAATTGTGTCTCGGTCGAATATCTAATGAGTAGAAGGATTTACCCATGTTAATAAGGTGTTGGAGAATTGAAATTAACTTATAATCATCGTTAGAACTTACCTTGGATGATGGAGGGACCTTGGGGAAGTTAGGTTCTTGAGAGCTTCCCTTTCTAGAGTAGGTTTTCGTGTTTGGGGTATGGGGGAACGAGGTAAGGGTTTTAAATAAGTGAACACGTCCCAAAATTGAGGAGGAAAATAAAAATAGCTCAGGTAAACCTCGCCGACATGAGGCATCGTCAGGGGTGCCACAATAACTGTGCAAGGCGCCATCAGAGGCGCCAAAGTTATAGTGCCTTGCAATGTCTGGGGCACTGAGGATGATGCCCTGGACAGTGCCTTACACTATCTGTGGCACTGAGTTTTTATGGCCTTGCACTGTTTGTGGTACTGAGTTTTCATGGCTTTGCATTGTCTATGGCCGTGAGTTTTCATGGCCTTGCACTGACTAAGGCTATAAGACGTACCTCCCATAAACTTAATCGATTCTATCGAATTTTATGCACCTCACTATCGGTCTTGATTCCAAAACAATGGTTTCCACCCATACTCATCCCGATATGACTTCACATTTATACTCATTTAATGCATCCACAACTAATTCAGATTTACGGAGTATTACATTATCTCCCCCTTGGGATCATTCGTCCTCGAATGATTGTCCTGACTGTAACTATTACTAACTCAGGACCTTAAACGGGTTTGATGGAGATATGCGAATACTGAACTGAGTGACTACTGAATTGATTGAATACTAAGCTGACTAAATACTGAAAGACATGGAGATTATAATATAAGGTCTAAATGGAAAGGGTTAATTACCTTCTACATTTTTTGTTTGTTCTTCAAATAGATGGAGATATCTGGACTTCATGTCCTCTTCGGCTTCCCATGTAGCCTCTTCAAACTTTTGATTCCTCTAAAGCACTTTCGCTGAAGCAATTTCCTTAGTTCTGAGCTTGCGTATTTGGCTATCAAGAATAGCCACTGGAATTTCTTCATAAGTCAGGCTATCTTTAACCCCTATAATCTCCGTAGGAACCACAAGAGAAGGGTCTCCCATGAATTTCTTCAACATAGACACGTGAAACACTGGGTGTACATCAACTAATTCTTGTGGCAATTCTAACTCATAAGCCACCTGCCCGATCCTTCGCAGGATTCTATATGGCCCAATATAGAGGGGACTGAGCTTACCCTTCTTCCTAAATCTCATAACGCCTTTCATAAGTGAAACTTTCATAAGCACCCAAACATCAACTTGGAACTCTAACTCTCTATGTCTTACGTCCGAATAGGACTTTTGGCAACTCTGAGCCATCGTCAAATGCTCTTGTATCATGTTGACTTTGTCCATAGCCTGATAGACCAAATCGGGTCCTAACAACTCCGCTTCGCGAACTTTGAACCAACCAATTGGTGATCTACACCTTCGCCCATACAAAGCTTCATACGGTGCCATCTTAATATTAAAGTGGTAGCTGTTATTATAAGAAAACTCAATGAGGGGTAGATGATCATCCCAATTACCTTTAAAATCGATAACACACACCCTCAACATATCCTCAAGAGTCTGAATGGTGCGCTCTACGTGGCCATCTGTCTAAGGATGAAAAGTTGTGCTGAGGTTCACCCTTGTGCCCAATCCTTTCTAAAAAGATTTCCAAAAGTTTGTTGTGAACTGAGCACCATGATCTAAGATGATCGATAAGGGGGTCCCATGCAATCGGACAATTTCCTGGATATACAACTTGGCATAATCCTCTGTTGAATCCGTAGTCTTCACTGGCAAGAAGTGAGCTGACTTGGTAAATCGGTCTACAATCACCCAAATCGGATCATGCTTCTGAAACGAGCAAGGTAAGCCTGTTATGAAGTCCATGTTTATCATCTCCCATTTCCAAATGGGAATTTCTATACTCTGAGCCAAACCACCAGGCTTCTGGTGTTCGGCTTTCACTTGTTAACAATTTGGACACTTACTCACAAGATCTGCTACGTTCTATTTCATTCCATTCCACCAATAGATCTCCTTAAGATCATGATACATCTTTGTGGAACCTGGGTGAATAGAATACCTGGAATTGTGGGCTTCTGACATAATCCGCTCTCTGAGCCCATCTATGTCTGGAACGCATAGTCTGCCTCTGTATCTCAAAGTACCATCATCTCCCCCTTGTTCAAAAGTCGTAGTCTTGTGTTTGTGAATCCCCTCCTTCAACTGCAATAAGTAGGGATCATTGAACTGTTTTCCTTTACTTCAACTACTAAGGGGGATTCAGCCATGTTCTGAAGAACAACGCCACCATCTTCGGAGTCCAAAAGTCAAACTACTAGACTTGCTAATTGGTGGACTTCCTTCGTCATAGTTCTCTTTTCTGCTTCAACATGAGCTAAGCTTCCCATAGAACGCCGATTGAGAGCATCAGCTACAATATTTGCTTTCCCGGTATGATAGAAGATATCAACATCATAATCCTTGAGCAATTCGAGCCACCTTCTCTGACGAAGATTTAATTCTCTTTGCTTGAAGATGTACTTCATACTCATGTGATCTGTGAAAATATCAGCATGCACTCCAGATAAATAATGGTTCCAGATCTTTAGTGCAAATACCACAGCTGCTAACTCAAGATCATGAGTGGGATAATTTTTATCGTGAGCCTTGAGATGTCTCGATGCGTAGGCTATGACTTTACCATGCTTCATTAACACACACCCAAGACCAACCCCTAAAGCATCACAATAAACAACGAACCCTTCGGTTCCTTCCGGTAGTGTCAAGACTGGAGCTGAAGTCAACCTCTTCTTTAACTCATCAAAACTTTTCTCGCAAGCATCCGACCACTGAAACTTGACCTTCTTCTAAGTCAATCTAGTCAAAGGGGACAAGATAGAGGAAAATCCCTCTACGAAATGCCTGTAATAGCCTGGTAAACCCAAGAAACTTCTTATATCAGACACTGAGGTGGGTCTAGGCCAATTCTTCACTGCCTCTATTTTCTGAATGTCCACCTTCACTCCTTCGCCTGAGATGACATGGCCCAAAAATGTTACTGATTTCAACCAAAATTCACACTTAGAAAATTTTGCATATAGCTTGTGATCCTGTAGTGTCTACAACACAATTCTGAGATGTTCTGCATGGTCTGCCTTGCTACGGGAATAAATCAAGATGTCATCAATAAACACAATAACGAACAAATCAAGATAAGGCTTAAAGACCCTATTCATAAGGTCCATGAAAGCCGCTGGTGCATTCGTTAAACCAAACGACATTACCAAAAACTCAAAATGTATGTAACGAGTCCTGAAAGTTATTTTAGGAACATCACCTTCCTTAGCCTTCAACTGATGGTACCCCGATCTAAGGTCAATATTGGAATAACATTGGGCACCCTGAAGTTGATCGAATAAATCATCTATTCTAGGAAGAGGGTACTTGTTCTTAATGATGACTTTATTCAACTGACGATAGTCAATGCACATGCGCAAAGACCTATCATTCTTCCAGACAAACAAGACCGGAGGGCCCCAAGGTGAGACACTTGGCCTTATAAATCCCTTATCTAGAAGATCTTTCAATTGGACTTTTAGCTCTTTCAACTCTGCTAGAGCCATCCTATAAGGTGGAATAGATATCAGCTTAGTGCAGGGGAGTAGATCAATTCCAAAGTCAATCTCTCTATCGGGAGGGACTCCGGGAAGGTCTTCGAGAAACGCTTTTGGGAACTCATTCACAATTGGTACTGACTGGAGAGTGGGAATCTGAGCATCTGCATCCCTAACTCGAACCAGGTGATAGATATACCCTTTGGAAATCATCTTTATGGCTTTAAGGTAGGAAATAAACCTATCCCTAGGTGCTACTCCATCACCCTTCCATTATAAGACTGGTTCACCGGGAAATTCAAAACTTACTATTTTGGTTCTATGACCCACTGTGGCGTAACAGGACTCTAACCAATCCATGCTCATGATTACGTCGAAGTCTACTATCTCCAATTCTACTAAGTCTTCTATAGTAAAGCGGTGATACACTTTGACTGGACAACCCCTATAGATACGTCTAGCTATAACTGATTCTCCAACTTGAATGGACACTTCAAAGGGTTCACACAACTTTTCTGGTTCTATCCCAAATTTCTTAGCAATATATGGGGTTACATAAGATAGGGTGGATCCCGGATCCATAAGAGCATAAACATCAAAAGTGAAGACTGTTAGCATACCTATGACAACAACTCCACGAGCCTCTGTATCCTGACGTCCTGCCAGCGCATACAATCGGTTTTGACCACTGCCTGCATTACCAGACTTTGTTGCACCACGCGCTTGTTGGGCCTGAGAGCTCTGAGGGGCTGCTGAGTTAGTGGACTGAGCTACATTGCCTCCATTATTCTGCCCTTCTTATGGACAATCCCTCAAGAAGTGGCCCTGTTGACTGCACCCCAAGCAACTATTTGTGCCCAAACGACACACCCCTGGATGCTTCTTACCACACGTGTTGCAAGTAGGGTACTCAAGGCCTCTGTAGCCCACACTAGTCTGTGACTGTGAGCCTGCTGCTCTGAAATTCTGGTTTTTCTTGTTAAACTTAGACATCTGAACTGGTGCTCTAGCTGAAGATGGAGCAGGTCCTAATTTTGGTTTCCTAAAGAACTGACGATTACCACCTCCATGAGATCCCTCATGGCTGAAATTTCCTGTAGACTTAGCTCTCTTGCTGAATTCTCTATCCCTCTCTCTCTCTCTCTGTCGTCGCACTTCTTCCTTCAACCTGTCTTTGTTACCTTAAACAAAGGCTACCATTTTAGTAATGGTCATGTCATTATTCTGAGCAACTATATTAGCATCAGCAAACAAGTCATCTGAAAGCCCCAACACAAACCGCCTAACTCTGGCCCTCATATCACGTACCATTTCCGGAGCATACTTAGCCAGAGAGACGAACTTGAGGTAGTACTCATTCACACTCATATCATGATGTCTGAGTCTCTCAAACTCCAAAGCCTTAGCTTCCAAAACCTTAATGGGTAGAAAGTGCTAGAGGAACGCGTCTGCAAACTCCTTCCAAGTCACAGGATTCGCATCCTCGCCCCGGGACTCTTCCCATTTTCATACCAAGTGTTGGCAACATCCTTCAGCTGCTGCTACGGTGTCTGTAGCATGCATCACTCAAAATATCTTCTGAACCTCATCAATGAAGTTTTACGGATCCTCATCCTTTTTGGACCCTGTGAGGGCTGGAGGTAGTATGTTGAGGAATTCCCTGGACCTGGAACTACCCGTCTCATCAACAACACTTGTCCCCTGCCTTTGAGCCTGAGTAGCAACAATTTGGGTAAGCAACTAGATATCTCCCCTGACATCCATGTCTCAAACATTAGGCACTGAGCCCGTTGCAACTCCTGGGCCGGAGTGACCTCCTCCTGAGCATCATTAGTCGTATCCCCTGGCTAGTAGCTGAGGCCCTCGTGGTGTACTTTCTTTTTGCAGGCATTTTTTGAAATACGTAATTCGTACGATTTAGAAGGATTACGGAAAGCATAACTCTAACTGCACGATCTAGAGTATGAAAGAAATAAAACAATCCTAAATGTCTTGGTGGTCAAATGTTTACATGCGTGGTGCGCACACACATATAAAAGTGACCCCACTAGACACGGCTTCATAGACTCCCTAGCAAGCAGAGTCCTAGCTAATACGAGATGTCCTAGCAAGCAGAGTCATCAAACTGTATATCGTTACCTACATCGCGAGATGCAGGCCCCGGGCAAAAAGGGACGTCAGTACATTTGAATTGTATGGGTATGTAAAACAACTGAAAGAAGGAACTGTAAATACTGAAATTGAAACTGAACTAATAACTGATAACTAAGAACTGAACAAGGAAGTAAGGATATGAATACTCCCTCTTCTGAATGATGAACAACCTATTTATCTGATAAACTACGGCCTCAGGCTCAATATATATGTGCACAAGCTACGGCCTCGGGCCCAAGTATACGTATACATAACTACGGCCTCAGGACCAAATACAGGTGTTCAACATTCAGGATTTAAAATAAGGAACTAAGAGTCACACTGCCATATATAATACTGAAATATTGAACCCCACTGGGTTACATGATACAGAAATGTTGAATAAGACTCGATTGGATTATGTATTCATAATAAAATGATATGTCATACCTGAGACTCATGGGATATTGAATGAAGTATGAAAACATGTCATTTAGAGAATAGAAGTTCTACAAGTATTCATGGAACAGAGGCATAATTATTTTCTGAGGATATTTGTAATAGTCATAAGAATGAGACCTAGGGAGAATCATAAACATTCCTAAACGTAGAAATTTAGCCTCACATACCTTAGATCTGACCCCTTTTTTAAGAGTATCACGATGTTCGTTGCCTCGCTCAACGATAATCTACGCCAATATATATATATATATATATATATATATATATATATATATATATATATATATATATATATATATATATATATATATATATATATATATATATATATATACACACACACACACACACACACACACACACACACACAGTTTTAGTAACTTGGGAATTTTATCAAATGGTGTAAAGCCTCATAGCCCTTAGTAATTGGTCTTTTCTTCACCAAGTTCTCATTCTACTACTTATAGGTGATTCTACAATCCCAAATAGATGTAACTAACACCATTTCTCATCACCCAAATATTTACAACAATCATAATTCAACAATCCAAAACCCTAGCATAGTTCTTATGGTTCTCTTTATAAAACCCATTTACTATCCTCCCAACAAAACTCATCAATTCATAGTTATAAATGATTAGGGAGTAGAAGCATTACCTTTTCGAAGTTCACTCCTCTTGAATTCAAGTTCTAGGGTTTCCTTTCTCAACAATGGTGTCTCAGTCGAATATTTAATGAGTGGAAGGATTTACCCATATTAAGAAGGTGTTGGAGAATTGAAATTAACTTAGAATCATCGTTAGAACTTACCTTGGATGATGGATGGACCTTGGGGAAGTTAGGTTCTTTAGAGCTTCCTTTTCTAGAGTAGGTTTTCTTGTTTGGGGTGTGGGGGAACGAGGTAAGGGTTTTAAATAAGTGAACACGTCCCAAAATTGAGGAGGAAAATAAAAATAGCTCGGGTAAACCTCGTCGGCGCGAGGCGTCATCAGGGGCGCCATAATAATTGTGCAAGGCGCCATCAAAGGCGCCAAAATTACAGTGCCTTGCACTGTCTGGGGCGCTGAGGATGATGCCCTGGATAGTGCCTTGCACTATCTGGGGTGCTGAGGTTGATGCCCTGGACAGTTCCTTGCACTATCTGTGGCACTGAGTTTTTATGGCCTTGCACTGTCTATGCCACTGAGTTTTCATGGCCTTGCACTGTCATGGCCGTGAGTTTTCATGGCCTTGCACTGACTAAGGCTATAAGACGTACCTCCCATAAACTTAGTCGATTCTATCGAATTTTATGCACCTCACTATCGGTCTTGATTCCAAAACAACGGTTTCCACCCATACTCATCCTGATATGACTTCACATTAATACTTATTTAATGCATCAACAACTAATTCAGATTTACGTAGTGTTACAGCAAGCTCGCCGCAAAGAATCCCTACAATTGTCAACACATAAGCATACTTCGGCACCACGAAACCCCGAGTTTTAGGTAAAATTTTACGGGGCCTTACAATACCCTCCTGGTGTAGCTGCTCAAGCTGCCTACGCAACTCCTCTCTACGAGTCGGTGGGACAAACTTCTCTAAGAAGAGGACTGAGACCTAATGCCATGTAAGTGGTGCTACAACGGTTGACCTGCTCAACTGAAAAGTCTGTCACCATCTGTAAATTGCCCATGTCAGCTGAAAAGTAGTACATGCAACCCCAGTGGTGTCCAAAATACCTACTGTGCGAAAAACCTGTATACACCTATCTAGAAAATCCTAAGCATCCTCTGAATCTGCTCCACGTAAATCTAGAGGCTTGAGCCTCCTAAACCGCTCTAACATCTTTTGCTCCTCATCACTCATAAGCGGACCAACCCTGGCCCGAGTAGTGTAAACTGGCTAAACTGGCAATACACCCGGTGTTTGGAGTCTGTTAGCTAACTGCTCTGGAGTACGGGCAATAGGAGTCTGGGCACCTCGCCCGGCCTGTGAAGTGGCTGGTGCAGCTGGAACTGAAACCGCTTGAGCCAGGCACATGCACATAATCAAAATCTGTGCCTGAGCTGGCCCCGTCGGCTCAAAAACATCTGGTACTTGGTCCTCAGATGGAGCGACTAGTTGCTCCACATGTGCTCCCCTAGCAGTAATACAAGCCACACCTCGACCTCTACCGTGGCTCTGGCCTCTCACTGCCCTAACTGGTGGTACTGGTGGCTATCCGCCTGATTTAGTTGCACGTGTCCTCACTATCTATGAGAGAGTAGAAGAGTCAAGTTCAAAATTCAAAAATAACAAATCCGCAGGACAAGAATATAAGAAAGTGAAGTTTCCTAATAGTTCGGTAGCCTATCGAAGATAAGTATAGATGTCTCCATATTGATCTGCAAGACTCTACTAAACTTGCTCATGACTCGTAACATCTATGAACCTAAGGATCTGATGCCAACTTGTCGCGACCCCAAATCCCAACCCGTCATGATCGCGCCTAACACAGTTGCAAGGCAAGCCGAAGATAATAATATTGATCCACAATAACGGAATTTATAGAAATAACATAAAGTTTGAAGCCTCAATATAAAAAAAATACCGCTAAAATATTGTAAATCCCCCAAAAACTGGTAAATACAGAGTCATGAGATCTACAATGGAAATACAAGTCTGAAAATTAAATAACAATAATGTCTGAACAAAAAACTATTGTACATAAGACGCCAAGACTGCGGGCAAGAATGCAGCTCTACCTCATCTCTCCATACTTAGCTCAACAAGCAACCCTGCTACTGATAACAATTAAGTGTAGTGTAGTATGAGTACAACCGACCCAATGTACTCAATACGTATCGTAACTAACCTCGGCCAGGTAAAAGAACCAAGAATTATAAATGATACCTGCTATGACCTATACAGTTTCATCAGTTTAACAAGTACATAACAATGATGTAATCAATTCATAAAGCACAGAAAGAACCCTCTGGATAACTGCTCTAACAAACCCTTCCCATGCGTATCAAGCTCTGGACAGATTGAATCTAATCAAAATAACTTAATACAATAAATAATAGCTAAAGGAAACAATTCCAAGTGATAAAGTTGAAGTCTTGAATCAAATATACAAAGTCAGCCCCGGGCCCTTACCTCGAAACCCGACAAAATTCACAAATTTCGAACACCCATTCAATTACGAGTCCAACCATACTAATTTCATCCAATTGCATCGACAAATCGTCCCTCAAATCACCAAAAATCACTCTCCAATACCATGGTCTAAAATCCCCAAATTTCACTTCAAATTCCCATAATCAAGGTATAATAATCAATAGGTAGTCAATATTTATCAACAAAAGTGATTAAACTTTACTTACCTCTTCAATTGTAGCAAAAACCCTCTCAAAAATCACCTTTAGCCGAGTTCTAAATCACCCAAAATAAGAAAAACAATGAAGCCTTTTGAAATATAACACTGCCAGGGGTTTCGCACCTGCGATCCAAGTACCGCTTCTGTGGCTAAAATTGCGCATCTGCGCACTTTACTTAAATTTATCCCCATCACTCATGTCGTCCAAAACCTGCTTCTACGGGTCCGCATCTGCGAAAAGTTTTTGCATCTGCGGTCCTAGCCCTGCCTGACCTCTTCCACTTCTACGATCACTTATCCGCATCTACGGGCATGCAGATGTGGTCAATCTTCGCACCTGCTACCTTCACCAGCCCATCCCATACACGGACCTGCAATCAAATGGTCCGCATCTACAGACTTCCCCTAGGCTTTCCCACTTCACTTCTGCGACTCTCCAGTCGCACCTGCAGCTCCGCATCTGCGGCCAAGCCCACCGTAGATGTGATTACACTAGAAGCCTTACACCTTCAGCAATCAACAGCAATTCCAAAAGTGATTTGTTAACCATCCGAAACACCCCTGAGGCCCACGAGTCCCCATCACAACATACCAACAAGTCCTAAAGCACGATATGAACTAGCTCGAAGCCTCAAATCACATCAAACAACACCAAAATCACGTATCGCACATCGATTCAAGCCTAATGAACTAATGAACTTCCAACTTCTAAAACTGTTACCAAATCATATCAAACCAATCCCGAATAAGCTCAATTGTTTCACACAAGTCATAAATGACACAACAGACCTACTCCAACTCCTGAAACCAAAATTCGAACCCGATATCAACAAAGTTGACTCTCGGTCAAACCTCTCAACCTTCCAAACCTTCAACTTGCCAACTTTAGCCAAAAAGCCTCAAACCGACCTACAGACCTCCAAACCAATATCCGGACATACACTTAAGTCCAAAAGTACCATATGAAGCTATCTTAACCATCTAAACTCCATTCCGGAGTCGTCTACACAAAAGTCAAACTTCAGTCAACTCTTTCAATTTAAGCCTTCAACCTTAGGACTAAGTGTCTCAATTCACTCTGAATTATTCCCGAAACCAAACCAACCAACTCGGCAAGTCACATAACCACAAATGAGCATAGAAGTGGCAACAAATAGGGGAATGGGGCTACAATACATAACACAACCGATAGGGTCGTAACAACATATTTTGAAATGATTTTATTTGAAAATATTTTAGAAAATTGTTGTTTGGAAATTATTTGAAAAATGTTTTTGAAAAATTGTTTTTGCTTTTGAAAATGGTTTGAAAATATTTTGGGAGGCTCGGATAGTGTATGTCGAAGCGAATAGACACTAGAATGTTAACACCGACTTGGTTGTAACTCCAGCAGCCAACCGTGTTGCCTTCCAAAGCATGGATTATCTCATTCCCGTCTTCTCTTTTTCTTCAGCTTTCGCCATTACCTCATAAAATATATTTTTGTTCCGGATCCGAGGGACTGTGTAGTATCTTGTCCTCTATCAGTCAAAGTACCATCATAAGGCCTCAAAATTTATATCTTTTTTATAGGCCTCACAACATAATATTTCTCTACTAACCTGCAATTTTCAATCTCAAAAGAAACTCGTAAAGGAAACACCAATATAGTCAAACTAACAATATAACAAAAATAGTAGCAACAACACTACAAAGGCAACGATTACAAAAATAATAGAGAGACAAATAAATAGCAGCAAAAGAGAACAACAACAAAACCCATAAACATAATAGGGTAGCAGGTTTTCCGGCAAGGCAACAATCAAAGGCAACAATGCAGCAGCAGCGGCAACGACGACTATTTTCCAACGAGTTTTATGGCCATAATGGAAATCACGATCAAATGCGTCCCTCAAAATAGTGGCAACCAAGAAACGAATTAAAACGTCAAAAATAATTAGTCAAAGAACATATAGAGCAGCAAAAGTGGACGAGCAAGAGAGGTCGTCGGAGTTAATACCATTTCTGGTGAGGCGATAAATAGTCACGACAAAATGCCACTTCAACAGTTACGCCGGAGCAGCGATGAACGGAGGCAGTAAATAAGAGGCCGCCGGCAAGCGTAAGTCCGACCAGATGTGGAGTTTTGGGGTTAGATATAAATCTGAGTTTCCCCGCTATGTTTTCCGGCGACTGACTAACCAGTGAGGAGCAGCGATGGAAGTAGCTAAAGAAAGGGAGAGAGATGGTCGCAGTGGTGATCGTTGCCAGCTTGCCAGTGACAAAATTCGGCGGCGGCAGTAGGTGGGCGGATTCCGACTTCTGTCATGGTGGTCGGATCCTTGAGAGAGAAAGAAGGCATGGAGTGAGGGAGTAGAGGCTGATCTCTCTTAATTTGAGATAATGAGATAATATCTATTAGGTTTTTGTCCCTTTTATGCAAAAATCTGATGGGGTATTATAAAAATAAAAGTATATTATGATGTATGTAGTGTGTAGTTTATGTAGTGGGTGCAGTTAAAAAAATATGTGGTGCTCATTTAAAGTAAAAATAAAGGTAAAATATAAAAGAAAATATGTGGTCTAAATATAAAACCACTAACTTAAAAATCACAGGCCGAATATCGGACACTCTTTATTTTGCCTGTGTATATGTATGTATCAGTGCAGTTTATGTAGCTCACAGGAGAAGACAAACCAATGGTCTTTACCTTTTGAATAAAGGTTTTACCCATTGGGTAAAAGGGTGTCATGTCACATCAGGTGTCATGTCACATGTTTAGTCACATCAACTGTCATGTCACATAGGTATTGACAAGACATATGATTTAACTAGATTTGATCTGTATTTTTAAATAAATTCTACTCACTTTCGTGTAATTAATAGATTGTGCTATAAATTAAAGATGATTATTTAATTGAAGAAAGAATATGGCTTGCGATATTTATTTGAAAATGCCAACTACTACAATAGTGGTGTAGTAATTATTTTATTATTTTTTAAGTGATAATAAATTGATAGAAAAATCCTAATATTTTGAAAATAGGTTAATTATCAATAAATTATTTGAATTTTTAAAAAATGCACGAATGTAGTATTTAATTAATTACAATAAAATGATAAACATTCCTATATTTTTTGAAAAATAGGAATTATTAGCAATAAATTACATTAAAGTTAAAAATATGCAAAAATGCTATATTTTACCATTTAATGACTAGGAAGACTGCAGAAGTTAATTTTAAATATAGAGCATCAAAATATACAGTCAACATGAATAGTGATGCGCACGCGACGAGATAAGGGGGCTTATGCGTGTGGTGCAAGTAAGGGAAAATACTTCATTGTGATGCACACGTAGCGAGATAAGGGGGCTAAAGCGTGTGAAGCTATTTCGGGAAAAATATTTTAAATGTGAAGCTCACGCGGCGTCATAAGGGTAAATTTTGAATTGTGATTTGTGATTATGAGGTGTGGTACCTCGGGGTGATTATTGTTGTTATTCTTGTGTTGGAACAGTTTCTGACTTCCTTGTGTATGTCATGCATTTTACATGTTTTGTTGTGTTGTTTCTAATGTGCTAATCTTTTCTGGTAATACTTGGTGATTTGGTTGCCAAAGTGGAATTTCCTACATGGAGTTGTTATCTCGTATTCTGTTGAGTTGTTGGTAACATAACGGATTAAAGTAAAAGAAAGTCATTATCGTGCTTTACTTTAATTGATTCTTGTTAAATCCCTCTTGAACATGTTATACGTAACTGATGCGGGTACGATATACGTGGTGGCACGAGGTCTTTGCCGTGCGAGTGTGATTTATATTGTGGCACGAGGTCTTTGCCGTGCGAGTATGACTTATATAGTGGCATGAGGTCTTTGCCATGTGAGTATGACTTATATTGTGGTACAAGGTCTTTTTTGTGCAGGTGTTACTTATGTTGTGGCATGAGGTCTTTTCTGTGCGACAGTGATTGATAATGTGGGCACGAGGTTCCATATGTGTGTGATTCAACGAGGTGCCATATGTGTGTGATTCAACCGGATGACTTGTCGTCGAGACTGGACCTTTATTTGTTCTAAATTGTTATCATTTATTCTGATGAGATTCAGTTATTGCCTTATGTTATTATTCCTTTTGTCGGTCTTTGTCATTTTGCACAGGTTATATTTGACTAGTGAGTGTCTCGACTTAAACCTCGTCACTACTTCACTGAGGTTAATCTTAATACTTACTGGGTACCGATCGTGGTGTACTCATACTATACTTTTACATATGTTTGTGCAGATCCAGGTGTTGGAGGTAGCGGACCCAGGCTGTGAAAGTTTCTTTAATCGCAAGGGTTTAAGGTAGAGCTACATTGTTCGTCGCAACCCCTTGGAGTCCTTTCCTTACACTTATACTGTTAATTCTCTATCCCAACAATAATGTACTTGAGATGTTTTATGTAATCAGTTAGAGCTCGTGACACTGTACTACCTAGTCTTGGGGATTTGTTGTGATTATTGTTGTGTTGGCTTGTATCACCTTTATTTTAGCATTTGCATTAAACTCTGCTTTATAATATTTAGTTTAACTGTTGTAAGTGATCAACTTACCTAATTTTAGAGACTAGGTACCATCACGATCCTTAAGGAAGGATTTTGGTGTTGTGACAGTTGCAATACTTGATTTAACAATGATTATTCTCTATCCGCACTTTTGTTGTTATCATGTCCTTGTACGCTTTTTGTTGAGTTATAAGGATGTGCCTCTTGATGATAATTTGTTACTTTGCATTGTTTTATAGTTGTGGCACATGTGTACATGTTGTGCGAATTGATTTTAGATGTGCATGCTGCGACATAAGGGAAGCATTTCATTTGTGATGCGCATGCGGCGAGATAAGAGTGGCTAGATGCGCGTGCAACGGCATAAAGGTGGTGTGTATTGATGCAAACCTGGCGAGATAAGGGTGGGTTATGCGCGTGTAGAAATATAAGGGGAAATATTCATTGTGATTCTCACGCGGCGATATAAGGGTGGCATTGTGGGCATGTTATGTGATAGCTCGGGGGTGATTTGTATTAATTATGTGCATGTGGTGGTGAAAGAGGGGCATTCTTTTTGTGATTATGAATTCTTTCTGTGTGTCATGCATTTTTACATGGTTTTCTACATTGTTTCCAACATGCTAATTTATGCCTCTATTATTACTTGATGATTGTTTGCCAAAATGGATTTACCTACGTGGAGTTGTTACCTCATATTCTATTGAGTTGTTGGAAATGTAACAGATTGTAGTAAAAAATAAGATGTTATCATGCATTACTATAATTGATTTTGAAAATTTCTCTTGAACATGTTACTTTGAAATTGATACGGAATGGGATTATAATGTGGCACGAGGTCTTTGCCATGCGAGTTTGACATGTGTGTGGCACGAAGTCTTTGCCGTGAAAGGGTAATTGATAATGTAGGCACGAGATGCCATATGTGTGTGATTCCATTTGATGACTTGTTATTGAAGTTGAGCCTTACTTGTAGTATATTTCTATCACTTGTTCTGATAAGACTATAGTTATTGCTTATCTATTATACTTTCCATTCCCAGTCTTGGATATACTGTACGGGTTATTTGGAAAGTGAGTATCTTTTGACTTAAAAACCTCGTCACTACTCCTCTGAAGTTAGTCAAGATACTTACTGAGTACATGGGGTCGGTTGTACTTATACTACACTTCGGCACCTTGCGTGCAGATTCAGGAGCTGGGTAGCTGTGAAGAGGAGCTTTCCATTGGAGGTTTACCCACGTGCCGAATTCATGCTACTTGTTGTTCCTGGTATTTTATGATTTTATTTTTATTTATGTAATTTTCAAACAGATGTTGTATTGAAATCATTTCACCAGCTTAGTAAATCTAAATTATATTGGCTGATGACATGTACTGCAAATCCTCATAGTAATTGTATTAAATTCTATTGCAATTTTATTTTAATAATGATGATTCCTCATGTTGAAGTGACTTATACTATCTGGCTTACCTAGCGGGTTGGGTTAGGTGCCGTTATGACATCGGTGGGATTTCGGGTCGTGACAAGTTAGTATCAGAGCTCTAGCTTTATAGGTTTTACGAGTCATGAACAATTATCTAGTAGAGTCTTGCGGATCGGTATGATGACGTCCATACTTTTCTTCGAGAGGCTACAGGGCATCTAGGAAACTTCCCATCTTTCTCTTCTTATCGTGCAACCTTGTTTCATCTTGAAGCATGTACCTTCAATTTTATTTCATTCACTCGTATGTGATGTTGCGCACTCAGTATCTGCTATACACCAACGACTTGTTATGCTATGGATGGAGTACGAAGGGCTATGAATGCTTGATTATCGTTGCGATGTGGCCTAGTCTTAGAAGCGGATGCAGTGGTAGATCTTTCAGTTGTTCCTTTGTGGTATGCAGTGAATTCTTGTATTTGGTTGATAAGTACAGGCTCGAGAGGATTAGTTGGTTTCCTAATTATTGTGACCATATTAGGATCATGGGAAGATGTTGATTTGAGGCTAGCTGGTGGGATTTGAGGTTGTGTGATTTATATGAGGCTTCTATTCAACAAAGCGAGTATGCTACCATTTCGGAGGGCTTGAAGAAGTCTGCACAACTGTCATAAGGATGAGTATGAACTTGGCAGAGTCTTTGGAGTGTTTTATGACTGGTGTTACATGAGTTTATAAAGTATTTAGTTGGTTAGCAGAGCGAGATCGGGACAGTTATAAAGGAAGGGTACGAAGGGTTATAAATGATATGTTCTATGGC
Organism: Nicotiana tabacum; assembly: GCF_000715075.1. NCBI lineage: Eukaryota > Viridiplantae > Streptophyta > Magnoliopsida > Solanales > Solanaceae > Nicotiana > Nicotiana tabacum. The sequence continues at coordinate 107,308,598 of NC_134083.1, read as the reverse complement.
CTCGAGCCAAGTCTGGCATTGACGATCGGATTGTACGGTCATGTATTATATTAGTTCTTGGACTAGGATGTTCTTGCAGATTGGCTATGATTTGAGGAAAGTTTCATCAAGGATAATTTATATAGAGGTGAATGACTTACGAGAAGGTTCCAATGGGTTCAGGACTGATATGTAATATTCAAAGATTTTCGGATTTGAGTATGGTTAGGACTTGAGGCTTACATTGGATGATGCCAAGAATTGCGACACTATATAATTATTGATTCTACATTGTGGTATTAGAATGGTGAAAGGAACAACTTCAGATTCATTAAAAACTTGCAATCGATGTGCTCCAGAAGCATGGAAAGTCTGTTACGTGTTGAAATTCTTCGCGGCGAGCTTGATCATCGCGGTTCGGACTTTTTTGGATTGAACAGTACCCTACGGACTGAGAGGAAAATGTTTCATAGAAGAACGTGTTTCTACGGCCCATTATGCGGCCGCATAATCACTCTGCGGACCGCATAATGGCTACAGAGTGAAGCAGTAAGTTTGGCCAACTTGAGGTCAGTTTTGCAGTCGATTATGCGATCGCAAAATCGATATGCAGACCGTATATCGGTCGCATAATTCCTCTTAGGTTTCTGTGGAGGGAGTTCTGCGGTGCATTATGCGACCGTAGAACAAGTATGTGGACCGCATACTGGTCGCATACCTGAGCCAAAGGTTTAGGCCCCTGAAAGCCATTTCTGTTGTCACTTTGCGGACCGCATAACCATTATGTGGTCGCATATGCGACCGCAGACCTATGTCGGGGCACCATTTTTCTTAATTTATAACCCTACCCCCATTCCGTTAAAACACCCATTTAGTCTATTTTGAAGCTCATTTCTGATATTTCTAGAGTTAGAGAGAGGGTTTTAGAGGGAGGGCCTAATTTTTCATCAATTAATCTTCAACCATCACTCAAAGCTTGAAAATATTCAAGAAGAGCACCAAATTCTTTATCCTAAAAGGTAAGGCTTCATCACCCCAGCTCTTAATTTCAAACATAGCTATAATGGGGTACTAGTGTGATACTTCATGGGTATATGGGTGGTTTATCTTGCATGCATGTGTAATAAAGAGTGTGGGGAAAAAGTGAGCTAGAACTATGAACATTTTCCTAATTCTGGGTTCAATTTATATATTGCTAAAATAGATTGTGGTGGCTAAGGGTTCCGGACAATTGTAGAGTCTAAAGAAGCGCAATTGAGGTATGTATGCCTAACTCTCTTCTTCTTAGAATCAAACTCCTGGTGTCTGAATGATGGGTGTAAGTTCTAACTTGATCATACTAGAGTTGTTTTCCTTAGTGTGTTGGATTTAAAGATTCATGTTCCCTAATTGTTTTAGATGGTTACCATGTCATCATGCTATTTGAGAACGTAATTATGTTGTTTCCAAGCTCCTTCCCTTATGTGTGCAATGCCTTATGTGATGATGTTATTTGAAAGGATAAAAAGGTAAAAGGCTTGAATTGTAAAATGTTCCCAAGTGCCAAGAACTACTTAATAAATGAGGTTGTTTGTGCCATGTAACGAAAGATGGGAAAGAAATGTAAATTTAGTGAACAATTGAAAGAGGTTATGTCTCAAGTGAGATGGCTTAGCCGATCGGGCCGAGATCGGACGCCATGCTGTACACATGATGGCATTTGTGTTGGAATTATTGATTTACATTGTGGATATGGATATGTCTCTGAGATGGCTTAGCCGGTCGGGCCGAGACCGGACTCCGTGTAAAAACACGGTGGCATTGTGAGTTGTGGCTTTGGCACTAAAGATTATTAATCTAAAAAGATGGAAAGATTGAATTGGAAACTATGTGACCCTAACTTGGTGTTTTCTCTGTATTTCTATAAAACTCTTATTGATTATTATGACTAACTTCTCTTTGTTTCACTGTTCATTCTACTAAGATTGGTGTTTGCCTTACATACTAGTACTATTCGACAGTACTAACGTCCCTTTTGTCGGGGGCGCTATATCTTTGAATGGATGTAGGTGGTTCCATCGCAGATAGTGCCGATCGTAGATAGGTGGTGCTCTCTTTCTCTCCTCACAGCAGTCTTGGTGAGCCCCATTTCTCCCAGGGGTCGTGTAGTCCTTCTATTGTATAAGTTTTCATATTTTGAGGTATAATCGGGACCTTGTTGCCGGCATTGTCATGTTGCTCTTTTGTACTCTTAGAGGCTCCGTAGAGGTTTATGTGGGTCATGTATGTATGTTGGGGTGGTCATTGGACCAAGTTGTATTTTGGGAACTCAACTATGACATAATGTATATATGGAAAAATGAACTAGCAACGTTTATATATTTATATAACTGATCTCTTCCATGTTTAACAAATGGTGATGCGATCCCTTTTTGGATTATGAATGAGTCAGGTAGGAAAGGTTTAATAGGCTTGCTCGACCGGGTTCACTCGGTTGAGCGTCGGTCGCGTTCCCCGAGGTTGGGGCGTGACAAACTTTGTATCAAAGCCTAAGGTTTTAAAGTGTCCTAGGATATCTCGGAGCCGTGTCTAGTAGAGCCCTTCTTATCGGTGTGTTGTCGACCACATATATAATTAGGGGGCTACTTGGACATTTAAGAATGATACCCTTCATTGTTGTTCTATATCGTGCAATATAGCGGAACGTGAGGTTGTTTTCCCCTAACTTGTGCATTGTTCTAACTTTCAGTAAATGGCACCTAAGAAGAGATCGAGATTTGGCCAAGAAGCCAATGCCACACCAGGAGTGGCTGTTGATCCCTTACTTGATAATGCGGGTGAGGATAATCCCCCTACTATCACACTGCCTGATTCGTCTACTCCAGAACAGACTACCCCAGTTCCTACACCCGCGGAGGGTGCCACAATCCCTCCCGCCGATATACCTGTTCCGCCTCCAGCCCCAGCTCCAGGACCCAGTATTTCTGATGGGGATCTTAGAGGAGCTATTCAGATGCTGACTCAGTTAGTAGCTTCCCAGGCTCAAAGGTCAAATGTTGTACCCACCTCATTTAGCTTGCAAGGAGATTCTTCCGGTTCCAGGGTAAACAGGTTCCTTCAGTTAGACCCTCCAGTGTTCATAGGTACTGATCCCGGGGCAGACCCTCAGGATTTCATTGATGAGATGCATAAGACTCTCCGAGTTATGCGTGATACTGAGACGGAGGGAGTAGAGTTGGCCTCCTATCGTTTGAAAGGGGTGGCATATTCCTGGTTTAAGATGTGGGAGGATTCCCGTGAGGAGAAGAGCCCTCCGGCGAGATGGAGTGAGTTCGCGGATGCCTTCATAGACCATTTCTTGCCTGCCGAGACTAAGGCAGACCGTGTTTTGGAGTTTGAGACCCTTAAATAGGGTAGTAGGAATGTGTAGGAGTATCACATGGAGTTCGTGCGCCTGTCGAAGTATTTTGTTCATATGATGCCGACTATGGAGGCAAGAGTGCGTTGATTTATGCAGGGCCTTAGCCCTTTGGTTATTAATGAGGCTACCACAGCTGCTCTAAATTCTGACATGAACTATGGAAGGATGGTGGCATTTGCCCAAGCTACGGAGGCTCAAAAGTTAAAGCTCAAGATGGAACGAGATAGTAGTAGTAGGGCCCGATCAGTGGCAACCTTGGGGATTCATTCGGAGGTGGGAGATCAGCTTTTTGGGGAGGATCATCAGGGCCATCCCAGTCTTATGCTCAGTCTTCAGCTAGTGCCCTGCCATCAGGGCACGGTCAGCAGCAAGGGACTCGCTTTAGGCCCGGTCAGGGCAGCAGGGGGTCCCATCATCAGGACCGATCAGGAGGGAGATTCCAGCAGCAGCAGAGGACCCCATGCCCTAAGTGTGGGAAGATACATTCGGGAGTCTGCTACCTGTACATGCCAGTATGTCACAGATGCAGAATGAGAGGCCATATTCAGAGGGAGTGTTGTGCATCCCACCAGGGTACAGATAGGGGCACAGCTCAGTCATCCAGTCCTACAGCTGCCACATCTTCAGCATACCCTCCAGCTCGAGGCTCTTCAGTACTCGCAGGGCATGGTAAATCCATGGGTGGTGCACAGAGTTCAGGAGAACCCAACCGATTTTATGCTATGAGTGGTCGACAGAGTGCAGAGGCTTCCCCAGATGTCGTCACAGGTATATTGACTGTTCAATCTCATGATGTGTATGCCCTTATTGATCCCAGATCTTCTTTGTCCTATGTTACTCCTTTTGTTGCTACGAGCTTCGGGATAGGACTGGAACAGCTTCATGAGTTGTTCTCTGTATCTACTCCAGTTGGCGAGTCTATTGTGGCCGTACGGATTTATATGGATTGTGTTGTCATGGTGCATGATCGGGATACCATGGCCAATCTTATTGAACTATGGATGATTAATTTTGATGTAATAATGGGAATGGATTGGCTCTATTCATGTTTTTCCAAACTTGACTGTCGGACCAAAATTATGAGGCTTGAGTTTCCTAATGAGCCAACTGTTGAGTGGGAGGGGAATAATGTTATGCCAAAAGGTAGGTTTATTTCTTACCTTAAGGCCACAAAGATGATCAGGAAGGGGTATATTTATCATTTGGTCCGAGTTTCGGATACCACTGCTGAGGTGCCTACCCTTGAATCTGTACCAATTATGAATGAATTCCCCGATGTATTTCCGGATGAGCTCCCTGGAATTTCTCCAGACAGGGAGATTGATTTTAAGATTGATGTGATGTCGGGCACGCAGCCTATATCCATTCCACCTTATAGAATGGCGCCAGCAGAATTAAAAAAGCTAAAGGAACAACTAAGGGATTTTCTATAGAAAGGTTTCATCTGACCGAGAGTGTCGCCTTGGGATGCACCGGTTCTCTTTGTCAGAAAGAAAGATGGATCGTTACGGATGTGTATTGATTACCGGCAACTCAACAAAGTCACAATCAAAAACAAATACTCGTTGCCTAGAATAGATTATTTGTTTGATCAATTACAAGGTGCTAAGTTCTTCTCCAAAATTGATTTGCGGTCCGGGTACGATCAATTGAAGGTAAGGGAGCACAATATTTCGAAAACAGCTTTCAGAACCCGGTATGGGCACTTTGAATTTTTGGTAATGTCTTTCGGGCTAACAAATGCCCCAGCAGCTTTCATGGATCTTATGAATCGGGTCTTCAAGCCGTTTCTTGACTCCTTTGTGATAGTATTCATTGACGACATCCTTGTATATTCACGAAGTCGAGAGGATCACGCCAACCACCTCAGGGCAGTTTTACAGACTCTTCATCAACACCAATTGTATGCAAAGTTCTCGAAATATGAATTTTGGCTTGAATCTGTTACATTCCTGGGTCATGTCCTCTCTGGAGAAGGAATTAAGGTTGATCCTCAAAAGATTGCGGCGGTGAAGGATTGGCCTAGACCTACTACTCCAACAAAGATTCGCAGTTTCTTTGGTTTGGCTGGGTATTATAGGAGGTTCGTGGAGGGGTTCTCCACACTTGCCTCACCATTGACTAAATTGACACAGAAGGCGGTTAAGTTCCAGTGGTCCGATACTTGTGAAAGGAGCTTCCAGAAATTGAAATCAAGATTAACCTCGGCGCCGGTATTGACCCTGCCATAGGGTACCGAGGGGTTTGTGGTGTATTGCGATGCTTCAAGGATCGGTCTTGGGTGTGTATTAATGCAACATGGTAAGGTTATAGCATATGCTTCAAGGCAACTTAAGAATCATGAAAAGAACTATCCAACTCATGACTTAGAGCTTGCGGCGGTGGTTTTTGCATTAAAAATTTGGCGTTATTATTTGTATGGAGTCCATGCAGATGTATTCACGAAACACAAAAGTCTTCAATACATTTTCAAGCAGAAGGAATTGAACTTAAGGCAGAGAAGGTGGCTCTTGTTGCTCAAAGATTATGACATCGACATTTTGTATCATCCGGGGAAAGCTAATATGGTGGCGGATGCTTTTAGTAGGAAATCTATGGGTAGTTTGGCTCACTTGGAGGCATGTCAAAGGCCCTTGGCCCGGGAGGTTCACCAGTTAGCCGGTTTGGGAGTTCGTCTTACGGACTCTAGTGAAGGGGGAGTGATTATGCGGAATAGGGCAGAATCATCGCTTGTGACGGAGGTCAAGGAGAAGCACTACAGTGATCCAGTGTTGGTGCAGCTAAAGAAAGGGATTCATAAACATAAGACTACTACTTTTTCTCTTGGCATGGATGATGGTACATTACGGTACCAAGGACGACTATGTGTTCCAAATGTAGATGGTCTTCGGGAAAGAATCATGGCAGAAGCTCATACTTTTAGATATTCTGTGCACCCAGGCTCTACAAAGATGTATCATGATCTCAAGGGAGTTTACTGGTGGAATGACATGAAGAGGGGTGTGGCGGACTTTGTGGCAAAATGTTCAAACTGTCAACAGGTGAAGGCCGAGCATCAAAGGCCCGGTGGGTTAGAACAGAGTATAGAAATTCCAGTGTGGAAATGGGAAATGATCAATATGGATTTTGTGGTAGGGTTACGGTGCACTCCGTGTAAGTTCGACTCAATTTGTGTGATCGTGGATCGACTCACAAAATCAGCACATTTCTTACCAGTTAAATCAACCGACACTGCGGAACAATATGCTCAATTGTATATCAAGGAAATAGTCAGGCTTTATGGCACTCCAGTTTCCATCATTTCCGATCGAGGGGCCCAATTCACAGCTAATTTCTAGAAGAAATTTCAGCAAGGTTTGGGTACGCAGGTAAATCTTAGCACGGCCTTCCATCCACAAACTGACGGGCAAGCAGAGCGGACTATTGAGACGCTTGAGGACATGTTGCGTGCGTGTGTGCTTGACTTCAAGGGTAGCTGGGATGATCATTTGCTGCTCATAGAATTTGCTTATAACAACAGCTTCCATGCTAGTATTCAGATAGCACCGTTTGAGGCCTTGTATGGTAGAAGATGTAGATCGTCGATAGGGTGGTTCAAGGTTGGAGAAGCTGAACTAATAGGACCAGACCTTGTGCATCAGGCTATGGAAAAGGTTAAGATCATAAAAAAAGCGGTTGAAAACTGCTCAGAGTCGTCAAAAATCCTACTCGGATGTTCGTCGCAGAGACTTAGAGTTCAAAAAAGATGATTGGGTGTTCTTGAAGGTATCTCCCATGAAGGGGATCATGCGGTTTGGAAAGAAAGGGAAATTAAGTCTGAGGTATGTCGGGCCGTATAGAATCATTCAAAGGATAGGTCAGGTGACGTACAAGCTTGAACTACCACCTGAGATGTCATTAGCACACCCGGTATTCCATGTGTCCATGTTGAAGAAGGTAGTTGGAGATTCGTCCGCTATTGTGCCGGTTGAGACCATCGAGGTTAGTGAAGAATTGTCATATGAAGAAATTCCGGTTGTTATTCTTGATAGGCAGGTCCGAAAGTTGAGAAACAAAGAAATTGCATCCGTGAAGGTGTTATGGCAAAACCATCAAGTCGAAGAAGCTACTTGAGAAGCCGAGAATGAAATGAAAGAAAAGTACCCTCATTTGTTTGAATAGCCATGTAATAGTTCTATGAAGTTGTTTCCCCTAAAGTTTGTATCACTTGTTCGGCTAATATAAAGACACTCTTTTTTAGCTATATGTCCCCCATGAGGCTTCGGTTGGTGTTATTTTGCATTTTGTTGTGTCATTTAACTCTATATATGTTTCTAAGGTGTGTTTCGGGGGCTCTCTGACAGGTGGATAGGCCTAAATACAAAGGAAACTCTGGCGAAATTTTCAGAAAATTAGGAAGTTAGGCAAATTTGGGGCTGATGGTATATGGCATAACTGAAGCTGTATTAAGTGAACCTTGATCCTCATTCGAGGATGAATGATCTTAAGTGGGGGAGGATGTAAGTGCCCGTAAAAATTTTAACCAAAATACTCGGGGTTTCGTGGTGCCAAGATAGATTCCTGCGTTACTATAGTAAAAATTCTTCGCGGGGAGCATGCGAACCGCGGAACGGACTTTTTTGGATTGAACAGTACCCTACGAACTGAGAGGAAAATGTTTCGTAGAAGAACGCATTTCTGCTGCCCATTATGCGGCCGCAGAGTGAAGTAGTAAGTTTGGGCAACCTGAGGTCAGTTTTGCGGTCGATTATGCGATCACATAATCGATATGCGGACCGCATATCGGTCGCATAATTCCTCTTGGGTTTCTGCGGAGGGAGTTTTGCGGTGCATTATGCGACCATAGAACAAGTATGCGGACTGCATACTGGTCGCATACCTGAGCCGAAGGTTTAGGCCCCTGAGGGCCATTTCTGCGGTCACTTTGCGGACCGCATAACCATTATGCAGTCGCATATGCGACCGCAGACCTGTGTCGGGGTACCATTTTTCTTAATTTAAAACCCGACCCCCATTCCGTTAAAACACCCATTTAGTCTATTTTGAAGCTCATTTCTGATATTTCTAGAGTGAGAGAGAGGGTTCTAGAGGGAGGGCCTAATTTTTCATCAATTAATCTTCAACCATCACCCAAAGCTTGGAAATATTCAAGAAGAGCACCAAATTCTTTATCCTAAAAGGTAAGGCTTCATCACCCCAGCTCTTAATTTTAAACATAGCTATAATGGGGTACTAGTGTGATACTTCATGGGTATAAGGGTGGTTTATCTTGTATGCATGTGTAATAAAGAGTGTGGGGAAAAAGTGAGCTAGAACTATGAATATTTTCCTAATTCTGGGTTCAATTTATATACTGCTAAAATAGATTGTGGTTGCTAAGGGTTCCGGACAATTGTAGAGTCTAAAGAAGCGCAATTGAGGTATGTATGCCTAACTCTCTTCTTCTTAGAATCAAACTCCTGGTGTCTGAATGATGGGTGTAAGTTCTAACTTGATCATACTAGAGTTGTTTTCCTTAGTATGTTGGATTGAAAGATTCATGTTCCCTAATTGTTTTAGATGGTTACCATGTCATCATGCTATTTGAGAACGTAATTATGTTGTTTCCAAGCTCCTTCCCTAATGTGTGCAATGCCTTATGTGATGATGTTATTTGAAAGGATAAAAAGGTAAAAGACTTGAATTGTAAAATGTTCCCAAGTGCCAAGAACTACTTAATAAATGAGGTTGTTTGTGCCATGTAACGAAAGATGGGAAAGAAATGTAAATTTAGTGAACAATTGAAAGAGGTTATGTCTCAAGTGAGATGGCTTAGCCGATCGGGCCGAGATCGGACGCCATGCTGTACACATGATGGCATTTGTGTTGGAATTATTGATTTACATTGTGGATATGGATATGTCTCTGAGATGGCTTAGCCGGTCGGGCCGAGACCGGAATCCGTGTAAAAACACGGTGGCATTGTGAGTTGTGGCTTTGGCACTAAAGATTATTAATCTAAAAAGATGGAAAGATTAAATTGGAAACTATGTGACCCTTACTTGGTGTTTTCTCTATATTTCTATGAAACTCTTATTGATTATTATGACTACCTTCTCTTTGTTTCACTGTTCATTCTACTAAAATTGGTGTTTGCTTTACATACTAGTACTATTCGACAGTACTAACATCCCTTTTTCCGTGGGCGCTACATCTTTGAATAGATATAGGTGGTTCCATCGCAGATAGTGCCGATCGTAGATAGGTGGTGCTCTCTTTCTCTCCTCACAGCAGTTTTGGTGAGCCCCATTTCTCCCAGGGGTCATGTAGTCCTTCTTTTGTATAAGTTTTCATATTTTGAGGTATAGCCGGGGCCTTGTTGCCGGCATTGTCATGTTGCTCTTTTGTACTCTTAGAGGCTCCGTAGACGTTTATGTGGGTCATGTATGTATGTTGGGGTGGTCGTTGGATCGAGTTGTATTTTGGGAACTCAACTATGGCATAATGTATATAAGGAAAAATGAACTAGCAACGTTTATATATTTATATAACTGATCTCTCCCCTGTTTTACAAATGGTGATGCGATCCCTTTTTGGATTATGAATGAGTCGGGTAGGAAAGGTTTAATAGGATTTCTCGACCGGATTCTCTCGGTTGAGCGTCGGTCGCGCTCCCCGATGTTAGGGCATGACAGAAATGAACAGCTTCAGATTCATTAAAGGGTTCTTCAGTGCGGGCAATTTCATGTTGAGGTACTCTTGCTCTTAGTAGTCTACGTTACTTGGATTGATTCAGAAGGATGTAGTTCTAATGATTTGATTATGTGCAAATGGGTTCCAAAGTGTTTGCAAATGGTTTGGCCACGACTTGTGGTAGATGTGCTCCACAAGCATGGAGAGTCTGTTACGTGTTGTGATTTTGTTCTATCGTTTGATATAGAGGAAGGTTTTCGGTTGATGGAGTATATATCCTACTAGTTATTCATAGTTGAGAATGGGGCCCTCGTGGTTTTCAGATTATAGCATGATATAAGTAGTACGTCAGGTGGGATTGAGATTTTATGGGCAAGGTTGCGGTTCGGTTTTTAAAAGGACGGTCACGAGTTCTAGACGGCATGGAAGGTTTTAGATGTATAGAGGATGTTAGTACCACCGGGTATCGCCCGAGAAGGGTGTGCATGTTAGGAGACGCATTTGTTTTTTACCTGTGGGTGCTCGACTAGTATTACGGTAATTCCCTAGATGTTGACTGCCGATGTTCAGGTTTTGCTATGTGGCGCAGAAGATCTATGTGAGTATTTTCCATAGATGATGATGTATGAGAGATGTGTCAGTCATTTGTGTTGTGGAGTCGGGGTCAGATATGGATATTTATGTATTCTCTAGGTTTAGGGACCAGATATTCTTAGAGGTAGACTATACCTTGGCTGCGGACTGCGAAGATGTTTAAGAGCTAGTCAACTGATAGTATGTGCTATGGGTAGGTTACTACGGACTTTGGAAATTTCTTTTTACCTATTTGGGATGATTGCAATTGATTTTGGGGCCCATTGGTAGGCCTAATGAAAATGTGTATTATGCATCGTACCGAGTTTTGTTTACTCAACGGCTAGAGTTGAACTTATTCATGTTATGGTATGCTTCATGTGTTGCTCTCGTATGCTACGATGGGTTTTGATACTACTTGACTATTCCCGCGCCTGATGTGATTTCGTTTAGGCCTTGTGGCAAGATTCAAGCGAGATGGATCTTGGGGTGTTGAATTGTCTATTGCGCCTTGGTCATGGTTTTCCTATATGGGGTATATTGTGTTATCCGTTTGTCTATAGTTATGATCATGCATTTTGCATGTTTGTTGTTGGTACACATATGGTTGTGGGTTGTGAGCATTATGGCTCGATGAGTATTTCATGTGGATTAGTATGTTTGGATCGGGTCACGCACCGCATCAGATCTATGATAGCATGAGGTTATTTATGGTTATTTCATGTGTTTTGCTTCTTTCTTGTGGGATGGATTCATAGTATGGTGTTGTTGGGGTTGTACTTGTTGGACTTATCATATAGTTCTCTTATTTAGTTCTCTTTGTATCATTAGTTATATTTGAGTTATTGCTTGTTGGGTGCGAATTACGTCATATGTGTCTCTAGATGGCATTGGGGTGTGGCATGTTGGTCGAGCAGCTTGTACTAGGTGATATGAGGTTATTGGACCTGGAATTTGTGCAATCAGACTTAGATAAGGTATGTTGGGATGGGAACGTCATTTGTCATCTTAGGCTTTGGTAATGGTTCCTGTCGGGAGAGAGAACTCCATGACTTGTTCATCTGATGAGTGGTTATGAGTTTTTACATGCCTCTTGTATCATTATCAGTGTTGTGAAGGTTTGGAACAAGGTTCTAATTGATATGAGGTAGATTACCGGTACCGGGTTTGGTAATGGGCAACTATTGTGGCCAGAGATATGGCTATGGGCATATGAGCGATGGGTTACGTTGTGTGGTTATGTTTTGTGAATATATTTATGATTTGTTGTGCTGGTTGAGATCGATACAATGTTTATATGCAAGAATCGGATCTTAGAAGGAGAACTAGATGTCAAAATTTGGTTCTAAGGCTTAGCGGGTAAGGTTGAAGAAAGAATATTCAGTCAAGATTGTGTTGATGGGCTTTTATGGATTGAGGTGATATGGGATCACCGTGGGTATGTGTATGGTGAGTTTATACAGTGATTTTATAGCTTGAAAATGACTCTTGGCACGTTCGAGGACGAACGTATGTTTAAGTGGGGGGAGAATGTAACGACCCGACTAGTTATTTTAAACTTTAGCATTCCGTTCGGTGGTTTAAGGTCTCGAGTAGCTTCATATGATGTATTACAACTTGTGTGTATGGTAGGTTTCGATGTTCGAGAGGTCCAGGATTGATTTGAGAAAGCAAATTTCATATTTGGAAGCTTTAAATTAAAGAGTTGACCAAGGTTTGACTTTTATGTAAACGGTCTCGGGTCCGTGTTTTGAGGGTTTCAATAGGTTCGTATGGTGATTTTGGACTTGGGCTTATGCCCGGATTTCAATTTGGAGGTTCCTCGATTGATTTGGCTCTTTTTGGTAAAAGTTGGCAATTTGAGGGTTTACAAATTTTCTAAGTTTGATCGAGAGATGGCTTTGAGGCTAACGGGTTTAGATTTTGGCTTCGGGACTTAGAATAGGTCTGTTTTGTCATTTGGAACTTGTGTGCAATGTTTGGTATCATTCCGAGTTGATTTGGTAGGAATCAGACGCTTGCTTATAATTTTGGAAGTTCTTCAGTTTCAGTTTGATTTTGGATGCGTTTTGGTATTTGATTCATGGTTTTATATGTTATTTTGATGATCCGAGCATGCGATCGAATTTTCATGAATTTTATGTACTTGTTGGTATGGTTGGACGAGATCCCGAAGGGCTCGGGTGAGTTTCGGATTATTTTCGGGTTAGTTTGGGAATTTCAGCCATTGTTGGTGCTGTTGTTCTTGCAATTGCGAGGAACAGGTCACATTTGAGGCCACCGCATTTCCGTGGTCATCTTCTTTTTTGTGAGTCTGAGCGAGCTGAGTAGTGTTCGCATTGCGAGATGGAAGTCGCATTTGCGACGATGGGTGGATCGCTTTTGCGATTTGTCCATCTGGGAAGGACTTCGCATTTGCGAAGTCTGTATCGCAATTGCAACTGTGTCAGTGTGCTTCGCATTTGCGGACCTGAGGTCGCTTTTGCGATAGTCGTATTTGCGAACATCTGGTCGCAAATGCGACATCTGCAGCTTAATATAACTGGATTTCGGGATTTAGCCTCATTTTATCACATTTTGAGCCCTAAACTCGGTGGGAGGCAAATTTTGGACGGGATTTTCACACATAATTATTGGGTAAGTGATTTTCACTCAGCTTTGATATTATAACTTAATTTCTTGTGGATTTTAACATCAAAATCATGAAATTAAAGGAAATGTTTGGGAATATTTTACTATATTTTGAAAAATAAAAATTTGAGATTTGAGAGTCGAATTGGACTCGATTTTGAAAACTAATCATATATTTGGACTCGTGGGGTTATGAGTAGTTGAAATCTACCCTTCGACTCGGGTTTTGACCGGGAGGGCCTATGGTTGACTTTTGGAAATTGGGTAAAGATTGCAACTTTATTAATTGAAATTGATTCCTTTTGCATTGTTTGACGTTATCGAGTTATTTTTTGTTAGATTTGAGCCGGACGGAGGTGATTTTCTAAGGGAACAATTTTTGAGTATCGATTTGGCTTGTTTGAGGTAAGTGTCTTGCCTAGCTTTGGTTGTGAGAATTTTTTCTACTATTTGATGTTATTTGCTACATGCGGGGGTGATATATATATGAGGAGACAAGCGTATATACATACGCCATGGGAATTCATTCTCGGGGTAGATTCTAGCTTACTCTATGTCTTATTTGGTTGTGTGTTTTACTTGATTCAATGTGTTATTGACTTAATCGACTTCGTGAGTACTATAAACCATGCTAGAGGAATGTTGAGGCTATTGGTACTTTATGTTGAACATGATGAACAAACCTGAAACTTATGCTATATTTGCCTTGGGGATAGACACATGTAGGCTATGAATACATATCCGAACTTGATCTTGTAATGTGCCTTGATTGGGACATGTACACTCTGTAATGTATATGTGATCCTTTGAACGATTACTTCGACTCGGTTGCTATACTTGATTTAACAATGATTATGCTTTATTCACACTGTTGTTGTTATCATGTCCTTGTGCGCTTTTTGTTGACTTATGAGGATGTGCCTTTTGATGATAATTTGTTACTTTGCATTGATGTGTAATTGTGGCACATGGATTGATTATAGATGTGCATGTGACGACATAAGGGAGGCATTTCATCTGTGATGCGCATACAACGAGATAAGGGTGTCTAGATGCACATGCGACGGCATAAGGGTGGTGTGTATTGATATGCACGCGACGAGATAAGGGTGGCTTATGCGCGTGTAGCAATATAAGGGAAAATATTCATTGTGATGCTCATGCAGCAAAATAAGGGTGGCATTAGAATGGTATGTGATAGCCCGGGGGCGATTTGTATTGATTTTGTATGTGTGGTGGTGAAAGATGGGCATTCGTGTTGTGTTTATGACTTCTTTATGTGTGACATGTATTTTTACATGGTTTGCTGCGCTATTTTTAACATAATAATTTATGCCTCTGTTATTACTTGATAATTTGGTTGCCAAGATGGATTTACCTACGTGGAGTCGTTCTCTCATATTCTGTTGAGTTATTGGAAACATAGATGATTGAAGTAAAAGAAGAAAGTTGATATCATGCATTACTTTAATTGATTTTGAAACGTTCTCTTGAACCTGTTATTTGGAAATTGATACATAATGGGATTATAATGTGGCACAAGGTCTTTGTCATGCGGGTGTGACATATGTGTTGCATGACGCCTTTGCCGTGTAAGAGTAATTGATAATGTGGGCATGAGGTGCCATATGTATGCGATTCCATTTGATGACTTGTTATTGAAGTTGAGCCTTACTTTTATAAAATTGCTATCATTTGTTCTAATAAAACTATAGTTATTGTTTACCTTCTATATTTTCCGTTGCCAGTCTTGGATATATTGCACAGATTATTTGACAAGTGAGTATCTTTTGACTTAAAAACCTCGTCACTACTTTTTTGAGGTTAGTCAAGATACTTACTGAATACATGGGGTCGGTTGTACTCATACTACACTTCTGCACCTTGCGTGCAGATTCTGGAGCTGAGTAGCCATGAAGAGGGAGCTTTGCATTGGAGGCATACCCACGTGCCGAATTTTTGTATTAATTTTTGCATTCTTATTTATTATTTGTTTGATAATTTTCAGTTACAGTTATGTTACATGTTGGTTGCTTTATCTAGCAGGTTGGGTTAGGTGTCATCATGACTTGGTGGGTTTTGGATCGTGACAAAATTAATATAGGTTGGGCTACTGTGCAACAAGTAAAACTTTAGGGTTGTATTTTGAATTCCCCTTCTCCTTCTCCTTAACCCAAAATCCACATTAATACTAATTAAACAAGATGATCTTTTGAACAATAATTAAAACTTGAAGGTCAATTGACAATTTAAGTTTGAATAGAGGTCATATGACCAACTTGCCCTACCTAGTTATGGGTATACCTTATGTTTTTCAAAACTAACAACTTAACACCCTAGTTAATTGAAAAAATGACTCATTATAATTGTGTAGGATTCCGATAGTATAGAGGGTTAAGTGTTTGATTTTAAGATATATTGGTTGTATCTATAACTGAGTCATTACATTTCTGCAGGATTTTCATAGTATAGAAGTGTAAGTGTTTAATTTAAAAAACATGGTGTATATGTAATTGAATCAATATGCTTGTGTAGGATTTACATAATATAGGAGTATAAGTGTTTGATTTCAATATACATTAAGTACATCTGTAAATAACTCATATTACAAAGGTATTTAGTTCAATTACCCTTACATGTATCTTAAATCAATACCTTGTAAAATAATTGGCATGCTTTGGGAATTGGTAGATCTAGAATATTTTTCGGCCAAAAAGAAAAATCTAAATGCTCAAGTCATAGAAACAATATTAATCTTCGACTGAACTTATTTAAAGTAAATTGTATAAGTCAAATTAAGGTACATCACATAAAAAGTTAAGACAAAGATATTTACATGCTAATCAAGACGCCAGTTAAAGTATTTCTTAAGCCCTTCTATTTCAGTCGTTGCTGCTCTAATCTAAAAAGTCAAAACAAAGAATCAGAGACCTTTCAAAACTAACACCACATTCAGCAGGGCGACAACTAAATCAACCAGGGGTCGTTTGGTAAATAATCCTGACATAAAAATTTAGTATTGCCTTATTCCTTGTTTAGTTACCAATCCTGAGATAAGTTATCCCAAAATTAAAAATAACACCAGATAACTTATACCTGCTAGAGGATGAAATAGCAATCCCAAGATAACCTATCCCAATATATAGTACGTATTAAAATTGACAATCACAGGATTAATAAAACAATACCGAACCTTCAATAAGAAATAATTCTAGAATAACTAATCCCAGCATAACTTGTATTTCAGCCAAACGACCCCCTAAAGTGGTGGATGAACCGAAACACAAACTGCTCTATAAGGATTATCCCTTATAGAGCCTTATAAAAAATTTCTGTATTTGAATATGTTCAGCAATCCATAGTCACAATTACAAGGTTAAAAAATTGGCATCATAAATTTCAAAGACAAAGAATCCATAATTATCATTGACATTTATAGATCAGCTCTTCCTGGATATCTGGGAAAGGGAATCACATCTCGAATGTTTTCCATCCCCGTGGCGAAAAGAATCATCCGCTCAAAGCCTAAACCAAAACCACTATGTTTGACAGTACCATAGCGTCTCAGATCAAGATACCACTCATATGGCTCTAATGGCAGACCCATATCCGATATCCTGCAAAGAAATATATTATATTGACAAAAGATCAGTTAAATGATCAAATAGACAAACATTATCCTTTACATATTGCAAATTTACAGTACCTTGATCTGAGAACCTCATAATCCTCTTCCCTTTGGCTACCTCCAATTAGTTCTCCAACCTGCAGACGAATGCATTTAGGCAGCAGATAAATTAATTCATATGGGTCGCCAGTACTCACGATGTGAAAATAGAAGGTGACGGAGGATGCAATGCCAAAGACCACTGCTGGATCTTGTATATGATTCTTCATTAAAAGAATGCAGTTGTTCTTCCTTTTGTTATATTTAACTTTCATGTAAAGCTGAAGGCATGCAGGCTGGTCAGGTACACAATTGCTATCACTATATAAATTATTTTAGCAAAAGTCCAGTCTGTTTAATTTAGTCTATGGTGGCCAAAAAAGTTTTCATTTCCAGTATTACAGTAAGTGCTGAATTGTGTGGAAGCAAAATTAAGATCGAGCAACTCTTGCTTCTATGTAATACTGATTCATCCATTTCATTTGATAATGCAGCCTATGTAAGTCCATTCTCTTACAGCCTACAGGAGATGCATCGACTAGCTGCAAGCAATCAGTTAGTCTGCATGGCATTAGCTTGTGCTGATGCCTCGTTGATGCCCAGAGGTTTCATTAATGCACTATCCCATGGTGGGTGGTGTGGCAAACCATTATCTTTAAGACTAGAGTATGTAGCCCACCATTGCTACAAACAGAATATGCAAACCTTTGGTACAAGCAGATCCATCGCAGCAACTGTCTTGTTGTCTTCATTCACCTTCATGTAAAATGCTTTGATGCCTTTTGGGTAGTTGAACACTATAACAGGTGATTTAAAATGCTCTTCGGTCAAATATCTAGCAACAAGCCAATCAGGAATCAGAATAAGTACAGAAATATACCAATCCAACTGATTATATTATAGTACTGGATAAGACAGTACCTTTCATGTTCAGATGCCAAGTCAATTCCCCATTCTACTTTATTCTCAAATGTCTTCGTTTTGGATGCTTCTTCCAGAATAGCTATTGCTTCTGTGTAAGTTAAGCGATGGAATTTGGATGAGGTGACCATTCTAAGTCTACCTAGAGCAGCTTTGTCTATAAATTTAGTGATAAATTCCATGTCATCAAGACAATGGTCAAGCAACCACTGACAGAGAAATTTCACATATGCCTCAGCACAGTTCATATCATCCTAAAAAAAAAAAATCAATTGTGAGTAATGCGAATCAGGAAAAGCAAAGAAAACAAATAACCAATCAAAACAAATAGCCCAATCAAAAACATCATAGGAATACACTTCAAGTACAGAAGAAAAGGAATCGGAAGATAACATAACATGGTATAAAAAATTGTTTCAGGCACTTATCAACTTTTCATCATGGAAAACAAACCACTAAATGGTAATTTTCTTTTTGCAGAAACCAAACCACCTAGTGGTAATCTCTACTCATTCCCAATAAATTCTATCAAAGTAGATGTAGAATTTGGCAACAGCTGTTTACTCTTTTTTCGTCCATGTGCAGATAACATCCAGATTATGACTAGGAAAAGTATTTATGATACCAAAGTTCAAACATTTTTAACTTGAATCCACATCTCTGTTGGTATCAAAAACTTCTTGTAGCTGTGAAGTAGTTCGATGAGAAAAGACGATGCAACTTATGCATGATACCTTGAGATCAGCAAAAGCAATTTCAGGCTCCACCATCCAGAACTCTGCAAGATGCCTGGAAGTGTGGGACTGTTCAGCTCGAAAAGTTGGCCCAAAAGTGTAGACGCTAGAAAGTGCACATGCATAGGTTTCAACTTGGAGTTGACCAGATACTGTCAAGAAGGCTTGACGTGCAAAGAAATCATCAGCGTAATCAATGTTTCCATCCTTTTTAGATATGCCAGCAGAGCGCTTTACCCTCTCTCCCAATTTGAATCTCTCTTGCAACTTCAGGAGATTCTCTTTAGCCCTTGTGAGATCACCGACTGCAGCACTGATCTGCTTATTTATGGCTGCAATGTTGGAGCCAGCTTTTTCCCTACTTGCCTTATCAGCTTTGAGCCTAGCAACTGCCTCTCCTTTCTCTTTGACAAGCTGTTCAACAACCTTAATGTCAGAATCTGAAGGAGCAGGATTCTCTTTCAGCTCCTTCTCCAATTTTTCAGCTTCACTTATCAATGTAGTGACCTGGAACATCTCGCCAGCACCCTCGCAATCACTGGTGGTGATAATTGGTGTGTGAATATAAAGAAAGCCATTCTTCTGAAAGAATGTATGGGTGGCATAAGCCAAGGCATTACGGATTCTTGCAACTGCAGAAATCTGAAATGTACAAAACCAAAATGAGAAATGGATTGTAGTTAAAGAACGCGTGAATTAAATTCTAAATAAACTGCAAGACTCAAGATATATTTATGCTTCTCTAGAATGTTTCAGAGAGAGAGAGAACGAAACAGAAGAAAAACTTCCTATACAGATGAGCAATATCAAAATAAATTCGTAAGCTCAAACTATGGCATCCTCATAAAATGACAGAAGACAAATAAGTTCCATATAGATGTAATCCCAAATTATGAGAATATATTTTATTTGTAAAATTAACCAACATCATATCATGATACAAATTTATTTTGTGATCTCACATATTTCAGCACTGATGATTGTTGTCACTAACAAAGGAGCAAAACATGCCACCACGTATCTTCTTTCAAGAAGCATAAGGACTAATTGCATCAATCAATCCTACATCACTTCCAAATAATTTGTCGTTATTCCCTTTATATGGAAACATAAGCAAAAAAACAAGCTGGGTATGAAGCTTAAAAATATTTGGAAATCAAAGAGCAAATAAGGAAGTTCCACAAAACTTCTATTAAGAAAAACAAGGTCCCCTAACATGAATATCCCTTGATCCCTGCATTTCCAGCTCAATAAAAGAAGTGCAAGTATAAAACTTGAACTTGTAATTTACCAGAAGGTATCACAGAAGCCCAACTAAAAATTAAATCATTTCTCATTGAAAGGACACGGTGTAGTGCCAATACAAGCATTTTTATTCCACATTAGGGCATTGACTAATTCACTATTCGCAGAGTAAACAGAAAGTCCTACTCCCTCTATCACAATTTATGTGATGCACTTTCCTTATTAGTTTGTCCCAGAAAATGATATCTTTATATATTTAAAAATAATTTAACTTAAAACTTCTCATCTACCGTTAATAAAAAAATTTAGTCACAGATATGACTTGTTTTAGACCACAAGTTTTAGATCACAAATTTCTAAAGTCTTTTTCATAAAATGCATGCCCAGTCCAACAACATAACCTAAAATGGGACAGATGGATAAACATAAATCAAGAGACAAAAGAGATCATTACAGTATTAGTTCGAGGCCGCAGATGAACAACATCTCTAAGAAACTCAAGAGTTAATTTAGTCTTGGGCAATGGATACTTGCCAGCATCAACGGTACCAACAGACAGAACCTTCTGGACACGAAGCTCAACTTTTTGCTTTGCACCTTCAGGAGGTAACTTCAGCTCACCTTCTACGTGCACACAAGTGCCAGTAGGTACCAAATCTCCAAGTTTATACACAGCACTATCCACAATTACCTGTAGATTTGCAGGGCATGATCCATCATTCACTTCCAGGAAGGCAAAAGAACCTTTTCCCTGTTCTCTACCGGTTTTAACCCAACCCCCAATTTTCACAACTTTTCCGGCGAGTCCAGCTCCACCGTCAGGACGGCCAAGAATTGAATGGATCGGAACGCGTTGGGAGAATTGAGCCTCCTCAACGCCGTCATTTAGGGAGATTTTGTCCACCTGCGGCGTGGAATCGTCGACGGACATTGTGGGAATCTCCGGCGGCTGAGTGGTGGATAAAAGAAATGGAGGGATTTTTCGTTTACGGTTTTGATAAACCCTAGTTGCTTATTTGGCTCGTTTTTTTCTTTTTGTTAACTCCAATTAACCCCAAAAGTTTTGGTTATTGATTAAAAAAAATGCACCTCGGGAAAAAAGATACAATTAAAAGATTCCAGCAAAATAAATAATTAGAGAAATTTTGTTTTATATATCGCATACCCAACATAACTTAACCAAAAAAAATCATAATTTATGTAGGCGGTTTTATTACTTGACGAGTGATATCATGGATATTATTTTTTTTTTTTAATAGGAATTTTTACCTTTCTATACACTATTTCAAACCTTATTACCCTTCCAATTCAAGTTTCAATTTAATTACATAAGCATATACAATTTATCAATTATATACATTTTAGAAATTTAATGAGTATCAATTTACTCCTAAAATCTCTCTAACGTACATATCCCACTCCCCCGCGTTTCTCTCTCCATACCCTCCCCCCCCCCCCACGATTTTGTACTCTCTCCCTCCATTAACGCTGCCTTCCATATTTCTTCAAAAATCTTTTATAATCTATCTCAATCTTTCTTAATTCTCTCTCTAAATCCTATGTTTCCTTCCCTTACAATGAAGAAGAAAGGAGTTCCGAAGAATAGCCCTAAAAAATCTAATGTTGGTGATATTCCTACTTTTGATTTGGGTGTTTTGTCACAGGATTCACCCAAAAAAGTAGTGAAATCGGCACATGCAAAACCTGAGACAAAGTCCAAGCTTTCCCCTCGTGAAGCTAGGGCAGAAGCTCGAACAAAACTCAAGCATGTCAGGGATGCTGGTGAAGCTTCGACATCTGCTAAATCAGTAAAGCGGAAGGGCAAAGAAATTGCTCGTGATGATGATTTCATCGAAGAAGAAGTTATCCCGAAACCTGCAAAAAAAATCAAAGTTTCTCCTACTATCAAACCTTCAAAAAAGAAGAAGGTTCAAAAATCACCGAAAACTATACCTCAACAGTCATCGGAGAAGGTAAAATTTTAGTACTTACAATTTTAGTTTTTTTTTTTTTAAGTTACAAAATATGTTCTCAGTCTCATGACTCTACATATTTTTTATTTTTTTGTATTTGTAGAAATTTTGTCTACATTGTGTATATTTGTTGTTGGTTATCAATTTTTCTATATTTTCCTCGAAATTGTAGATTTCTTGTATATTATTCGAAAATATTTTGTTAGGGAATGTACTATATGATTTAGTTGGGTTTATTGGTTATTATTTGCTCTATTTTGTAGATGTTAGTTTCATTTTCTGTAAACAAATTGTATATATTATGTGTAGTTGTTACTTTCTAATTTCTTGCTATAAATATAACTTGTAGCTTCAATGTAGTCAGTTGTTATATGTGTTTACTAATTTTGTAACTTACTTGTATGCAAGGTATTTATGTCTTTCTGATTGTAGCTAAATTGTAGTATAATTGTATTTATTTTATTTTTTTGTCTTCAAACAAGTCTTTTTTTAACTTACTATTTCATTTGGTGCAGAATCGAACATTTTTTATACCACATGATGTTGATTATGGTATCACTAGGTTCTAGACATTATCTGACCCTGCTGTTCCTGGCCAAATCAATGTGTTATTGTCTGAAAATGGGTTAAAGTTATTTAAGAAGACATGTTTTGGGCATTTTCTTTCCCTGCCCAAAATATGTATCCAAAATCAGGCAACTCACCTTCTCATGAAGTATGAATTGAATGCATCCATATCTGATTTTTTTACGGCAGAGATAAAGGGTGAGAGGCTGAACTTTGGATCGAGGGAGTTTGCCCTCATCACTGACCTTAGATGTTTCACAGAAGTAATGGACTTTGGTTACACAACTAAGTATGACAGTAAAATAATGAGGAGTTATTTTCCGAACAAGGAAAAAGTTAAGAAGTCATACTTGAAACAAATTATAACCAGTCGTAGTTGGGTGAATGATGAGGATGCAGTCAAGCTGTGTATTCTCTATCTGATAGAATTCTTCCTCTGTCCTTCAGAGAAAGATAATGGTTTGATAGACTATTTTAGGTTCTACTTGGTGGACTTGGGGCAGTATGCGAATTTCGCATGGGGTATCGAAGCTTATACACAATTGCTTCAGTCCGTTAGGCACAAGCTCAACCCTTCTGTGCATTTTTATCTCATTCGAGGTTTTGCACTCGCTATGCAAATATGGTTGTATGAGTGTTGCTCTTCAATCAACACTGATATAGCTACAAGGGTTGGTAATTCGATCCCCCGCATATTTAACTGGACAGCTAGTAAAGACAAGATATGAATATCTGCATTGGAAGATAGAATGATCAAACCATCATGGATTTAAGGTAAATATTTTTTACTTCTGGACAGATAATTTAATATAAATTATCTACACATTTTATATATATTATGACTAGGTCCCTCATATTTTTTTCTCTCAGTTCACCAATATGCTTGAAGCCCCAAAAGAGCTTTCAAGAATGAATTTGCCAGACAAAGTTGAATACATCCTTGAAGAAGCTGAAATAAAGGTCGAGCATCCGACAGATGCTCCATCTCCATCTCCATCTGAACATAAGCAGGCAATGGGAATAGATGACAAGAAAGATATTGTGAAACAATTAAAAAAAATTAAGAAAAGATGTTGATAAGGTAACCTATTAAGATAATCCTGGCCGGTTTCTTCAATTTATGTTATGCAAATTATTTCTTTAACTCTTTCTATTTTAATACGTAGGTCGGTTCAAACCTTGGAACCTTCAAGAAAGAGGTATACCTAATTTTTTATTTTTAGTCTCTTATATATATATATATATATATATATATATATATATATATATATATATATATATATATATATATATATATATATGTAAGCCTCTAATTGTTGGATACATTATAACAATTTTTCGTTCTTTAGGTTTTTGAAGAACTAGGTAGCATTCGATTGCTACTCAATGATTCCATCAAGTCTGTGTTACAGGCAATTGATGCTAAGGTTTTATTCGAAATATATTCATTTTGGACAACAATTTTTACCATATTTATGTTTATAATAGTATTCATAAAGTACATAGCCTAACAAATTTCCAATGCAGTGTACTGGTAGTTCTACGAAAAATGATGAACATTATAAAGAAAAGAACAAATAACGGAATCCGGGCATTAGTGCTAAACCAGTGTTAGCTAGCAGCAATAAAACATATTTTTTAACAATTATAACACAATTTGATAACAACTAATCTATATTATATTTACATTATATCTACAATATATTTACATATAGCCTAAATTACCAACAACCACAAACAAATAATCTACATTATATTTTCAATTGTTCTCTTAGATACATTCAAAATGAGGAGAATGTTCCTATATCATACCCTGTAGGTGTTGACTTATCTTTCCAATTTCAAGGGGCATTGGAGGAAGAAACTGCAGGTATGATTTAGTACATTTTATCTACATATTGCACAATACATATTACATCATAGCTACAGAACAATATTTAAATAAATTAACTATAATTAAATTACAATTTATCTACAGTGTAGTTTCTGTTTATTATAAATGATCTACAATTTTATTAAGTTGAACATATTTATTATAACATAGAATGAAACAATGCATGTGGACTATCCAAAATAAATTAACTTCAATTAAACTACAATTTATCTACAGTGTAGTTTATGTTTATTATAAATGATCTACAGTTTTATTAAATTGTACACATTTGTTGTAACAGAGAAGGAAATAATTCATGTGGACTCTCCAAAACAGGATGCAAAACTTGGCATAGAAGAAGAGCATTTAAACGAGGAGAAGGAGTCTGTGCCTTTGCAATATCCCATTCAACAAGCAAATGATATACAAAAAGGAGACGATTGCAATGAAGATTTCACTGTTATTATATGTTACAATATAATTATAGGGAAAAAAACAATAGCTTTCATATAAGTTTCATCTTCCCAAAAGAACTAATGCAACCAACATACAATGTTGTTCTTTTGTTTTAAATATTGTAGGCGAACCAGTTGACTACATCAATGTAGGTGATTCGAACAATGACTCCAGATCTGGAAAAAGTGCAGTAACACTTGATGATTTTGAGCTTCCAGAGAACTTCTCACAGATTATTAAATTCGAAGAGGTAAATGAAGATGAAACAACCCCTGTGCATCAGGGAAGAACAAGGGTTCCTGGAAAGCATGCCAGATCCCCCCTTTCTCCCTTATTTCAGTAGGGAAGCACTTCTGTTGGACCTCCTACAATTTTCAACATCAAGTCTCCATGTACTGGGGTTATTGGAGACGATGTTGATCCCGACTTGTTGGAAGAATTCAATAAGTAGTTATATTTAGGTACCGACACGGTTTCAAAGAGGTTAGATTATACAATTTTTTCATATTATAGAGTACACACAATTTATGGATTTCAAACTGAAACTATATAATAATTGTACTTGATATGTCTCTAAATAGGAGGAAGGTGCCTTATACTTTAAAAGATAACCAGCTCAACCCGAGGTTTGATCTTGGAGTAGAGAAAGTTGATAAAAGGACTGGTTTTTTACTTTGGCACATCCCGGGCAAGTACTCAACAACACGGTACACACATACCCTGACAGAATTTAATGATTAGCTGTAGTATTCTGTTATTTTAGAAATATGTAGATTTTTTGTTTAAAAATTATAATTAAATTGTATGAAACATTGAGAAATAATCAAATTTGTTTTTTTTGCAGCACATTGATGTTATTTTATACTATTTGAGGAAGAGGGGAAAGTATGGTCCTGCAAACAAAACACAGTTTACAACCACTGACTGAATGTTTCAAGACTAGAATTGAACAAATTTATGAGATGTACATTAATGCTCCTGCCGATAAGAAGCTTGTTGTTGTCAAACCCCAGGACGTCGTGGCAGAATACATATTGGGGTACCTATTACTTGCAAATATTGCATGGGACAAAGTTGATTTTGTGATTATGCCAATAAACATTGTGGAGAAATTTTATTAGTTGTTGGTTGTGTTTGACATCACCGATAGGGTTCTATATGTTTATGATTCTATAGTCTTTTCACGAAATCACAAACTTGTTGAATCTGTTGTCGACAAGTTTGCAATTATGATCCCCCTCTACTTGTCATGCACCGACTTCTATGGCAAGCGTCCAGACATCAACTACAAGAACACAAAGGCATACATTGAAAAAGGTGTTACCGACCCTCTTGACATTCAGTGGTTGGTCGGTGAGATACCCCAGCAAAAAGAAGGATCATTGTATGTGCTGCTTTCCTTCTATCTATTTAACTAATTGTATTTTACATTGAATGCTAAAAAATTTCCCCTATTATTTTTTGTAGTGATTGTGGTGTATACGTGGCGGCATTTGCAGAATATGTCAGCATTAGAGAGCTATCGATTTCAAAGGAAGACCTTTCTAATATTGATCAACACTGTCGACGCTATGGAGTGCTCCTTTGGGATTATACTAGGAAAAAGCAAGAGCTTAGTGCAATTAGTGAAAGTGAGGTGACTGGAAGATTAGCAAGAAGAAAAGGGGCACCAGTTGCGAACGAGAGAACACAAGTCCGAAAAAAGAAGAATTAGTTTCCCTTTTCAGTAGAAAAATTATAGTTAAAGTGTTTAGATGTAGTTGGATTGTAGTAAAGTTATAGATAAATTATTTATTAGGAAGGAGTCAACTACAATTTATTTGTAGCAGATTTGTGCTACAGCTGTTTTACCTTTTGTGTTGTTATTTTATCCAGAATTCTACTACATAGAATATGAAACACCTGTGGCTTTTTCTTGGTTGAAAGTTGTTAGTACTTGATCTCGATATTGGTATTATATAATTTGTTTACAGCATAACTTCAATTATTTCTACAACTACTATACAAAAATACATAATCTATTAAATTTAGCTGTGTTGTTAGGAAAGGGTGAAAGTAATAAATAAACCTAGCATTTGAACAAAACAACTACAAACTAATTGCATTAAGAGTTGAAATCTGTTTAGCAAGCATTCATTCTATGAGACAATATTTATTCAATTTAGCAACACATTTACACCACAACTATAATTCTCCAGAACAAACCAAATACAACTTCATGTCTTAAAGGACAGATTATCATCAACAGTACTAAGTAAAAAAAAACTTTAAACTGTCCTCTTACACGATCGTAAATCAGCTTATGCAATCGCAATCCACAACCTGCCAACGCTTCGTGATCGCGGTCGAGCACCATGCGTTTGCCATGATTAACTTGCCCGTCAGACTTCCTTCTACACGATGCGTCCCACCTTACGCGATCGTGATTCATCATTTCCCCTTATCCAAATTACTCTGTGATTGGGAGACATGTTCTCCGATCGCGATGATCAACCTGACACCAGCAAAAATTTGCAACACCTAACATTCTCTGGATGGTCTGAAACTCACCTGAGTTCCCCGAGACTCCGTCCAATCATACCAACAAGTCCATAAACACTACCTAGACCTATCCAAAGACCCCCAAACACATAAAAATATCACATCTAAAAATCAAAAATCAAACCTCACATTGAACTTTCTTAAGTTCATAAACTTCCAACTAAGCGTCTGATTCATACTTAGACACTTCGGATATCAACCAAACTTTGCACACAAGTTCCATTCAAAAAAGTGAACTTATTAACAATCATATAACAATAATCGGGGTGTGATATCATCAAAGTCAACTATCGGTTAAACTTAAAAACTCTCTAATTCCTTAAATTGTCAACTTTCGACAAATAGAGTTAAATGCTTCTAGGAACATCCAAAAACCAAATTCAAACATATTTCTAAATCCAAAATCACCATAGGGTCCTATTGGAATCATCAAATTTTGATTCCGAGGTCGTTTACTCAAAAGTAAAACTTTGGTCAACCCTTACAACTTAAGCTTTCAAAAATAGAACTAAGTATTCCAAATCACTCCCGAGCCCCATGAAGACCAAACCACCTATTCCTATAAGTCATAAAACATCAAATATATATATGGAAAGCATCAAATAGGGGATTGGAATTCTAATACTCAAAACAATCGATCGGGTCATTATATTCTTCACCTCTTAAATAAACGTTTGTCCTCGAATGGATTTAGAAATGTACTTGAACTGCTGAAGAGATGCAAATATCTACTCAGCATATTTGACTCGGTCTCCCAATCAGTCTCCTTGCTCGGTTGGCCTCTCCACAACACCTTCATCGACGAGATCTCCTTTGACCTCAACTTTCAAACCTATCTATCTAAAATGACCATTGTCTCTTCTTCTTAAGTCAGATTTCCATCCAATTGTACAGTGTTGAAGTCCAAAATATGCGACTGGTCCTTATGATACTTCTGGAGCATAGAAACATGGAATACCAGATGAACTACCAAAAGACTAGGAGGCGAAGAAAGTCTATAAGCAACCTTGCCAATCCTCTCTAACACCTCGACCAATAAATCTCGGACTCAACTTGTCTTTATTCCCAAGCCTCATCAGACCCTTCATAGGAGAAACTCTCATAAGCACCTTCTCGCCCTCCATGAAAGCCACATCACAAACATCCCTATCAGCATAACTCTTCTGCCTGGATTGAGCTGTGCAAAGCATCTCTTGAATCAACTTCATCGTCTCTAAAGCATCATGAAACAAATTTGAATCCAATAACCTAACCTCATTACGCTCAATCAACCAACCAGAGAGCGACATTATCTACCATATAAGGCCTCATATGGATCCATCTGGATAGTGGACTGGTAGATATTGTTGTAAGCAAACTCCAATAATGGTAGAAACCGGTCCCAATGGCCTACAAAACTAATAACAAAGGCTCTCAACATATCCTTAAGGATCTGAATAGTCCGCTCCAATGAGACATCTACTGCGGATGAAATGCAGTGCTAAGCTCCACCCATCTGCCCAACTCATGCTAAACAACTCACCAAAAGTGTGATGTGAACTGAGTGTTGCAGTCGAAAATGATAGAAATAGGCATACCATGCAAGCGAACAATCTCATTGATGTAGATCTGAGCCAACTTCTCTAAAGTGTAAGAAGTCATAACTAGAATGAAATGCGCAGACTTGGTCAACCTATCAATAATGACCCAAATGGCATCAAATTTCTTCAAAGTCCCTGGTAAGCCTACCACAAAGTCAAACGTAATATGCTCCCACTTCCCACTCCGGTATAACCAATCTCTTAATCAAACAACCTGATTTCTGATGTTCATGCTTGACCTTTTGGAAATTCAAACACAGCAAAACATGCCTAACAATGTCCTTCTTCATCCTCCACCACTAATAATTCTGTTTCAAATCACGATACATCTTCGTAGTGCCTGGATGAATATAATACCTCAAACTGTGAGCCTCCTCAAGAATCAACTCTCTCAAATCGTCAATACTAGGAACACAAGACCCTGAAAACACATAACACCATCATCCCCAATAACCACCTTCTTAGCACTAACTCGTTGAATTGTGTCCTCAAGCACTAATAAATGTGGATCATCATACTGGCGAGTCGTGATGCGCTCAAACAAGGACGATTGCACAAAAACACAAGCAAGAACTCTACAATTAAATTATGCCAAGAATCACCTCAAAATCAACCATGTCCAATAATAAGAGTTCTACCATAGTATCATACCCACTAATAGTAACTACACATGACCGATAGACACGATCAACTACAAATAAAATTTCCAACAGGTATAGACACATAAATAGGAATATCCAAGGAATCACTAGTCATACCCAAATATGATGCAAAGTAAGATGCCAAATATGAATAAGTAGAACCCAAATCAAACAATATCGATACGTCTATATGATAGGCTAAAAAAATACCTATAATGACTTCATCAGATGCAACTTCCTCAAGCCTACCAGGGAAACATAACAATGAGCCTGGCCTCCACCTCTAGGATGGCCTCTCCCTGCCTGACCTCCACCTCTAGCTGGTTGTGCAAGTGGTATAGTACATGGTGAGGGAATCATGTTTTGGGTGCCCTGATGAGGTTCATCCATCCTCAGCCTAGGAGAATCTCTCCCCATATGCCTCGAATCCCCACACTAGAAGCAAGCTCTATACTGACATGGTTGCTGGAACTGAGCCTACCATGAACGACTGGAATAACTACTGTAAGAACCCTTGTCACGACCTAAAACCACCATCAATCATAATGGCACCTAACCCACTTGCTAAGCTAGCCAATCATAAAACAATAACGAAATATAATAATAAATTACAGAATAAATGAGTCTAAAAGTCAAATAACCATAGATAGAGACCGAATCAATACATAAATCCCTGAAAATCGGTAACACTGAGTCATGATCTCTAATGTAAGAGTACAAGTCTGCTAATGCAATACACTAACTGAAGCAATAACAGTAATGAAGGATAGAAGGAGACAACATGGACTACAATCAGGGTGCATCTCTACCTCGAGTCTTCACAGCAACTGCTAAGACTCCTAATGCTTATCTAGGTCCAATTCCCGGATCTGCACAATTAAGTACATATTATAGTATGAGTACAACCGACCCAATGTACTTCGTAAGTATTATGACTAACCCCTGTGAGGTAGTGGCGAGATGGGCTAATGATACTCTATACAGTTCTCATATACACATACACACACACACAACAATAGTACCTAAATCTAAGCATAGGGTACGAGTAAGGCCAATGGTATAGATAGAGGAGATATGCACATGCATTTTAAGCAACTAATGGTTCAACATATAGAAATGATATGCATAAAATCATGTACACATCTAAAGAGCTAGAATAAATAGAAGATATACAAAATCCAAACAAATATCAGTTTCCATAATCTGCATGTATGCCATCAAGAGAGAAACATGAGAAGGCGACCGTAAGGGGTGGATCCTTATCCACACATTGCACGGACAACTCACGTGCCAAATTCACATTCACTGCACGAACAACTCACTTGCCATGATCATAACAACTGTACAAGAAAAATCATGTGCCAAAATTATATCAACTGCACGGACAACTTATGTGCCATAATCACAACCGCACAGACAACTCCGTGCTGTCAAACCAGCCCATATCGCAGAAACATGCAAAAATAAATGTATACAAACAACTGACATCAATAAGATACTCAAGGACTAAGGAAAACAACATGCTAAGGTATATGCATGTGCGAAGTGTATAACTACAACTCAAATTAGGCGAGTACACCATATAATAACGAGTATCATGTTCAAACAGGATGTTAAGTCCTATACATAGTCTATAACATGATTCAAGTGGTTCATGTAGTCAAACAAATGATGAAACATGAATCATAGCAAGTACACAGCCCCAACAAGGCATAATAGAAGCCTAAGGTCTAATTCGGTCGAAATCATACATAACACCCGCTTCTGCACTCATCACCTCTCATATACGCTGCATTTCACACATTCTAATTAGTCAAATAAGGTCACATCCCAAGGCGTATTCCCTCACAACAAGATTAGGCAAGATACTTACCTTAAACAAGCAAAATCAATACTCTAGAAAGCCTTTGCTTCTTGAATCGGCCTCCAAACGAGTTAAATCTAGCCAAAAACAACTCAATAATGTCAAATAAATGTATAGGAATCAATTCCAAACAATAAAGCTTCAATCTTTAATCAATTCCCAAAAAGTCAACAAAAGTCAACCCGAGCTCACATGGTTAAAACTCGAGTCAAGGGGTAGATCCTGACTAACCTACGACTCCAATGATGTGTTTGGTTTTCAAATCCAAGTCCAAGTCATAGCTCAAAACTCCAATTTTCACTCTCTTAAGTTGTAGGAAACACCCCCAAATTTACCTCAAAATTCCATGTTTTAGGTGTTAATAATCCATGTAGATTCTTGAAATAATACAAAAAATGAGTAAAAATCACTTACCCCTTAGTTTTGTATGAAAATCCCCAAGCAAAATCGCCTCTCTCCAAATCTAGGGTTCAAAATATGAGAGAATGAGTAGAAATCCCGAAATCCTCAATTAAATGTACTGCCTAGGGATACTCTTTGCAGATGCGGCTAACGCCTCATGTTCGCGAAGCATAAAATCTGCTTCTGCCAAATCACGCTTCACGTACACGACCTATCCCTCGCATACGCGAAGCCTTCCACCCAGGCTCCTTCGTGAAGCGACGCTCCCTATGCAAACGCGAAGACTCACTTGCCCAGCCACTCCGCGAATGTGACATGCCTTACGTGAACGTGAAGGCTTCCTCCAGCTCCTAAAATCCTTCTTAAAAAATGCATGACTCCTTCTGCGAACATGAAGAGCAACTTCCCCCATCCCCAAAATGCACTCCGTGATCCCATTGATGGGCCTGACAAAAGCTAAACTCTACAAGACCAAAAAATGCTCTAGGCAGTTCGAAACTCACCCGAGCCACTCGGGACCCCACCCAATCATACCAACAAGTTCATAAACACTAGATTCATTTATCCAAAGCCTCTAAACACGTACGATAACATCAAATCAATGAATCAAAGATCAAATCACAAGTTGAACTTTTCTTAAGTTCAAAAACTTCCAAACTTCTAACCAAGCATCCAATTCAAGCCTAAACAATCCAGATCACAACCAAATTTTGCACACAAGTTACAAACAACAAAACGAACCTATTCCAAGTTTCGAAACAACAATCCAAATTTGATATCATCAAAGTCAACCCCCGGTTAACTTATGAACTCACCAAACCTTCAAGTTACCCTACTTTCAGCAATTAGGCTCAAAATGTTTTAGAAACTTCAAAATCCAAATTCGAACATACACCTAAGTCCAAAATCACCATACGAACCTATTGGAACCATCAGATCACAATCTGAGGTCATTTACTTGAAAGTCAAACCTTGGTCAACTCCTACAATTGTAGCTTCCAACAATAGAACTAAGTGCTCCAATCACTCTCAAACCTTTAGAAACCAGCCCAACCATCCCTTCATATCATAAAACATCAAATATACATACGAGGAACATCAAATAGGGGAATGTGGCTCAAATACACAAAACCACTGGTCGGCTCATTAAATTCTCCTCCTCTTAAACAAACATTCGTCTTAGAATGGGTTTAGAATCATACCTGGAGTGCCAAAAATAAGGATATATTATTCATATATCATGCTCGGTCTCCCAAGTTGCTTCTTCGATCGGTTGAACCCTTCACCAAACCTTTACTGATGAAACCTCTTTCGATCTTAGCTTCCAAATCTACTTATCCAAAATGGCCATTGGCACTTCTTCATAAGGAAATTTCTCATCCAAATGCACCGAGCTGAAATTCAATACATGGGATTGATCTTCACGATACTTCTGAAGCACGCACGATGAACTCCTGACAAGCTGGGTGGCAAAGCAAGTCTGTAAGCCACCCCACCCACTCTCTCCAAAGCCTCAAATGAACTGATGTACCAAGGACTCAACTTGCCTTTCTTACCAAATCTCATCACGCCCTTCATAGGCGAAACTTTAATGAGAACCATCTCACCCTCCATAAAAGCCACATTATGAACCTCACTATCAGCATAACTCTTTTGCCGGAACTGCGCTGTACGAAGTCGCTCCTAAATCAACTTCACCTTCTCCAAAGTATCACGAACTAAATTTGTGCCCAATAACCTTGCCTCACCAGGCTCAAATCAACCAATCGATGATCGACATCATCTCCCATATAATGCTTCATACGGAGCCATCTAGATACTAGGATGGTAGCTATTGTTATAGGTAAACTCCGCTAAGGGTAGAAACGGATCCCACTGACCCCTGAAATTAATAACACATACCCTCAACATAGCCTCCAAGATCTAAATGGTCCGCTCTAACTATCCATCCGTCTGAGAGGGAGATGTAGTACTCAACTCCACCTGCATGTCCAACTCATGTTGAACAGCTCTCCAAAAGTGCAAAGTAAACTAAATCTCGCTATTCGTGATGATAGAAATAGGTACACCATGCAAGCAACAATCTCTCTGATTTAGATCTGAGCCAACTTCTCTAAAGTGTAGGAAGTCACAATCGGAATGAAATATGCTGACTTGGTCAATCGATTAACAATGACCTATATGGCATCAAACATCTTCAAAGTCTGTGACAAACCTACCACAAATTCTATAGTAACGTGCTCCTACTTCCACTCTGGTATATCAATCTTCTAAAGCAAACCACCTGATTTCTGATGCTCATACTTAATCTAATGATAGTTTGAACACCATGAGACATGCCCAACAATGTCCTTCATCCTTCTCCACCAATAATGCTGCTTCAAATCACCATACATCTTCGTATCACCTAGACTAATAGAATACCCCGAACCATAAACCTCCTCAAGAATCAATTCTCTCAAGCCATCGACATTAGGAACACAAATCCGACCACTAAAGTTGAAATACACCATCATCACCAATAGTCACCTCCTTAGAACCACCTCAATGGACCATGTCCTTAATGACAAGCAAATGGGGATCATCATACTAGCGATCCTTAATGTGCTCAAATAAGGATGACTGTGAAACAACACAAATGAGGACTCTACTCGGCTCAGAAATATCCAATTTCATGAACCTGTTGGCCAAAGCCTGAACATCTATATCTAAGGGCCTCTCCACAACTGGAATGAATGCCAAACTCCCCATACTCTCCACCTTTCTACTCAAGGCATCTACTACCACTTTAGCCTTCCCTAGATGATAGAAAATAGTGATATCATAATCCTTCAACAAATCCAACCACCTCCACTATCTCAAATTCAAATCCTTCTATTTAAACAAATGTTAAAGACTCCGATGATCCGTATATACCTCACAAGACACACCATATAAGTAATGCCTCCAAATCTTGAGCGCGTGCACAATAGCTGCTTACTTCAAATCATGAACTGGGTAATTCTTCTCACGGGGCTTCAACTAGCATGATGCATAGGCAATCACCCTACCATCCTGCATCAGCACACACCAAATTCCAACCCACGAGCATCACAATAAATCATATACAATCCCGATCCTAAGAGAAATACCAAAACTGGAGCTGTAGTCAAAGCAGTCTTGAGCTTTTGAAAGCTCTCCACACACTCTCCAGACCATTTGAATAGAGTGCCCTTCCGAATCAACTTGGTCAATAGAGCTGAAATAGGCGATAATCCCTCCACAAAGCAACGATAGTAACTAGCCAAACCCATGAAACTCCTAATCTCTATAGTGGTGGAAGGTTTAGGCCAATTTTGAACTGCCTCAATATTCTTCGAATCCACCTTGATCCCATCAGTAGACACCACGTGGCCCAAGAATGCCACTAAATCCAACACAAAACTCGCACTTGGAGAACTTAGCATATGCTTCTCCCTCAAAATCTAAAGCACAATCCTCAAATGCTGCTCCTGCTCCTCCTTACTATGGAAATATACCAAGATATCATCAATGAATATAGTAACAAAAGAATCCAAATAAGGCTAGAATACACTGTTCATCAAATGCATGAAAACTGCTGGGGCATTAGTCATGCCAAATGACATCACTAAGAACTCATAATGCCCATAACGAGTCTTGAAAGCCGTCTTAATCTGAAGCCCTAATCTTCAATTGGCGATACCCCGATCTCAAGTCAATCTTTAAGAATACCCTGGCACCCTGAAGCTGATAAAACAAATCATCAATGCGAGGTGATGGATACTTGTTCTTGAGGGTACCTTTGTTTAAGTGCCTATAATCAATACACTTTCTTATAGAACCATCCTTCCTTTTACAAATAACACTGGTGCAGTCCAAGGACAAACACTTGGCCTGATGAATACCTTATCCAACAGCTCCCGCAACTGCTCCTTCAATTCCTTCAACTTAACAGAAGCCATACGATACAATGGAATAGAGATGGGCTGAATGCCCAGCACCATATCAACACCAAATTCAATATCCCTATCGGGTGGCATGCCCTGTAAGTCTACAAGAAATATATTTGGGAACTCTCTCACTACGGGGATTGAATCTACCATAGGAGTATTAACACTAACATATCTAACAACGGCTAGGTACGCCAAACACCCTTTCTCAACCATATGTTGAGCCTTCAAAAAAGAAATCACTCTACCGAGCGAGTTTAAGGCTATGTGGGGCAGGGCAGGGCAGGTTTAAATCTATGTGGTGCAGGGCGGGTTGAGATTATTTTTTAAAAAATCGATGCGGTGCGGGGCGAATTACGGGTCTATGCGGGTTTAAGCGGGTTTGCACAAGTTTTATAGATTTAGCCTATTGTATATTCTACAAGTTATCCAATATGACTAGAGCGGCAAACTTTAAAGACCAAAATATCTTTTCTAATATTTGATACTTCATAAAAATAAAAATAAATCATTTATAGTTTTTTTTCTAATACATTTTTAGTGAAATGTTAATTTAGTTAGAAATTTTGAAAAGAAAGAAAGAAAAATGTTAGACATTTAAGGGAATATAAAATGTTGTTTAGATAAATAATTTTATGTAAAATTATTAACATTTGTCACTTAAAAATCAACTAATGACGGTTTGTTGCACAAAAATCACTAGCAAAATGAGAAAATAATTACTTATGCGAGGCGGGGCGGGGCGGGTAGACGCGGGTGTGTGTGTGGGGCGGGTGGATGCGGGTGCAAATTCTATGCGGGGCAGGGCGGTTTGAAATCTTCACGGGTTTATGCGAATTTGCCCCGCAACCACACCGTACCGCACCATTTTCCATCCGTAGGAATGTGACCTAAAGGACCCTCTATTCCAACCTCGATTTGTGGGGCATGGCCAATGTCACGGTCTTAGCGTGACAATCAAGAGTAGCATAATACGAAGATAACCAATCCATACCCAAGATCACCTTAAAATCCACCATAGCCAATAATAATAGGTCCACCCTCATCTTGTAACCACAAATAGTGACCACACAAGATCGATAGACTCCATCCACAACATTAGAATCCCTCACCGGTGTGGAAACATAAATAAGAATATCAAAAGAATCACGTGGCATATCTAGACAAAAAGCAAATTATGATGACATATAAGAATAAGTGGAACTAGGGTCAAATAATACTGAAGCATCCTTGTAACACACTGAAACAATACTTGTGATCACAACATCTGAAGCAACTATCTCTGGCCTACCCGAGAATGCATAACAAGGGGCCAGCCCTCCACCTGACTGACCTGTCCCTTTAGGATGGCCTCGAACAGACTAGGCTCCACCCTAGATGTTTGTATGAGTGGTGTAGCTGCTAGCACCTAAATCATGGATTGTGTGCCCTGACGTGGTACACTGCTCAAAAGCCTAGAGAAATCCCTCTTGAGACGACTCAAGCCTCCACACTCAAAGCAACCCCTCCTTTGGCGAGGCTGTTGGCTCTGTGACTGCCCCTAAGAACCTGAATATCCGCCCGAAGAATCCTGAACAGATTGAGCACGATATGAATTCTATGCTGTCAGTGCACTAAAGGATGATTGGCTTGGGCGAGCACTATATGAACCATGGCTAATTGAAGAACTTTGAGGATCCTGATGAGCTGATTGAATAGGCCTAAAATAACGGCCTCCCCTAGCCTCCAAATGAGGCACTACTGAAACCGCCTAATCCACGGGGGCTCTTAGCATCCCTCTCCTCTCTCTCTTCTGCCTGCGCATATGCTATAAGCGCCTAGTAATCTCCACAGCCTAATGAAAAGTAGTATCAGTCTCGATCTCTCGGGCCATACCATACTAGATACCAAAGTTGAGGCTCTCAATGAACCTCCTAACCCTCTCCCTCTCAGTAGGGACCAAGAACACAACATATCATGCCAGCTCCATGAGCCTCATTTCATACTGAGTCACAGTTATGCCCGCTTGCCATAGATGCTCAAACTCACTACACAGCTCATCCCTGCGAGTATGAGGAATAAACTTTTCCAAGAAGAGATCTGAGAACTGAGACCATGTGAGTGGTGGTACGCTAGCTGGTTTACTAAACTCATAAGTTTGCCACTATCTATATGTTGGCCCTGAAAACTGGAAGGTAGTAAAGTCAACCCTGTTCGAGTCTACTAGACCCAAAGTGTGCGGAATCCGATGACACAGATCAAGGAAACACTGTGCGTCCTAAGTAGGCTCTCCACTAAACTAGGGAGGATGAAGTCTCTGAAATCTCTCAATCATCTTCTACTCCTCAACAGTCAAGGCTGGCATAATTTTGGGATGAACTATAATGACTAGCTGCACCAGCAAAACCCTAGTGTTTGATAAATGTAAGGCCCCATATAATTTTACCTAAAACCCGGGGTTTCATGGTGCCGAAGTAGGCTTATGTGTTGACGATTGTAGGGCCGCGGCTTAGACATTTTGGGTTGAATAGTGCATTGGGGAGTAGAATATTTTTTTTGGAAATACAGGGCATTTCTGCGATCACAGAACTAATCTACGGACCGCATATCTACAAAACACCTAGGCAGAAATATGGGCAAAATATTTTGACCATTATGCAGTCCATTATGCGGTCGAATAATTATTTTGCGGGCCACATAACCCCTCGCAGATCCAGCACAAAAAATCCCGGAGGAAAGTTCTGCGGCACATTATGCGACCGCAGAATAGGTCTGCGAACCGTAGACCAGTCACAGAGTAAGGCAGGGGTGACCAGTTTTGGAGGGCTATTATGCGGCTCATTTTGGGGACCACAGAAGCGTTATGCGATCGCATATGTGACTGCAGATCTGCATCGGGGCTTCATTTTTTCTAAATTTTGAACCCAACCCAATTCTTATAAAACAACCTTAGGGATCATTTTAGAAGGTTAAAACTTATATTTCTAGCGAAAGGGAGTGCTATAGAGTGAGAGGGAAAGTTCCTAAGCTCATCATTCATCAATTCTTCCTCAAAGTTGAAGTATTTACAAGAAGAATTCACTAGGTCTTCATCCTAGAGGTAAGGTTCTACTCCATAGCCCTCAATTTCGTGATTTTAACTAAAAATAGGTAATAATCCAAGCAATTCTTGGGTGTGGGAGTTATTTATTTTACATGCATGTACCATCAAGGGTAGTGTGAAGATTGTTAAGCTCATTTGGATAAACTTTGGGTAGTGGGATGAAAGAATCCACCATAGGAGGACCTTGAAACCTTAATGCACTCCTAGTGTTTTATTAAATGCTCAAGTGAGCTGGAACTATGAACTGCTTCCTAATTTGTGTTCAATTTTGCTATATCTCTAATTAGATCGAAGTGGCTAACATTTCTGGAACATTGTAGTAATTTAAAAAGCTCGAGGCAAGGTATGTTGGCTAAACTCTTCTCTTAGAATTGAACCCCACAATATCCTTGTAAGTCCAGTGATGCCCATTATAACTTTATTATTCCAAATAAACCTTGTGTGAAAATAAATATGCGTTCAATATGTATTCCAAAGATTCTTGTTATGTTGATTCACTGTTGAGAATGTAGTTTAAGTATAGGCTGTGTGTTATTACGTTATGATTTAAAAACGTGATTCTAATGAAAGCTATCATGTCAATTATTTAAGAAATCACATATGCCTAAGATCCTAAATTGCTCGAATATGTGTTTAAAGTTTTAATTTGAAAGGCCTTATTGTTGATTATCCATGATGATATTTGAAAGTGAAAGAAGAAAACATGAAATATGATGTGCGGCCATTGTTCCAAGAATGATATTGCGTCATGGCCATTGGTGACAATGAAATGAATGATATGAAAAAGATTACAAAATGAGTGGTAAATCCTTTTAATAATAAATTCCTTGGGAGTATCGTTTAGCCACCGAGGAAGGGTAGGTCGGGATAACCCAACCCCAAAACTACACGTACCGGTGTAGGAGAGATTGAGGAGTAAATCCTCGTGCTAATGTTATAAGATTGTTTCCTATTATATGGGATGGTATTGGTTTGTTGATATGTTTCCCTTTAAATGGATGAGATTATTGCTAGCGAGATGTGATGTGATGTTGACCCACACGACATTGTGGTGAGATGGCTTAGCCGATTGGGCTGAGATCAGGCACTATGCCGCGCACATGTTGGTATTGTGAGTGTATGTCTCGGGGTGAGATGGCTTAGCCGGTCGGGCGAGATCGGACTCCATTCTAAAACATGGTGGTGTATCGGTGCTAAAGATCTTCCAACTTAAATTACTGAAACTTACTTGAAATTTACCTTTCCCCTAACTTGATACCTTGTTACTGTTTGATTCTCTTATTGATTTCATGTTTTATTCTCCGTTTACTGTTACTCGTTCTATTGAGAGGGTGTTTAGTTTTACATACTAGTATTATTCCATATGTACTAATGTCCCTTTTGCCGGGGGCGCTGCATCTTTAATGGATGCATGTGGTTCCATAGCAGGTGGTATTGATCAGTGATAGCAGCACACCCTCTCCTCAACTGATTTGGTGAGCCCTACTTCATTTCGGGGTCATGTATCCCTTATCCTTTGTACATAGCGTTTTGAGGTATAGTCAGGGCCTTGTTGCCGACATTGTCATAACACTCTTTTGTTCCTGTTAGAGGCTCCATAGATATAGTGTGGGTTGTATCTGTTGTTGGGAAGGTTAAACTAAAAATGTTTTAATCGTATCATCTGTTCCACTTTAACTATGATTACTATTTTGGAGACTTGTTAATGACGTAACTAATGGAAATGAACTGGTGTCATTCACATGACCTCTTACTGTCTAATTAATGAAATGTATTCTTCTCTTTATTTATGGGTGAGTTGGGTAGAAGGTATTGTAAAGGCTTGCTTGACTGGGGTATCTCGGTCGAGAGCCGGTCACGCTCCCCGAGGTCGAGGCATGACAA